>NC_053490.1:373169888-373769888 GCF_905171775.1 Rana temporaria | reverse complement strand
CCAGTTGTAAGTGGACGGGGGGGACTCGGTATTAAGTTTTATCCAATAGGATGCGTGATCAGAAAGGACTCGGGGGTTAAACCCCACGTCTCCTAAGATGGGGAGGAGAGTGCGGGATATTAGGATGAGATCAATCCGCGTCAGGGAGCCGTGCGCCGTGGAGAAACACGAATAGGTTTTATTTAGCGGATGCCCGTGTCTCCACGTGTCTACGAGCTCCAGGTCGAGGAAAAGTCTGCCAAATCTAGTCTGGGCCGGTGGGGGACGATCGGGGGGCGTCAGGGACATCCTGTCCAAGTCATTGTTAGGTACATTATTAAATTCTCCCAACCAAATTGCAGGCACAGTAGGATATTGAGACATAAATCCCAGCCCCTCCGTCAGTACAGAGAACTGAAAGGGGGGCGGTATATATATATGGAAAGGATGAGGAGCTCCAGGCCATGTACTTTTGCATGTAAAAATAAAAATCTACCAAGGGGGTCAGACCGTAATGAGAGCAGAACAAATTGTGCGGTTTTGGCAACCAGTATAGCCACTCCCCTTGAATTAGGCGTGTGTGGAGCCTGGTACACCCACCCCACCCATGGCTTCTTGAGAGTCATCATAAGCTGGCCCGTTAAGTGCGTCTCCACCAATACCATGATTTCTGCGCGCTGGGCTTTTAAATTAGAGAACTGCGTTACGCTTGGGACGGGCCCTAAGGCCCCGCACATTCCATGTCAGAAATTTCACAGTAGGCATAGCAAGTATAGACATACATCATTGTACCAGACGCCATGAGCCCACGCAACGGCGTCCCCAGCCTCCCCCCCAGCAAGGGGAAAGCCGCAGACACCGCGCGCAGGGCCCAGAACGCCCGGACAAGCAGGCCTCAGCATGGACCAATGAACATATAGCAACATAGCAACGGTGAAAATCATATCAACCCACTTAGTAGCATCATATACGTCATTCTGCAGTACACCAATAACGAACAAAAAAAACAGAACATCAAACAAAACATAAACTAAACAAAAGAAGTTGCAATGTACGCTGGGGTGTCCAGGCACGTGGGCCGCCGATGAACAGTGCGACGCATCCCACCGGGCCCAGGTAGACCGGGGAAACCATACTTGAGTCAGGGAGCCAAGACTCCCAACAATTAGAACAGCAGATCCCGATGGGTAGATGCGACTAGGGGGACGATCAATCGCTGGAAAACCAGCAATAGTGCAAGGGGATGGGGCCCCCAGTCCGTGAACTCCATGCGAATGTACAAAAGGGGAAAGTAAGGATGTGCGGGTGTGGGTTCCCGTTCCAGGCACCAACACGGGGGGGCAGCTCGCCAACTAGAAAAAAAAAATTGGGGGGGGGAGAAAGAAAAGGGGCAAGTATACATGGCTTCAGTGTGTCGTCCTCAGCATAGCGTCCGTAGTGGACTAAGGAGATAAGCAAGGCACAGGAGGTGATGTGGAAGTGACAGGGATGGTAGCTCCAGGAAGGGGGGCTCAGGCAAGGCCTAGGGAGGATAATTGAAGGGAGATGGGGGGTGAAGGTGCGGGCACCAGGCCGCGGGAAGGGGATCACAAGGAGCCAGAAGGTATCCCATGGGCTGTAGGAGTCCAGGCGAAGGGGGATTATGTACAGTACCTGGAGCCCAAACGGAGTAAACAAAGAGGGCAGTAGAGGGATAGATCCAGACCCCCACGATCAGCAGCCGCGATCCAGTCGGAGGGTCCCTCAGGCCTGCATGGGGTTTCGAGGCGGCGGCCTCACACTCTCCAGCCAGGTGATGACTGCTTCAGGCGTGTCGAAAAAATGTGTGCGATCCTCGCCAACGACTTGGAGCCTGGCCGGAAAGAGCATAGCGTATGCATAATGGCGGAGTCTGAGCTGGCGCTTGGCTTCTGTGAAGAGGGCCCTCTTCTTCTGCACGTCCGCGGAGAAATCCGGAAAGACCCTGATCTCCACATTTCTGAAGGGGATGTTGCCTTTGATCCTGGTGAGACGGAGCACAGCATCCCGGTCCTGGAAATTTAGTAGCTTCGCTATGAATGTGCGTGGCGGGGCGCCCGGAGGAGGAGGCTTACCAGCCAATCTGTGGGCCCTCTCCACCACGAAGGACGAGGAGAATTCGAATCGGCCAAACGTGGCCGCAAGGAGGTCTTCAAGGAACGTCGGCGATTCAGAGCCCTCCGCACCCTCAGGCAGACCGACAAACCGTAAGTTACACCTCCTCAGGCGGTTCTCCATGTCGTCTTGCTTCGCCAGGACCATGGTAAGTTGATGCTGCAAGCGTTCGGTCACGATCTGCAATGGCGGTATCTCGTCCTCCACGCGGCCGACGCGGGTCTCCGCCTCCGTCACCCAGTCCCTTAGTTTCTGCATGTCTTGCCTGATGAGAGAGACCTCCACCTTCACCTCCTCTATTCTGCATGTCAGGGAGCTCTTGCAGTCCGAAATAGCCTCCAGGACTCTCGCTGTGTTGTCAGCCGCCGAGCCCGCGTGAACAGAGGAGCCGGCGCCATCTTCCTCTGCGACCTCCTTGTCTGGCAGGCGGAATTTAGCGAGTTTAGCGATCGCATCCGAGGGTTTTTTCGGCGGCGACATGTTCCTCTCCAGGAAGGGTGTAAAGTACCCTAATTTAAAAAGATTAGCAGGCAGTAGCAGCCCCAGGATGAGCAATTACGGATGTTGGGCGAGCGGAGCTCCCACGATACACTCCTCACACCATGCCAGCCAGGCCACGCCCCCCCCATGTAAGGTTAACTTTAAAAATAACATCTTTCCTTTGTCTGTAAAAATATCTTTCTTTCCTTTTAAAAGCATTTATCATTTACCTCCCTGACTGCAAAATGTCATCATATCACTCATCTGAGAGTACTGCCATTTCTATGGAAACAAAATTGGTCTTTGTTATATAGTTATGCACATTTTGAAATTATAGCACATAAAAAAAAAGAGTACAACCCTCACATTTTTGTAAATATTTTATTAGATCTTTTCATGTGGCAACACTGAAGAAATTACTGGTCCCTGGAAGTTCAACATGACACCTCATGGCAAAGAACTCTGAGAATCTGAAAAAAAGAATCATTGCTCTACATAAAGATGGCCTAGGCTATAAGAAGATTGCCAAGACTCAGAAACTGAGCTGCAGCACGGTGGCCAAGACCATACAGCAGTTTAACAGGACAGCTTCCACTCAGAACAGGCCTCGCCATGGTCGACCAAAGAAGTTGAGTGCACATACTCAGCGCCATGTCCAGAGGTTGTCTTTGGGAAATAGACGTATGAGTGCTGCCAGCATTGCTGCAGAGGTTAAAGGGGTGTAGGGTCAGCCTGTCAGTGTTCAAACCATACGCCGCACGCTGCATCAAATTGGTCTGCATGGCTGTCGTTCCAGAAGGAAGACTCTTCTAAAGATGATGCACAAGAAAGCCCGCACAGTTTGCTGAAGACAAGCAGACTAAGGACAGGGATTACTGGAACCATGTCCTGTAGTCTGATGAGACCAAGATAAACTTATTTGGTTCAGATGGTGTCAAGCGTGTGTGGCAGCAACCAGGTAAGGAGTATAAAGACAAGTGTGTCTTGCCCACAGTCAAGCATGGTGGTGGAAGTGTCATGGTCTGGGGTTGCATGAGTGCTGCCAGCACTGGGAAAATACAGTTCATTGAGGGAACCATGAATGCCAACATGTACTGTGACATACTGAAGCTGAGCATGATCCCCTCTGGGGGATCATGGGCCGCAGGGCAGTATTTCAACATGATAACGACCCCAAACACACCTCCAAGATGACCACTGCCTTTCTAAAGAAGCTGAGGGTAAAAGGTGATGGACTGGCCAAGCATGTCTCCAGACCTAAACCCTATTGCGCATCTGTGGGGCATCTTCAAATGGAAGGTGGAGGAGCGCAAGGTCTCTAACATCCACCAGCTTCATGATGTCATAATGGAGGAGTGGAAGAGGACTCCAGTGGCAACCTGTGAAGCTCTGGTGAATTCCATGCCCAGGAGGGTTAAGGCAGTGCTGGAAAATAATGGTGGACAACAAAATATTGTCACTTTGGGCCCAAATTGGACATTTTCACTTAGGGGTGTACTCACTTTTGCTGTCAGCGTTTTAGACATTAATGGTTGTGTGAGTTATTTTGAGGGGACAGCAAATTTACACTGTTATACAAGCTGTACACTCACTACTTTATATTTGTAGCAAAGTGTAATGTCTTCAGTGTTGTCACATAAAAAAGATATAATAAAATATTTACAAAAATGTGAGGCATGTACTCACTTTTGTGAGATACTGTATCAAGTAATGTAGAGTTGTAAGGAAATGTGTATGTATCTGCTTTTTCAATTCAAAGAAACGCAAAAAGGTATATTTTCCATATATTTATTAAGTTTGCTTATCTAAAATGAGAATGGCTTTCATTTTTATTATGTGGTTTAAACAAGATGCAGGCGATCAAATAGTACATTAGGATTTAGGAGCTTCTCCACCAAAAAGTTCTTCAACAAAATTTCTGTAGTTATCGATCTGTTGTGAATCCAGCCTAAGTTCAAGCTCAGCAGGGGCCTTTAACTGATAAGTGGAAGAAAAAACATTGCTTAAACATTTAGAAATATAAACGCCTTAATATGTAATATATTGACATCCTGTACAGAACTAATACTTATAATGCCCATCAATACTAATAATTAAAAAAATAAAATAAAAAGCAATGTTTTATGTGTATTCCGAAGGTTTACATTTTAAATTTTTTAAGAAAACCGACCAAAAGTACTCTGCAGAGTTACGCTTTTTGACCACACAGTTTTTTCCAGCCCTAAAATCAAAGTACTGTGAAACAAAAAGTAACACATGACTGGACAGCTATTCTGGCCTTTGCACCCTGTCACTTTTCGGTAAGTCTGACCTACCGGATGCTGTCTGACAATTTGCCCTATGCAGTGGACCATGAAATTGTTTAATGACATCTCAAAGCAGCAAAGCCTGGGCAATTGCAGAGAAGCAGGTGGATCTCGCAATGAAAATCCTACAGAACAGCCATTCTTCAGGAAAGGGTCTGCTATTCCTTCAGCAGTTCACAGACCTTCTGATTACTCCAACTCCAGCTTATCCAAGATGGATTATCATGGGGAACTTAAATCTCTGGGTCTAACAATATAGGAAAAAACTCCTAATAGTTATTAGAAATTTGAGTTTACATCCTGCCTTTGCCACTATTATACTGTATATACTTTGGATCCAAATACCAGTCTCTTCACTGTTTTTCACTTTTCAGCCCTTTCAGATTATTTAGAATACCCTACAGAGCTTGGTTTAATTTTTTTACTTTTTTTTTAATCTTTCCTAATTTATAAAAGTTTAAATATGTGTTTATGTAATCACTGTCAGATGCTTTTCAAACCTCTGAACTTTGCATAACCATTATTTTTAATGGGACAGAATGAGTTGTACAAGTTTTTTTTACAGGCAAAGTACAAGTACTCTTCACTTTCCGAAGACAGATAATATAACTTGAATTCCTTACATGATACTGTTTTTAATACACTTCTGTAAAATTGCTCCCTCCATTTGTAGGATTTGAAAAGACATTACAATAAATTGAACAGAAAATAATTTTTCTGCATTCTCCTTGCATGAGTGCGGAGAAGCATTGGCTTAAAGCCATAACCATATCTTAAAAGGAACCCTTCCCCACAAAGATGAATAGAAATAGGGCTTAAGGGACCCCAAAAACCAAAAAGTCGAGATAACGAGACCAGCCACAGCCACTGAGCCAAAGTAGTCCCCGTAGGGCGGAGGTCACGTAGAGAGGAGTCTCAACTAGTTTCGCGACTGAGTCACTTCGTCAGTAGAGTTCTAAAAGCAAATCCCGTCAGCATCGAGGCCACCCATGAAAACAGTCTCCCGCGGCGACCGAGGGGGACAGATATGGAGATGAACCTGTTTGACTGTGTAAAAACAGTGACTGAAATAAGAGGGCCATAGGACCCAGTTCCAAAGTATACATTATGCAGCAAGTAGTTGAAAGAGCTGCACAGGCTTGGATAATGGTGATGGGATCGGAACAAGAGTGAGGACTATAAAAGTCTCACAAAACAGAGGCAACTTGTTGCTGGGTGAAGCAATAAATGTCCTAGGGCCCGGCGTCCAGCCCTATTTATATTCAAATTGATTTTTAGGATGATGGTACTTCTATTCTCATATGTTGTTTACTAAGAGGTTAACAAATAAATCATTCCCCACAAAGATGACATAGAGGGGGTTATTCACTAAAGGCAAATCCACTTTGCACTGCAAGTGCACCTGAAAGTGTATTTGGAAGTTCAGTCGCTGTAGATCCAAGGGGGACATGCAAGAAAAAAAAAACAGCATTTTAGCTTGTACATGATTGGATGATAAAATCAGCAGAGCTTCCCCTCATTTCACAGCTTCCCCTCAGATCTACAGTGATCTACAGGGACTGCACTTCTAAGTGAACTTTCAAGTACAGTTGCAGTGCACTTGGAGTGGAGAGTGGATTTGCCTTTAGTAAATACACCCCAGAGTCTGATTAGGTTGGAAAGGGCAAGGCCATGGCTTTATTGTGAATTTCCAAAAAAACAACCTAACCAGTTAAAGTCTGAGTTACACAAGTGAACAGTAACTTGACATATTCTAACAGGCCTGTCCTTACTTTGAGTGCCAAACAGACATTATACTGACCCAAATTGCACCTCAAGGGCACAGCCCATTAATGCAACATTAAGTGGATATTATTCTTATTAGATACAGTTTGCTCTCCTTGGGGTTTCTTTATAACTAGATTTGTTGACTCTTTTTGTTTCAACACTTGGATGGTCCACAAATTGCATAGTGTTTAGCACGAAAAACTGAGTATCTTTCGCTTAAAGGTTAACTGGAAATGGAAACCGGAAATTAATTTACAAGTAATTTCTAATGACTGATGTGAATGTATAATAAATGTAAAGCTCTGTGTAAATTGATGGCGCGATATAAGTACCTGTAATAATAATAATGCGAACAGCTTTTTGCCTAAGCATTATATAAGTAAATCTACCATAAGAAAACAAAGGGATATTTTACCTTTATGACATCTCCTTCTTCCAGATCTCCAACACTTCGTAGGTCTCCTCCTTCTGATCTTTGCTGCAAGAACTTTTTGCATGGACCCCCCTTCTGCAGCAGCAATAAGTAGGAGAAACAATGTATTAGCAGAAGTTACCTCCAATTAAATTATGTCAAAACAACCAGCAAATTGTAAATTATTTTTCTTGTAAAAGTTAACTTGCCCCATCCTATTTCCTGAGCCTAAGGCTGGGCAAACTCGCTATTTCAGGCCAGAGCTTGGCCACTCTGTATAAAATCAGATTTTGTTTACAGAGCCTAATAGCTTAAGCTCAAATTTTATAGTGTCTCCTTATTCCATTTTCCAGCCTGCTTGGATCAATCAGTGTTTTAGCTGCTGACTTAAAAAAAAAAATTGCTGGTGGAACCCCCCCTTCAAATTAGGCTTTGACAAATAATTCTGGAAGTTGATGGTCTCTGTGCAGAGCTGCACCAGATTTTGCACTCTTCAGTTTTAGTAAATCAACTCCATTGGGGTTGATTTACTAAAACTGGGGAGTGCAAAATCTCTTGCAGCTGTGCATGGAAGCCAATCAGGTTCTTTAGCTGGGTTCTAATAGACTTTGACAAACAAACCTGGATGCTGAATGGTTTTCTGTGCAGAGCTGCACCAGATTTTACACTCTCCAGTTTCAGTAAATGAGCCCTATTATGTGTACACAGTATATCCAACAGTAGATTCAGGCCTCTTACACACGACCGTTTTCCTCGACAGAATCCATCAAGAAACTTGGTGGCAGAGCTTTTTTGACGAGGAAAACGGTCGTGTGTATGCTTTTCATTGAGAAAACTGTCAAGGAACTCGACGAGGAAAAAAGAGAACAAGTTCTCTTTTTCCTCGACGGGAGTCTCAATTTCCTCGTCGTGTTGCTCGTCGGGCTGGTTTTCGATGAGAAACACGATCGTGTGTATGCTTAGAAACCCGCGAAAGCTCAGAATAAAGTATGAGACGGGAGGGCACCTTCGGTAAAAGTAGCGTTTGTAATGGAGATAGCACATCTGTCACACTGTAACAGACTGAAAAGTGCAAATCGTCTCCTACCAAACTTTTACTTAACACGCAGTAACATGAGATTAGCAAAAGCAACCCCAAGGGTTGTGCCAGTGGAATCGAACTTCCCCTGCCATCGTATGTGTTGTACGTCAGCGCGTTTGAGAACAAGGAGATTTGGTCTTGACCGTGTGTACGCAAAGAAAGCCTGTCGAGTTTCTTGACAAGCATAACAAGGAACTTGTCGAGGAAAGCGATGTGTCTTTTCCAACGAGTACCTCGGTCGTGTGTACGAGGCCCCAGTCTGTAAAATTGCAGACACACTTACAGGCTCCTATTTTATGCATATAAACATAGCAACTAATACATTTTTTGTAGTTGCATTCAAAAAATGTGCTTTGGTGTCCAAGTAGTTATTATGGATTTCTCCATTTTATTGTTTATTTCAAACTTTTCATATTTTCAGTATGCCATTTTATTACTGCTTCATAGACCAAAAAAGCGTGCATAGAGCATTCATATTGTTTTCATCAGATTTTCTCAATCAACTATGCATCAGTAAAGATGGTTCTTTTACCATACAGATTAATGGTCCATGGATCAATCACAGATCATGCTAACACATATCTCACCTTATGTGATGGCAAAATCAATACATTAATTTAAAATAGAGTGGATGCTTCCTTTACAAGAAAAGACTTCTGCTGGTGTAATTCAAGGGTATTATGTGAACGTGCTAAGGAATATATTTGATTGCCATTTTCCAAGTTAGAAAGTTATTTTCATAATACTGTATTCATAAGCTGGCAAAACTGCTTCAGCTGCAGTGAAATTCCAAGCAGTGGTATCAGCCCTCTGTATCTCCATAACATAAAGGTCAGGTATTGTAGTCCACCAGTGGAGAGCTCAGGCATGGTTAACAACGCTGTTTGGTATTCAAGTAAAGTCAATACAGTACATGGGATTGTCAGCTGCCTTCGGGAAACTAAAAGCGTGCATCTACAGATATTTATACTTGCAGAGATGTACTATACTTTTTTTTATTTTACTATGGACCTGGAAGTGAGGATTGATATCGCCAACAGAGAAAAAACACCAGTAAAAACATATTTCTTTATCATATATCACATAACACAGAGCAACTTCATTAATCCTTACTAACAGGGTTATGAGACACCTATAGGTGACTGGATGCCGGCAAAAAAGACAGTAAATTCCCTCCTAGATTTAACCTCTCCTCAGAAGGCAGGTCTTCAGTGTTCTTGCCAGTGTCTTTTATTCCTACTCTTATGAGAGCCAGATAGACTTTTTTGAGAAAGGTTTACCATAAAACCTGAAAATCTTATATTTCTTGGTGTGAGGTTTAGAATTTTAATCCTCACATGTATGTTGTGGGCTTTTTCTTCAAACAGGAGTTGATCTGCATCTGAAGCTAAGTACGATCGAGGGGCAGATTTTGAACTTGGTCGTTATTTCTCATTCCTATTGCATGCCTTTGTACAGGGTGTCACATGTATTACTACTCTGGCTAGACTGCCCTTTTTCTCCGTGGGATCTAAATTTGGTTATTTCTGTTAAAGAACAAAACCCTAGATTGGAGCCCATTCAAGCTCCTTACTTTACTCTTTACTGTTCTTTTGATATGGAAGGTTGTGTTTTTGGTTGCCATTATTTCAACTCATCGCGTCTCAGAACTGGCTATTGTTTACTGCAAAGAGCTGTAATTGATACTCCTGCATGTTAGAGTAGTTCATCGATCTCAGCCATCTTGTTTATTTAAGGTGATTTCAGCCTTCCATCTCACCCAGGACATAATATTACCTTCTTTTTGCCCTCGGGCCTCAGGCCCCAGGAGACAAGGCTCTTCACACTTGGATGTGGTTCATGCTATTTAGGATTACCTGTATTTGACTGTTGCAATCATTAATCAGCTTTCTCTTTGTACCTCTCAGGCCTCGTACACACGACCGAGAAACTCGACGGGCGAAACACATCAAGTTCCTCGTCGAGTTCCTTGTTAGGCTTGTCGAGGAACTCGACAAGCTTGCTTTGCGTACACACTGTCAAGCCAAAATCTCCTTGTTCTCAAACGCGATGACATACAACACATACAACGGCAGGGGAAGTTCGATTCCACTGGCTAAACTCTTGGGGCTGCTTTTGCTAATTTCATGTGTTTGCATGTTAAATAAAAGTTTGGTAAGAGACGATTTGCACTTTCAGTCTGTTACAGCTTTAAAAATGTGTTATCTCCATTACCAATGCTACTTTTACTCCCGTCTCATACTTTAATCTGAGCAAGCGCGGGTTTCTTAGCATATAGACGTCCGAGTTTCTTGTTGAAAACCAGCCTGACCAGAAACTCGACGAGCCAAATCAGACTCCCGTCAAGAAAATAGAGAACTTGCTCTCTTTTTGGCTCGTCGAGTTTCTCGACAGTTTCCTCGATGAAAATGTACACACGACCGGTTTCCTCGTCAAAAAATATCTCCCAGCAAGTTTCTTGCTGTTTTTTGCCGAGAAACTTGGTCGTGTGTACGAGGCCTCAAGGGTAGTTTGGGACACCCTTGTTAGTAAGAATTATTGAAGTTGCTCTGCGTCCCATGATACACGATAAAGGAAACTGAATTTTTGACTTACCTATAAAATCAATTTCTTGAAATACATCATGGGACACAAGGACCATTAATACATTAATTTAAAGTAGAGTGGATGCTTCCTTTACAAGAAAAGACTTCTGCTGGTGTAATTCAAGGGTATTATGTGAACGTGCTAAGGAATATTTTTGATTCCTTAGCTCCTTACTCCCCTCTGTATTGTGGTTTATGGCTTGCTACAAAAACTGAAGCCTTACCTGCAGGCGAGGGGTTATATCTAGGAGGGGACTTCTTGTCTTTTTTGCTAGTGTCCAAGCATTTGTAGGTGGCGCATTACCCTGTTAATAATGATTAATGAAGCTCCTCTGTGTACGCCAAGAAATGGATTTTACAGGTAAGCCAAAAATCTAGTTTTTAAATAGCACAAGGGGGAGGCTAGAACCCCTGTTAGCCTGTTATTGCTTTCTTTCTTAGTACGCATTGAAACATTCCCATCACATACAATGCTGTCACTAGGACAGGAAGAGATGGACAATCTGTCCGACAGAACACGGAGCAAAAAACAGCTGGCATTCTAAGTGCTCCCCACTGCATCCGAAACTAAAGAAAACATTTAAGTTAGAGACGTATTCTACTACTTATTTTAAAAACTGATACCTTGACCAATGCAACATTAAAATCAATATATACTAATATCAATTTACTGTATTTATTGGCGGCTGGGTGGCGCTTCCGTATATTTACGCGTAGAATATGTAAATTAGGTAGATACGCCGATTCAGAAACGTACGTGCGCCCGGCGCATTTTTTTATGTCGTTTTCGTAAGGCTTTTTGCGGCGTAAAGTTACCCCTGCTATATGAGGCGTAGGCAATGTTAAGTATAGACATCAGGCCAGCGTAGAATTTTGCGTCGTTTATGTTGTTTGCGTAAGTCGTACGCGAATAGGGCAGTGCGTAAGTTACGTTCACGTCTAAAGCATTGACAATTTGCGGCGTAATTTGGAGCATGCGCACTGGGATACTTTCACGTTAGGAACATCGGAAAAGGGGGGTCATGATTATTTAGCATAGAACACGCCCCCGACAAACAACATAAACGACGCAAAATTTTGAATTAGGCGGGCTTACGCCGGCCCATATACGCTACGCAGCCGTAACTTCAGGCGCAAGATCTTTGTGAATACACTACTCGCCTGACTAGGTTACGGCGGCGTAGCGCATATGAGATGCGCTACGCCCGCAGAAAGATATGCTATTCTTTCTGAATCCGGGCCATGGTGCGGTGAAACGTTTTTTTCCTGAAACTTCCCTCTGAGGCCCTGTACACAGGATCAGTCCAAACTGATGAAAACGGACTGAGGTTCAGTTTCATCAGTCCAAACCTACCATGTGTATGGCCCATCGGACTTTTGTCCTTCAGACCAAAGTTTTAAAACTTGCTTTAAAATCGGACTGATGGACTGATGACCGATCGGTAAAAACCGATGGTTAGTACGCAAAAGCATTGGTTCAAAACCCGTGGATGCTCAGAATCAAGTCGACGCATGCTTGGAAGCATTGAACTTTGTTTTTTTCAGCACGTCGTTGTGTTTTACGTCACCGCGTTGGACTCGATCGGATTTTGAACTGATGGTGTGTAGGCACATCAGACCATCAGACCATCAGTCCATCAGACCATCAGTCTGTTTTTATCAGTTTGGACTGATCGTGTGTACAAGGCCTGAAAGTTAGGGTGCGTGTTATACGCCTATGCGTGTTATACATCGATAAATACGGTATTTAATCTTCACAAACTTATTTTATTATTAAACTACTAAATGAGTAGCTGCACAAAAAAATAAGCATTTTTCTGTCATTTTCAACTAAAAACGTGATTGCAGAATTATTTCATGGCATTAATAGCCAACTTGTTCCAGCTGTGTTGAAAATTATAGCTCGCCCCACATTTTTGTTAATATAATTCAAATGACAAGTTTCTGAAACATTTGCACAGATATCAGTGATTTTTACTAGAAACTCCTTTTATATAAATCAGCTTGTAAACCATGTTTAATTATTAATATGTTGCCTGTTTTCTCCAATGCGTCCTCTGTCATTTCCCTCTTAAATTACCTTTCATATCAGCACAGTTGGAATAAGCTATGGGAAAAAGAGCTTAGTGACTTGAGAATGTAAATCTATTGAGCTAGCACATGCAAGATCCTTCTTTTTCATAATGAAAGTGAAATATGTTGTTATCTATAATTTAGTAACAAATATGGCCATAATACCTGCATATTACAAGCATCGCTGTGTGAGAAAAAATGAAGGAAACTCCCCTGTGTCCTCTCAGCCAGCATGCACAAACCATATGTGATGAGCAAAATCGACAATACTGCACGAAAGACCATTGCTGAAACAGAAGGAGATTAGATAACTAAGACATATGCAATAATTATGATTTCCTAGAAATAACTTTTTTTTGTGGAGGTGGAGAGATGGATTTCTACACAAAGCTGACACCATTCTTAAACTCCAGGGAATCCATTAAATATACAGTGGAAATAGATATATGTGAAGTGTTATACATGACAAAAGATTTAATTTTGTTTGTCCAGTCTTCTGACCAGGGATGAGCTTCGTATTCGAGTCAAACTCATGTTCGACTCGAACATCGTATGTTCGATCGTTCGTCGAATTACGAACGTTTTGGGCCGTTCGTGCCAAATTCGAGTGGCGTGTCACGGCCCATAATTCACTGCGGCATCGCAGTGCATTGCTGGCTGATGATTGGCCAAGCATGCACTATGACCCGCATGCTTGGCCAATCACAGCGCGCAAAAAACGGAGAGCCATAATTGGCCAAAGCCAGGGTGACTTTGGCCAATTATGGCTCAGGGGGTTTAGTACACGCCCCACACTATATAATGCTGCCTGGAAGTCGGCCTTGTGTAGTGTGTTGGTGGTTAACAGAGAGAGACAGAGAGAGAGAGAATGTCATTTTTTGGAGTTAGATAGAGCAGGCAAGCAGGCAGGCTAGTCAGTTAGGCCTCGTACAGACGAGCGGACCTGTCCGATGAACACGGTCCGCGGACCGTTTTCATTGGACATGTCCGCTGGGATCATTTGGTCTGATGGCTGTACACACGAATCAGACCAAATTTCCCGCGGACAGACGACGCGGTGACGACGCGGTTACGACGCAGTGACGTGGCGGCGACGATGACATGGCGACGTGCGCAAACCCAGAAGTTCAATGCTTCCACGCATGCGTCGAATCACTTCGACGTCATGCGCGGGTTCTCGGGCCAGCGGACATGTCCGATGAGTCATACTGACCATCGGACATGGTTCCATCGGACATGTTTCTTAGCATGCTAAGAAACATTTGTCCGCTGGAAACCTGTCCGGTCGGCCGGAAAATTGTCCATTTCAGCGAACATGTTCGGTCGTGTGTACGAGGCCTTAGAGTTACAGTGTGTAGAGGATATATATGCATCCCAGGTGTTGTATATATCTTTATACACTGTATTGAGTTTAGCTAGATCGGCTCTTCCTAATTTACTGACAGGCAGGCAGGTGATTGTGCTAGCTGCAGTATTTTCATGTGGTGTACTGTCTGTGTCCTCTGTACTTGTGTGCACCTAAAGCTACATCAATAGATTTGCTGGTGTTTCTCATATTAATTCCTAAAGGCAGTAGAGCTGCATGATTCTGGGAAAAATGAGAATCACAATTCTTTTGCTTAGAATGAAGATCACGAGTCTCTCACGATTCTCAAAAAAATGCATGGCGCTTTTGTTAGCATGCATTTTTTGTGTTTTTTTTTTTATTTTATTTACACGCACAGCGTATGTGCCTTGCTGCAGAACAGCCTATTAATTTGAGAATGAACTGCCTGCCACCCCTCAATAGCAGCAAAGTGCATGGGCCTTTTTTTATTTATTTTTTTATTGCCGCTGCATCAAAATGCATGGTGCTTTTGTTAGCATGCATTTTTATTTTTGTGATATTTTCTTTATTTACACACATTTTATATATATATATATATATATATATATATATATATATATATATATATATATATATATATATATATATATATATAATGTAAAAAAAAAAATCACAAAAATAAAAATGCATGCTAACGAAAGCACCATGCATTTTGATGCAGCGGCATTAAAAAATAAAGTTAAAAAAAGGCCCATGCACTTTGGTGCTATTTAGGGGTGGCAGGCAGTTCATTCTCAAATTAATAGGCTGTTCTGCAGCAAGGCACATACTCTGATGCATTGCATAGATGTGAAGTTGATTCTTTAAAACACAGTCAGAAGGCCAAGGGGCACCAACAAACCCACATTTTCAAAAAATCATTTGTCATTGGGACAGAAAGTGAGGTGCAAAACAAATGTTACAGGGGTGATAACCCCTCTCTATGTTTTCCAAAAAGCTTAAAAAATTTTTTGGCTGGAGCTACACTTTAAAAAAGTACCAGTTCAAAATTACAAACAGATTCTACTTAACAACAAACCTACAGTCCCTGTCTTGTTTGCACCGCCTGTATACTGCTGTTAAAAGTATATAGGGCCAAAGGGTCTGGTAATGACCTGGGGGGCGGGGAAACCCATGCTATTTTTCTCAATGATTTTCATCCATATTGCAGACATTACATAAAAGCCGCAAGCAGTTTTAAATGACTTTTTTCTTATAGTAACACCCAGCAGGTATGATATTTAAAGGAATTTTTCAATTTTTTTTTTCACTTCAAGCATCATTAAAATCACTGCTCCAGAAAAAACGACAGTTTTTAAAACTTTTTTTCCATTGATACATGTTCCCTGGGGCAAGCCCCGAGTTCTCAAACCCCTTTTACGACAATAACTTGCATATTAGCCTTTAAAATTAGCACTTTTGAATTCGAACAATCGAGTCCCATAGACTTCAATGGGGTTCTAAATGTTTGCGCGAACGTTTAGTCCGCTCGAAGGTTCTGGTGCGAAGCCAACGGGGGGGGGGGGGGGAGGTGTGTTCGGCTCATCCCTACTTCTGACCTAAAGTGAAATTAAACTTTTTCTTTTTAAATAAATCAATAAACATGTCATACTTACCCGCTCTGTGCAATGCAATGAACAGTGGTGCAGTCCAGATCCTCTTGTTCTGGGGTCCCCAGTGGGTGCTCCTGTCTCCTCCTCTTCAGTGAGTTTCCCCATAGAAAATTACTTCCTATGGGGGCACTTGTACAGGCTCACTCCCGAGCCACCCGGTATTGACTGGGTGGCCTTTCGTCACAGCATTCGATTGACAGCAGCAGGAGCCAATGGCATTCCCAGAGAGGAGGGACAGAGCTGGGAGAGCCTCAGCTCTCATGCACATATGGATCATCCATGGTGTCAGGTTAGTATAAAGGGGGCAGGTGGAGTTCTGTTACACAGAAGGTTTTTTACCTTAATGCATAGAATGCATTAAGGTAAAAACCTTTAGTCTTTAGAACCACTTTAAGCACTGGTGTTATAGCATAGTCAGGAGGGTGGCTTACTGTACAATGCAATTAAAACAGGAAATAAAACACCCCCTAAAAATCGATAGGCGGTTATAAGCGGCAGATCTTTTTGGCATAAGAGACTTTTGCACGCCTCTTCTGGGAAAAAAAACTTTCTAATTTCTTCTTGATTTTTTCTTTCTTTATGTATACAGCCTGAGGTGCAAGCACATGCACACAAATATCTTTAAGATTGTATTGTAAGATGCTGAGAATAAAGCAGTGTACCAGGACGAAGGAACTCCAGTGAGCATGTGCTGGAGTTACTTCATCAGTGGCCTCCTAATAGTCAAGGAGGCAAGATACTGGGCTGGAAGAAGCAATAAAAAAGGTGTTAGGGGTAACTGATGGATAGGCAATGGGGCTTTCAGCATTGGGGCAGAGCAAACTGTAAGGCAAGGTTTCCATAATATATGCTATGCTTACTTCCACATTATGGCCCAAAGTGCTGCCAACCCACAGTTTTGTTTAAAGTAGAAAAACTTGTTAGGGAACCCACCCCCAGCCTGCTGACTGTACTATTTTTTCTTCCTTCAATTTTTTTAGTGTCATATTGACAATGCTGTGCACTGCAGTAATAGGCACAGGGTATGGCCAGGATTTCTTGCACGTGGACTATGTGGAAGGAAAGCCTGTGGTCTGGCGTGAGACTTACGGTAAGTATTTAGCTATGTGGGTTCAACTAAGAGGGTTAAACAACTTAAAATTGAAGCTTTCCTCTACATGTTAACACCTAACTTATCTTCGACCTTAAATGTTTACCCTTCCTGACCAGAGCACTTTTTGTGATACGGCACTGCTTCGCTTTAACTGACAATTGCGCGGTCATGCGATGTTGCACCCAAACTAAATTTACGTCCTTTTTTTCCCAACAAATTGAGCTTTCTTTTGTTGGTATAAACAAAAAGAGCGACAATTTTTAAAATAAAGCAATATTTTTTTACTTTTTGCTATAATAAATATCACCAAAAAATATATACCGTATTTGCCGGTGTATAAGGCGACCAGGCGTATAAGACGACCCCCTAATTTTACAGTTTCTTTAAGATTTTTTGCCTGTACTCACTGTATAAGAAGACCCCCCTTCCAAGGCTTCCGACGCTTCATATTTCTTCCTTCTGGAGACATATTCTTCTTCATTCTTGAAGGAGCTGGAGCCAATCACGACGAGCGATGTATTCTATTAATGGATACAAAGCCTGCTTGGATTGGCAGAAGTTGTTACTCCAATCCGAGCATCGCTCATCGGGATTGGCTAAGCGGTATATACTGTATGTAGCCAAAGCTACATACAGTATTACCGCACACCCAGCAGGCATCCGAGCAGCTGACCCGATGTATAAGACGACCCCTGCTTTTTGGCCATTTTTTTTAAGTGTAAAAGGTAGTCTTATATGCCAGCAAATACAGTAATTTTAATTTTTCTCAGTTTAGGCCGTATGTATTCTTCTACATATTTTTGGTAAAAAAATCAAAATAAGCGTATATTGATTGTTTTGCACAAAAGTTATAGCATCTACAAAATAGGGGATATTTTTATGGCATTTTTATGGCATTTTTATTATTACATTTTTTTTATTAGTAATGCTGGCAATCTGCGATTATTAGCATGACTGCGACATTGCGGCGGACACATCGGACACTTTTGACACTATTTTGGGACCATTGTCATTTATTCAGCGATCAGTGCTATAAAAATGCACTGATTACTGTGTAAATGACACTGGCAGGGAAGGGGTTAAACACTAGGGGGTGATGAAGCTGTTAAGTGTGTCCTAGGGAGTGAACTGTAGGGGGGATGGTCTCACAACAACATGACAGAGATTACTGCTCCCGATGACAGGGAGCAGTAGATCCCTGTCATGTTTTTAGGCAGAACAGGGTAATGCCTTCTTCTGTCGCTTTGTGACACGATCGCAGGACACCGGAACATCGAGTCTGCGGGACCCGCGGGCACGGTTTACGCAGTATGTGGCGTGTGCACCCACTAGCCCGCAAATTAAAGGGGACGTACAGGTACCCCATTTGCCCACCTCTGCCATTCTGCAGCGGTCGGCAAGTGGTTAAAGGATAGGTTCACTTTTTACTTCACTTTTTAGAAAAAAAAAAAAAATGCTAATTTTTTTGCAGGTAACAAAAAGTGTATTTATTTATTTACTTATTTTTTTGGAGCCTGTTAAAGCATTGCACCAGGTGCCATGCAGGTCTGTCAGAGTATCTGTGTTCCTGTACATGCCGTATGGGAAAGCAGATACAGGAAGAATCAATGAAAACAATTAATTCTCCACAGCGCTAAAGTATTTAATTGAAAACTACAAGCTGGAAGCCGCAAAGGATGTCGGGGCTTGTAGTTCATCCACACACAGAGCTGTGTGAATGAATGATGCGTCTGTGTGGGTGGAGCCCTGCACGGCCACGTTGATTTTTAAATGTGACAGCTAGTACAGGGAACTTTTCTCCATACTGCTGTCACAGAGACTGGGGGGATCAGGCAGCAGCTGCAGCATTGGGAGCATGTTACATTTTCCACCCTAAAAATTATCCCAAAGGTGAACATATCCTTTAAGGCACAACTCTTACAGCATCCATGTTATGCTGCAGCTGTCCCACATCGGCGCTAGGCCTGAGAACTGACCACTAAACATTCAGTTCTCGGTCTGCTCCAAGTACAGAGCAGTGACTGTGAGTCACTGACCTCCACTCTGGTCCTCCAGTGCTCACTGGAGCGCCAGGAGGGGAAAGGAGTAGGTGCAGCTGCTGAGAGGTAAACTGAAACACAGGAGATGCATAGCCAAAAAAGCTTTGGCCATACTTCTCTTTTAATCTAATTTTTAAAATATAAATGTTTTTTTCCAAATCTGAGATGTTCCTGCAGCAAAATATTAGCATTGAAAAAATAATAATCTGACTCAGGATCAAAAAAAAAAAAAAAAGTTATGGTAAGAATGAGGTCCTTTTACTAAAAGCTAATACAGTAAAACCTTGGTTTGAGAGTAACTTGGTTTGAGAGCGTTTTGCAAGACAAGCAAAATGTTTTAATAAATTTTGCCTTGATATACAAGCGATGTCTTGATATAAGAGTAACATCATGTCACAACTTATTGCTACACTTATGCCGCATACAGACGATCGTTTTTTGTGATGAAAAAAAATGACGTTTTTGAAAACGTCATTTAAAATGATAGTGTGTGGGGAAAATGTCGTTTTATGTCTTCAGAAAAACGACCAAAAAAAAATTCGAACATGCTCGAATTTTTTGTGTCGTTTTTCAAAATGTCATTTTTTGTGTCAATGAAAATGATAGTGTGTGGGCAAAACGACGTTTTTAAACCCGCACATGCCCAGAAGCAAGTTTTGAGACGGGAGGTAAAACTACCATTCATAATGGAGTAAGCACATTCATCACGCTTTAACAGACAAAAAAGCACGAATCATCTTTTACTAACAAGTAACCAGCTAAAAGCAGCCTCAAGGCGAATAGAACTTCCCCTTTAGAGTGCCGTCACTTTGTTCATCATTTTTCAAAATGATGGTGTGTATGCTACATCGTTTTTGAAAATGAAGTTTCAAAAATGTCGTTTTTTTTCATCACTTCAAACGTCATTTTTTTTTCATCACAAAAAACGACCGTCTGTATGGGGCATTAGAGGTGCCTCTCTTCTCTTTTATACCCTGTAAAAAAATGTTTTGATATACAAGTGCTTTGCATTACAAGCCTGTTTCTGGAATGAATTATGCTCGCAAACCAAGGTTTTACTGTAACGGGTGGTGCCATTTTATAACGCTGACATGTACCCTCGATTGATTAATGTAAAATCCACTTTCAATAGTAACATCATTATATTTTCCTTACCCGCAGCCTGTATACATGAGCAAAGTTTTAATGGCTCTATATGTTATTTAAAGTTAAAAATTGATTTTCTTTTTTTAAATTGTCATACCAAAATTCAAAAAACAATTTCATAATAATATTGTTCATTCTGTCTACATGTAGCCAGCTGTGCGCTCAAAGCAGTTCTAGGTTCATGGCATATATATAGCAAGATGCAAAGTATAGAACCTGTTTCCAGCTGCTTCGACCTCTTAGTTCTAATGAGTGTATAATATGGAGAGGTTTTGTGCCCTTTCATCCCTGCTCAGCTGTATAAATGGTCATATATCTAATATATTTCTGACTACAAGTATAGAAATAATAATTGACTTAGGTGTAATATATTATGAGCATGATATTTGGCATTAAGTAATGCATAAAAGGTGACAAAAATGCTGAACAGCCATGAAAAATGTAAATGGGTGCAGATAATTCTAAAGATAATCTTACCCAGAGAGAAAACTCTTACATAGATAGAGAAAATGTACTTTCAACCAACTTTCCACTGCAAACATGACTGAACAAACCAAAGCAACTTACCATGGAGCATAGCTCCCAACTGTCCCTGATTTCGAGGGACTGTCCCTGATTTGGAGCAATGTCCCTCTGTCCTCCTCATTTGTTCCTCATTTTGGTCTGATCCATATAGTTATATATAAAATGCAATTTTTATCTTGTAAAAAGTGTTTTCCAGATCTAAACCTTTCTTACAAATTCTAAATTCCTGTATTTGTACATTTTAAAAGCCAATATAAAGGAATAGTAGTGGTAAAAAAAAGCCCTTGTGTATTCAATTTTGCTTTTTGGGGTTAATTCTCCTTTAAGGGTGTGTGGCAGGGGGCGTTTCCCATGCTTTCATACATTTGCTGGTAGGTGTCCCTCATTCACATCTCAAAATGTTGGGAGGTAAGCATAGAGTTTATGTATTTAATGGGCTATATGGAAAGGTCTATTTTACCCAAGATATCTACTGTTGAGCCCAGACATGAGAACTGTGGCCATTAACCGACTGCCGCATGTATATGTACGTCCACAGAAAGGCACGTACAGGCAGATGGGCGTACATGTACGTCCCTGCCTTTCCGCGGGTCGGGGGTCCGATCAGGACCCCCCGATACATGCGGCTGTCGGAAATTGTCGGGGAGCAATCCGGGATGAGGGCGCGGCTATTAGTTTCTAGCCGCCCCCTCGCGATCGCTGAAGAACGGGGAGAGCCATATGTAAACACGGCTTCCCCGTGCTTCACTGTGGCGGCTGCATCGATCGTGTCATCCCTTTTATAGGGAAACACAATCGATGATGTCAGACCTACAGCCACACCCCCCTTCAGTTGTAAACACACACTAGGTGAAACATAACTCCTTCAGCGCCCCCTGTAGTTAACTCCCAAACTGCAACTGTCATTTTCACAATAAACAATGCAATTTTTTGCTGTGAAAATGACAATGGCCCCAAAAATGTGTCAAAATTGTCCGAAGTATCCTCCATAATGTTGCAGTCACGAAAAAAATCGATTATCGCCGCCATTAGTAGTAAAAATAAATAAAAATGCAATAAAACTATCCCCTATTTTGTAAACGCTATAAATTTTGCGCAAACCGATCGATAAACGCTTATTGCGATTTTTTTTTTACCAAAAATAGGTAGAAGAATATGTATCGGCCTAAACTAAGGAAAAAAAAAATGTATATATGTTTTTTGGGGATATTTATTGTAGCAAAAAGTTAAAAATATTGCATTTTTTTCAAAATTGTCGCTCTGTTTTTGTTTATAGCGCAAAAAATAAAAACCGCAGAGGTGATCAAATACCACCAAAAGAAAGCTCTATTTGTGGGGGAAAAAAGGACGCCAATTTTGTTTGGGAGCCACGTCGCACGACCGCGCAATTGTCTGTTAAAGCGACGCAGTGCCGAATCGCAAAACCTGGCCTGGGCATTTAGCTGCAAAATGGTCCGGGGCTTAAGTGGTTAAAAACTATCGTATGCGGGCTCCAGAGCATTTTTCATGACGTGAAAAATGGGCATTAAAAATTTAGAACATGATCTATGTTTTCGCGTTGTTTTTCACGTTGCCGTTTTTCACGCCGTGAAAAATGGTCGTGTGTAGGCTTTAACAACGGGAAAAAAAACACGCATGCTCAAAAGCAAATTATGAGATGGGAGCGCTCGTTCTGGTAAAACTATCGTTCGTAATGGAGATAGCACATTCGTCACTCTGTAACAGACTGAAAAGCACAAAGACTGAAAAGCACGAATCGTCTTTCACCAAACTTTTACTAACATGAAATCAGCAAATGCAGCCCCAAGGGTGGCGCCATCCGAATCCCCTTTATAGTGCCATCGTACGTGTTGTATGTCACAGCGCTTTGCTCAAGCATTTTTGTTTCATGACCATGTGTAGGCAAGGCAGGCTTGACAAGAATCATGTTGAAAAAAACTTCGTTTTTTCTAGACCATTAAAAATGGTCGTGTGTACGCGGCATTAGGAGTATGGGCAAAAGCCTAATTAGACAGCAATAAAAACCCATCAGGGGCTCTAACCCTTCCCTGCTTTCTCCAATAACCAGATGAAAAAAGATGTGGGTATACAGACGCCATCATAATGCTGCATCCCAAAAGACACTCCTAGGCCATATTATTATGGCTCAATCCTGTACTGATTTTTTCATGGTATCAGAATACGTGAAACATAAAATACAGAACATTAACAAAAGTCCATTACCTTGATGCTCTTTTAGCCCTTGAAGCTGTAGATTAAACTCTGTGGTGTAAAGATAAAGTAAGTTATGAGGAATGTGACCATTACAAAAGACCAAATAGTGTAATAATTTACCCACCTATCGTTGTTTTGTTTGCTTTTAAAGTATAGATTGGGAATCTTCAGACCATGTGTCAGCATGTAATGTCAGAGCTATCTTTTATATGTCAGGATTGGAGGCGTAACTCTGACATCAAATACAGATTTCTTCAGCCCTTAGAAACAATCATTTTTATTGCTCTTGTGATGTCAAGCTGTAGTGCTGATGGAATACCTTCTGCCCCGTTCGTGCTTTTCTGTTGCTCAGTTTCCTTATTTCCCATCCAGTTATACAAACATACATTTTTTTTACCTGAGCACTTTATACACTCTGATGGTTCATTATTGCTTTGCATACTTCAAATTCCATTTTGAAAAAAGTTGAAATTGTATTTCTTTTGCTTTTTTTTTTTTTTTTTAACAAACATTTGCAGTAAATTATAAAGTTTAGATAATGTAATTATTCGAGCTGTGAAATTGCCTTTTTCTAGCTATTCAATGATCGTTTGCCATGAAAAAATTAATTCAGGAATGCAGAAATTTTAAAAATTCCATTTTAAAATTGTCCTTCAAAACAAAAGCAAAATGTTTTATAAAAGGTGTATTAGCAATTATACATTTTATATAACAGTGATTGTGACATTCATCAAACATTCACTGCAGGTTCCTCTGCCTTAAAATGGTTGTTTTTTTATATAGAGTGAATGATTCACTTGCAATGACCGTATACCGAATGTCATGTATACACTACTTTATAAATATGCCCTTAATTATTTTCATAATTAGCTGTTACACACCCATACATTACTTGTATACTGTATGGCATTGCATATACTGTAGCTAGCCTATTAGTCAGACATCGATAGTTTAAAAAAACGATTAGATGGGCATCTTAACGATCACAACATACAGTGGAATCTTGGATTACGAGCATAATCCGTTCCAGGAGAATGCTTGTAATCCAAGCACTGCATGCTTGCAATCAAAGCGAGTTTCCCCATAGAAGGCAATGGAAATGAAGATAATTCGTTCCTAATTTACTTCTATTCTATGCAGTACTGCATTTGGCCAGAGGTGGGGGGCCGAAATACTCAGAGAGGAAACCCTCTGGGAGGTTTGGAAACACTTGGGAATGGAGCATTTCTGAGTGTTTCTGAGTATTTTCGAGTGCCTCCGAATGCATCCGAACAGCTCAGAGTGTTACCAGCACCCCTGCTCCTCTGGCCAAATCCGGTACTGCACACCGCAGAGGCTTGAATGCTCCTCGTGTTGTGAGACAACACTCACAAACCGACTCAGGATTTTTTAAAAGTAATAGCTTGTATTGCCACCCACAATCGCTCCACATAGAGCCAGAACGGGGATCTGTCAATGTAAACAAACATATCCCCATTCTGACAGGGGAGTAGAGAGAGATTGTCTGTTCCTAGTGATCAGGAACAGCGATCTCTATGTACTCCCAGTGAGTCCCCCCCCCCAGCTAGAAACACCTCCCATGGAATACATTTAACCCCTTGATTACCACTAGTGTTAACCACTTCCCTGCCGGCGTTATTAATACAGTAAACAGTGCATTTTTCTAGCACTGATCGCTGTATAAATGTCACTGGTCACAAAAAAGTGTCAAAAGTGTCCGATCTGTCAGCCGCAAATGTCGCAGTCCCGCTAACAATCACTGATCACCGACATTAATAGTAAAAATAATAATAATAATAATAAAAAATGCCATAAATCTATCTCCTATTTTGTAAATTCTATAACTTTTCCGCAAACCAATCAATATAAGCTTATTGCGATTTCTATTACCAAAAATATGTACAAGAATACATATTGGCCTAAACTGAGGAAGACATTTTTTTTATATACTTTTTTGAGGGATATTTATTATAGCAAAAGTAAAAAACATACCTTTTTTTCAAAACTGTTGCTTTTTTTGTTTATAGCGCAAAAAAAAAAAAAAAAAAAGATAAAATATCACGAATAGAAAGCTCTATTTGTGGGGGAAAAAGGACATACATTTTCTACACATCTCTCTCCTTTTGCTTGAACTGAACTTTACAGACTGGTAAGCACTTTCTCTCCTTCTATCCTGATTTTCTTATGGAATCTCTACCAGACTCAGGGCTGGACTGGGACAAAAATTGGGCCCTGGACTTCATCCAGACTGGCCCACTTTGACAGGTCTCTCCCATGGCAGCCGGACAACTCCCGCACTCCCCCCCCCCCAGGCCACCCAAGCCCCTCTCCCCCTTCACTAGCCACTAGCTGTTCTACTTTATTAGAGTAGAACGGCTGGTACTGGTACTCTTATAGGCAGTACCAGTGGGGAAGTTAGACATTATTTCACCCGGGGCAAAGATTCAGTTCGGTGCCCCCCCTTATGGGACAAGATTAGGCAGAAGTGAGAAACTCCCAGGCCATAGCTGTTGAGTCAGCTGTCTGTCCCCTCCCCCATGCTCCTCTGTCGTCGTCCCTGCTCCTCTGGTCTTCCCCTGCTTCTTTGTTCCCCCCAGGTGAGTGCTGCGGGGAGTGAGAGGAGGTGAGCGCTGCGGGAAGGGAGAGACAGAGGAGCGGAGGGGGGTGGCGGGCTGCTGTCACTGAAGCCGGCCCACTGAGCCATCGGCCCACCGGGAAACTCCCTGTAGTCCCAATGGCCAGTCCATCCCTGACCAGACTTAACACTATTCGATTTATTTTACCATCTATTTTGGTTTTAATGCAGCCTCTATCATTTGAATTGTCTTATAGGCTCCATTCCTATTGATCTGCATGGGAGGTGAATTAGCAGGGCTATCAAGTGGAGAGTGATCCCGGTGGATTATTACAATCCTGCCATCTTTCTCAGTAGCCCTTCCTTCCCTCCTTTCAGCATCTACCTTTGGGTGTTTCTTTCCCGAAGGGTATTAAATCAATTGATCCCATCACATTAACTGGATTAAGGTAACCTATATTTAATAAACTATGGTAAGTCATTTATTTAATCACTATAATTCAATAATTAATAGAAAGGAATTTCCTTATATATATATATATATATATATATATATATATATATATATATATATATATATATATATATATATATATATATATATATATATACTGTACATATACATTTATATTCTTTATCTTTTTATAGTATTTTATAGTATATAGGCAATATTCCTTATCCTTTCTCTGTGATCACCTCATTCTCCTGGAACAGGGCATCTGTTGATAGCAATCAGAATTTCATTATTCCCTTGATTTATTTTGGTCCACACATATACCTATTCCTTGGTAAGTCCACTCGATGTCTCATTTGCACAATATTTAAATACTTTGGCACTTAACAATATTTTGAATTAATGAAATGTGTACTTCTGTAACACCTATATTATGATAAATTAACTTTTTGATTAAAAACTCTATGTAATAATTCCGTTGTTCTCTTGTTATATTTTTTAGCATTCAATTTATACAGCACTTTAAAGTCTCCTGAAGAAGCTCATTCAAAGTGAAACATGTAGAGCAGTAGTGTCTGTATCTGTATTCGAACTGATCAAATAATACAACAAGGAATTTTTATGAATGTTAATATTAATAATACAATTTATATATTTTTCTATGAAAATCAATTATTAATTTATTTGACACCTTTAAAGTCCTGCAGTTTTCCTCTTTTCATGTATTACCCAGAGGGAAATGTTTTTTTTTTTTTTTTCTTAACAAAAGTGCAGTTACTTTTTCAGAATCTTTTGCTAAAAGTCATTTTGAGCATACATTAGCCAGTCTTTGCGAGTACAAAAATAGTCACCTTCTGAATAAAGTTGTAGACTTACCATCTTCTAGTCCAGGGATATGCAATTAGCGGACCTCCAGATGTTGCAGAACTACTAGTCCCATGAGGCATAGCAAGAGTCTGAAAGCCACAAGCATGACACCCAGAGGCAGAGGCATGATGGGACTTGTAGTTTTGCAACGGCTGGAGGTCCGCTAATTGCATATCCCTGTTCTAGTCCATTCTGACCTAAAATCTCTCAGACATATCCTCCCTGGTGACCCCTTTTTACCCAAGCACCACCCCTCCTTAACCTTATAGGGAAGATGAGGGTGGGGTTAAAGGGGTTAAAGGGGTTAAAGAGGTTTGTTTTTTATTTGCTAAATAGGTTCCTTTAAGCTAGTGCATTGTTGGTTCACTAACCTTTTCCTTTGATTTCCCTTCTAAATTTTTTTTTTCTTTGTTTTCTTTGTCTGAATTTCTCACTTCCTGTTCCTCCTCAGTAAGCTGTTCTGGCTGACTAACCCCCAGCCAGATGATGGGGGAAAGCTTACTGAGGAGAAACAGGAAGTGATAAATTCAGGCAAAGAAAAAAAAAACATTTAGAAGGGAAATCGAAGGAAAAGGTAAGTGAACCAACAATGCACTAGCTTAAAGGAACCTACAGTATTTAGAAACTAAAAAACAAACCTTTACAAACATTTAAGGAAGAGTGGGGACTCTTCTCACCTTCCATACTCCTGCCCCTTTGTTGCTCTTCCTTTTTCACTCTGGTGCTGTAATATTCCATGTTGACCACCCAGGTCTGGTGCCAACAGTTTCAGGAACTCCGCTCATTTGTTCTTGCTAAGACCACTTATTATCTAACACTGCCACATGCATACACGTTCTATTCGGTGATGTCATATAAAGAACTATGCTGTAGGCAATGTTTTCTTTGAAATTCTTTTTGTACAATCTTTGCGAAATCTGATTATGATTTTGCAAAATTGCACCAATTCCTGGTGACTCTGGGCCAAATCCTCAAAAGAGATACGACGGAGTAATTGCTGTTACTCCGTCGTATCCCTGGTCCTAACTATGGAACTGATCCACAGAATCAGTTTCCCATAGTTAGGACGAAGATCCGACATGTGTAATTGAATTACACTGTCGGATCTTAGGATGCAGTACCGCATCCGCCGCTGGGGGCATTTTGCGTCGAAATGCCGCCTCGGGTATGCAAATTAGGACTTACGGAGATCCACGAAGCTTTTCAGCTTCGTTTTTTCTCCGTAAGTTACATTTTGCAAACGCAAAATTAGGGCTGCTTTTACAAGGTGTAAACTGTTTACACCTTGTAAAAACAGACCTTTCTTGCTCGCGACGCGATTTTTTTTAAATTTCAAATTTTTTTTTTGGCGCCGTATCTTTTTTTTTTTTACCCGACGCAACTTTATTGTCCCGTCGCAATCCACAAAGCCCGACGTAACGTAATTTCGCGCTATGCACGTCGGGAAAATGACGTCACGAGCATGCGCAGTACGGCCGGCGCGGGAGCGCGCCTCATTTAAATGGTAATCGCCCCCTGGAGAAGAGGAACGCCTTGCGCCGGCGGAATTTAAGTTACACCACTGCAAATTCCCAGGTAAGTGCTTTGTGGATCGGACACTAACTTGGGAAATTTGCGGCGGTGTAACTTAAATGGAAAAAGTTAAGTTACGCCGCCTGGCTGAGGATTTGGCCCTCTGTACCCTTGTGAATATCATTGCCATCTCATTTCATATCATCTTTTCATAGCATTGGCTGTTTTTCTAGATAAAAAGCAACATCCAGCTTTAGTAATTATTATAGCAGTTTTTTTTTGAAACACAGAAGCCAAAAGAAGAACTATAAGAAGAGTGTTTGGCCCAAGTAATCATTGCTGAATCGTGACCATTTATCACATGTATTTGTTAGAAAAGCTAGAGAATAACAATCCAAATGATTTCAAAAATTACCCAAGGATGTTGGATGATTGTTTCCAGCATTTGCTGCATTTTGTAGAGCATCTCATCAGCAGGATAAAGACCATCATAACAGAAGAGGAGAGAAGACAACAACTGTGAAGTTTTTTTTAGCAACAGGAAGGTCCTATGAAGACCTTGAATTAGGAACTTTTGTCTCTGGTTATGGGTTTTAGACATGTACTCCCGGAAACATCCAAAGCTGTTGTTGAAACGTTAAATAAAAAAATACTTTAACTCTTTATGACTAGCCTGTGTCAATCCACATATAGTTACTCATTAAAGCAGTATTAAACTCAAAAGCAAACATTCGGCATATTGCATTTACCAATTCTTAGATGTGGTGGGTGCATTCATTTTCTTATTTAGGTGTACCACTACCGCCAGAGGCGCTGCTCGTGTATGGTTCCCCCAGGGCTGGACTGGAGCAAAAATTTGGCCCTGGACTTCATCCAGACCGGCCCACTTTAATTTTAAGTGTCCCATATTAGAGTGTCCCCCTTGTATCAGAGTGTCCCCCCTCTCCCACATGTACTCACTCACAGCTCTCCAGAATGAAGGCAGCATCGTTCCTCTCTTCAGTCATGTGACAAGTGATAAGGGGAGAGAGGAAGGAAAGTCTGCCGGCTGTCTATCTCCCCTCCAGGCTGGAGGGAGCAGTAAGGCTAATACTCACTCCAGCAAGTGACGGCAGCTGCTCCTCCTGACAGGAGTGAAATCGCGATTACTCACTGTCAGAGAGGAGCGGCTCCAGGAATGCACCTGACCGGGCCACTGAGCCATCAGCCCACCGGGAAACTCCCGGTAGTCCCAGTGGCCAGTACTTGCCTGGGTTCCCCTATCCCTGCACAGCCAGGCACAAGCATTTTCTACTTTCATCTGGACACAAGGACACATTTGAGGTTGGTTTTGTTGTTTTATTAGGGGTAATAACTTGGATGGGTTTTAGGGGTTATGGGACAACTTCCTTCCTATGTACAAAAATCTTAAACTGTCCTCCTTCCTGGACACCGACAACCCATTGAGGACTAGGAACTCTCAGTCCCCTTTAGAAAATAGCACAGTATGTTGTAAGTTGCACTCAGGAGTATTTCCTCTGCTCTACAGAACTGCTCCCAGCTCTACTTCCTGCAGGAACTACCAGCCCTTCTGACTTAGGGTTACCACGTGTCCCGGATTGCCCGCGACAGTCCCGCATTTTGCAGGTGTGTCCTGGGCACCTTCATTCCAGGACAATACAGTGTCCCAGAATGAAACTGACACAGCCAAACCGGGCCCCCCCCCCCACCCCGGGCCAATCTGATGCCCCCAAAAAAGGCTGCCACATCACCGCTTTACTTACTGACAGTACTTGTCCTGGCCAGGAATGCCTGGAGAAGCACAATCCCCGCCCTCTGCTTGTGATTGGAGAAATCATAAATTCTGCCTCTTGTGTCCAATCACTGTGCTGTGATTCGTTACAGCACAAGCTGATTTTTGGGAAGGGTGGGTGTCCCTGAATGGTAGTTTGGAAATGTGGTCACCCTATTCTGGCTGCTTGTCCACCAGCCCACCTGGCTGCTTCAAAAATCTCAGAGGGCAAGGGATAGGAAGCTGATATGTGCCTGCTGTACCATGTACTTGTTGAAGAAAGTTTCCTGTTTTCTTTGTACTGCTTCCTTTATGTTATATCCCTGGTGTTCCTGCTAGTCGCCTTGCTTTCCTATGAAAAACTGTCCACACTAAGCAGGAGAGCACAACATGGTCAGTTTTCTAGCTATGCTGGGGACTCGGTGTACTCTCCTAAAATTAATCAGACTTGTCCTGACATGCTTGCGCTGCACAGCTATTCACTGGCAAGCTCAGTGTGCTGCCGCTTCTCCTCCTCCCCCCAGCTCTGATGCAGCTAAAAAAATATATTTTTTCAAAATTTAAGTCCATAACAGACCCATTTTAGGGGTTCTTGCATAATTTTTTTGTCATTTTTGTTGTGGGATGTACTGCAGCAAAAGTGAAATTTTAGAAAGACAAACAATTGTTGTTAATTTACGTTACCTTGCTGTCTTATTTTATTTTTTGTATATAAAAATGTTTTTTTTACTTTGTAAATATACTTTAGCTGTAGTCAATTGCATACATCATACAGGTTTATATAAAGGAATTGTAAATTTTTAATGGTTGACGTTAGCATTATTAACCACTTAAGACCCGGACCAAAATGCAGCTAAAGGACCTTGCCCCTTTTTGCGATTCGGCACTGCGTCGCTTTAACTGACAATTGCGCATTCGTGCGACGTGGCTCCCAAACAAAATTTTTAATTTTTCATTGATTTTAATTTATTTTTCCCACCTTCTCGAGATATATATATGTATACATATGTCTGTGTACATATGTGTACATTTGGTTATATTTCTTAGGCAGTTCTGTAGGCGATATATATGGATTGTATGTATGTATGGCGTTTAATTGATTTTTTTATTTTTTATTTTCTTTTATTTATGTTTTTATTTTTATTTTATTATTATTATTTTTTTATTTTTTATTTATTTATATATTTTTCATTGTATTTGTGGGTGTTTTTCAGATTTGTTTGATAAGTATTTTTATTTATTCTTTCAAGAGAGAGACCATTATATATGTATATATATATGCGTATATTCTTATACTTTTTCAGATGTTTTTATCAATGTGGTGGTGATGGTAGGGTTAAAACCTCGAATCCTTCCCCCCCTTTTTTTATTGTCCAATGGAATTATTACTTTCCCTTTATTAACCTGGTGGTGAAGCCTGCTTGTGACAAAGCGTCCTGGCACGCGAAACATGTCAGTCACGGCTCACCACAATCACCTTTGATGCCCCCATATGTTTGCAGTAGTACACTGTAGTTGATGTGTTGTGCTGACACCCGGGGAATCCATTTAGTGACGCTAGCGCCAGTACTTCTACTGCTCATTTTTTGCTCCCACCGATTGGCTCCCGGAGTCACCTGATGTTTGAGGGACGGTGTCCGGACACCTCCTCCTCTCTCCCTGTGTGACTCAACAAGGCTTCCGTCTCCTCCTCCTCGCTTCCGTGTGACGCGGCCGCGTCACTGAACCGGCTTGGCGGTTCTCTTCCAGGACTTACCCCGCCGCTTGAGATCCTTGATACGAGGAGGCACTTCTTTTCCATCAGCCCCTGAGCCGGCGTGGTCTAACGGCAGTACCCTCCCTGCATGTAAACAGCGCCAACATCTGCTCCCAGCGTGGTTGTCATCTCTCCACTGACAGATCCCATCTCCCTGCACAGAGGCGTACAAGCGGCTGCTGTTGTTGAGGTATTGTATCACCTCTGCATACTAGCGTATGCACACCATTTGGATCACATTCTCAACATCTTCACCGAAGCGTGTGTGTTTCCACTCTACCATCACCACATGAACTTCTGCTTATGTATTGTGGACTATTTTACTAGATTTTAAATGTTCTATTTTGCTTTGTGCTATTTGCGGCTATTTCAATTATTCATGCATATGTGTTTTTTATAAATTTTTAGACTATAAAGTGACATTCACTCAACCCCTGTGCGCTGTATATTTTTTGTTCTTCAAACAAAATTGGCGTCCTTTTTTTCCCACAAATAGAGCTTTCTTTTGGTGGTATTTGATCACCTCTGCGGTTTTTATTTTTTGCGCTATAAACAAAAATAGAGCGACAATTTTGAAAAAAATGCAATATTTTTTACTTTTTGCTATAATAAATATCCCCCAAAAATATATATATATATATATAAAAAAAATCCTCAGTTTAGGCCGATACGTATTCTTCTACCTATTTTTGGTAAAAAAAAAATCACAATAAGCGTTTATCGGTTGGTTTGCGCAAAATTTATAGCGTTTACAAAATAGAGGATAGTTTTATTGCATTTTTATTATTTATTTATTTTTTTACTACTAATGGCGGCGATCATCGATTTTTTTCGTGACTGCGACATTATGGCAGACACTTCGGACAATTTTGACACATTTTTGGGACCATTGTCATTTTCACAGCAAAAAATGCATTTAAAATGCATTGTTTATTGTGAAAATGACAGTTGCAGTTTGGGAGTTAACCACAGAGGGCGCTGTTGGGGTTGTGTGTTCCCTGAAGTGTGTTTACAACTGTAGGGGGTTGTGGCTGTAGGTGTGACATCATCGATTGTGTCCCCCTATAAAAGGGATGACACGATCGATGACGGAGCCACAGTGAAGAACGGGGAAGCCGTGTTTACACACGGCTCTCCCCGTTCTTCAGCTCCGGGGACCGATCGCGGGACTCCAGCGGCGATCGGGTATGCGAGTCCCGCGGTCACGGAGCTTCGGACCGGGTCGCGTGAGCGCGCCGCGGGCGGGCGCGCGCCCGCGACCCCACGTGACATTCTGCTGACGTATATCAGCGTGAAGGGGTCCATAAGTGGTTAAAATTGCTGCTCCCCATTAAACTGTATTTTTTAAAAAAAAGATTGCATTAGTATTTGCAGGGCTTTTTTTCTCAGAGAATAGGTGCAGGTACTCTTCCCTTTTTAATTAACCATTGTCTCCAACCCTACCTACCTCTGAGTACTGTTCCTTGGTTTCACCTCCCTGTACTACTCCTTTTAGAGAATACAGAACCAAGTTTAATTTTGTGGTGCTAAGTAAGTTGCATGTCATTTGTTAATGATAGTAAGAAAAGCAGTAAAATAGATCCTCTGCAGCCATCAACAATATAATGCCCAGCAACAAAACCCCCCCAGCAACAATAGATCCACCTCAGCAACAATAGACCCCCACCAGTAACATTAAATCTCCCAGCAACCAGCATATAGACCCTTCAGCAGCTAGAAACTTTAGACCCCTCCCTCAACGGGAGGTCCCTCCAAGCAACAACTGACCGCCTCTGCAACATAAAAACCTCCCAGCAGCAATATATCTACCCCTGCAACAATAGAACCCCACCAGCAACAACAAATCTCCCAGCAACCAGCATCAATAAACCCTCCAGCAACTAGAACCAATATACCCCTTCCTCAACAGTAACTCTCCAAGCAACAACTACCCCCCTTCACAGGAACATAAGACCCTCCCAACAGATCCTCCACCAGCAACAATGGACCCCTGCCGCAACAATAGACCCCTGGATGTTAAAAGATCCCCAGCAGCCAGCAACAATAGACCCTCCTGCACATCCCAGCACCCCTTGCCATTACAGACATTCAGTGCAGAGTATATGTCTCCCAAGGTAGTACCCAGCCTGTGAAAAAAATTACACCCAGCAACAATTAGGAAGTTTGCCTTGCAAAAAAACACATGTAGCCTGTTACCATGAAGTCAGGGATTCACTGTTAAGAGGTTGCAAGACATCAGCAGCTTTAAAGCTGGGCATACTTGGGTCTGTTTTTTTTTTTTTCAATCAGCACCCATTCACACAAAAGAGAAGGATAGAGGAAGACTCCCTGCTGTGTTAGTGTACCCTGCCAGCAGGGACTCCTTTGGTGTCAGAATGCACTGATCAGCACTGCAGCCAAGTGCTGATCAAACAAAAAATTTCCAACAAGCCCATTCGTGAGAAGTAGTATCATTAGTCAACAATTTTGTTCCTTCTGTAGATGGATCGAAATTTGAGTGGTCTTTGCTGAACTGGATACATTTTCATCCATCTATAGCCAGCTTTAGATGCAACAAAATATGAATGCCCTAAATCTCTATTATACACAGCAGTTTGCTACCTACATGACATTTATTAAAGTGTTTGTTAACCCTCCTCTTTCTTTAAAGCATGTTGTACAGCACAGTGCTTGTGCTGTGTAATTTGTCCCCCTGTATCACCTGAAATACCTGGCTGATCCTGAAAGTTTCTGCCCTCCCCTCTGTACGCTGACCACAATGAGCAGGGCTGCTGAGCCCTGATACTGTGGTCAGTGTGTGTGCCTCCGTTAGCCGCAGCCCCTCTCTCCTGTATCTGTGTCTCCTCTGTCCTCCTCCCCCTCCCCTCCCTGCATGTCAGCTCCCTCCCTCCTGCTCTAAAAAAACTGTGTTTTTCTTCTATAGTTCTGTCTATTATATAATGTTAAGCTCCCCAGTAGATGTCATTTTTAAAAATATTCAGTATAATAGCTTACTTTACAGCACCATTCGGTGCTCACATGACTGCCAGCTGGTCTCCTCCCCTCCTCTCCTCATCTCGACTGATGTCAGCGAGGGTTTCCCAGCACCTCCACCTGAAGCTATCAGATCGGGACAGGAGACCGGCAAGCAGTCAGCTGAGCACCGAACGGCGCTCTGAAGTAAGCTAATATACCGCATATTTTTTAAAATGACATTCACTTGGGAGCCTAGTGTTATATACCAGAGGGAACTATAGAAGAACATTTTCGACCGTAACAAGCACTTTAAGGCTTTACGTCAACTTTAACAGACCTACCGATGCCTAAATCTGTACACTTATCTCTCCCTGTGCAGTTTGCCAGCAGCACATTGCTAGTTTGGATGCTATGACCTCACCCGTTTATAGCGAGAGCGCTTGCTTCTAAGCCAGGTGACCTAAGTTCAATGGCTAGGCCATGCATTATGGTTACAAAAAAAATTGGCCAAGTGAATTTCCAAATTAATTATTTTGGACCACAGATTTTGAACACACTGGATCCATTGCAAACTCAAACTTCATCCCTAATGAAGTGGTTATAGGCATAAAACACACAGAGTTGTGCATGTATTACAGTGATGATCTGCATATGCTTTTTTCTTTTTATTCTGCCCTGACATACACATCACGATCATCTAATAGTTCAGGTTCTTGAAGACTTTACCAAGCGTTGGATGTAGTGGTGAAGGATTTTTAATGTTTCCTGTTTGTAATGTTTAACTTTATAATTGAAAGTAAACGAAAACCCAGATTTAAAGGGAAACCTTCTAATGGGGACACTAGTTCTGGTGACCTAGGGGTTCCTCATGGAATTCACCTACTTTGCAGGGATTTCCTCTCACTTCCTGTTTGGCTATGGGACAGGAAGTGAAGGGAAATCTCAGCAATGGGACACAGATGGCGAAAGAAAATGTGATAGGGGTTATAACCCTCCCTTGTTCTGTCCAAAAAGTTTTGCATATATATATATATATATATATATATATATATATATATATATATATATATATATATATATATATATATAATATATATAGTTTCAATTTAACTATAGTGCTATTGCTGTAGCTCATATGTATCACTAACAAAACCTCACATTTTATTTAGGGAAAATGCACTTATAGTCAACTTATTTTTAGTGGGCTCATGCCTTGTGCTGAAAGTTATTTTTAAACAGAATATATGTACTTCTGACAATTTGCTTTGAAGATCTTTGTGCAGCCTCATAGCACTACCTGGCCTTTCTTGAAATCTGCTCAGTTGACTAGCCGAGCTCTCCATTATCAGTGCACTGAAATTTATACATATTTATCTCTGGATGCTTAGCAGACCCCATAACTGTCTCCTGGCATAACAATTATTTTTCCATTTTTTACAAATCATCCTCACTATTTCCATCTACAGCTAAATGATGATAGAAAGTAATTATTGAGAAATAATGAACATTTAGTCAAGTGGTTAAAAACATACCGTTTCCTCGGTGTTGGTAGGAATTTTTTAAAAATGGAATATTCTAATGAACGTATTCCATAGCCAAATGAATAATGTACGTGTAGCTGGGAATCTATCCAGCGCTTAGTTATTTATTAGGTTTTTATCAGTAGCTTTTCTGCCCATAAAGTAAAAGTGAGGGTCATATGCCTTCTAAATTGCTCACTGAATTACCATTACTCTTATACCTGCATCATTAATACTGACTTGTGAAATATTCTGTATAATTATATGTGAAAGGCTAGCATGTACATTTTTGTCTGCGCAAATCAGACATAGCAGAATGGGCATAATGATGACACAGAGCTAATGGCTACTGGTATTCTGTGTCTTAATGTACCTTTTAACAACATCATTCTCTAAAAGCTGATACAAATAAAGGCAAGAAGAAACTCATAAAAAAAATCACGAACCATACAAAGCACAAATCAAAATTTAAGGAAAATGTAGCTTGTTGCAGACTATAATTTTGCCTATAGTTATGTATAGCTATATTATTTTTGTATGTATGATAATACATGTAAGCTATAATAATTATTATCTCTAGTCTTCGATCAAGAATCCTACTCTAACTGTGATTTAAATGTAATACAGTTGGGTATATTTATCTATTGCTCAAATAAACCACTTGCTCAGCACCATTTAAAAAAAGACAGACGAAACCATGATCGTGAAATATGTTTTTAGCTTTATAACATAAAAAAAAACTTTAGCAAAGTCAAATGCACATGCTTATCTGGAATTATATAACTGTCTTGCTTCACATGAATTATTGTCAGAGCTAGCCAGTTTATTCTGGTCAAATCTTTTTAAAGGGAAACCAATATGAGAGAATAATTGAGACTGCCATTGCCCGTGGTAGTTCCTAGGCTGTCATGCTGATGCATTGGCTTCAATTCTGTCAGAGTTTGCGACTTAGAACAAGACATAAGGAATTCTAGCACTCATTAATGCGTTTTTCCTCTGGGACTCAGAAACAGCAAGTGTGACAGGAAGCAGTAACAGAGACACCTATGTAACTTTAACTGCATCAGTCAGGATTATGTTACATAACATACAGTACATCGTGTAATGCGCTGTCATTTACTTTGGTGTTAATAGGAGCATTATACTCCAAACAAGGGTGTTAATTGAAAACTAATGCCTCTCACATTGATGTTAATTAAAATAATGCCCCAGACATTTGTGTCAGTAGATAGCCCCTTACATTAGTGTTAGTGGAAAATAATGCCCACTGCTACTGGCCCTGGTCTTGCCTATACTACTGGTCTTAGCCTTGCTAACTGCAGACGGGTGTTGTCAATTATTATCTAAATGTGGCCTAACAAAATATCATACCAATATATGCAAATACAACCAACCAAACTGAGTGAGACTTTAAATATGACCACTTCACACAATAAACTCCAGTATATATATATATATATATACCGTATTTTCCAGCATATAAAAGACGACTTTTGGCGTGTAAAATAATGCCCCAAAAGTCGGGGGCGTCTTATACGCCGGGTACCTGTGGTCAGACGGCGGCCATCCATGATTCAAAAGCTGCGCCTCCTCCTCCAGGCTGTTCCGTGATAGGTGGAACACTCGTTTTCCCAGCAGAGCCTTTTGTTTAGTGTTCAGCCTATCACGGATGCCTTCTCATCCTCACCCTCGGCCTCGGACGAGAGGACATCCGTGATAGGCGGAACACTGAACAGAGGCTCTGCTGGGAAAACGAGTGTTCCGCCTATCACAGCCTGAGGAGGAGGCGCGGCTTTTGAATCATGGATGGCCGCCGTCTGACATACTGTGCATACAGAAGAAGGTAGGGAGAACATCTAGGCATGTTGGTAATGGCACAGTGAGGCATGTTGGTAATGGCACAGTGAGCCATGTTGGTAATGGCACAGTGAGGCATGTTGGTAATGGCACAGTGAGGCATGTTGGTAATGGCACAGTGAGGCATGTTGGTAATGGCACAGTGAGGCATGTTGGTAATGGCACAGTGAGGCATGATGGTAATGGAAAAGTGAGGCATGTTGGTAATAGCACAGTGAGGCATGTTCCTAATGGCACAGTGAGGCATGTTCCTAGTGGCACAGTTAGGCATGTTCCTAATGGCACAGTGAGGCATGTTCCTAATGGCACAGTGAGGCATGTTCCTAATGGCACAGTGAGGTAGGCAATAGCACCGTGAGGCATGTAATGTAATGGCACAGTGAGATCTGAAAAAAGCCTGTTTATGTCAGCGGGTGTTCCTGTCAGCGGTTGTTCTGGCTACCCCTCAGCTTCCAGACAGACTAGTATGAAGGGGGTAGTCTTATACGGCGAGTATATCCCAAAACCAACATTTTAGCTGGGAAATTAGGGGGTCGTCTTATACGCCCAGTCGTCTTATACACCGGCAAATATGGTATATATATATATATAAATCAAATTTTTTTAAATACACATTTAAAATCCTAATATAGCAAATATAAAACAGCTGTTACAGAGAAGTTAATCACAGTCTTGATATTTGTCCTTGGAAAAGGTCTTCCGAAATCAGAAACACTAAAAGCACTTTGTCAATTGTAACACTGTTGGAATCATATACTTGTGGATCCTGTGGATGCGGGGCAATTTATGTCGGTAATACAAAAAGAAAATTCTGGAAACGCATTAAAGATCCTGTCACAGACATTAGCTGTGGCATGGTTGAAAATGCCCATTGCTAGACATTTTGCTGTCAGACATCAATATAAATCGAACACTTTGAGATTTGTAGCATTGGAATGTATACACCCTGCCAAAAGGGGGCAATTTTGATCATATGGTCCTACAAAAAGAGACTAGATGAATTTATGCCCTTCATGCCACCAAACCGCCAGGTCTAAATGATTCAATCCATTTTTTGCATTTTTGACTCCAGATTGACTTGGTGTCTCCAACAAATATTATGACCTTCATCACGACATACTCACTGGGCCTTTTTATATACTATCATGACTATTTCTTGTATGATCTAGAATTATTTGATATTATTAATGGCATATTGCATTTTTTTTATTATGTATTTAATGTTTGGTTTGGTTCCTTTTTATTGATTCTTGGTATATACACCTATTGGCCCGGATTCACATACATTAGCGCATAGTTATGCCAGCATAGCGTATCAAATATACGCTACGCCGATGCAGCACACAGAGGCAAGCACAGTATTCACAAAGAACTTGCCCCCAGTCGCTGTTAAATATACGCTGGGTTCCCTCAGCGTAAGCCAGCGTAGGTGGAAGTGGGTGTGAGCCATGCTAATGAGGCGTGACCCCATGTAAATGAAGGACTGAGCGTCATAAAGTTACGAATAACGTACGGCGCATGCGCTGTCCCGTGGACGCATCCCAGTGCGCATGCGCAGAATCACGTCGGAAATACTCCCTAAGATACGTCGAATCACTGCCTACGATGTGAACCTAACCTACGCCTAGCCCTATTCACGTACTACTACGTAAACGACGTAAAATACGATGGCTGTTCCCTGGTCCATACCTTTGCTTGAGTTGCGCCTCATAGATGGGGAATAACTATACGCGGGACGTAAGCCTTACGCAAACTGCGTATATTATGCGCCGGGCGCAACTACATTCGTGAATCGACGTATCTCTCTCATTTGCATATTTGCAATGAGGTGGCCAGCGTAAATATGCACCCACGATACGCCGGCGTAGGCAAGTTACGTCGGTCGAATGAAGCCTATTTTCAGGTGTATCTAGTTTTGTGGGCATGGCGCACAGATACGACGGCGCATAGATAGACTTACGCGGCGTATCTCGAGATACGTGGGCGTAAGTGTTTCGTGAATCCAGGCCATTGTGTGTGACGGTATATACATAAGTTGATAATATACACATATATTTTGATTGTTGCTTTTGGTTTTTATGGTTGGTTAATATGTCATGCTGGTCTCGGTTGAGTTGCTGGCCCATGTCCTTGCCCTATGATAGTCAGAGGGGGGCCCTTTAAATCCATGGACCCCCGTCTTGCTGTTTAGCTTGGTGATGGACCACTTTGTCTTGTCTGACTCAGGCCTTCCCCTCCCATGGGGATGTGGATTGTATATGTTGGCCTCTGGCTTGGTGTCTGTTGGGTGGCCGATCGGATTTGGTGTCCTTGTTCCTTGTGTTTGGTTCAGGGTTTAGCTGGTCCTTTGCCTGTTTGTGTTCCACCCGGCCCCTCCTTTCTTTTGGACACTTGTGAGGTGAGCGGGATTCTGTTATACTGCTTGCAATACTGTGGTGGTGCATTGTTTGCTCCTAGTTAATGGGGTGAGCTATCCACAGAAACTGCAACCCATTTTGTCTGTTAGATTGGGCCATAAGCACATACAGTATATGCCTTGAGTTTTCAACACCACACAGTCTATAATTATGGGTAATGACAAAGTGACGTTTGCACAGCGTGAGCTCACTGCTAGTTTCTGATATAAACTGCATTACTGTTTTAAATGTAAGTACCCTGTTTGTTATATGTTTGAATAAACCGCTGAGTGTTTAAAACATATTACACTAGAGAGGTTCCTCTATGTTTTCTCTACCCTGCCTGGTGACACACTTTGGAGCTCTCTTACCTTGCTGACCACCCAGTCTGGAAGGAAGCCTTAACCCCCTAGGCACCACACTACTGGAAGGACGGATAGGTGTTATCCCCTCTACCCCCGAGTAATTCCATTGGTTTTATTGAATGCTGCTTACCTTGCAGCCGTAAGGTAATTTGCTAGCACACCTCCGGGTGTCACCATACACCGAAGATTCACCAACAAGTCACCTTGCCCCCTACTGATGTCATTTAGCACCCTGCACTTCACTCGCACTTTGCAATTTCTTTTGATTAAATTGCATTACCTCTTGGACTGAGTCGCAGTTGCATCATCCATCATTGGTGTATATCAGTTATGTTCAGTCATTTATGTTGATGGGAGCATAACACCATCCTGCGATTTCCTCTGCGACTGCATATATTGGGGCAGATCCACATACATACGCTGCGCCCGGCGCATATGTGAGATACGCTACGCTGCTGTAACTTACTTTTCTTTTCTTTGAATCCTGAAAGAATTTGTGCCATAAGTTACGGCGGCGTAGTGTATCTCTTGCGGCGTAAGGGCGCGGAATTCAAATTGGGCGGGTAGGGGGTGTGTTTCATTTAAATGAAGCGCGTCCCCGCGCCGAACGAACTGCGCATGCCCCGTCCGTCAAAACTCCCAGGGTGCATTGCTCCAAATGACGTTGCAAGGACGTCATTGTTTTCGACGTGATGGCGTCCAGCTCCATTCACAGACGACTTACGCAAACAACGTAAAATTTTCAAAATTATACGCGGGAATGACGGCTATACTTAACATTGAGTACGCCACCAGATAGCAGCTTTAACTATACGCCGGAAAAAGCCGAACGGAAACGGCGTAAAATGCGATGGCCGCTCGTACGTTCGTGGATCGTCGGAAATAGCAAATTTGCATACTCGACTCGGATTACGACGGGAACGCCACATAGTGGACGTCGAAAAATTGCATCTAAGATCCGAAGGCGTACGAAGACGTCCGCCTGTCGCATCTAACCCAGATGCCGTCGTATCTTGTTTTGAGGATTCAAAACAATAGATACGCCGGCGTACTTTCTTTGTGGATCTACCCCATTATCTTTATGTTGCGATTCTATTTCTGCACGCAGCACTCTACTTGCAGCTTGCAATTTCTTCACCTCTTGGACTGAGTCACAGTTGCACCATTTACACTTTGTAACAAATGGACAATCTTGCGGTTCCATCCACTATTCATGATGTGATTTTACTTAAATTATACTGTCACATATTTGTATGTATTTGCACTCTTATTCAGTTCACTGTTTTATTCATCCATCATTGTTGTATATTAGTTATGTCCAGTCATTCATTTTGATTGTAGCATAACACCATCCTGCGATTTCATCTGCCACTGCATATACTATTATCTTTATGTTGTGATTTTATTTATGCACCTTATCTGCACTGTTTGCACATTCATTCTGGACACTTTTGGATGCACATTATCTTAGCATTTATAGCGATTTTTATCTTTCAGTCAGTCTATTTGCATATTTGCACATTCATTTATCAATTATACTATTTTGGTTATTTATACATTTTACCAATTACACCATTCTATGCTATTGGAGTGCAACACCATCTCTTGATTTTTTTTCCATAGCTGGTATATGTTTAATGTCTCTGTTATTTCCGGCACACTCATTTGGTGCTGGATGCCCTTGGGTTGCCTCCCATGGGCAAGCCGGCACATTTGACTGTCACAAACCACCTTATTTATTGTGCTGTTTTTGTCCCAGCCTTGTCTGAGGGTAAGATCGTTGTTGATCTTGGTGCAATATGTAAATCTGATACCACATGTGGTAACATACCTTGTTTGCTTGCATGGATAATTATTGTGGTTTCTTCTCTCTTGTAAAAGTATTTTTATGATTACTTATGTATTCCTTTGTGTGCAAACATTCTTACTGGTTCTGAAGAAGCGATGAATCAGCGAAACACATTGACACTTACCAAGGAGACACATTACGTCTGTGTTTATCTCATCTGTAACATCTCTTTTATATTTGCTTTATTAGGATTTAAAATATATATTTAAATACATGTGATATATGTAACTACATATATATATATATATATATATATATATATATATATATATATATATATATATACACACACACACACACACACAGTATTCTGGAGTTTCTTATGTGAAGTGGTCATCAGTGGTATATTTAAAGTTCCACTTAGTTTGGTTGGTTGTGGTTCCATCAGAGCAAAGCTGATTCATCCTATGCAAACAGAGCTGATCCATCTTAAGCTGCCGGAACTCTTTGCACTAGACTGCTCGCCAGTTCCTGACAATGCCGCACAGAACTATACTGTCAGGCAACCACAGAAAGCTGTGAGACTGCTCCCCCCTGTTCTATGACTTCAAGTTAATGAGTTCCAAATTCATATGTTTCCTAATTCAGCTTTAGACAGTGCTGTGATGGCTGGTGGGGGTGCTAAAAGAGTACTTGAGAAAATGTTAGTGGTAGGTGCTGGTAATACACTAAAGATAAATAATCAACATGTCCATCCTCTAATGCCGCATACACACGATCGTTCAAACCGATGAGAACGGTCTGATGGACCGTTTTCATCGGACCAAACCGATCGTGTGGGCCCCATCGGTTATTTATCCATAGGTTAAAAAAAAGCAATCTTGTTTTAAATTTAACAGATGGATACCTAACCGATAGAAAAAAAACGATCGTTAGTAGGCACAACCATCGGTTAAAAATCCACGCATTCTCAGAATCAAGTCGACGCATGCTTGGAAGCATTGAACTTCGTTTTTTTCAGCACGTCGTTGTGTTTTACGTCACCGCATTCTGACACGATCGGTTTTTTAACCGATGGTGTGTAGGCACGACTGACCATCAGTCAGCTTCATCGTTTAACCGATGAAAACGGTCCATCAGACCGTTCTCATCGGATGGACCGATCGTGTGTACAGGGCATAACTTGAATTTGCCAAAAATTGCTCCCTATGATTGTATTTGGAGGACAAAAGCATGGTAAATATTTCCAATAACACATACATTTTAGAACCATCGACTTCTACAAAAATTGCAACTGACTCTCTATGCATATGCTGTGATAATATTTGTCAGTGCTTTGTTGTTATTTCAGTCCACTAATGTTAAACCGAGGTTAATATTCAAGAGGCTTCTGATCAAGAAAGATTGGTAAGACGGTGGATCACCTACTTACCACAAATTCTCTATATTTCCAAACTTTCAGTGCTTGATATACCAAAGGTACTTTCTAAATGTTGAACCCTTCAATAGGAATAAGTAATTACCAGTTTCACCAGCAATACGGGCTACTTCTGGGAACAGACTCTGCATTTTCTCATAGTAGAGGTAGCGAACTCACAATCCATTACTAAAACTTAAGGCATGGTAAAATCATGTCCCAAAGGCAAAAATAATAGTATGAGTTTTTCCCCATTTTTAAATAGTAATATTATGTCCAATTCATGAAAAAATTGTTTTCTGTATTACAGACATTTGTCAAAAAGAGGGCAGACAGAATCTAGAGTAGCTGTGCATGACAACCAATCAGTTTCTGTCTTTCATTTTCAAGGCTTAACTGAAAAAGATGAAGACAGAAGCTTTATGGTTGTCATGCACAGTTGCTCCAAATACTGGCTGTTACATTACATTTAGCCATTCTCTATACTTTTTTTCACTCTGTCCATAAATATGTGAACAGTTGGCAGCCCAGTGACTGGTGACACATCAACTGTGATACTACAACACACACATTTGTTGTGGTACAAAGGTTAAGGCAGGGTTGCACCTGCTATGAAGCAGATCTGACTTGTACTTTGGTGGTTAAGATACTGTACATGTTACAAATTTTAATAACTATTTAATGTATTGACTTTGAGAAAGGAATCTATTGGTACTCTGACTGAGATATTTAAACATCTGTTATAGGTGAAAATAGTTGCAGCATTAGCTACTTAGCAACCAGGATACAAGTGCAAATCAAGTTTGTTACAAGCTCTATTGTAATATAGGGAACTCGGGTCGCCAACCAGCTATTTGTAAAAGTAACACTGTCTTTATTGCTTATTCAAAAGTCAGGAAAACAAACAGCTTTCTTCAGCAAAAAATAAAATAAAAAATACAAATAGTCCACAGTTCTGGTATCATGAAAAGCATATTTGATGGCTCACCGCCAATATACCAGCAGGGTTGCCAACTTTCAGTAAATTTACAAACCGTTTGTAAAATCCGTAATTTTTGCATCTGTCCATAAATGTCCATTATGGACGTGTAGTCTGTATGTCCGTAATGGACATTTATGGACAGATGCAAAAATTGCAGATTTTACAAACTGTTTGTAAATTTAATGATGGTTGGCAACCCTGTATACCAGTCCCATACCAGGGTTTAGGGTTCTTGTCTATTTCAGGGTGCCACAAAGGCCACAGGAGCTCAACAAACACTGTCTAAGTTGCCATACAACTTACACTTATATATAGTTGTGAACCTGTGTTTCACCACAAAGTTAAACTCTTGTAGGGCAAAGAATCATCATGGTCTGACATCAGACAAAACTTCCTGCCAAGGAGAAAATATTGTAGTATAGAGTCCAGAGTCCACCGAATGGTCATGCACTCCCACTACACCAGCTGTCAATTTTCTACTAAGAAAGACTATGGAGTGTCCCTCCTCACTGACCTCTTGGGATACAACGGCTCCTAAGCCCTTGCTGGACTTAAACTTTTACGAAAAATATGGCGCAACCAGCACTGGATATCTGCAAAAGTCTGTTTTAAGCTCCAGGAAAGCCACCTTAGCCTTGTCATTCCACTTGACCATGACTGACTTGTCCTTTGTCAAGTCAGTGAGTGGTGCAGTGATAGTGGCACAGTTGGGGACAAGGAGATGGTAGTAGCCAACGATGCCGAAAAAAGCTCAGACCAGTTTCTTGGTGACAGGGTGGGGCCAAGCTTTAAAAGCCTTCAGCTTGTTCATCTGGGGTTTCACCAAACCCCCACCCACAATATACTTCATGTCTTTCTTGTTTTTCTGGATTAGTGGTAAACCCCTCCTTTTTTAGAGAGTTTAGAACTGCCTGCACTCAGGGAATATGGGACTGTCTGTATACACCATAGCTTATAAAACGTAGCTGGGGTAGAATGGAATCCAAACAACATTCTTTTATATTGGAAGTGACCCTCTGGAGTGGAAAAAGCTGTATTTTCTCTGGCTTGGTAAGGTCTAGGGTGATAATATATCAGGCTGGCCCTAATCTCTCTATCAATTCGTCTGTTCAGGGCACTGGATATGCATCAAACTTGGATACCTTAACCGGTTCACGACTGGCTCCTGTACATTTACGTCGGCATAATGGCATGGCTGCACAAAGTAATGTATATTTACGTCCCTGCTGCAAGCTCTGTGACCGTGCCCAGCGGGACCTGCAGATTTGATGTCCGCCGGTGTCCCATGATCGGTGTCCCGCGAATGGGGAGAGGCCAGTGTAAACAAGGCACCTCCCCATTCTGCCTAGTGACAGGACACTGATCATCTGCTCCCTCTCATCAGGAGCAGCAATCAGTGTCGTGTCACAGTAAGCCCCACCCCCACACAGTTAGAACACATCCCTAGGACACATAACCCCTTCTTAGCCCCCTAGTGGTTAACCCATTCACTGCCAGTCACATTTATACAGTAATCAGTTCATTTTTATAGCACAGATCTCGTCAAAAGTGTCTAAGGTGTCCACCATAATGTCGCAGTCACAATAAAAATCACTAATCGCCCCCATTACTAGTAAAAAAAAATATTGATAAAAATGCCATAAAACTACCCCCTATTTTGTAGACGCTACTACCTTTATGCAAACCAATCAATAAACGCTTATTGCGATTTTTTTTACCCAAAAATATGTAGAAGAATAGATATCGGCCTAAACTGAGGAAAAAAAATAATGTATATATTTTTTGGGTGATATTTATTATAGCAAAAAGTAAAAAATTATGTTTTTTTTTTCAAAATTGTCACTTTATTTTTGTTTATAGCGCAAAAAATAAAAACCGCACAAGTGATCAAATACCACCAAAAGAAAGCTCTATTTGTGGGGGAAAAAAGGACGTCAATTTTGTTTGGGAACCATGTCGCACGACTGCAAAAAGCGGCCCGGTCATTTGGCAGCCAAATCCTCTGGGGCTGATGTGGTTAAGAAGAAAGTACAGTGGATGGTTTCCTGAAGAGATCCTTAAGGGAACTGGGTACTGGTTTGCTTATCTGTCTAAGGCCACATACACACGATCGGTTAAACCGATGAGAACAGTCTGATGGACCGTTTTCAAACCGATCGTGTGTGGGCACTATCGGTTATTTAACCACTTAAGGACCGGACCAATATGCTGCTAAATGACCCAAGGGGTTTTTACAATTCGGCACTGCGTCGCTTTAACAGACAATTGCGCGGTCGTGCGACGTGGCTCCCAAACAAAATTGGCGTCCTTTTTTCCCCACAAATAGAGCTTTCTTTTGGTGGTATTTGATCACCTCTGCGGTTTTTATTTGTTGCGCTATAAACAAAAATAGAGCGACAATTTTGAAAAAAATTCAATATTTTTTACTTTTTGCTATAATAAATATCCCCCAAAAACATATATATATAAAAAAAAATGTTTCCTCAGTTTAGGCTGATACGTATTCTTCTACCTATTTTTGCAAAAAAAAAAAAATCGCAATAAGCGTTTATCGATTGGTTTGCGCAAAATTTATGGTGTTTACATAATAGGGGATAGTTTTATTTATTTTATTTTTTTTACTACTAATGGCGGTGATCAGTGATTTTTTTCATGACTGCGACATTATGGCGGACACTTCGGACAATTTTGACACATTTTTGGGACCATTGTCATTTTCACAGCAAAAAAATGCATTTAAATTGCATTGTTTATTGTGAAAATGACAGTTGCAATTTGGGAGTTAACCACAGGGGGCGCTGTAGGGGTTAGGGTTCACCTAGTGTGTGTTTACAACTGTAGGGGGGTGTGGCTGTAGGACTGACGTCATCGATCGAGTCTCCCTATAAAAGGGATCACTCGATCGAGAGAAGCAGCCGCCACAGTGAAGCACGGGGAAGCCGTACTTACATACGGCTCTCCCCGTTCTTCAGCTCCGGGGAGCGATCGCGACGGAGCGGCTATAAACGAATAGCTGCGCCGTCGTCCCGGGTTGCTCCAAGCGGGAATCCGACCGCTGCATGTAGCGGGGGGGGTCCCGATCGGATCCCCAACCCAGGTCTAGGCAGGGACGTACAGGTACGCCAATGTGCCTGTAAGTGCCATTCTGCCGACGTATATCTACATGCGGCGGTCGGGAAGTGGTTAACCATCGGTTAAAAAAAAGCCAACTTGTTTTAAATTTAACCGATGGATTCCTAACCGATACAAAAAAAATGATCGTTAGTAGGCACGACCATCGGTTAAAAATCCACGCATGCTCAGACTAAATTAGGGGATGGGAGCACTCGTTCTGGTAAAACTAGCGTTTGTTATGGAGATAGCACATTCATCACGCTGTAACAGACAGAAAAGCGCGAAACGTCTTTTACTAACACAAAATCAGCTAAAGCAGCCCCAAGGGTGGCGCCATTGGATTTGAACTTCCCCTTTATAGTGCTGTCGTACGTGGTTTACGTGTCCGCGTTCTGACACGATCGTTTTTTTAACCGATGGTGTGTAGGCGCGACTGACCATCAGTCAGCTCCATCGGTTAACCGATGGAAAAATCCATCAGACTGTTCTCATCGGATGGACCGATCGTGTGTACGTGGCCTCAGAATTCTGTCTGTGTCTTTTCTCCCCCTCCAACATCTCCTCTGTAATGTGCCTCTCTTCCCCTTTTCCTTCCCCCCCCCAATAAAGTGTGCCTATGTGGCCTGGGAGCTTGTGGCAATCCAGCCACAAGTAAGGCAAGAATTTAAAATTGAAACAGCTAATTTGCACTTTTAATGTCAGAACCCCGAGGACAGGAAATGCCAGCATGACCTTCAACTACAGAAAGTGATACATATTATAGCATTTTTTTGTTAGACACAGCCAAATGGTCTTGCTTAATTCCTTGACGTTATACTATTTGGCAAGGTTTTTTTTTGTCATGTTATTCTGTACTAAATTATATTTTTTCAGTAATATAACTATTTTGCATTTTATGGGAGTGTTGTCAAGGTTAATAAAGTGTAAATGTAGTGCTTTTTTTTGTGAAATTGTGATAGCTTGGAGAGTTAGTATACTGTTTTGCTGTGTTATGTTATGCTCAATACGCTACATATGTTTTTGTGGTTTATACAACACAAGAAACATTCACTGTTTTGGTAAATTAGTATGTAATACAGTAATTGTTTTATTTATCTATTTAACAGAAATCATAGAAAACATATTTACCACTTTTTTTTTATTTTTACTGTTTTTTCTTTTTGCAACAGCCTCTGTTCATGCTTAATGTAGGGGTAAGATGTTTTTGTAGCTCTCTTTTTTGTCCACCTACTGTATATAGAAGGCTCGACCTGAGAATGCTTCAGCTATAACTGCCAAACCTCTTGCTCACTGGGCCATACCATTGGCTGACTGGAGAAGTGGTTGGCACTGCCGGAAAGAGAACTAGGAGGAGGGTGGTTTCCCTGAAAAGCACACTTTTTAAAAATTTCTAGTTACTATTTCTGAGTCTTTTAATATTTTGAGGTTGTTATTATATATAGCCTGATCAGTATTCACTTTTTGTATTGTTGACTAAAGAATTTAATAAACTGATTTAAGATTTTATTTATTTTTTTTGCAATTTATTTACTGCATGCCAGGGCCTTTCATAAATAATTGCCAATGATATATGATTTGAAATGGTCTTTCATGTGCTCTGTAAACCTAGCCTACCGCCCATACACCTTGGATTATCACAGCTTGTCTGATTCTTGTTAGAGGGTAAGAATGATTTATCTGCATGTTTCTCGCAGTTGTCCATATATATTAATCTTTAAAAATAAGGCTGATGTCTCAATTTTTTCAACATGCCATTTTTCATCATCATACATGCAAAGACTAGTTTACTGTAATATTTAGAATGTGAATGTTTTTGTGTGTAGTCTCAAATCAAGATTTTTTTTTTATACTGTGAACTTTTATGGTGCCTTAGTGCTTAGTAGTGATAAATTGCTCCCAACTGTTTTTGATTTCGAGTGACTGTCCCTGATTTGGAACAATGTCCCTCTGTCCCTTTTCCTCCTCATCTGTCCCTCATTTTGGTAAGACCTATATAGTTGTATTTAAAATGTATAAAGTGCTAAACCTTTCCTCCAATTGCTGCAGTTGTAATTGTCAAAAGCCAGTATAAAGCAATAATAGTGGTAAAAAGAGCAATTGTGGGTTTAACTCAAGGGCCTCAAACTGGCAGCCCTCCAGCTGTTGCAAAATGATAAGTCCCATCATGCTTCTGCCTTTGCAAGTCATGCTTGTAACTGTCAGCCTTGCAATGCATGGAACTTGTTGTTTCGCAACAGCTGGAGGGCATCCAGTTTGAGACCCCTGGTTTAACTAATCTTTTTTATTTTGTTTTGGTATAATTTATCTTTAAGGGAGCGTGTCCTATGTACTTTTGCTAATAGGTGTAACTCATTCTCATCTCAAAAGGTTGGGAGTTATGGTGATATAGCCTTGTATTGTAGGGGTCCTTCATTTGGTACCCACAATAGGGTACTAACTGCTTGGAGTATTTATGCTGTCTTCATATTTGTGTGTTTCTTCCCATATTCCAAAATATGCAGGTATCTTATCGATTTCAGCTAAATTAGGCCTGAAGGGTTTGAATATTTATTACTGCAAGGAAATTCTACAACTGTTCTATAACCTTTAAGTGCCCAGCCGTGGGTCGCGGGCGCGCACCCCGCGCCCGCGACCCGGTCCGAAGCTCCGTGACCCGATTGCCCCTGGAGTCCCGTGATCGGTCCCCGGAGCTAAAGAACAGGGAGAGCTGTGCGTAAACACAGCTTCCCCGTTCTTCACTGTGGCGCCGTCATTAATCGTGTGTTCCCTTTTATAGGGAAACACAATCAATGACGTCACACCTACAGCCACACCCCCCTACAGTTAGAAACACAAATGAGGTCACACTTAACCCCTTCAGCGCCCCCTTGTGGTTAACTCCCAAACTGCAATTGTCATTTTCACAGTAAACGTGTCAGTAAATGTGTCAAAATTGTCCGAAGTGTCCGCCATAATGTCGCAGTCACGAAAAAAATCGCTGATCGCCGCCATTAGTAGTAAAAGAAATATAATTAATAAAAATGCAATGAATCTATCCCCTATTTTGTAAACGCTATAAATTTTGCGCAAACCATTTGATAAACGCTTATTACCAAAAATTGGTAGAAGAATACATATCGGCCTAAACTGAGGAAAAAATATGTTTTTTATATATTTTTGGGGGATAATTATTATAGCAAAAAGTAAAAAATATTGCATTTTTTTCAAAATTGTCGCTCTATTTTTGTTTATAGCGCAAAAAACAAAAACCGCAGAGGTGATCAAATACTACCAAAAGAAATCTCTATTTGTGGGGAAAAAAGGACGCCAATTTTGTTTGGGAGCCACGTCACACGACAGCGCAATTGTCAGTTAAAGCGACGCAGTGCCGAATCGCAAAAACTGGCCAGGTCCTTTAGCTGCCTAAAGGTCTGGGTCTTAAGTGGTTAAGGCATGGTCGAATTTTGAAAGAATTTTCTTTTGAAAATTAGAAAATTTGTGCATTTTGTGATCCGATGGTGCCACCATTGTTTTCCTAATTCGACCAACCAAGCCTTCAATTTCACCTCATGATGCTACAGAAAATAATTTTTGTGGCTGGGAATCTTCTTTTCTTTCCGGCAATTTTCTTTTCTTTCTTTTTCGATTACATTTCTCACACGATTCTCCCATCATTGTTAGAAAATATTTTGTTTTTCCGAAAATGTCCGATTTGTCCGATTATTCAAATTCGATGGCCGCACAAAAATCAGCTGCAGCCCACTAATGATGCCAAATACGAATGAAAATTCTGTGAGTGTCATACCATTTTGAAGAGCATTGAATTTTTTTTGCAAATGGGGTACTATTAGTGGGGCAAATTTTTTATAATAAGAGGTCGAGAAGCCATCAGGTCCGGGGGCCTTCGAAACATTAGCTTGTTTTATGGCAATATTTCAGCTATGGTAATGTCTTCCTCTAAAATCTCGCTATGAGAATCCGAAAAAGACGGGAGAGACACTTCTTCAAAAAATTTGTCTAGGTCTCTGGTGGAAGGGTCTTTCTGTGCAGAGTATAAGGAAGAATAGTAGGATTAAAACATTTCTATCATAGTTTGAGGGTTCTGTGTCAAATTTCCATTATGTTGTCTAATTTTAGGGAGTACTGTTTGACGAATCCGTAGTGTAAGTTTACGTGCCAATAATGTACCAGGTTTGTCTTTTGATGTATAGAAGGAAGCTTGGTTCCATCTAAGAATCTTTTCAGCCTTAGTGGTCAAATAGAGGTTCAGTTCCAGTCGAGTGGAATCAATTTTCTTTCTAAGGTCCAGATTGCGGCGTTGTTTATGATGGGTAATTAGAGTAGTTAATTCCTTCTCTTTTTCTTTGATTAATAAATTGGAATCTTTTTTAATTTGGGACGCCATTTGAATGAGATGGCCCCTAATTGTAGCTTTGTGGGCTTCCCAATTATTTATAGGGGAAGTGTCTTCAGAGTTATTTATGGAAAAATATTCTTTGATACGTAGCTCTATATCAAAACAGACAGAGGGGTTGCTTAAAAGAGATTCATTTAGTCTCCAAGTCGCGGGACCCCTGGTGTCTCGCAAGGAGAAACATGTGGTCCATAGCAAAGAGTGGTCTGACCAAGCTACTTCACCAATCTTACTGGCATGAAAACAAGGTACATTGGCGAAGTTTGTGAATAGGTGATCTATTCTGGAATAAGTATTATGGACATGAGAGAAGGATGTGTAATCTTTCCTGGATGGGTTTAATTCCCTACAAATATCATTTAAATTGTGACAGTGTAGTATTTTGGCTAATTTATAATGTTGAAAGGCCATTCTGCGTTTAATCGCAGAATTAAATCCCTGAACATTATGTGTAACATTTTTTAGGGGAAGGTTTGTAGTCTGGTCGACCATGGTGCACATAAGAAGTATACCGAACCATCTAATAGAGCACACATAGAGCACACATAAGCATGTTACCCAAACCTAATAAAGACCACAGCGACGTGGCAAACTATCGCCCTATATCGTTGATCAATAACAACTTGAAATTACTCACAAAATTATATGCAAACCGATTTAATACATTCCTGGCACAATATATTCATATAGACCAAGTAGGATTTGTTAAGGGTCGACAAGCCGCTGACCAAATCCGACGGGCAGTTGATTTAATCTCTATCCTACATTCTGATAGGGATAATAGGGGAGCTAGGCAAGGAATGCTTCTATCATTAGACCTCCATAAAGCATTTGACTCAGTTTCCTGGCCCTTCCTCTTCCATATATTAAAGAAATGGAATTGCGGACCGAAATTCTTATGTCTTATTAATGCATTATATTCCAATCCTTCTGCTCACATTCTAATGTGTGGATACAAATCAGAACTTTTGCAAACAAGAAGGGGTACTAGACAGGGGTGCCCTCTTTCCCTTATACTCTTCATTCTGGCTATAGAATCACTGGCGATAGCCATCCGTACCAATCCCAACATTCAGGGTATATTTAGTGGTGGCAAAACACATAAATGTGCTCTCTTTGCTGATGACTTATTATTATTTATAACTACTCCCATTACAACCTTGCCAAACTTATTTGCTACTTTGTCTAAATTTGAAAATATCTCCGGACTGAAAGTTAATCAATCAAAATCTTAAGCACTGGATGTAAACCTCTCCACCGCCACACGAAATTCAGTACAACAGTCTTTTCAATTTAAACGGTGTGCACTTGCCCTCCCCTATCTTGGAATTAAACCCACACAAGATATTTCCACGCTGTTTCAAGTTAATTACACCCCTCTTTATAATTCCATTGAACAAGAATTGAAAAACTGGCAAACATATATTCTTTCCTAGATGGGTAAAATATCAGCTATTAAAATGACGATTCTCCCTCGTTTTTTATATTATTTTGTACGTTACCAATTCCAATATCATTAACATTTTTTAAGAAACTACAATCACTAGTTTTCAAATTTATCTGGGGTAATGGTAGATGCAGGGTAGCACACTCTACTATTCATATCTCCAAATGGAAAGGTGGACTGGGAGTCCCTCATTTCTTAAAGTACTATAAGGCTGCTCAAATAGTACAACTATATCAATTTTTTTCAAAAACATATCAACCAGATTGGGTACTTTTAGAGACGCAAGCCAGTCCTACTATACCTATAGATCTCTTGATGTGGCTTTCAATTAAAGAACGTCGGGCCATTTTGAGACCCACTTTATCCCACTCTTTAATCTCTGGGACACAACATGTAAATTATATCCACTGAAATCTTCCCATTCCCCTGTTGCCCCTATACTTAATAACCCTCACTTTCCTCCGGGACAAGATCCTTAACAATTTTCATGGTGGGTTAACAAAGGCCTTTACAGAATAGCACATTTCATAGACCATAAAGGAATTAAGCCTCGGCAATACTTCCAGGAAAAAATGCAAATGCCTCAAACAGAATCCTTTCATCTTCATCAGATCACTCACTTCATAAAATCGCTTGATACAGATCTAGCAGATATAACTTCTATTCGCGTGGGGGAATTTCAGATCTATATAATCTCTTCAATAATAAACAGACAAAACCCTCTTACCAATTGTCATAGGAATAAGACCTAGGTGAAACCATAGAGGACAGGATCTGGGAGTGCTGGTCGACCATGGTTCACAGAGGGATACTTAATACTTCCCTAGTGGAAGCAAATTTTAAGGTACTATCCAGATGGTATTTAGTTCCGACGAAATTGGCCAAAATATATCCTGATGCTTCGCCCCAATTCTTCAGAGAATGCGGACAAGAGGGTACCATGTTTCATGTCTGGTGGACCTGTCCCAAGGTACAACACTTTTGGGTCAAAGTTTTCACGTTGATCCACTCAGTGACTGGACATAATATACCTAATAATCCTAAAACTGCGCTATTTGTAGACTTGTTTGACGGGAACCCATGCATGGCCTGCCTAAGGTCTGGCTGGACAGCGGCTAACCAACTCTGTAAAATGGCGGGGACTATTTTTGTATAATATAAATGAATTTATAAATGGAAGTAGAAAAGCAGTCTGAAAATGGGTTAAATATCTGACAAATATATTTTTAAGGCATAGTGTAGCATAAAATCAATTAAAGTGTAATGAAACATAGTTGTATTGAAAACTTGCACGTTCATCACTTTTAGAAATTTTGATTAATTGTGCAATGGGCTGTGTATAGAAAAATACCAATATACAGTTATAAGTATAGGATGATGTCAGTTTAGAATTGTGGAATAGATTTGTGCTGGTATATAGGTGTGTTTGGCAGATGAATAGGTACACAGATCAGTAAAGAAGGGATGCTCTCCATGCAGTGACAGCACAGTTTTGTGTGTGTGATAAGATGTAGGTTTCAGCCTAGGAATAACAGAGTGATGGATAGCCAGCGGGAGTTGTAACCTCTCTCACTTCAGTGACAAAGTGTTTCTACTTTCCTGAGAGATTAAAAAGCGTGGGAGGAGGCGGACATGAGTAGATAGGGGTGTAAATTACAGATAGCCAGGAATATCAATCCCTAATGTCATCCACCGCCTTCCAGGGTTGCTCTTTATGTTTGGCAGGCTGCAGTCCAGCATTTTTGGACAGAACTGCCAGCAGTGAGAGAGAGGATTAAAAATCAAAACCGACTTTTTAGATTTAAACTGAACGAAAGACTATCTGATACAGGAAAAAAGAGCCGTATAATAAGTCTGGTAAGGTGATATTATGTCATTCTTGCGAGAAATTGATTTCTGATATGGTTAATCTTAGTAGATTGTAACATTACTTTGCTGAGACTTTACGGATAAATCCAGAAATCCTCTTTTCAAGTTCAGTGCAAGTATAACCTTACTAGGTAGTAATGACTTCATGCTTATAACATATTTCTAGGTTTATTATACTTAAGCACAAATATAACCTGGCCAGTTATAGAATCTACTATTTAATATTACAAAATATAATATATTGTAGATGCAAAAATAAAAGTAACATATGAAAATGCAGTGCTCATATCCCAGTAATCATTCATAAACCTAGTTCTCATGGGTGTTGAAGTTGCAACTTGCAGCTTCAACACCCATGAGAAATATATGAATGCTTACTGGGATATGAACACTTCATTTTCATATGTTACTTTTATTTTTGCATTTACAATATGTTATATTTTCTAATATGAAATAGTAGATTCTGAAATTGGCCAGGTTTGATATTTTTTGTCAATGCAAATGAGAACGGGACAGAGGTATAAGGGATCATTCACACCGTCTGTGGGAGACAGGGGTGGAATGTTGTAACACAAAATACCCAAACAGTGACTTTGATTTCAGTATCAACAGCTGTTATTTTCATGAAAGAAGCAAACAAAATAAGGTGTTTCAAGCAATAATATCAACTTAAAGTGATTGTAAAGTCTAGTTTTAAAAAAATTAAAATAACAAACATGTTATACTTACCTGCCCTGTGTAGTGGATTTGCACAGGGCAGCCCAGACCCTCCTTCTTTCGGGGCCCTCTTCTGTGCTCCTGGCCTCTCCCTCACATTGCGTGCCCCCACAGCAGGCAGCTTGCTATGGGGGCACCTGAGATGAGTCACAGCTCCCTGTGTTCAAACAGACACGGAGCTGTGGCCTGTCCCTCTGTCTTCTGATTGGCTGACTAACTTTGACAGCAGCGGGAGCCAATAGTGCCACTGCTGTGTCTTAGCAAATCAGGAGGGAGAATCTTGGACAAACGAGACACTCGTGGACATTGCTGGATAGAGACGAGGCTTCGGTAAGTATTAGGGGGGCTGCTTCACACAGAAGGCTTTTTATCTTATTGCATAGAATGCATTAAGATACAAAAGACTTCTGAGGCCCCGTACACACGACAGAGGAACTCGACGTGCTTGGCACGTCGAGTTCCTCGTCGAGTTTTGGGATGAAGCCGCCGAGGAGCTCGGCGGGCCGCCTTCTCCCATAGAACAACGCGGACAACGAGAAAATAGAGAACATGTTCTCTATTTTCTCGTCGAGTTCCTCGGCGGCTCCATCGAGCCAAAACTGTACAGACGACAGAGTTTCTCGGCAGAATCCGGGTTTTGACTGAGTTTCTCGGTGAATTCTGCCGAGAAACTCTGTCGTGTGTACGAGGCCTGACTTTACAACTCCTTTAAAACTTATATAAGATTTTAAAGGTTAGGTTTGTCATCTACTTTAACAAATGATGCTTGAAATTTTTTTGTGCCCTGCTTGTCTGTACAGATCTATTCACCCACAAATCCTTTAACCACTTGCTTACTGGCCCATAGTCAAAAGACGTCCTGTTTTTAAAGATGGATATCTCGAGAATGGCAGCAGCTGCTGCCACAAACGAGGTATCCATCTTTAGTGTGCGCGGTCCTGTAAACGATAACGGCGGTCTCCACGGCAGATTCGCCGCGAGATCGCCGTTATCGGTGGCGGGAGAGGGGCCCCCCCTCCCGCCGCTCTCCCAGGGACCGTTCTCGGGACCGTTCGGCTGGTGACTGGGGACGAGACTGAAGGAAAAATCTCCTTCACCCGTCCCCATAGCTCTGCTGGGCGGAAGTGACGTCAAAACGTCAGTCCCGCCCAGCTTCTTAAAGAAACATTTTTTTTTTTTTGTCATTTGAAAAAATGACATTTTCAAAAAAAAATGTTTTTCTTGCATTTTAGTCTAAATATAAGATCTGAGGTCTTTTTGACCCCAGATCTCATATTTAAGAGTACCTGTCATGCTTTTTTATATTACAAGGGATGTTTACATTCCTTGTAATAGGAATAAAAGTGATAATTTTTTATTTTTATTTCAGTGTTAAAAATTGTAAAATAAATAAAAATAAATACGAAAACCCCCAAAAAATTTTTTTAAAGCGCCCCGTCCCGACGAGCTTGCACGCAGAAGCGAACGCATATGCGAGTAGCGCCCGCATATGAAAACGGTGTTCAAACCACACAAGTGAGGTATCGCCGCGATCGTTAGAGCGAGAGCAATAATTCTAGTCCTAGACCTACTCTGTAGCTCAAAAAATGCAACCTGTAGAATTTTTTAAATGTCGCCTATCGAGATTTTTAAGGGTAAAAGTTTGACGCCATGCCACGAGCGGGCGCAATTTTTAAGCATGACATGTTGGGTATCATTTTACTCGGCGTAACATTATCTTTCACAATATATAAAAAAATTGGGCAAAATTTATTGTTGTCTTATTTTTTAATTCAAAAAAGTGTTTTTTTTTTCAAAAAAAGTGCGCTTGTAAGACCGTTGCGCAAATACGGTGTGACAAAAAGTATTGCAATGACTGCCATTTTATTCTCTAGGGTGTTAGAAAAAAATATATATATAATGTTTGGGGGTTCTAAGTAATTTTCAAGCAAAAAAAACTGTTTTAGTCTCGTAAACACCGAATCTGAAAAACAGGCTCGGTAAGCAAGTGGTTAAAGGAGTTGTAAAGGAAAATGTTTTTTCACCGTAATGCAATCTATTCATTAAGGTGAAAATCTGATGTTAGCCCCCCCCCCCCCCCTCCGAGCCCCGTTATACTTACCTGACCCCTCGAAAACCCGCGCGGTCCCGATATTCTCTTCGCCGCTCAGCCTGGCAGCTGATTGGCTAGCGCGGATGGATTGAGAGCAGCGCAGCCATTGGCTGGCGCTGCTGTTAATCACATCCAGTGACGTGGCGCGCCGAGGGGAGGGGCCGAGTGATACAGTGAGCGGCTATGGCCGCTCGCTGTATCACGGGAGCACGCCCGCAATTAGTGACCACCATGCGAGCTCTCGCATGACTGTGGTGACTAACTGCGGGGAGGACCGAGACAGCCGCCGAGGGACCCCAGAAGACATGAATCGGGGCCACTCTGTGCAAAACGAACTGCACAGTGGAGGTAAGTATGACATGTTTGTTATTTAAAAAAATAATAATTCCTTTACAAACCCTTTAGGGGACCAATATCTGTCTGGAACACTTGAATAATATATAGATTTTCAATTAACAACAACTTAGCTGCCTGCATTCTATTTTGCTTTTTTTTAATTATAATTTTAAACTTAGGGAATAGGCAGTCATAGCTTTTAAAAGGAAAATAAAAATGACTTTGCATCTAAACGACCTCCCTTAACATCACTTACCTTCAATGCACCCTACTGTTTTCATAGATAAAATGAAATCTAAGCATACAATGGTTAGGTCTATTATTATTTAAATTAATCCTTTATTTAAATAATGTTATATTTTTGTCTAATTTATCATTATTTATTTTTGGAAATAATTTTATATTTTTTTGTTTACAAATCCCTAGGTCAATGTGTGAGGCCTTAGGAGATTTTTTATACACAACAATAGCAATTTAAAATTTTGACCACTAGATGTCAGTGTCCTGTGGTTTGTAAACGTGACACCAGCACGTATTTTAATTGACTTCCTGTTCTGACAAATGGGAACAAATTGTATTTTTACATTTTGGTAGATATCCGAGTATGGGCGCTCTGTGGGATGGTAGCCACAGAATCACTATATGGCAGTCCGTTCTGAATATCTATATATTTACTTTATCTGTACAAAAAGGTAGTAACTAAACCGGATAAGGCATGTTAGCGCAATGAGGGTATAACCCTCAGTGGTCTTATAAAGAGAGTTGTGACTCGTTTTATTGTGCATGTCTGGTTGGCGAGTCGCGGCTCAGATCGAGGCTTGGTTAGGGTCATTTGGTATATAAGGAGGTGACGCAGTGCGCTGCCCGTGGCCCTGGACGAGGTAATCTCTGACAAAATGTGTATGGTGGAGCGACGCGCTGACATCACCTCGTGTTTGTATTCCTATCCCGAAAGGACGGGTCTGTCTGGATGTGTGTCTGTCGGCACCCCAGACTTAAGGCTATCTCATACATGAATGCTGTAAGTGCAATATTTATGTTTTGAATAAAATAGTTTAATGGTTTTACACTATTGGAGCCTTTTAATCTTTTATAAAATCACCCATAAATTCACATGAGAGAGCAAGAGACACCCTGGATGTTAGACATACGCAGATTCTTGGACAAAGACCCAGGCTGTGACTTAACCATTTGGCATCTTTTTATCCTCTGTAACAGGGGATCACGTAGATCTGGTAGGGAGTTAGCTGATGCTTTTTGCAGGTTAAATCCATAGTTTCAAACACTGGTGGACTTTTTAACTTATGAACTTTATGATCTAGCGTGATCTAGCGTGATTTTTATTTTCTATTTCTATTTTATATCAGCAGGGTTGGTGCAAGGATTCTTGACACCCTAGGCGAAACCTAATTTTGCCGCCTCCTCCCCTTGGCTCCACCCCATTTGCCCTGCCCATGTATACCCCACCTTTTTAATTAAGCGCCCATCAAATGCAGCCTCACCCACACCCATCAAATGCAGCCTACCAGCGCCTATTTATGCAGCCTCTCCAGCACCCATCAAATGCAGCCTCTCCAGCGCCCATCAATGCAGCCTTACCAGCGCCCATCAATGCAGCCTCTCCAGCGCCCCTCAATGTAGCCCACCAGCGCCCATCAATGCAGCCTCTCCAGCGCCCATCAATGCAGCCTTACCAGTGTCCATCAATGCAGCCTCTCCAGCGCCCCTCAATGTAGCCCACCAGTGCCCATCAATGCAGCCTCTCCAGCGCCCATCAAATGCAGCCTCACCAGCGGGACACAGACACAGTCCTCCACCGCCACTGCGCCTCTGACACTATGTGCAGCTGCCTGATAATGCTGAGACTTGGTTGCTTGCTGGAGAGTGAAGAGAGTAGGAACACTAGTGGTTGGCGCCCTAGGCAGAAGTGCGCCCTAGGCGGCTTCCTAGTTTGCCTAGTGGTATACACCGGCCCTGTATATCAGACAGGATAATTGCTGCTTTTATTTCATTTTTTTTATTTTATTTATGTATCATTGTTGTTATACTGTATCTATATTTAGCCCAGTTTTTCACACTTTTATTAGGTCTATTGATTACAAATAGTCTGCTGCTCACCAATTTTACAATGCTGCATCCTCTGTAGTATCATAATTTTTTTGTTTTTTATTTTGAAACCGTTTATGCCATTACTAATTGGTACATGAAAAAATTCAGTATGGCTTAACAGAAAAAGATGGAAAATTATATACCTGTTTGTATACTAGTCACAAAATAGTCACTTATTCAGTAGCTGCCTAAACATGCTTAAGCTGGTCATTCATTATGTAATTTTCTTTCCTTCAATTGTGGGTCGAATAAAACAAAATGGCTAGATTCCCTCATCAATACAGCTATTGTATTCTGGCAGTGAGAGGTTTCTGCACTGTCAGAATACAATGATCACAGCAGTGATCTCACAACAAAATCTGACAGGCTGATTGTAGTTGATCTATAAATCGACTTCAGTACAAACAGTCTGCTCATAGATGATTCGAAATTCCACCAATTCCTGCCGAACCAGCAGAATTTCCATTAGTCTATGGCTTTACGCTTTACACAGTGAATTGTACAAAAAAATAAAACACAAGCACGGGATTGTTTAGGCAAAGTCAACTGGTGCATTCTCAAAGTCTTCACCTTTGTCAGGCAATGAAGTAATGTTTTCTTTGGTAATCAGAAAAGCTTTCATCTGCTCGGCCTCCATGCAATCACCACAACAAAGTAAGCTGGATAGGGTGTCATTAATTGCCATTGACATAGATCTGCATCACTGGACAATATGATTGACGATTGATGTAGATCATGGGACTCTTTTCTTTTTGTGTTTTTTTTTAACTGTGTACATTTTCTGTTGTAAAAGAGTATCCTTAAAAGGTAACTACACCCCCCATGTTGAGGGTATGTGGCCTAGTATGGTTAAGGAGGAGGGGGCCCAAGCTCGTCTCCTCCCTTTCCTGGCCTGCTAGTTTGCATGCTTGGATAAGGGCCTGTTTTCTTGATATTTTGTGTGGGGTTCTCACATAAAATCCATACTAGACCCAAAGGGTCCGGAATGGATTTGAGGGGATCTCAAGCCATTTTCTATCTTATGTGAGTTTCCCATTAATATTCATACTAGACCTGAAGTGACTGGTATAAATTGTGAGGGAAGGCCCATCCCCCCTTTTTTTAACACTGTACCTGGCCCTTTGTTTACAGTCTCCTGTCAGACAGGAATCCCCATCTGACAGCAAAATGAGCCAGATGGGGATGAGTCATTGGTTGTTGGGACATCGATGTGTGCTGGCTCCCTGATAACCAGTAGCCCTGAGTGGGGGCTGACAAATTTAGCAATGATAGTGTAGCGCCCTGCTCCTGTTGAGTAGGCGCTATTTGTAAATTTAGTTATCTGAGCTGTAGTTTAGCTCAGAGTTTTATGCCAAATTATGGGTCTCTGTTCCAGCTTGGCTGCATTGCACATCTTCCACCTGACTGTGGATGTCGCTGTCACCAGGGGTCAAGGTTGGAACTGCAATGGGCTGGGTGTATTGGGTGCCTCTTGCCCAGAAGTAGCTCAGTGGTGTGGTTCCCGCCGCTGTGCATTCTGGGGAGGGGTACTTAAGGGGCAGACACCGTTCTGGCGGGGTCTTCCGATCCTGACCTCAGCGATGTATTAGCAGTTTTCGGTCTCGGGACCTGCTGGCCCGAGGCTCTGTTACTGAGAGTAGACCCAGAAGTTTCTGGGGCCTACTGGTCCAGGGATGGTCCTGTGCTGTCTTTTCTGCAGGAAGAAGCCGAACAATTGAGGATTCAATTAGAGGACGCATCCTGGCCAATTTACCTCACAGTGCAGCCGGTTTGGCTGAGAAATCCTGGCACCGTGAGCTGTGTAATTTCTTTGAACTTTGCAAAGTGCATGTGTGCATGTGTGGCAGAGGACCGTGTAACGACTCAACGGCATTCATCAAGTCTGTGGCAGAGACTTTTGAACGAGCTTCGCATTGGCTCCTAGGTCAGTGAGAGAGGCCTCTCCCGTGGTTGCTGAATCCTGTGTGGAAACAATTTGTCCTCTGGATCCAAGATCATACCCACAATACACAAAGCAAGGTCCCTGAATGTTCCCTAACCCTCTCACGGAACTTGTTTAATAAAACCCTTGAAGAAAAAGAAACCAAGTGTTGGTGTAGACAGTTGCAACGCTTCAAGAAGGACCCCTAGGACAAGCATGGTGAACAGTAAGGCAATGGCAGGCCCAAATCTAAACCAGCAACTCCTTCGGGGGTAGTGCTACAATAGTATTACGGCTACTAAAGTTATTCACTTCACTACTGCAACCAGAGGCTTGGTCTGTGATAATATAAAGATCAAAACAGTGCACCAAATGCCACAAAAAATAAATAAAATCAATGCAAATGTTAATTAATTCATGTTGTTTAGTTATTTGACTGAGATAAATATCACATACGTTACTATAAGGCAAAAATGAATGCAGTATCTATGTCCTAACAAACTGATCCCCAAATTCTTAAACAGGCCTATTTCTTTCTTTTGTCATTTTACTACCATTTAACCACTTGCCGTCGCCGCACCGTCGAAATACGTCCACAAGGTGGCTCTCCTAGGCGAGAGCACGTAATATGACGTCCTGCCTATTAGCCGCCACTAGGGGCGCACGCGCGCCGCCCGCTCGCCCCCGACTCCCGTGCGTGTGCCCGGCGGGCGCGATCGCCGCCGGGCACACGCGATCGCTCGGTACAGAGCGGGGAACGGGAGCTGTGTGTGTAAACACACAGCTCTCGTTCCTGTCAGCAGGGGAAATGCTGATTTTCTGTTCATACAATGTATGAACAGAAGATCAGTGTTTCCCCTAGTGAGGCCACCCCCCCCCCCCCCACAGTAAGAACACACCCAGGCATATTTAACCCCTTCCCCGCCCCCTAGTGTTAACCCCTTCACTGCCAGTGGCATTTTTATAGTAATCTAATGCATTTTTATAGCACTGATCGCTATAAAAATGCCAATGGTCCCAAAAATGTGTCAAAAATGTCCGAAGTGTCCGCCATAATGTCGCAATACCGAAAAAAAATCGCTGATCGCCGCCATTACTAGTAAAAAAAAATATTAATAAAAATGCCATAAAAATACCCCCTATTTTGTAAACGCTATAACTTTTGCGCAAACCAATCAATAAACGCTTATTGCGATTTTTTTTTACGAAAAATATGTAGAAGAATACGTATCGGCCTAAACTGAGGAAAAAAAATGTTTTTTTATATATTTTTGGGGGATATTTATTACAGCAAAAAGTAAAAAATATTCATTTTTTTCAAAATTGTCGTTCTATTTTTGTTTATAGCGCAAAAAATAAAAAACGCAGAGGTGATCAAATACCACCAAAAGAAAGCTCTATTTGTGGGAAAAAAAGGACGCCAATTTTGTTTGGGAGCCACGTCGCACGACCGCGCAATTGTCTGTTAAAGCGACGCAGTCCCGAATCGCAAAAAGTACTCTGGTCTTTGGGCAGCAATATGGTCCGGGGGGTAAGTGGTTAAACATGTGAGCTTCAGCACTGTGTCATATGTGTTCTATTGAAAAAATATGTTAGCATTTAGGTTAGTCACTGTTTTATATACTGTATATACAAGTAGCAGCTAATTTAACCACATACTCAACAATTTATTCTTGATCAGGATAAAATGACTTCTTGACACAAGGCAGCATTGACAAGGACTGAAAGTGCTTTGTGCCTTACAACATTTACTGTCATGTGTCTGCACCTGAGTATGTCTGTATGTCTCTATCTGCTTATTATCATGCACCAGTGTTACAGTATCACTTCGTCAATGTCTGCTAAGCTTTCCTGGTTTCTATCGCTCTCCCTGATTTGCTGTTTCTTTCTGTCAGAACCATATGTGTCTACTTCTCTGAGTCTCCAGCTCTCAGAATCTAAGTCACTGTCACAACCTGTCACTTTAGGCCTGAAGAGTGCTATTAAAACAGCCCATGTTTCTCTCCTAGCAACTAATCAGTGTCTCCCTTTCATATCCTCTCCTGCCCTAGTAAGAAGTAAGGAAAATCGAATTACCATAGTTGCAAGCAAGGAAAAAACAAAGTCTTGCTCTTCCCATCATACTGTGGCTGGGTTGTAGGGAAAGAATTCAGATGCTAGGAACATCTGTATTACTTTTTTTCATAGTGTTAATATGATATTTGTATCCATTAGTAAAGTATTAGGAGTGCAGGAAGATATACTGGGCACTGTAGACTGGATATAGAGCCTAAGGGGTAAGATTTATAAGTGAAGTTTTATCTCATGCTAATAACTGCACATGCTACTTACAACACAGATTTACATCAAATATTAAGGCTGGGTTCACATTATGTGCGGCCGCGGGGCACAGCAGGGGGTTCACTGTTTCAGGTCAGAATTAGGTCAGAATTTTTGGCTGAATTCAGACCTGGAGCCAAAGATGCACAGTACTCTATTGCTGTGCGCTCTGCGGCCACCCCAGAGGTGTGTTAACCCGCTCCATTGAGAGCCAGTCACACTCTGCTGTCATGCGAATTCGACGTGGAGAAACCCACATCTAATCCACAATAGTGTGAACCCAGCCCAAAATAGCTCAAAAGCACAAGATTAATACTGCCAATGTGACTTATGCCCTGTACACACGATCAGTCCATCCGATGAAAACGGACTGATGGATTTTTCCATCAGTTATCAGATGAAGCTGGCTGACGATCAGTCGTGCCTACGAAACATCGGTTACAAAAACGATTGTGTCAGAACGCGGTCACGTAAACCACGTACAACGGCACTATAAAGGGGAAGTTCAAATCCAATGGCGCCACCCTTGGGGCTGCTTTAGCTGATTTTGTATTAGTAAAAGACGATTTGCGCTTTTCTGTCTGTTACAGCGTGATGAATGTGCTAGCTCCATAATGAGCGCTAGTTTTACCAGAACGAGCGCTCCCGTCCCCTAATTTAGTCTGAGCATGCATGGATTTTGGACGTGCCTACAGACAATCATTAGTTAACCATCAGATAATTTTACATTTTAAAACAAGTACCTAGTTTTTTAACCGATGGGGCCCACACACGATCGGTTAGTCTGATGAAAACGGTCCATCAGACCGTTTTCATCAGACAAACCGATCGTGTGTATGCGGCATTCGTGGTTCAAAATCTCAGACCAAAGACTTTTTGGCTCTGTTGCAAGCTGAACTCCAAGTACTGTATGATCTTAGCCCCTTCCTGGTGGATGGATGCATATTTTCGGCCTCACGAAAGTGGGTCTTTATCTATGAAGCCGCATATGTGTCTGCCACTGTGTTTGTGTGCAGAGCGCACTGCACAGCATGCTCAGAGCACAAATAATGTGCTCTCCTCAAGATTCCTGGTCTTGTACTAGCAATCAGGAACCGGGAGGCCCAGTTTCAGATCACCTAATCACGCTGATCACTGTGATAGTCACTGTTCAGTGACTCTGCTGACGCCTTAAGAGTTCCCTTCATTGAAACTAAGGGACCAAGCCCAACCCCTGAAAAACAACCCCACACCAAAATCCGCCCTCCACCAAATGATTTGGACCAGTGCACAAAGCAAGGGACATAAAGACATGGATGAGCGAGTTTGGGGTTTGAGGAACTTGACTGGCCTGCACAGTGTTCTGATCTCAACTCGGTAGAACACCTTTGGGATGAATTAGAGCAGAGACTGCGAGCCAGACCTTCTCATCCACATCAGTGCCTGACCTCACAAATGCACTTCTGGAGGAAACATTCCCATAGACACACTTCTAAACCTTGTGGACAGCCTTCCTAGAAGAGATGAAGCTGTAATAGCTGCAAAGGGTGGGCCAACCCAATATTGAACCCTATGGACTAAGACTGAGATGCCATTAAAGTTCCTGTGCGTGTAGGCAGGCAGGCGTCCCAATATTTTTGGCAATATAGTGTATATAGGTATTAATAAAGATGCCTACAAATGAATGTTGAAGAAAAGTCTAGTTGCAGAGGTCCCTAAGGATGATCGAAATGTTGTGCTCATCTTTGTGTCAGAGACTTGAAGACAAGATCAGTAGTAAAGGCAGACATCCTCCAACGGTTGTCCAACCAGCCTTGAGCACAGCTTCTCACCAGCAGAAACTCTGTAGCATGGCACTGGAACTTATGCCGCATACACACGATCATTTTTCAGCATGAAAAAAACGTTGTTTTTCAGCATGTTTAACCACTTAACCACCAGCCTTCGTCATATAACGGCGGCAAGGTGGTTGCTTAACTGGGGGTCGCCGTTATTTAACGGCGCCCACCAGAAGCAGTAATGCGCGCCGCCTCGGGCGCGCACACTGAAAATTCTGTGCGCGCCGGGTCTATGAGACCCGGCGCTACACAGATCTCGGTACTTGACCGACAACCGCGGTCTTTTACCATGTGATCGCGCCGTCCAATGACGGCGCGATCACAGGTAAACAAACCGGCGTCATTTGATGACGCCGGTTCCTCCCTCCTCTCGCTGTACCGATCGGTACAGTGTGAGAGGAGAGCGCGGATGGCAGCAGCAGTGTGGGATGGATCTGTGACTATTGCAGTCACAGATCCATCCATCCCTGCTCAGCCATCCCTGCATTAACCCCTGCAATACTCTGCCTTCCCTGTGCAATACTCTGCAATGCTCTGCCTTCCCTGCGCAATTACTCTGCAATACCCCCTGCGCAATAATCTGCAATACCCCCCGCGCAATACTCTGCAAAACCCCCGCGCAATACTCTGCAAAAACCCTGCGCAATACTCTGCAAAAACCCCGCGCAATACTCTGCAAAAACCCAGCGCAAAACTCTGCAAAAACCCCGCGCGATACTCTGCAAAAACCCCGCGCGATACTCTGCAAAAACCCCGCGCGATACTCTGCAAAAACCCCGCGCGATACTCTGCAAAAACCCAGCGCGATACTCTGCAAAAACCCCGCGCGATACTCTGCAAAAACCCCGCGCGATACTCTGCAATACCCCCGCGCGATACTCTGCAATACCCCCGCGCGATACTCTGCAATACCCCCGTGCGATACTCTGCAATACCCCCGCGCGATACTCTGCAATACCCCCGCGCGATACTCTGCAATACCCCCGCGCGATACTCTGCAATACCCCCGCGCAATACTCTGCAGTACCCCCTGCCAGTACTCTGCAGTACCCCTTGCGCAATACTCTGCAGTACCCCCGCACAATACTCTGAAATACCCCCCGCGCAATACTCTGCAATACCCCCCGCGCAATACTCTGCAATACCCCCCGCGCAATACTCTGCAATAACCCCCGCGCAATACTCTGCAATACCCCCCGCACAATACTCTGCAATACCCCCCACACAATACTCTGCAATACCCTCCACACAATACTCTGCAATACCCCCGCACCATACTCTGCAATACCCCCGCACCAATACTTTGCAATACCCCCACACAATACTCTGCAATACCTCCCGCACAATACTCTGCAATACCCCCGCACAATACTCTGCAATACCCTCCGCACCATACTCTGCAATACCCTCCGCACCATACTCTGCAATACCCTCCACACAATACTCTGCAATACCCCCCACACAATACTCTGCAATACCCCCCACACAATACTCTGCAATACCCCCCACACAATACTCTGCAATACCCCCGCACCAATACTTTGCAATACCCCGGCCAATACTTTGCAATACCCCGGCCAATACTTTGCAATACCCCCGCACCAATACTTTGCAATACCCCCGCACCAATACTTTGCAATACCCCCGCACCAATACTCTGCAATACCCCGGCCAATACTCTGCAATACCCCAACACCAATACTCTGCAATACCCCAACACCAATACTTTGCAATACCCCGGCCAATACTCTGCAATACCCAGAAAATACTCTGGGGAAAAAAATGTGTTTTAACCACTTCCCGCCCACGTCATATGAGGTCCTTGACTTTGTGCAGGGATATCTAAATGATGCCTGCAGCTACAGGCATCATTCAGATATCATTTTTTTCAGCCAGCGATTCTCTACACCATAAGAACGATCATGGCGGCTGTTCCGCCTCTTGATCGTTCTTACGGGAGGCAAAAGTGGACGTCCCCACTCCCTTCGCCCTCCGGTGCTTCTTCTGACTCACCGCTGCGATCGAAGCCAGGATCGTTTTTTTTTTTTTTTTTTTTTTTCAGGCTTCCCAGCCTAGAGGTGAGATGTGGGGTCTTATTGACCCCACATCTCACTGTAAAGAGGACCTGTCATGCTATATTCCTATTACAAGGGATGTTTCCATTCCTTGTAATTGGAATAAAAGTGATCAAAACATTTATTTTTGGGGAAAAACGTGTCAAACTAAAATAAATAAAGTAAAATGAACAATAAAAATAAAAAATACATATTTAAAGCGCCCCTGTTCCCGCGTGCTCGTATACAGAAGCGAATGTGCACGTAAGTCCCGCCCACATATGAAAACGGTGTTCAAACCACACATGTGGGGTATCGCTGCGAACGTTAGAGCGAGAGCAATCATTTTGGCCCCAGACCTCCTCTGTAACTAAAAAGATGTAACCAGTAAAAACATTTAAAACGTATCCATACCATCAATCTGGCATGTTGCGCGTCCATGTGAGGACGTGAGGACGCAATGCGTCTACGGGTGGGGGAGTGGACTGCTAGGAGGAAGGACGGAACGCGCTGAGTGAGGGGGAGAGACGACAGCTCCCGTATGCAGCAAGTGCTGTCCATCGGCTCTCCATTGGACCATCGGACCCGCTCGTTTCCCGTGGTGCTAAGGGCTGCGGGCGGTGAAGTATCGCGCCGCGCCGCAGCACCGGAAAAAATGGACACAGGACGCGGGGTAAGTAGCGGGAGGACAGTACCCGCCGACTACACTGGCTCCAGCTCCTAGCCCACACTGATGTGAGTATGTTGAGCCAGCGTGGACGCGGAGCCCAGATGGATACCACCCGCACTTCTCTCCTCAGCTGATCCAGACCAGAGGTACATTCGATACTAGGATGTAATTTCTTGAAGAAGAATCAGATGGTCAAAAAAAAACAGCAATGTATGGTAGATTTATGATGAAGAGAGATGTATATTGCACGGAAAAGTTAAATTAGAGTTGCAATGTATGAAATGACACAGAACAATTGAACATATGAGAATGGAAGATCATTAAGTGAGGCTAATGGGAACCTTGAGACAACCAAACTATCTATGCTAAGTGAACCTGTATAAAAGGGTGGATAAGATGTATTACTATAGATAACTGATTGCTACAGCACCTTTTTATACTATTGGACTGGGTGGGACTACCTATATCGCATTTGAAATACCCAGAATAGGTAAAACTGGCATATACATTTTGTATTTAAAACTCTACCTGCACGTTTTGCTTGAAGGATGGGCCTGCTCATTTGTATCTCCTAATTTTCTTTTTTTTTTTTTTTTTTGTTTGATTGCGGGGGAATTATATGCCCCTCAGGGAATCCTTAGGCACCCCTGGGTCTGTCCTCTATTTCTTTCTGGGTGTCCACTTGTTTCCCTGGTCATTAAACAGCAGGAAAAGGGAAAGATCCCTGAAGTCACCCTGTCCCCCTCCTCAAAGCCCTATAACTGTAAGGTAAATAAGGGAATTCCGTCTATTCATATCCCTTGCATATACAAACACTATTTGCTGTAATTGATTAGGCAATATTTAAAGGAAAAAAAAAAAAAAGAACGTGGATAAGTATACAACCGGGGAGAGAGGAGAAAAAAAAAAGGGGGGGGAAACAAAGGGGGAACAACGATATCCCTTAAAACAAAGGAAGATTGAGGATAAATAAACCCCCTGGATATATTACGTGAGAAAGTAATATTAAATAAAAGGGACCCTTGGCTAAAATAAGGAAAATACATATAAAACGTGGATATGAATCGAGTGGACCCATAAATGTAGGATATGATCTGTACAACTTAAAATCGTGGATACTGGAAGTAATATTTCACTTGTCTTTCTCTATTGATGAGACCATATATTTAGGGAATCCCTCGATACCCTTTTACACCGAAAAGGGGTCACTGCTCACGTACACCCTGAGAGCATTTCTAACACCACAAAGTAAATCTCTGGCTCAATCTAGCCTAGCCCTTCATATCGGCCTATCCCTTTTATCGGTTTCTGTATTAACTAGTTGGGAATAAGAGGTCAAGCTGGGGAAGAGAATTAGAAAGAAGGAGACTAACATGAGCAGAATGACGAGTAGATCAACAAAAGGGGGGCCTCCAACTACTCCAAGTAACATAACAGCAACAAGCTCAATAAGGCCTTTCGTAACCAGAGGGGAAAGCCTGCGTGTTCCTGGAGGCCAGGGTGCAATAAAGCAACAACAAGTGAATACAGTTAAAAAGGCCGAAAACAAGAAACCCCAGAGTGATATCTCCAGAGAAACATCTATAGAACTAAGAGAGGAGGGGCCCACAGGTAGGGTACTGGAAAGCAGCAGGATGGATGAACGAAGCACAGACACCCAGTCCCCCTCTAAAGGAGAAATGGCAGAGATGCTGTTAAGATTGGAAAACGTGATAAAAAGTGAAATACAGAACTTACGGACCGATCTTGGCCACATGCTCTCCAGAATAGAAACAGCAGAGGAACAAATAGAGAAACAAAAACAGGAATCAAATACACTAAAAGCCCAGATGGATCAGATTCAACTTCAACAGAGGCATATTCTCTACAAATTGGAGGATCAGGAAAACAGAAGTCGGAGACAAAACTTAAGGATAAGGTCTATACCAGAAAAAAGGGGCGAGGACCTCAGGATAATAACACAGACGATATTCAATCCACTACTGGAAAGAACAATAGACAATCCAATTAGGATCGAAAGGGTCCACCGAGTAGGAAATCCGAAAAGATTGACCTCTGAGCGAACAAGAGATGTCATAATAAGGTTCCGATTTTATGAAGATAAAGAAGCAATTTGGAAAAAGCTGAGGGGACAACCCCCGATAGTGTTTGAAGGGACGGATCTGCAGATATTCACCGACGTGGCCCCAGAAACCCTGACCAGGAGATGGCTATTAAAACCGCTCTTAAAACAGATGATAGACCTGAATATTAAGTATAATTGGGGATTCCCTGCTTGCCTAATTGGAACAAAAGAGGGGAGATCTGCGACACTAAGATTCCCCGAGGACCTAAATGAATTTTGTAGGAAATTGGATATTCAGGTCCCTGAGCTACCAGGCTGGGGGTAGGAGAGGAGACGGAGGTGGGAGGGAGAGGGGAGGAGAATGGAAACCTCCCCCTATCCCTGTTTTCCTTAGCTTTCTCCAGCTGAAATTTTTCTTATTTATTGTCTCTTCCTTCTCTTTTGCTTTGTTTCTCCTTCTATTGCCTCTGGATGGATCTCTCCTCGGACCTCTGGCTTGGGTCTTGTCCCCTCCCCCCCCCCTCCTGGGTGGAGAACCGGGAGGGGGGAGGTGGTCTCAGGCCCCACCCGGAGTGACCTGAACCATGACAGGGAAGATGGTTCAGAGGCCTTTAATAGGCCAGATAGGGGGGGTAGGAGGGAGGAGGGAGGGAAGGGGGAGGGATGGGATGGTCGGAGGGAGGGGGGAGGGACGGGAAGGAAGGGGGGGGAGGGACGGGAAGGAGGGAGGGAAGAAACCCTATCTCACCAAAACAATCAAAAGAGATCGTAGTCCGAAGAAAGGTAAACAAGGATGCCAGTGATTAAATGTCTGTCCTATAATGTAAAAGGCCTCAACAGCCCAACTAAGAGACATAAGATATTAAAGGAGTTGAAAAGGTACAGGACAGACATTGCCTTTTTACAAGAAACCCATCTTACACTGGGGTCAAACACAAGGATATACTCCCCCGACTTTCCCAGATGGTACTACGGAGATACTATTTCCAAAAGAGCTAGAGGGATAGCAATCGGAATAGCGAAGGGGACTAGGTTTGTCCCAATAGATAGAATGACAGACCCGGAAGGGAGATTCCTCTTTTTAAGGGGAAAACTGGAGGAGGAGGAATACACTCTCGTAAATATATATGCCCCAAATACCTCCCCGATGAAATACCTGCTGGAAATACTAGGGAAATTAAAAGATTTTAGGAGGGGAAAGTTAATATTGGGAGGTGACCTAAACTTTTGCATGGACCCGAAAGTAGATAAGACTCACCAGACAACAGAAACCCAAGACACACAACTAAGAAAGGTTAAAGAAAGTTTATATAGAAACCAATTAGTGGATACATGGAGGATCTTTAACCCAAGCCAACGAGACTACACGTTTTATTCCCCGGTCCACGGGAGCTACTCGCGGATAGACCACATACTGGTAGATCATAGAATGCTGGAAACGGTGGTCGAGACAAGAATAGAAACCATGACGATCTCGGATCACGCACCCATTAGCATATCCATAAATATCTCAGGGAATCAAAAGCCCTATCAAAACTGGAGACTCAATGAGGAGCTAATAATCAAAGAGAAAAGTTTTCTGAGGGTTAAAAAAGAATTAGAAGAGTATTTTAAAACAAATGAGATAGATGGAATTTCTAAGGCAACACTATGGGACGCCCATAAGGCGGTGATAAGAGGGATCTTGATCTCTGAAGGAGTAAGGAGGAAGAAAGAAGAGAGTAGTAAAAAAGAAAAACTCATAGGGGAGATTTTTAATCTTGAACAAAAACACAAGAAAATGGGAAAGCAACAAGACCTATATCTAAACCTAGTAAACAAGCGAAATGAACTAAAAGAACTCTTAGATCAGGATACAAAAAGGGAATTTAACTCAATAGCAAGGGAAAGATACAGGTGGGGGAATAAAACAAGCAAACATCTAGCTCGGATGGTACAAAAAAAGAAATCAAGGAATTATATAGACAAAATTAAAAACGAAAAAGGCGAGGTTTCACATACAACAAAAGCTATTGCAGAAACATTCAGATTATATTATGAAAAATTATACTCGGTAGAACAAAAGAACTGGCAAAAAGGGGAAAAAGAAAATAAGATCACAACATTCTTAAAAGAAGCAGGAATATCGAAAATTGGTCAAATGGAGGCAGAAGTGATGGACAGGCCTATCACAGAAAATGAAATTAAACTAGCATTAATAAGTTCAGAGGCCGGTAAAAGCCCGGGTCCAGACGGCTTCACTGTGATGTATTACAAAAAATACAAGGAGATCCTCCTCCCAAAACTATGCCAGTATTTTAATGGCCTTGGAAGAGAGTATAAATTAAGTAAAGAAGCATCAGAGGCAACCATCACGGTTATTCCAAAGGAAGGTAAAGACACGGGAAGCTGTCCGGGGTACCGGCCGATATCTCTTCTGAACACAGATATAAAATTATACGCAAAGGTACTAGCCGGAAGAGTTAGACAGGAAATGACAAAATTGGTGCATCCGGACCAAACGGGTTTTGTTCAAGGTAGAGAGGGTAGAGACAATGGAGTAAAAACACTCTTGATACTCCAGAGAATGAAGACAGTAGGGTCCCCAGGTCTGCTTCTGTCGATCGACGCAGAAAAAGCGTTCGACAGAGTAGACTGGGGATTTATGTTGCTTACCCTGAAGGACATGGGGTTTGGACAGAGAATGATAGACTGGATTGCAGCCCTGTATTTGTCTCCCACAGCCAAAATAAAGATAAATGGTAGTCTATCTCAAACCTTCTCAATGAAAAATGGTACAAGGCAGGGGTGCCCTCTGTCGCCACTCCTGTTTGTGCTTTCATTGGAACCTCTTCTGGCCAGGATCCGTAACTGCCAAGAAATAAAAGGGGCTAAAAGAGGGGAGGAGGAATACAAACTTTCTGCCTTTGCAGACGACGTCCTCTTCTATTTGGACAAACCCAAAACATCAATCCCAAACCTATTAAACCTATGCAGAGAGTACGGGGAAATTTCGAATTTTAAAATAAACCTCACCAAAACGGAGATTATGAGTATAAATATAAGTAAATTGGAAGAGGAATTTTTGAAAGGGAAGTACCATTTCGCCTGGGTCAAAGAACTTAAATACCTAGGGATATTGCTAGCAAATTCTTCTAAAAAAATGTATAAGATAAACTTTATCCCCCTATTAAATGAAATTAAGACAGAAACAAAAAGAGTGGAAAATAGAGCAATATCATGGATAGGACGAATCAATTATTGCAAAATGGTTATTTTACCTAAAATCTTATATAAATTTCAGATGATTCCCATAGCCCTCCCGAGAACACTATTTTCGGCACTAAAAAAATTAATTATGAATTATATATGGAGAAATAAGAAACATAGGATATCACTCCAGACCCTAAAACAACCAAAAAAAAAGGGGGGTTTAGCGGTTCCGGATATTAAAGGATACTATGATGCAGTGGTAATAACAAGGGTGGTGGAGTGGGCCAGAGCCAACAAAGAAAAAAGGTGGGTAAGTTTAGAAATTGAGTTAGCACAGGCGAGGTTGGACAAGATAATTTGGAACCCTCCCCAATTTAGGACACTAGATAAAAACGCACATGAAATAACAAAAAATGCACTTAAAATATGGGACAATGTTTATAAAAAAACTCAGAAGGAATATAATTCACCTTTAATAGCACTAAAAGATAACGATTATTTTGCACCAGGTAAAACACAAGTAGGGGGTAATTGGATTAAACAGGACACGGCGCAATTAAGGGATATAATGAAGGATGGCCACATAATAACACTACAGGAGTTAAAACTTAAAAATAATTTAATGGAAATTAATGAATGGAGGTACCAGCAGCTTAAACATTTTATCCAGGATCTCCCTGGCCCGCTGAGAGCGGGAGATCAGCTAGTAGAATTAGAAAAAATATGTTCCACGGAAAGATCTAAAGGAGTTACCTCAAAGTTATACAGGATTTTATTGAAGATGGATGAGCGGAACGTACCTCCATACATTGAAAAATGGGAAAGGGAACTAGGAACACAGCGGGATAGGGGCACAATAGATAAAATGTTGGCTCTGACACACTCTTCGGCGGTAGATAGTCGTACTGCGGAGATGTGTTTTAAATGCATATCCGGATGGTACATGACTCCGGATAAGCTAAAAAAATTTAAAGAAGAACAGACAGGAGAGTGCTGGAGGGGATGTAGATCACCAGGAAATATGGCACACCTCTGGTTGGGATGCCCCAAGGTTAAGAGGTATTGGGAAAAAATTTTGGCCTGTGTGGAAGAGATCACGGGGAAAAAGATCAAGATGGACCCATGGGTCATCCTATTCCATGGGGGGGAGGAAGGTATAAAAAGCTATAGGAAAACGCTCGTGCCGCATCTACTCAACGCCGCTAAGAGACTTATTCCAAGGAAGTGGCAAGAGGTGGAGTGCCCCTTAATTTGGGAGTGGATAGATGCGGTTGAAGAAACTTACAAAATGGAAGAACTAAAAGAGGCTATAGAGGGTAACAACATTTTACAAACCACGAAATGGGATAAATGGAGGACTTTCAAGAAATCGTGGAGTCACGCAGAAAAATTAAGGGTAGATACTTAAAAGATACATTAGGAGAAAACTAGAGAGAACTAGAGATATAAGAGATTGTTTAAGGTGAGATAGGGGGGATGGGGGGGGGGAAGGACCAGGGGGGGATAATGGAAATTATAATTATTTTGTGCCTCATAAATATGAGGAGTGATATTTAATAAATAACTATAATATATACTCATATGGAAAAAAAAAAAATAAAAAAAAAAAAGAGGGGAATAAAAAGGAAAATTTATTACCAAATACTTACCGTAATTTTCCTTTCCTGATAGGCTCCATGGCAGCATACGTGTGGGTTAGCCCCGCCTCCATAACTACCCAATAGGACCCCTCCCCTATAAATCTTAGCTGTGGGCTCCCAGCCTTGTTCCGTAACTATCCTACTCCACGCATTTTGGGAGGGACTCCTGCTGCCATGGAGCCTATCAGGAAAGGAAAATTACGGTAAGTATTTGGTAATAAATTTTCCTTTTTCCTGACTGGCTCCATGGCAGCATACGTGTGGGAAATAACTCACAAAAAGAAACCCGGGTGGGCAAAAATGCTGAGAACATAAATTTATTTAACACTGTCCACCGACAGCACTTGTAAACCAAAATTTAAGGAAGACAAAGCAGCCGGTTCAATACAGTAGTGAGAGACAAAGGTATTAATTGAAGACCACGAAGCCGCTCTGCATATAACTTCAGGTGCGACATGTCGTGAGGCTGCCCAAGAAGTCGAGATGCTCCTAGTTGAATGTGCAGTTACTGCCTCTGGAGGAGCCAGGCCCTTCTCCTTATATGCCCTCTGGATGGTCTGAACTATCCAAGTTGAGATGGATCTGATTGATGCCCGCTTCCCTCTATTCTTCCCATGGAGAAGGACAAAAAGAAAGTCTGTTTGCCTGAAAGAACTTGTCATTTCTAGATATAGATTTAATGTGCGTCCTACATCAAGGGGATGAACACTTTGATCTTCAGACAACCCAAAGGTGGGCAGGACAATTTCCTGATTTTCATGAAAAATGGATGTCACTTTAGGATTTGAGCCCAGCATAGGAATTAATACTGCTCTGTCAGGAAAGAAGGTCAGGAATGGTTCTTTTGAACCCAGATTTCTTATGTCGGAGATCCTCTTAGCTGAAGTGACTGCAACTAAAAAGATGGTTTTGAGAGTAAGGTCTCTAGCTGAAAGAGGTTTATCCGGATTAGAGCTGATCGAGGTAAGATAGTCCAGAACAAGAGGTAGATCCCATTTGGGGAACCTCGGTTTTCTTTGGGGCCTGAGCCGAATGGCACCTTTGAAAAACTGGCGAACCAGGGAATGGTTAGCCCAAGAGATCCCTGTAAACGCAGAGATGGCTGAGACTTGCACTCGGAGAGAACTGACTGCTAAAGGTAAGACCAAGCCCGTTTGTAGGAAGCTAAGGATATCTTGAACTTCTGGAGAGCTAGGAGGGTTGGACCTCGACGACATGTGGTCTGAAAATTTTGACCAAATACGTTCATACACTCTGTTAGTACTGTTTCTTCTGGCGTTAAGCAGGGTTGACATGACTTCTTCTGGACAACCTAGTGCTTTAAGCCTTCCCCTCTCAAGAACCACGCCCTGAGGTGCAGACGAGCTGGACATGGGTGCCATATTGAGCCTTGGGAGAGAAGATCTGGTTTGGGGGGGAGAGGAATTGGATCCCGATAGCTGAGGAGCGATAGGAGAGAGAACCAGGGCCTGTTTGGCCAAAAGGGGATCACTGCGAGGATTTCCGCATTCTCTGATTTGAGCCGGTGAAGGAACCGAAAGATCACAGGGACTGGTGGAAAGGCGTAAGCTTTTTGAAATCTCCATTGATCCGTGAGAGCGTCTATCCCATAGGCTTGGGGATCCCTGCCCCTCGCATAATACTTCATCAACTTGTGGTTGCGCGGGGACGCAAATAGATCCACTTCTGGGGATATTCCCAAGGTTAGAAGCCAATTGAACACATCTGTGTGTAGGGACCATTCGTTGTTGTCCAACTGGACTCGAGATAAGAAGTCCGCTTGAACATTCTGAATCCCCGGAATGTATACTGCCGAGATGTTGGCCAGATTCTTCTGGGCCCAGTTCATAATTGGTTCTACTTCTCGAAGTAGGGTCCAACTGCGTGTTCCACCCTGTTTCCTTATGTAGGCCACTGCAGTCGTATTGTCCAGCCTGAGCATCACTGAACATTTTGCTAATATATGGCTGAAGGACAGGAGTGCTTGAAAGGCGGCTCGTAGTTCCAATATGTTGGAAACAATTCCGTGAGAGGGTGTGCTCCATCTGCCTTGAGCTATCTCTGAAAGGCAATGGGCGCCCCAGCCCAGATTGCTGGCATCTGATGTTATTGTAACCCAAGTGATGGGACGAATTGAATGGCAGTTGCGAAGATTCTTCCCCTGAAGCCACCATAGAAGAGATCCTCTCATAGATTGAGTGATCGTGATGCGCTGACTCTTCCTGGAGGAGACCCATTGTTGGAGAAATCCTTTCTGGAATGGACGAGTATGCCACTGGGCCCATTTCACCATTGGAATTGTGGCTGACATGGTACCGATTAACTTCAGACAATGAAGGGCAGATAGCTGAGGAGCAGCGAATGCTTTGCGGATCCTGCCTCTGATCGTGGTAACTTTCTCCTCCGGTAATGAGATGGTGCCTATTGATGTGTTGAAGAGAGCACCCAAAAACACTAGGCTCTGTGATGGGACTAGATGACTTTTCTCCACATTTATTAGCCATCCGAACTCTTGCAGAGTGGTAATTACTAGATCTCTCTGTTCTATCAGTTGATTTCTGTCTTGGGCTAGTAGCAATAGATCGTCTAAATAATGATGAAGACGAACTCCTTTCACCCGCAGAAGGGCTACGACGGCTAGCAGGACCTTGGAGAACACCCGGGGTGAGGTCGTGAGGCCAAAGGGTAGGCAGGTGAACTGTAGGTGCTGGTCGCCTACCGAGAAGCGGAGGTATTTTTGAAAACCTATTGCCACCGGAACATGAAAATAAGCGTCTTTCAAATCTATTGACACTAACCAATCCCCTGGATGGACCGACTGTTGGATGGTTAACAGAGATTCCATCTTGAATTTTTCTTTCCGAATAAACCGGTTGAGATGAGTTAGGTCTATTACTGGTCTCCAAGTACCGTTCTTTTTCTGCACTAGAAATAAAGGGGAATACATGCCTTCGCCTCGTTCTGTTCTTGGTACACAGACAGCTGCGCCTTGAATTAATAAAGAGTTCACGTAGGCCAAAAGGATTTGTTTTTTCTCTTCTGTGCCTGGAAGGTTCGTGGGAACAAACCTGAGCCTGGGGATGCTGTTGAAGATCCAAGTGTGGCCCGACGAGACCGTCTTGATGGTCCAGAAGTCCTGAATAGAGGCCGCCCAAACATGCCGAAAGTGGGAAAGGCGAGCCCCCACCTGAAATGCTTGGGCGGGCCCAACCTCAAAAGGACTTCGTAGATTCCTGGCTGTTAGAAGTAGTGCCTTTAGTTTGCTTCTTAAAGGGAGGTTGTCTGGACCTCCATGGTCTAGAGAATTCACGACCGGGTCTATAGTTGCGTGCATCCCTCCAGCGATCTGTATTCTGTGGTCTGAAGAAGGTGCGTTTTTGATTCTGTAAACGCCTGTCTTGAGGGAGAAACCCTGACTTACCTCCCGTGGCCCGAGAGATGGCACTATCGAGTTTATTGCCAAAGAGGGACCCGCCCTCAAAGGGAATACGGCACCAAGCCTGCTTTGAGGCTGCATCCGCCGACCATGGACGGAGCCACAAAGCACGGCGGGCAGTGACTGCCGACAACATCACCCTGGCCACTAGGCGAGTAATATCAATAGAGGCCTCCCCCAAGAAAGCGGACGCTAGCCTAATTTCCTGGATAGGAGAATTCTTAGCTGTGTCCTCAGAAATGCTTCTCAAGGAATCATTAACACTGTCAGACCAGGCTTCTAAGGCTTTTGAGGCAGCTGCTATAGCCAGAATGGGTTTACAAGCGGACCCTGCTGTCAAGTAGATTCTCTTTAGGTCCGAATCGATCCGTCTTTCCAAAGGATCTTTAAAAGAAACTGTATCTTCCAAGGGAAGGGTCACATACTTCACCAAACGCATCAACGCTGCGTCCACTGACGGGGCAGCTTCAAGATGGGTCACGTCTTCTTGTTTGAAGGGATATAATTTTGTTATCTTCGACTGCATAGAGCCTTTTTTATCAGGTTTACTCCACTCGTTGGAGATAATGGCGCCTATCTCCGTAATAAACGGGAAATAATGTCGCTCCTTGTTAAGCTGTTTAAAGAGTTTTCTCTGTTTAGGGGGGGAAGTAGCTGGATCCTCCAAATTCAGGGTTTCCTTAATAGCTTTCACTAAGGCAGGGACTAAGGCATAATCAAAGCCTATTACTGTATCCTCCAATTCTGAACCACTTTCTGAAGGAGAAGCAGCCGACTGGCTGGCCTGAGTGGCTGCGAAGACCTCATGTAAATGTCCCTGATCCAATAAGGGAATCATTGGGTCTATAGGAGAGTCCTGCTGTATTATAGTATCCCTCTCCTGCAGGGATTTATCCACGACCCTTTTGACAAGAGCTTCCAGGTGTTTATCTACACCTCCCCTTTCATTGGCTACTTTAGAGAAACAATGATCACAAAGGGATTTGTTAATAGATAACGAAGCCTTGCACCCCCAGCAAGAATTTTCCAATCTTTCATCATGGGGGGAGAGATGAGGAGTACTTCTACTAGCATGACCAGTTCTGGATGAACTATGGTGTCTGGAGGATGAGTGCCGGTGATGTGACCTAGAAGACCTGCTGTGACCGTGGGACTCATTATGCTGCTGGTCAGACCTAGAAGGGCTGAGATAAAGAGAAGAAGAAACACAAATAGTCACACTATGTCCCTATACTCCACTCTCTTCCCCCCCAGCAGGTGCAGAAAACATAGTTTTCCCCTTAGCCATACCTGTTGAGGGAGGGCTGGCCACTGAGAGGCAAAGAGATGTCCATGTAGCCTTGGATAGACACTAGATGTGGACAGGACAGTACACCGGGAACCGCCGTACGAACGCACGCCCCCGGTGTACACATGTCTCTCGCTCTGTTTTAAAGGCTGGGCGTATGACGCCATGGCCGTGTCAGCCGTAACCAGTGCGCATGCGCGAGTCGAGTCTCGCGCATGCGCTAGCCAGGCCTCGCTCGCGTGTGAGCCAGGCCTCGCTTTCAGTCCTGGTCTGTCTGTGTAGAACGCAGACAGAACCCGGAAGTCAGAGGGAGCGGCGGCTGGAACGCAAGGGAACCAGACGCTCACAGGGCAAGTAAGACTTAACAAACAAGGAAAAGACAAACCACAAACATAAACACTGCTGCCATGAAAAAAAGAAACGATACTGCTCACCATCACCACCATGATCCGTTCGGCCAGGGACACACACCGGTCTTTAGATAAAAGAAGGCTACCTGCACCGCTAGGCATACCAATCTTGCGCAGTAGACTCCATAACTTCAGCGCTATTCCATGCATTCCATACCCTGCTTAACAGACAAGGCTTACTGGAGAATTCTTGGCCGAGCTTGATCAAGGGATGAGTTGTGTATGTGTTATATATATATTTTTTTTGGGTAGAAGAACCAAACACATGGTCCTACGGAGGAGGACAAAAAAGGAACAAGGCTGGGAGCCCACAGCTAAGATTTATAGGGGAGGGGTCCTATTGGGTAGTTATGGAGGCGGGGCTAACCCACACGTATGCTGCCATGGAGCCAGTCAGGAAAAAGCAAATTTCCACACAAAAAGAAACGACACTCATGATGCAAAACCAATATAGAGATGCAATGGGCTGGTACGCAGAACATGAGCATATAATGCACACTCTATGAGGTTGAGTCTGAAGTGGGAAAAAAAAAAAGAAAAAAAAAAAAACGTCGCCTATGGGGATTTTTAAGTAGCGAAGTTTGGCGCCATTCCACAAGCGTGTGCAATTTTGAAGGATGACATGTTGGGTATCTATTTACTCGGCGTAACTTCATCTTTCATATTATGCAAAAACATTGGGCTAACTTTAATGTTTTTTTTTTTAAAAAGCACAAAACTGTTTTATTTCCCAAAAAAATGCGTTCGAAAAATTGCTGTGCAAATACCATGCGCGATAAAAAGTTGCAACGACCGCCATTGTATTCTCTAGGGTCTTTGCTAAAAAAGCATATATAATGTTTTGGGGTTCTATGTAATTTTCTAGCAAATAAATGATGATTTTTACATGTAGGAGAGAAATGTCAGAACTGGTCTGGGTGCTCCAGAACGCCTGATGGTGCTCCCTGCATGTTGGGCCTCTGTATGTGGCCACGCTGTGTAAAAGTCTCACACATGTGGTATCGCCATACTCGGGAGGAATAGCAGAATGTGTTTTGGGGTGTATTTTTTGGTATGAATATGCTGTGTGCGAGAAATAACCTGCTAATATGAAACTTTTGTGGAAAAAAAATAAAAATAAAAAAAACCTTGATTTTGCAAAGAATTGTGGGAAAAAATTACAACTTCAAAAAACTCACCATGCCTCTTTCTAAATACCTTGGAATGTCTTCTTTCCAAAAAGGGGTCATTTAGGGGGTATTTGTACTTTTCTGGCATGTAAGGGTCTCAAGAAATGAGAAAGGCCATCAGTACTTCAGATGTGATCAAATTGATACATTTTCAGTAATTGGTACCATAGCTTGTAGACCCTATAACTTTCACCCAGACTAAATAATAACCCAATTTTTTTTTTTTTAACCAAAGATATGTAGCAGTATACATTTTAGGCCAAATTTATGAAGAAAAATTCATTTTTTGCAAAATTTTATAATACAAAAGAAAAAAAATTCATTTTTTTACAAAATTTTCGTTCTTTTTTCATTATTAGCGGAAAAAATAAAAACCGCAGAGGTGATCAAATACCACCAAAAGAAAGCTCTATTTGTGGGAAAAAAAGGACAAAAATTTCATTTGGTTACAGTGTTGTATGACTGAGTTATTGTCATTCAAAATGTGAGAGCACCAAAAGCTGAAAATTGGTCTGGTTATTAAGGGTGTTTAAGTGCCCAGTTGTCAAGTGGTTAAAAAATGACGTTTTTCCAACTTCATCATTAAAATGACGTAGCCCACACACTATCGTTTAAAAAAAATGCTCTAGCAAAGCGAGGTGACGTACAACATGTACGACGGCACTTTAAAGGGGAAGTTCCATTTGCCTTTGGCCTGCTTTAGCTGATTCCGTGTTAGTAAAAGACGATTCACGCTTTTTTGTCTGTTACAGCATGATGAATGTGCTTACTCCATTATGAACAGTAGTTTTACCAGAACGAGCGCTCCCGTCTCATAACTTGGTTCTGAGCATGCGCAGGTTTTAAACGTCATTTTAGCCCACACACGATCATTTTTTACAACCCGAAACGGCGTTAAAAAATGCAGCATGTTCGAAAAATTTTTTTTTCGTTTTTCAGAACCTGAAAAATGATGTGAAGCCCACACACGATCATTATAAATGATGTTTTTGAAAAACAACTTTTTTTATTGCTGAAAAATGATCGTGTGTACGTGGCATTATAGTTATCTACTCTGCCTCTTGGTCCCTGGTAGTTACTAATCTGTCATGCAATCAAACCTCTGACTACCAGAAGTGGCCGTCAGATGCCTAACCTCACTCTAGCCTATGTTGGTTATTCAGCGCTAATCCAAAACTAGCTATTGAATCCCAGACCAGAAGGGACAGGGTTAACTAAAATAATACGGTAGGAGCTATAACATATACACTCTATTGCCTCTTCTAACATACTGGAAGGTGACCACTGCACACATACAGTAGCACAAACCTAGCTATCTGGCACTGTGCATGTGACATAATAACAATAGGACAGGGATAAGTCTAGTACAAGGTTTAAGATACACACTCAAGAAACTACGAGAAGCTGCAGTTTTACTATTAGAACATAGGAAAACTTGTCTTATAGTGTATTATTCTGGACTGGATGAAATACAATTGGAACAGCGGCTCCTGTGTGTATAAGGTGACGAGGATCAGTTCTCTGTGTCTACAGGAAACTCCCATTTATAGAATATCACAATCCTCCAATAAGGGTTTCTGACCCAACTAACAGGGACAGGGAGTACCTGTCCATAACCTCAGTGGTAATTAACAAACAAAAGATATTTACAAATTCAGACAATAGAGGGCAACAGATACCTACACAGGTATATTTAACAGGCCAGTAGGAAGAAAATAACAGAAGTTCACTGAGAGGGAATACGTACACTTTAAGACCCTGCTTACATTGCAAGAATGTTTCTAAGATTTAGAGGCAAAGAAAATGAAAAAGTTAAATGGAAAAGTGCAATTGTTTTGAAATTCATCATGTAGCTCCTAGGAGGTAATTCTGACATAATGTTTCAGCTGTGGTACACTTATAAATCTAGTATGAACAGAAAAGACTATTATTCTTCCAGGTAGAAACTGAAAAACAATAACACAGTTTCGCAGTGGTATGTCTCTTATCCCTACCAGAGAAGCTGATTTAGAAAATCTGTTTTTAAAAAAGAAAAAGTGTTGCCACAACAACCAATCACATTCTAGATTTATACCTGAATGGTTGCTGTGGACAACAGGTATTTACCTTTTCCATTTTTCATGTGTCATTTTTATTTTTCTCTTATCATGCAATCAAATCAATAGCTCACACCACTAGGCACTGAGACATACCAAATGTTATTTACCTGCATTCCAAAGGGAAAACATCTACTTGTGCAATGTAGTCAGTTGACATTTTATCTTCATAGATTTATCATCCAACACAGAAATGAAATAAGTCTCTGCAGTCTCATTCTATCAGAAGTGCCATTATCAGACGCTTAGTATACACACTGCAGCTTACCTTTTGCATTGATAATATACAGGATATGTTTGGCAGGTATGATCATTTACACCTTAGCATTAGGGGCTTGCAGTTCCCTTGCGGAGTGGCTGATTACATGTCAAATACAATAGATTTTTAGGGATAAAATAACCTTCCTCTATACAGTTCTTTGCAAGCTGAGATACATCTCCTGAATATATTATTTTCTTTTTTTTTAAGGATGCCATCAAACTTATTCTCTGTTAAGGGCATCATAAAAGAAAGCATACCAGTGGTTTCAACAAAAGCTTTTGGTCAATAAACTGTTTTATATTATAAAACTTGCATTCTTGTGTGAAGTACCTTATTGAAACCAATCAGAAATCATTCTGCTGAATTTAGACTGGCACAAAATTCTTATCGGTTGCTATTGGTTAGGGGACATTTATATTACCATTTAAATTTTATGTCAGGACGAAAAAAAATTTTTTAGTACATCTTTGCAATTGATGCACATTTCCTCATGTTTTGTGTCCTTAGAAATTCTGCAAGTACAGACAAATATGTGTTGATCCTGTCAGAAGTCGACTAAAATCCCAGTTGCTGACAACCCTGTCTCTGTTGCCTTGAAATCCCAAGAAGTGTTGTCAGCTTTTCTTAAAGGTTCACTAAAGGAAACAAATGTTTTGCCTAAAATGAATGTCTGCAAGGTAGACAGACAGAATAGTGTAATGATTCTGTTAAAAAACGAGTAAATACCTATTAAATTCCTTCGTCTATATCACCTCTGGCATTCTAGTTTCTGTTCTCTCATTCACTTCCTGGTTTTCATCGCTCGTTCATGTAAGAACTACATTTCCCAGTATGAATTGTGGTGCATTGCCACAAAATGAGATTTGCCATCGGATGAGATGGTCCGCCTCCATCACATCCTATTGGCTCACTCCTGTCACGTGACATATTTAAACGTCAAATATCGACGCGAACATCAGTCTCAGCTAGGCTATCATAGGGAGAGGATCTCCTCTCCCTGTGATAGCTGAAGCTGCACGGAGCTGGTGCACGGAGCTCACATGGCCTCTGTGGCCTGATTCCGAGAGCGGAATCGGGCCACAGAAGCTCATACATTTACTAGGCTAATAAATGTTCTCCTTTATTACAATGTCAGGCTAATAAATGTTCTCCTTCATTACAATGTCACTTCGGGATCTACAGCGAGATCGGGATCCCTCTCCCTCTCCCCGCGAGCGTGATAGATCCACAGCGCTATCGGGATCCCAATGCCCGATAGCGCTGTCAGCGTACCTCCCACCAGCGCTAACTACACCCCGCGCCCGCAGCTCTACTCCCCGTCCCCCATTAAGGCTCAGGGAACGGGGAAAAGAAAGTAGAGAATCGGGTGCAGGTAAAGTAGTAGTGCGCATGCGCAGCACTACGCAAATAGCCCCGTGCACCAGCTCTGTGCAGCTTCAGCTATCACAGGGAGAGGAGATCCTCTCCCTATGATAGCCTAGCTGAGACTGATGTTCGCGTCGATACTTGACGTTTAAATATGTCACGTGACAGGAGCGAGCCAATAGGATGTTATGGAGGCGGACCATCTCATTTCGTGGCAATGCAGCGGCACGCCCAGTAATTCACACCTCCTTGAAGTCTCTAACATCCTGCCACACAGATGTAGTTCCCAGGAGGGGGTGAGCACGTTACTGACCACCGCAGTAAAGCCTCCCATCACGGTGTTCAGTAAAATCAGACAAGCAGGACGTGAACAGGACAGAGAAGAAATAGAGCAACTTCTGAGCAAAAACGAACAATGAGGAAGTGAAAAGAGGAATGTCTGCAGGTAAAAGATGCTTATTATGAAAAAAAAAAATTCCTTTACAACCCCTTTAAATCCTCCTGTGTTGGACTACAGAACACCGCTCCTTATCTCCATGAGGGAGGAAGTTCTGTATTCCAGCAGAAGAGAAGTGGACATTGCTGACAACTTTTTGAGATTTTAGTGCAACGCAGGCACAGGCAAGAAGAGCTTACTGCATTTTTGACTGCATTTTTGACTGCATCAACAGGTATTTTTTTCAGTGCTTACGCTCTTTTTAAATAGACAAACAATAGTTGAATAAATATACTTTTTTTTTTTAATGCCGTCAACACACTGCAAATTGTAAGTCATTTGGGGACTTTTTAATTAGGTTGAAATAAAAAAGAAAACGAGCAAGCCAAGATAACCTTACAACAATACTAAAGATCACTTTAAGGTGCTGGTAGGAACATGGCAGTAGGTTGTATCATTTTTGGTTGAAATGTGACTTAAAATGATTCGGTGTAAGACCAGCATAAGGCCTTGAAGAGAATCATTACTGCCACAAAAACAGAGAACAAGTCTGGTTTGGGCATTTTTAACAATGGACACCACAGCTGTTATCAATATATTGAGCTCCTAATATGCAGAGATTTAAATCTAGTCATGTGCGTTGTGGCAGATCAAGCCCATGCCACTGTTTGAAATGGCGGTCTGGGCCAGATTTTCTGGAAAGCAATCACACTGATAATACAGGTGTGTGCTAAATTCATGTTAAAACCAGGGTTAGGCCCCTTTCAAACTGGGGCGGTTTGCAGGCGCTATTGTGCTAAAAATAGTGCCTGCAAACTGACCCTAAACAGCGGCTGCTGTTTCTCCAGTGTGAAAGCCCGATGCGGTGCGCTAGCAGGACCGCTTCAAAAGTCCTGCTAGCCGCATCTTTGAAGCGGTGAGAGGAGCGGTGTGTTTACCACTCCTTCCCATTGAAAGCAATGGGAAACCAAGGCGCATTGCCGGCGGTATTAACTCCTTTTTGGCCGATAGCGGGGGTTAAAACCGCATCGCTAGCGGCAGAATACCCCCGCAATTCCGACAGTACAGTGCTGCTAAAAATAGGGGCGCTATACCGCCACCGCACCTCCCACCCCAGTGTGAAAGGGGCCTTAGAGGTCAATGGCCCCACCCTCCCGATTGGGTCAGTGTGTGAAGGGAGCTGTGAGTTGCACATCACACCATACTGTCCAGGTCAGCACAGACAAAGGCCTGAGCCTGTGAAAATGTAGCAGCTGAGAGCTGCAAGAGAAACAGTAAAGCTGGAGGAGGTACAACATTTTTGTGCACGAGCACTGGGGCAGTCTGTTTGACTGTCTGGAGGACCAAGGCAGAAGGCCTGAGCAGTGAAGCTGCAAAAAGACCCACAAGGCTGAATATTGTTCGTTTATTGCATTGATGGTGAATACCCCCTTGTAGGAAGATATCCATGTGAACTTTTGTGTTTCTTTTTGCTTTGTTTTAAATAAAAGTAGGCAGAAGAAAGCCCTGAAACTTACTTCTGGCGTGCAGTAAGCTCACTGTTTGGTACTACAAATAAGCTACAAATTTCAGAACTTATCACAACATATAGATTTCTCTCATTCATCTTTAGCTTTTTCCATCTATGCTAAAAAGGATGGATGGAGTAATCTTATCTGCTGGCTGATGTATTCTTACCTCCAGCATTGACATATTTTTTAGACCCTGGTCCATCTGTCCAGTATGGTCACCTGCTGAAAAAGCACCCTTCACAGACCACTCAACTTCACAGGGCAACCAAACTGATAAGAGGCATGGAGGAACTCAGCTATGAGGAAAGATTAGAGGAACTGGATTTATTCAGTCGTACACACGACCGAACAACTCGTCGGAAAAGACACATCGTTTTCCTCGACGAGTTCCTTGTTAGGCTTGTCGAGGAACTCGACAAGCTTGCTTTGCGTACACACTGTCAAGACAAAATCTCCTCGTTCTCAAACGCGGTGATGTACAACACATACAATGGCAGGGGAAGTTCGATTCCACTGGCACAACCCTTGGGGCTGCTTTTGCTAATCTCATGTTACTGCGTGTTAAGTAAAAGTTTGGTAAGAGACGATTTGCACTTTTCAGTCTGTTACAGCGTGAAAAATGTGTTATCTCCATTACACATGCTACTTTTACTCCCGTCTCATACTTTATTCTGAGCATGCAAGGGTTTCTTAGCATACACACGCTCGAGTTTCTCGTCGAAAAACCAGCCCAACGAGGAACACGACGAGGAAATTGAGACTCCCGTCGAGGAAAAAGAGAACTTGTTCTCTTTTTTCCTCGTCGAGTTCCTCGACAGTTTCCTCGATGAAAAACGTACACATGACCTCTTTCCTCTGCAAAAAAGCTCTCCCACCAAGTTTCTTGATGGATTCTGTCGAGTTTCTTGGTCGTGTGTACGAGGCTAAGGGGGATATGATCAACATGTACAAATATATAAGGGGTCCATATAGTGAACTTGGTGTTGAGTTATTCACTTTACGGTCAACACTGAGGACAAGGGGGCACTCTTTACGTCTAGAGGAAAGGAGATTTCATCTCCAAATACGAAAAAGTTTGTTCACAGTAAGAGCTGTGAAAATGTGGAATAGACTCCCTCCAGAGGTGGTTCGGGCCAGCTCAGTAGATTGCTTTAAGAAAGGCCTGGATACTTTCCTAAATGTACATACTATAACTGGGTACTGACATTTATAGATAAAGTTGATCCAGGGAAAATCCGATTGCCTCTCAGGGGATCAGGAAGGAATTGTTTCCCCTGCTGTAGCAAATTGGAGCATTCTCTGCTGTGGTTTTTCACCTTCCTTTGGATCAACTGTGGGTATAAAATTGGGTATATGGAATTGTACGATATTTTGTTTATTTTTATGGTTGAACTAGATAGACTTGTGTCTTTTTTCAACCTGACTAACTATGTAACTCTCCAATAAGCCATGGCAGTTTAAAGTGGAGGTTCACCCGGAAATGTAAATTTTTAACATTAGATTCATGCTCATTTTGTCAAGGGGAATCGGCTAGTTTTTTTTAAAACGAAGCAGTACTTACCGTTTTAGAGAGCGATCTTCTCCACCCGTTTCCGGGTATGGGCTGCGGGACTGGGCGTTCCTATTTGATCGAAAGGCTTCCGACGGTCGCATCTATCGCATCACGATTTTCCGAAAATCCGGTGCGCAGGCGCCGTATAGAGCCGCACCGACGTTCGGCTTCTTTCGGCTACTCGTGACGCGATGGATGCAACCGTAGGAAGCCTTTCGGAAGACTGTCAATCAAATAGGATGCCCAGTCCCAAAGACCATACCCGGAAGCGGCGGAGAAGATCGCTCTCTAAAACGGTAAGTACTGCTTCGTTTTTAAAAAAACTAGCCGATTCCCCTTGACAAAATGAGCATGAATCTAATGTTAAAAAAAAAATTTGGGTGAACTCCCACTTTAATCAAAGGTAGTTTTACGTCTTAAAATGCAGTACATTAAATGTTCACTGGTCATTTGAAGTGTAAAAAGGCAATAATATTCACAGCCTTATGCCTGCTTTCAAGGCTGGCAGCTTACCAAGAAAATATGACGAAGTAGGGAGGGGTCTATCTAAGGGCTAAACTAACTAGCCCCAACATACAGGGAAGCTGGATTATACCATTAACAAACAGAAATGGCAAGTTGTAGTTATACTGAATTGCAGCTAGATGTCAGCACCAAGACATCAATTCATACATAATAAAATCCAATATAACAGTAATTGATACAACATAAGTGTTCCAGAACAGAGAGGGTGATGTGGACAGTGTTTATTGTAGAAAGGAAGGCAGTGTTGCCAGTAAAGATTAGAAGCCCATCTGCATAACAAAATTATTTCAGCTAAAATGAATTTGAGAAAACAGATTGCAAACATAAATATTACATTTAAGGGTCATAGGGAAATAGTTTGTTTTCTTTGCTCTTTAGACTGTATGCAGTATTTGTTAAAGGTCGAAGACATTAATGTGTTTCTTCACTGCTATGTTTAGTATAAGAAGCTGATCTTCTAATTAGCTAAATTTCATTTAGTGTAATAGTGTTTATTACTATGTGCAGACAAAAGAAATGAGGGTGGATGGTCTGCAGTTATATTCTAGCTTATTTTATCCTTTGCCAGCTGCTCTGGATGGACTGCTCTAGTTTGTCTGCAAGCAATAAGAACAGCTGCGGCATAGGGAACATATGAGACAAAAGCCTGAAATATGGTGGTACAGGCAACTGTCCCTGACTGTCAGTGGGATATTTTTGTTAGGGGAGTAATGCCAGTTCATTTGCCCTATATATAAGGCATAATACCTTATACCCCTTTCTTTTACATACCAAAAAACATTTTATACATGGTGAGTTTTTTAAGCAAATTTTGTAACATTACGACAAATGGAAGGCATGCTATGAGCGATAGTAAGCAACTGTCCTCTACATGTGCACCTTCCCGACAGCAAAATACACAAATGGCTGCCAAATGTTGACATCAAATGCTCAAATGACACTTGTGATGCAAAGGGGTTGATTTACTAAAGGCAAATAGGCTGTTCACATTGCAAGGAAAGTTGATGTTTGCAAGGGGGATTGCCCCAGAGCTTAGTGAAGTTTCACTTTGCATAGAATACCCCAATCACATGCAAGGAAATAAAAAAAGCAAATAAAACAAGCCTTTTTTCTTGCACATGATTAAATGATGGAAGTCAGCAGAACTGTGCCTCATTTACTAAGCTACAGGTTCAAAAGTATTTTTTTAGCTAATGCATTCTATGCATTAAGGTAAAAAACCTTCCAGCTGCTGTTCCAAGCACCCTCCCTAAATACTTACCTGTGCATGTATGCCCCCATAGGAAGCAGTTTCCTATGGTGGCATGTGGAGAAGAGGAGGTGTGGACATGGCCAGCAGGGTACCACAGATAAGGAGGTTCGGGGCTGCTCTGTGCGTGGAGCAGGTAAGTATTAATATTATTATTATACCCGATTTATATAGCGCCAACAGTTTACACAGCGCTTTACAATGTAGAGGGGGGACAGCACAATTACAGAACAGTTCAATACAGAAGGGACAGGAGGGCCCTGCTCATAGAGCTTACATTCTAAAGGGAGGGGGTGGTGGTACAAAAGGTAATAGATGCAGGAAATGATTTGATGGGGGAATAACATATAACATGTATAACATATATATATATAATAAATAAATATGTATAATATGTATATGTATATTAAAGTATAACATGTTTTCTATTTTAATGTAAAACAACTGATTTTACAATCTCTTTAAAGGCAAACAACAATGCATGTGTAACAAAGTAAACCTCAAAGAGTCAACAAAAGCTCTCCATTTCTGTGTTTCAGTTTTCTGTAAAGAAATTAGTGTTTGCAGCTTGTGCTCTAAAGCTGCTTTCACACTGGAGTGGGGGGTGTTGACGGTAAAACGCTGCTAGTTTTAGCAGCGCTTTACCGCCGTTTTAGCGGTGCTAATCGGTTACTTTTAATCCCTTCTAGCGGCCGAATAAAGGGTTAAATGTGCCCATGTAGCGCCGCTGCCAATCGCTTTGCAGGCGCTTTGGCAGCAGTGCCCATTCATTTCAATGGGCAGGAGCAGTGGAGAAGCGTTGTATACACAGCTCCCCCACCGCCTCAAAGATGCTGCTTGCAGGACTATTTTTAACATCCGGCCAGCGCAGCGCCCCAGTGTGAAAGCACTCAGGCTTTCACACTGGGACTGCAGGGAAGGTGTTTTTCAGGTGCTTTACAGGCGCTATTTTTAGCCAAAAAAAAACCTGAAAAATGCCCCAGTGTTAAAGGGGTCTAAATGTTTTATTACCTTGTGGTTGCATCTAATTGTTGTTTCATGTTGAATACATTACTGTTCTTATTGTGTTACACGTTGGTAAGAGTCCCGCTGTGGGCAATAGCCATTGGGCTGACTCTTACCCCAGCATACTTATGACTGTTCTTGGATTGTGACACCTCATGTTGTTTGTTTCATTTGTTAAAATACCAATAAATATATTTTCAACTCTAAATGTTTTATTAGAAACTCATTCTATGTACAAGCCACCTATATAGCCACCTATATTACAACAAAGGTGAAAACTACACTGGATATCACTAAGCAATCTTAACTACAAGCTCTTAGTCTTTTCTACAGCCCTAAGGACATCTCACGTCTTCATTCCTATACCTAGATTGTCAACTAAGAGAGTAACAACCTAATAATTACGGTACTGGTACAAAGTCAATATGATTCATTAACCTTAATGTTCTAGTGCCACAGGTGGGTGACACGAGAAGAAACATATTGTTCTGTACCTATACTAAAGATATGTAATTCTACATATTGTGCACTTTGGGAAAGACTGTAATAGAGAATAAAAATATACACGCTTTCAACTTTTTTATGAATGTGGTAGCATTGTTTCAAAGCTCATAGGGTAACTTTATTTGTTTTTGAGCTTCTCTTCATAATCATGTTCTTTTCACCTTGAGCTATGTATACTGTGATTATCTTCACAATGCAATAGAGTGGGCTTGTGGTTTAGTGAAATGCCATGTCAGACGTCCTTGGGTTGAATCATGATATGATTGGATGCCAGGGCAGTAAAGTACATGCTCGTGGTTTATAGCCCACTCGTGTTCCTACAACGAGATCTTACGCTAGACTTCCCTGTACACCTCCCATTGCGGTATTTACTGTTTTGTTTGTCATTATGTTGACTGATAACCTCTGATTGCAGGTGTAAATAAAAATAGTAGGAAATAAATGAATCATATTTTGAAAAATATGTGGCTATCAGTTAAAAAATATTAAAAAGAGTGTTGGATTGCATAGACAAGAATACTGTACTTTACAACGTATGATAAGTTGAATAGGAAAAAAAAGGTATTATGTAGTGAAGTGTCTATACAACAAAGCCGTGTAAGGCTTTCATTTTATAATACGTTTCTGGTATATTGAAGACTTTTTGCTATACCTCTCAGTGCTAATCTATGTGATTTGTGATCAGACATATTATAAGGGGAGTTGATGTTGCACCTGAGCCTTCACACAATTCTTAAAGTAAAGGTCATCATACAAAAACCTAGTGGTGAAGTCTCTTTGATTGGTTTAAACATATCAATAAAAGTTCAAAATAAATTATGAATTGTCAGCGCAGTATTATTTTATTTTTTTAAGAATAATGAAATGAAAGTCATGCACTGCTATCTTTGATCTTCCATAATGCAATACTACAGTGACTCATTACTTGTGTTTTGCTTGTTGTTTGTGATTTGTATGCTAAATAGCATTTGCTCTTATTCTTACAGCACTTTTATAGACATTTCCCAGAGTAAGCTTCTAGCAACATGAAACTTAAGTGCCTTGGTCATCTCTATAAATCTAAACAAGGGAAAATGATCTATCTTTCCATTCTATTTTCAATGTAAACATAATATCCCACTGCAGAAATACACTGGTTTAAAATAGCATTAAGTTGTTCTTTTTTTTTCTTTGCTTGCAATCAGAAGCTGGCAAGGCTTTTTTTGTTCTCCCCTTGGAGTTATACAGTTTTGACTTCAGAAGCAAGCGATGAGGTTTTAGTAGAAAAATCCTGAAAGAGAGCATTCTTGGCACCGCGTTGACTGCAGAAACAAAAAGTTATCAACACCAGTGTAAGAAATGCAGTTTAAATAAACTCATGCTGATTTACATATATATGCACAATGTATAAAACAGTAATAAAAAGGGAGGCTAAAGATTCTCTACCAATATACAAGTGATCACAGATTATGCCAGATTCTTGCCGTCTTAATGGATACAGACCTGTGGCCTGCTCTTTTAAAGGGTCACTAAAGGAATTTTTTTTTTTAGCTAAATAGCTTCCTTTACCTTACTGCAGTCCTGGTTTCATGTCCTCATTGTTCGTTTTTGGTCTGATGTTGCTGTAATTCTGCTCTGTTCTGGACACTTCCTGGTTGTCTGTTTCCTGATGACCACAGTACTGGGAGATTCTAGTTTAGGTTTCCAAACCAATACTGCTCTATGGGTCTGTCCAGCACAGAGGCATCAAATAACATGCAAAAACTAAGCTAGATGCAAAAACAAAACTGAAACTAGGAGGTACATTATATGATTGATTTTGATCTATTATCGATTTTTATCTATTTTTAATCATTTTTAAAAGGAATCAGTTAACTATTATGTCTCTATACCCTGTAAACAGTCATTTCCTTTACAACTCCTTTAAAGTGTACCTTAAACCATAAAACCTTGTACAAGATTCCCCTCTTTCCTCCTATACTTTTCTCTTATACCTTGTACCCGAGACAGGCCTTGGATAAAACTTAAACCACCTGACACCACCTTTACACTGCTCTTCCTCCACTTCACAGGGCATGATTTTCTTCTGGCACCCTTGCTGCAGTTTGCAGGTTCAGCTACAAGCTCTGTAGAAATAAACAGGAGAGCCCGTTTCATCTCTACCATTTAGCTCTATAGCACTTGTACAGTAGTTAGACCTGCATACTGTAGTACAGGTGATGCCAGAAAAATCTAATGTAAAGACTGGGTGGTCAAGCAGAAAAATTGGCAGCGTAAAGCAGGACGGAACTGAATCCAAAGTCTGTGTTTGGGTCCAATAGTGAGGAGGAGTTAGGGGAACCAATACATGGTGTTAGTGTAAAATTAGGCCTTGTTTACACGTGTTGGGGAGGGTTCGGGGACAGTCACCTTTGTAAAAAGAGACCTTACACCTGTACTTTAAAATATACCTAACTGCCAACTGTGTCCCATTGGGGAGATTTCCCTTTACTACCTGTCCTGTAGACATAATAGAACATGAGAAGAAATCTCTCTTTAGCCTTGTACACACGACCGTTTTTTCCGGCAGGAAAACTGCCAGGAGAGCATTTGGCAAGGAATCCCTGCCATGTTTATGCTCCCTAGCAGTTTTCCCATCAGGAAAACAGCCGGGAATCCCGACGGGAAAATAGACAACCCTGCTCTCTATTTTCTCGCCGGGATTCCCGGCAGAGTGTTTCCTGCCGAGAAAACCAGTCGTCTGTATGCTTACCTGCCTTGTAACGAAACCGCGCATGCTCGATAAGACTTTGATGCATGCGCGGTAGCATACAAGGTTAGTGTGGGGTGTAGCAAGATGGCGGCGACGGCATTGAATGTGACGAGCGCCGGCTCGTCATAGTCGAGGATGTCACTGCGTTCCTGCCATTCAAAAGAACGGAGGGACGGTTCTTTTGAATGGCCGTCTGTATGCAAACTTGGCAAGGCAATCTTGCCAGGAATCCCGTCAGGAAAACCGATGGGATTCCCGGCCGTGTGTACAGGGCTTTAAGGTGGTTGTAAAGGCAAACTTTTTTTTATCTTAATGCATAAAACACAAATTAACCTGTACCAGCACCACTGCTGTGACTGAATGCTAGGGGTATAAATGCCTAGTAAATAATTGTGCAGTAAAGGCTGGCAGGAGAGGACTTATAGTGGTTGTAAAGGCATAAGTTATTTTTTTATCTTAATGCAATCTATGCATTAAGATAAAAAACCTTCTGCGTGCAGCATCCCCCCTAATACTTACCTGAGCCCATCGTGTACCAGCGATGTTGCGCGAGAGACTTGACTGTCCAGGACTCTTCCTCTTTGGTTGAGACAATAGCAAAGTGTCATTGGCTCCCGCTGCTGTCAATCAATATCAGTGAGTCAATGGGGAGAAAAAGGGGACAGGGCCAGGTTGTGACTCCATGTCTGAATGGACACATGGAACTGCGGCTCGGCTCGGGTGCCCCCATAGCGATCTGCTTGCTGTGGGAGCACTCAACAGGAGGAAGAGGCCAGGAGCACCTAAGAGAGACCTGAGAAGAGGAGGATCGGGGCTGCTCTGTGCAAAACTATTGCACAGAGGAGGCGAGTATAACATGTTTGTTAAAGTGTATAAAGGGGGAAACTTAAGCGCTAGCCAATACTCTCAATGTGAGGGATAAAATTGTATAAACAATAACATAGGTGAATAAATAAATGCAGCTCAAATCTATAATGTGCTAACGACAAAAAATATAAAATGAATAAATTTAAATGATGAGCGCCAAAATAAGTGAATGGTGAGTATACAAACAATGATAATATAAATATGATCCCCAATATAGGGAAAAAGCCAGTAAACGAATGATTAAATTACTAAATGTATATCAAATCACTCAGATCACTGTGACAGTGATGAACAAACAATCAGGCAAAGTGTCCATGTGTATAAAAAATAAATGAAAGAAACATAAGTGAATGTCCCAATGTGATGAACAAAAACTTGTGCATCCAAATCAAAGTGTTTAAATACGATCCCACCGGCAGCCGGGCTCACGGAGCGCTTACCTTCCTGATGTATATAAACAGCGTATGGATGCTCAGATGGAGACTTAAAGACCTTCCTTCTGCTCGGGACGAGTGTAGTACAATCCTCTATCCTTTTGCCTGGAGAGCGTCACCCTCTCTGTGTGTGGTCCGGGGCTACACCAAAATGGAGGCTCTGTACTCAAAGTATACACAAGCCATCGATCGGATGTGAAAGAAGGAAAGAAGAAAGGAGCTCCAAATGGTGAAATATTTCTCAGCAAACAGTCTTTAATTGGTCAAAAAAGTGAAATGCTCAACATGAGCTAAAAAATCAAACGTTGAAACAGCGAGTATCAAATGTGCGGACGGAACGTCACGTCACTTCCGGTCACGTCTATACAGGGCCTTACGCGTTGCGTCACGTCACGTGACTTCATCAGAGGCTCTGATGAAGTCACGTGACGTGACGCAACGCGTAAGGCCCTGTATAGACGTGACCGGAAGTGACGTGACGTTCCGTCCGCACATTTGATACTCGCTGTTTCAACGTTTGATTTTTTAGCTCATGTTGAGCATTTCACTTTTTTGACCAATTAAAGACTGTTTGCTGAGAAATATTTCACCATTTGGAGCTCCTTTCTTCTTTCCTTCTTTCACATCCGATCGATGGCTTGTGTATACTTTGAGTACAGAGCCTCCATTTTGGTGTAGCCCCGGACCACACACAGAGAGGGTGACGCTCTCCAGGCAAAAGGATAGAGGATTGTACTACACTCGTCCCGAGCAGAAGGAAGGTCTTTAAGTCTCCATCTGAGCATCCATACGCTGTTTATATACATCAGGAAGGTAAGCGCTCCGTGAGCCCGGCTGCCGGTGGGATCGTATTTAAACACTTTGATTTGGATGCACAAGTTTTTGTTCATCACATTGGGACATTCACTTATGTTTCTTTCATTTATTTTTTATACACATGGACACTTTGCCTGATTGTTTGTTCATCACTGTCACAGTGATCTGAGTGATTTGATATACATTTAGTAATTTAATCATTCGTTTACTGGCTTTTTCCCTATATTGGGGATCATATTTATATTATCATTGTTTGTATACTCACCATTCACTTATTTTGGCGCTCATCATTTAAATTTATTCATAACATGTTTGTTATTTTGAAACAAAAACACAAGACATTAGTATCACTTAAAGTGAGGGAAATCCTCTGTTAGACAGCTTTCACCAGAAAACTGTATCCAATGTAAAACTTTGACTCTATTTACTGTATATTTTGGTAAAAACTAAAAATTTTGGATTTGCCCTCAACTTAATTTTTGCTGGGACTGAGTGGTCACTAGAAGGTGGATCTCCCAGTAGGAATGCGTACAACAATAAAAACTTGACACAATGAAGATAGGTTTCTCTGCTTCCCTCCCTCAGCAGTTCAGAGAGGCCACACCTGGTAAGGCAGAGGTAGCTGGGTAAGTGATCTGCAACAAGGTAGGAAGTCCTCCTGTCAGAACAGGCATGCAGGCAGCTGGGCCAGACCCTGATAGTAAGCAACTATAGATCCAGCTAGTGCTGCTAGTAAAGTATTGCACCTACCTTGACTTCACTGTGAGGGTTGCTGTTTAAGAGGAGAATCGTCAGTAACTATTTGTGTTCTGAACTGTTTTATAGAAGTAGTGATAATCTCACAGATTCTCTGTTGTTATAGAGTTTTATAGGGACTATGCTATACAGCCATATATTACCCTGATTGTGCCATAGAGACATTCCACCATTGATATATTGATGTGAAGATTCCATGTATATGCAGCATTAATTTTGCTCAGCTCCTGCACATTCTGACAAATGAACAATCTATGCAAGAGGAAGGTATGGAACAAAATGATCAGCGAAGGAAGACACTTGCTGTATATTGAGGGAGAACAGTGCTCACTGACAATGACTGATTGGAGAAGCATGGAACTGCAGAGTTGGGCTGCTGAAGTACATTCTCACTCTATTAAAAGAGAAGCATGGGTTATTTCTATTTATTTTTTATTCATACCTACCTCTGTGGATGGACCATCAGACCGATGCTGCAGCTGTCCCCCGCCGTCTCTGCACTGAGAACTGAGCCACCGAACATCGCTGATGGCTCGGTTCTCACAGATCTCCGAGAGGAAAGCTGCTGACTGTCAGTCTTTCCTCTCTGCTTCTCCACGCTCATTGGAGCACTGAGCTGTGAAGGGGTGGGGAGAGGCTGTCTGAGCATCTCAGCAGCTTGCTGAGACACTGAGACTACCATCAAACAAGGCAGTTGGAGGATCCAGACTTGGAAGTCTGGGATGGCACGCTGCCTCAAATGATGGCAGCGACGTCAACAGAGATGGTAAATTCAGACCAATCCCTGCTGAAAACAGATCACAGGAGTGCAAAACGAATTGCACTCCTATGACCCATAGGAGATGCCCAGCCTAAAAAGCTCAGGCTGAACTTCTCCTTTAAAGTTTTTTTGTCCTGCAGGATGGATACCAGGAAGTCATGAAGGAGTTTTCTTTAGAAGAAACTGGAGGAAAGTCTGCAACAGAGGAACATTAATGGTATATTGGTACATTATTGGTATACTGTATGGGTTCATAGAGAAGCTGGAATTTAAAAAAAATGCAATAATTCTAAACTTGCACAGTGTGCAGGGACCACCCTGTCATCTGCCGGCTCAGCAGGGATCAACGGAGCGATCCCCACTGAGCAAGCGGGTGTTAAAGGAACGGATCCTCACGGGATCCGTACGTGTGAAAGGGCCCTTAGTTTTTAACTATTAGACAAAGCTGGGCCATCATCTGACCTTGGTCAATTTGTTTGTGAGAAAGTATCTGTAGGTAGGCATAAAGGGCTGGCTGAAGATACATATAAATAATCTTCTTTAGATGACTGTTAAAAGAAAAATCTGTTTATAGAACTAACATTTTTACATACTACAGATACATTTTTTTCTAAGTAGTATCATCAATTAAAAAAAATATGGAACAATCACATGTATTTCATAAAACATACAATTATTTTATCAAACAAAATAAATACTGTTTTCAATTTTGGGAATACTGTTTACAAGTTCGGACAGAATTTTGCGTGTTTGGAAGTTTACCACACAACCAAACCAAGTTAGTGTTCAGCCGAGTTGAACTATCACATACCTGGTGGAGACTGGAACATTGTGGGGGCTTTTCTTGCACCTCCTGCCCAACACTCCTGAAGGCAAAGAGTTTAAGCTGACTGACAGTGTTCGCAATATAGGTGGGTATAACTGGAAGCCACAGCCCTCAGGACAGGTCTCAAGAGCAGCTTGGTACTAGAACAGGAGGTAGTATAGGAAACTGGAGAGCAGGCCAAAAGTTAGTAAGAGCCAGGCAGCGTGATACTGAATCAGCAGGCAGGGCAAGTCCAGGAAGAGGGCCAAGGTTGCTCATAGCCAGACAATCCAGTACATATTGAGCAGGCAAAGGCAAATCCAGTAATTAGGCCAAGGTCAAAAGTAAACTGATGAGCAAAGTTGAGGCAGAAGTCATACATGGGTAGGTGAATGCAATGGATCTGATCTCAGGAAACATAGGAACAAGCTGAAGACTAGGGATGAGCCGAACACCCCCCCCCCCTCCGTTCGGCTTGCACCAGAACCTGCGAACAGACCAAAAGTTTGTGTTAATTTTAGAACCCCGTTAAAGTCTATGGGACTCGAACGTTTGAAATCTAAAGTGCTAATTTTAAAGGCTAATATGCAAGTTATCGTCCTAAAAATTGTTTGGGGACCCGGGTCCTGCCCCAGGGGACATGTATCAATGCAAAAAAAAGTTTTAACAACAGCCGTTTTGTTGGGAGCAGTGATTTTAATGCTTAAAGTGAAACAATAAAAATTAAATATTCCTTTAAATTTATTTCATACCTGGGGGGGGGGGGGGGGGTGTATAGTATGCCTGTGAATGAGCGCTTGTTTCCCGTGCTTAGAACAAGCACAAATTACCATTTCTGAAGGAAAAAAGTCATTTAAAACCACTCGTGGCTGTAATGAATTGTCGGCTCCCAGCAATACAGATTAAAGTCATTCATAAAAAAAAAATGCGTGGGGGTCCCCCCAAATTCAATTATCAGGCCCTTCAGGTCTGGTATGGATATTAAGGGGAGCCCCGCGTCAAATTTAAAACAAAAAAATTACGTGGTGTTCCCCCAAATATCCATTCCACACCCTTCAGGTCTGTTATGGATTTTAAGGTGAACTCCACCCCAATTTTTTATTAAATGGCATGGAATTCCCCCAAAAATCCATACCAGACCCTTTTATCCAAGCACGCAACCTGGCAGGCCACAGGAAAAGAGGGGGAGACGAGAGAGCGCGCCCCCCCCCCTGAACCATACCACGCCACATGCCCTCAACATTTGGAGGATGCTTTGGGGGTCTGTGACCCCTCAAAGCACCATATCCCCATGTTGATGGGGACAAGGGCCTCATCCCCACAACCCTTGCACTGTGGTTGTGGGGGTCTGCAGGCGGGGGGCTTTTTGGAATCTGGAAGACCCCTTTAACAAAGGGGACCCCCAGATCACGGCCCCCCCTAAGAAAGTGTAACAATTGTAAAAAAAAACACAGACGCCGTTGGGAAAGTCCTTTATTAAAAAAAAAAAAAGATTCCAGCGGTGGTAATCCACTCTCGGTCTCCGCTCCAACGCTGTCTGTATCTTGCGGTGGGTGATCTCCTCTCTGGGGTACAGCGATGAGAAGATCTCCTCTTCATCCAGGTCCAGGATCCAGCGATGAGATGTCCTTCCAGCGCAGAACATCACCTGTCTCCACCGGAGACACCCTGGGAATGACGCGGCTTCAGCCAGTGACATCTCTTATGTAGGTGAGGGCGGGGCCACCCGTCATGTGACCCCGTCCCCCTCTGACACAAGGGAAAACCCAGGCTTTCCCAGTGACATGATGGGTGACCCCGCCCCCTCTGATGTAACCGCAAACCTGCATTATATCAGAGGGGGACGGGGTCACCCATCACGTCACTGGAAAAGCCGACAATTCATTATAGCCGCAAGTGGTTTTAAATGACTTTTTTTCCTTCAGAAATGACACTTGCAGGGACAGTTCTAAGCACGGGAAACAAGCGCTACTTCACAGGCATACTATACACCCAGGTCCCCAAACACTTTTTATGACAATAACTTGCACATAAGCCTTTAACCACTTAGGACCCAGACCATTATGAAGGTTAAAGGGGTTGTAAAGACAAAAATATTTTCCTCTTAAATTAAAGTCTGACAGTAGCTGATAAAATAAAAAGTAATGTTTTGCATTATAAGTAGTTTGATACCTGTTGAAATCGAGCTGTTTTATTCACCTCCAGCACTCCTGAATCATTATTCTCACTGACTTCCTGGTTTGCGGTGCACATTCATTCTTTCTACATCACGGCTTAATGGGAGCTACAGTTCCATTAGGCTTAGCCTCCATGCCTGTGAGGGATAAGAGAGCATATTCACGCAGGGCTGTAGTCAAAGGGAGGGGGTGAGCACATTCTGCTTTCCACCATGCAAAACGGCTCAGATGCTGGTGGAAAGCAAGAAGAGGAGAGACAGGAAATGGCATTTTCAAACCTGGATTACTGTATTTTGGAGGTCAAAAGGAAAAACGAGATAAGTGATATTTAAATGCTCTAGCTTACAGCAATCAATTGATCTAATAAAAAATGAACCTTTAGTGTTCCTTTAAGGACCTTACCCCTTTTTGTGATTCGGCACTGCGTCGCTTTAACTGACAATTGCACGGTCGTGCGACGTGGCTCCCAAACAAAATTGGCGTCCTTTTTTTCCCACAAATAGAGATTTCTTTTGGTGGTATTTGATCACCTCTTTTTTGCGCTATAAATTAAAATAGAGCAACAATTTTGAAAAAAATGCAATATTTTTTACTTTTTGCCATAATAAATATCCTCCAAAAATATATATGAAAATTTTTTTTTCCTCAGTTTAGGCTGATACGTATTCTTCTATCTATTTTTGTTAAAAAAAATCTCAATAAGCGTTTATCGATTGGTTTGCGCAAAATTTATAGCGTTTACAAAATAGGAGATAGTTTTATTGCATTTTTATTAATAATTTTTTTTTTACTACTAATGGCGGCGATCAACGATTTTTTTCGTGACTGCGACATTATGGCGGACACATCGGACAATTTTGACACATTTTTGGGCCCATTGTCATTTTCACAGCAAAGAGTGCTATAAAAATGCACTGGTTACTGTGATGACAATGGCAGTTTAGGAGGAGTTAACCACTAGGGGGCACTGTAGGGGTTAAGTGTGTCCTCATATGTGTTTCTAATTGTAGGGGGGAGGGGCTGGATGTGTGACGTCAGTGATCGTCTTTCCCTATATCAGGGAACAGACGATCACTGACACTGCCACAATGAAGAAAGGGGAAGGTGTGTTTACACACACCTCTACCCGTTCTTCAGCTCCGGTGACCGATCGCGGGTCCGCGGGTCCTGCGGGCACGGTCACAGAGCTTCGGACTGGGTCGCACTCATGACCCCACGGCTGGGCCTTAAAGAGACACAGACAGGTACGTGATTGTGCCCAGCCGTGCCATTCTGCTGACGTATATCGTCAGTAGGGGGTCCTTAAAGCGGGAGTTCACCCATTTAAAAAAAAAAAAAAAATCTCCCCTTAGCTTCCTGCTCGTTCGGTCTAGGGGAATCGGCTATTTATATTAAAATATGAGCAGTACTTACCCGTTTTCGAGCTGCATCTTCTTCCGTCGCTTCCGGGTATGGGTCTTCGGGAGCGGGCGTTCCTTCTTGATTGACATTCTTCCGAGAGGCTTCCGACAGTCGCATCCATCGCGTCACTCGTAGCCGAAAGAAGCCGAACGTCGGTACGGCTCTATACTGCGCCTGCGCACCGACGTTCGGCTTCTTTCGGAAAATCGTGACGCGATGGATGCGACCGTCGGAAGCCTCTCGGAAGCCTGTCAATCAAGAAGGAACGCCCATTCCCGAAGCCCATACCCGGAAGCGACGGAGAGGATGCGTCTCGTAAACGGGTAAGTACTGCACATATTTTAAAATAAATAGCCGATTCCCCTAGAAATAACGAGCAGGAATCTAAGGGGGAAAAGTGCCCTCTAAGGGTGAACCCCCGCTTTAAGTGGTTAAAATTAGCACTTTATATTTCTCTTATAGACTTTTACAGGGTGTTCCGCAGCTTTTTGAATTTGCCGCGAACACACCAAATTGTTCACTGTTCGCCGAACGGGAGATGTTCGACTCGAACTCGAAGCTCATCCCTCGAACTCGAAGCACCTTCTCTCAGTAACACATAAGTTTAAATAGGTCTAGATAGGTGTAGATGCCAATTTCTACATGCACTTGTGCATGACCAGGGGCAGACTAATAACTCATGGGGCCCCCCAGGCAACAGGAGATCATGGGCCCCCTGTATCCCCACCCACATTTAAGCCACACCCACACAAAGCCCCCCGAGCTTGCACTGTGTGGACGCATGCTCAAAACTGGTTAGTTCATGGGATCAAAACTGGTTGGTTCACAACAGGCTAAAGAGGGTGGGGCAAGGTTAAGGAAACTGAGTGTCTAGCCAAGCAGAGACCCAAAGCTGAAGACCCCAAAAAAGCAGGGGTTTTAAACCTGTTTACCAAGGAACTCTAACGTTCATTTCTACAGCCAATGGAACATTGCTATGATCAGCGAGCTGTTGATATAACAATACATTTTTAGAAATGGCATAACAAAAATTAAAATAATAAATATTAAAACTTACCTATATAATATGAAACTTGTGCTTGCATTATTCTGCGTAGATGCTCACTTCTGGGTCAAACCTGAGATAAGTGGTGTACAGGGGACAGCAGGGCAGAGCATAGGAGGTCAAGCAGGTACAGTACACAGAGGGAAGCAGGGCAGAGCATTGGTGGGAAGCAGGGCAAAGTTTAGGAGTCAGCAGGTCAGAACACAGGAGGTCAGGAGGGCACAACATGTGGGGGGGGGGGGGGCAGGGCAGGAGGTCACACTACATTGGAATCACAGCAGAGAATATTACATGGGGGCATAAGTGAACATTTTGGTGCACAGCAGAGAACATTAGGGGGGGGCAGCATGGCACATTACAGAGGGAGGGAACAACAGGGCACATTATGGGGCATATTACATGGGAGACACATGGCACATAATGGGGTACATCAGGACATGTTACATGGGTGCTTTAGGGCGCATTATGGGACACAGCAGAGCACAATATGGGGGCAACATGGCATATTATGGGGGCACAGCAGGGCACATTATGGGGGGGCACAGCAGGGCATATTATGAGGCAATACATGGCATGCTACATGGGGGAAAGAGGATACATTATGGGGCACAGCAGGGCATATTACATTGGGCAAGAGGGCACATTATGGAGCACAGTGCAGGGCACGGTATGGTGCACACAGCAGGGCACATTATGGGGCACAGCATAGTGCATCATGAGGCACACAGTAGGGTACACTGCAAGGCACACAGTAGGGTACATCACCTGGCACACAGCAGGGCACACAGTAAGGCACATCGTGGGGCATACAATAGGGATCAGTGCACATCACAGGGCACACAGTGGGGCACATAGTAGGGCATGGTGCACACAGCAGGGCACAGGGCATATTATGCGGTAAACCACAGGTTACACAGTAGTGCACATCACATGAGACATGATGGGGCACACAGTAGGGTATGGGTCAGGGGAAGAATAAACATATGGGGTCCCCCAATATTCATACACACCCTAGGGTGTTGATTTTAAATCAAACTTCATGCAAGAAACAAGAAAAAAATGGGGTTCCCTCCAAAATCCCACACTAGACCAACATGGGGAGGGGGTTCCTTGTCCTTGTTGATGAAGATAAGGGCCTCTTTCCCACAATTTTGGCCTGATGGCTTTGTGGGTCTGTGGAAGCCGACAGAGACCAGTCTTACCCTAGACTAATGAGTATGGAGTATATATTTTCAGTGTCATATGACGTCCAGCAGGATAAGCCACGATCGTGAACCCCAGGTGGCACTGTGCACGGCCTGTCAGTCTGATACACTGCATCATCGATCTCGGTAAAGATCCTCTGATGGAGGCTCTTTACTAAGTGATCAGCCATGTCCAATCACGGCTGATCAAGATGTAAACAGGAAGAGACATTTATCGGCTTTTCCTCACTCATGTCTGACAGTAGAAGAGAGCCGATCGGTAGCTCTCCTGACAGGGGGGGTCTGCTCTGATTGTTTATTAGTGAAGCCCCTCACAGATGCCTGCCCAGGACCACCAGGATGCCGCCAGGACCACCAAGGATGGCCACCACACAGGACCACCAGGTATGCCACCATAGACCACCAATGAAATGTCAATCAGTGCACAGGCAGCTGCCAATTAGGGCCCAGGCAGCTGCCATTCAGCGCTGATTAAAAATGCCTGCCAGTGCCACCAGTGATGCCTAACAGTGCAATCTATCAGTGCCAGCCATGAGTGCCGCCTCAGTGCCCATCAGTGCCCAGTAGTGCCACATATGAGCACCTATCAGTGCCGCCTATCAATGCCCATCAGTGCTGCATATCAGTGCCACCCATCAGTGCTGCCTAACAGTGCCCAATGTCAGTGCCTGTCAGTGCCATCTCATTGATGCCACCTCATCGGTGCCGCCTTATCAAACTCCAGATTCCTCCCCCCAACTCCACTGTAGACACTGATCCCAGCTCTATTATCTGCAGGAACTACCAGCCCACCTGGCTGCTTCTTCACCGACCCACCCGACTGCTTCCAAAGATCTCCCAGGGCAAGAGAAAGGGAAGATTGAGCTCAATGCGGTCTTCCAGAAAAGACTTGCTACATGTGGCAGTCTATCCCTAGGTGTGCTGATGTGCTCACATTGTCCTCCTTGCTCCTGCTGCTTCCTAGGCAAGACTCCTTTCAAACTGCATGGCTGTCAGGATCCTCCAGCCCAAGCTCCAACCTGAGACAGAGGCCCCCAGACACAGGGCCCCCCTCCAAGGCCACCGACAGTCTCCTCAGCACTCCATCTTCCACCTGACCCCCTGCTGGCATGACTCATAAATATTTAGAGACTGGCTCAGCCACCCTGCCAGGCCCACTGCCTGGGGATTGGCCATGCTCACCTAAGTATGCAGACCAACGCTCCTGGCCTCCACCCTCTAGCTTCTAGAAATGTCTCTATAATTTTAGAACCAGGGAGAAGCACCAAAGACCTGCCTGTGTAAGTTATCCAGCCTGACCTGCTGTAAATCATGACCCAATTTAAACTCACAAGTTAACTATGAGTCAAAACATAGATTTACCTACATTGACACTAGAAGCACACTAGATGGTGCTACGTAAATCCAGGTATGTTCGGCTCATTCCTATTTAAAGTATGTTTTATGTGTGTAAAATAATTTTTTACAAAGCTAGTGATTACTCTCTGATGTCTATGGGTGGTTTTAGTGTAGCATTGTGTCAGCTTCCCACTGTGTTTCTGATTACTGTGTTTGCCAAAATATTCACATTCCAAGTTTTTTCATTCCTTAAAGCGGGGATTCACCCAATTTTTTAAAAAATTACATCTAGCAGAGCCAGCATACTAAGGACATTACATTTCGGCAGGTCATTTTTTTTTCTCTGTACATACCTTTATATCCTGATGTTGTCCAGGGCTTCCGGGTTTCCGATGACTGGGGGACTGGGTGTTCCTATCCTTCCATTCGATGATTGACGGCTTGTGAAACAGGTGACCTGTCGCACAACGCGTGTCACCAGATGTCGGGAAATAGCCGAGCTGCGAGTCAGCACTATACGGCGCCTGCGCAGTCAGCTCTACATGGCGGGCGCAGGCGCCATATAGTGCCGACTCGCAGCTCGGCTATTTCCGGAAATCTGGTGACGCACGTTGTGCGACAGGTCTCCTGTTTCACAAGCCGTCAATCATCGAACGGAAGGATAGGAACGCCCAGTCCCAGAGTCATCAGAACGCGGAAGCCCTGGACAAAATCAGGATATAAAGGTAAGTACAGAAAAAAAAAAAAAAAACTGCCGAAATGAAATGTCCTTACTATGCTGGCTCTAATGTAAAAAAGACGTTTTTAGGGTGAACCTCCACTTTAACTAATCTCCGCCTGACTCCCATACATATACGGCAGCAGGTTGGCTCTCCTGAGCGAATCGCTGTATATGTACGATGGCTCCATTAAGAGTCATAGCAGGCACGCACACCCGCTGCACAGCGGGGGACCCAATCCGTGTGGCTGGTGGCCATGATCGCCACATGCCACCCACGATCCCAGACATGAGAGCCAGAACAAGGATTTGTGTGTGTAAACACACAAATCCCTGTTCTGACAGGGGAGGAGAGACAGATTGTGTGTTCCTACAAAGTAGGAACAGCGATCGGGCTCCTCCTCTAGTCAGTCACATCCCCTCACAGTTAGAAACACACCTAGGGAACACACTTAATCCCTTGATCGCCCCCTAGTGTTAACCCCTTCCCTGCAAGTGACATTTATACAGTAATCAGTGCATTTTTTTTACAGTAGCACTGATATCGCTGTATACATGTCAGTGGTCCCAAAAAAGTGTCAAAAGTGTCTAATCTCTCTGCCGCAATGTTGAAGTCCTGCTAAAAAATCACAGATCGCCGCCATTACTAGTGAAAAAAAAAGCCATAAATCTGTCCCCTATATTGTAGACGCTATTACTATTGCGCAAACCAATCAATATACGTTTATTGAGATTTTTGTTAACAAAAATATGTAGAAGAATACATATTGGCCTAAACTGATGAAAGAAATTTGTTTTTTTTACATTTTTGTTGGGGGATATTCGTTATAGCAAAAAGTAAAAAAAAAAAATATTGTTTTAAATTGCAGCTCTTTTTTGTTTAAATAACGCGCAATTGTCAGTTAAAGCGATTCAGTGCCGTATCGCAAAAAATGGCCTGGTCAATAAGGGGGCAAATCCTTCCGGGGCTGAAGTGGTTAACCACTTCAGTACCTTGGGTGTTTTTCAGATTTGGTGTTCACAAGACTAAAACATTTTTTTTGCTAGAAAATTACTTAAAACCCCCAAACATTGTATTTTTTTCTAACACCCTAGAGAATAAAATGGCGATCATTGCAATACTTTTTGTCACACCATATTTGCGCAGCGGTCTTACAAGCGCACTTGTTTTGGAAAAAAATCACTTTTTTGAATTAAAAAATAAGAAAGCAATAAATTTGGCCCAATTTTTTTATATATTGTGAAAGATAATGTTACGCCGAGTAAAATGACACCCAACATGTCACACTTAAAAATTGCACCCGCTCGTGGCAAACTTTTACCCTTAAAAATCTCGATAGGCGACGTTAAAAAAATTCTATAGGTTGCATTTTTTGAGTTACAGAGGAGGTCTAGGGCTATAATTATTGCTCTCGCTCTAACGATCGCGACAATACCTCACTTGTTTGAACACCGTTTTCAAATGTGGATGCTACTCACGTATGCGTTCGGTTCTGCGCGCGAGCTCGTCGGGACGGGGCGATTTAAATTTTTTTTTTCTTATTTATTTTTATTTATTTTATTATTTTTTACAGTGGAAAAAAAATGTATCACTTTAATTCCTATTACAAGGAATGTAAACATCCCTTGTAATAGAAAAAAGCATGACAGGTCCTCTTAAATATGAGATCTGGGGTCAAAAAGACCTCAGATCTCATATTTCGACTTAAATGCAAAAAAAAAAAAAATATGGAAATTTTGTCATTTGAAAAAATGACAACAAAAAAATTTACCTTTAAGACGCATGGGCGGGACTGACGTTTTGACGTCACTTCCGCCCTGCTATGCTATGGAGACGGGTGGGGGCCATGTTGCCCTCACTCGCATCCCCACACAGCAGGCTGAAGGACCAGATTGCCTCCGCCGCGGTGGAGGGCGCGGGAGAGCAGCGGGAGGGGGGGGGGCCCTCTCCCGCCGCAGATAACGGTGATTTTGCGGCAAATCCGTCGTGGAGACCACCGTTATCTTTTACAGGACTGCTCACACTAAAGATGGATATCTCGGTTGTGGCAGCAGCTGCTGCGGTTACCGAGATATCCATCTTTAACGTGCCGCCGTATAAAGTCGTAAGGCGGTCGAGAAGTGGTTAAAGGATAAGTTCACTTTTTAAGAAAAGTGCAGGTAAAAAAATGTGCATTTACAAAAAAATTGATGTAGGTGCCTGGAAAGCATTGCACCTGGGATCAGCAGCTGTCTGCCTGTACATCATACACTAATAGGAAGAATCAATGAACTACCGAAACGCTCAACAGCGACATGGTAGTTAATTGAGAACTTTCACATTTATAGAACTCTGTGAATGAATGATGCTTCTGAGCGGGTGGAGCCCCACACTACCACATTTAAATTGTGACAGCGAGCCAGGGGAGAACACAATGAGGGATTGGGGGGGGGGGGGGTTACTGGGGAATCTGTAGCATGTAACATGTAACACCATGAATATGGGTGTAACATGTTGGAAAAAGTGAACTTATCCTTTAATACTGATTATTCCTAATAAAAACCTGCCTGCTCCTGTTTCCTGTATTCCCAGTTGCTATTGGTTACAGCTTGGCGTGCTGGTAGGTTAATTGGATCCTGTCCAAATTGATCCTGTCTAATTTAGATTGTAAGCTCCTCGAAGGGGATTGACTGAATTTACAATATACAGTATACGTGTAAAGCGTTGTGTAAATTGACAGGGATATACAGGACAAGTATCTGTAATAAATAAATAAAATACATTCCTAATGTGTGTGCTGTCAGAGTTAACCTTGCCTGTTAAAAGATTATGCTTCAGCCAATTCTTTACTTTACTTTCCATGTATCAACTCCAGGTTGTCTCTGTTCCTATTATCTCTGGCAGTGGCGGCCCGTCAATAGGAGGTGCACGGACGCTAGACACCAGACACTGAGCTGTCTATTAGAAGCTTGACTTTTGCAATCAAGTGATTGCAGCTGAAAAGCTTAATTGAGTGGTCTTTGGAGTGTCCACAGGGCGCAAACTATGTGCCTGGAACAATCCCCCACTCTAAATTGATTGTTTCATTCCACCTGTTGCTTGCGTGTAATTGGTTGGTCCGGAGGATGGTAGGCGGTGCTTTTCGCAGAACCATCACTTCTGGTTTCCCACCTCTCACTTGGAGAGTACGGCCTGCCGACCAGGACTGACGGGTAAGCTATGCAACACCATCTCCATCTCAGCGCCATCCGCGGGCCTCACCAATACCTGGCATTTCCCATTGACAGCCGCCATTCCACTCTGCACAAGCATCAGTAGTACAGTACACACTTCCCCACCGCTTCTCTCCACATGAGTCTCTGTGGCAGTGTAGAAACTGGGCCTGGGTGTGATCACATGACTGGAGGATCAGGGTATATGAGTACTGTATAGATCAAACGGCCTAGAGGAAAGAGCAGGGCAGACTCATTAGAGAAATAGACTGTCCAGTCCACCCTACTATACCATCTGTCCTGTTACTGTGTATTAGACATGTGCACACTGAAATATTTTGTTTCAGAATTTCGTTTTCGTCCGAAAAATAAATTTATTTAGTTACTCCCGAAATTCATTTTTATTTATTTTTGTAATTTATTTATTTTTTTGGTCAATATTCAATCACTTGGGGCAAAAAAATTAAATATTCCATGGACTCAACATGCCTCTCAGCAAATAGCTTGGGGTGTCTTCTTTCCAAAATGGGGTCATTTGGGGGGGTTGTGTGCCATCTTGGCATTTTATGGCCTTCAAAACTATGATAGGTAGTGAGGAGTGAAATCAAAAATGTATGCCCTTAGAAATCTTGAAGGCTTTTCGGGGCCCCGTACACGGCTAGGCTCCCAAAAAGTCCCACACATGTGGTATCCCTGTACTCAGGAGAAGCAGGAGAATGTATTTTGGGGTGCAATTCCACATATAACCATGGCATGTGTGAGCAATATATCATTTAGTGACAACTTTGTGCAAAAAAAAATCAGTTTATCATATTCCCGCAACTTGTGTCAAAATATAAAATATTCCATGGACTCGACATTCCTCTCAGAAAATAGCTTGGGGTGTCTACTTTCCAAAATGGGGTCATTTGGGTTTTTTTTGTGCTATTTTGGCATTTTATGGCCTTCGAAACTGTGATAGGTAGTGAGGAGTGAAATCAAAAATTTACACCCTTAGAAAGCCTGAAGGCGGTGATTGGTTTTTGGGGTCCCGTACGCGGCTAGGCTCCCAAAAAGTCTCACACATGTGGTATCCCCGTACTCAGGAGAAGCAGCAGAATGTATTTTGGGGTGTAATTCCACATATGGGGGGAGTATGCTTTGCGCGTGGGTGTAAGCGTTACTGGCACTAACTAGCTACCTAGCGGCACCAGCGACACTAATACAGCGATCAGAAAAATGATCGCTTAGTGACGCTGGCAATAGGGGGGTGAAAGGGTTAACTCTAGGGGCAATCAGGGGTTAAAACCTTTATTAGAAAATGTATGGGGGTACCTAACGCTATAAAAACCTAGCGGGCGAACCTCAAAAAATAACTAGCTACCTAGCGGCACTAATACAGCGATCAGAAAAACGATCGCTTAGTGACGCTGGTAATTGGGGGTAAAAGGGTTAACTCTAGGGGCAATCAGGGGTTAAAACCTTTATTAGAAAAGATATGGGGGTACCTAACGCTATAAAAACCTGGCGGGCGAACCTCAAAAAATAACTAGCTACCTAGCGGCACCAGCGACACTAATACAGCGATCAGAAAAACGATCGCTTAGTGACGCTGGCAATAGGGGGTGAAAGGGTTAACTCTAGGGGCAATCAGGGGTTAAAACCTTTATTAGAAAATGTATGGGGGTACCTAACGCTATAAAAACCTGGCGGGCGAACCTCAAAAAATAACTAGCTACCTAGCGGCACCAGCGACACTAATACAGCGATCAGAAAAACGATCGCTTAGTGACGCTGGCAATAGGGGGTGAAAGGGTTAACTCTAGGGGCAATCAGGGGTTAAAACCTTTATTAGAAAATGTATGGGGGTACCTAACGCTATAAAAACCTGGCGGGCGAACCTCAAAAAATAACTAGCTACCTAGCGGCACCAGCGACACTAATACAGCGATCAGAAAAACGATCGCTTAGTGACGCTGGCAATAGGGGGGTGAAAGGGTTAACTCTAGGGGCAATCAGGGGTTAAAACCTTTATTAGAAAATGTATGGGGGTACCTAACGCTATAAAAACCTGGCGGGCGAACCTCAAAAAATAACTAGCTACCTAGCGGCACCAGCGACACTAATACAGCGATCAGAAAAACGATCGCTTAGTGACGCTGGCAATAGGGGGGTGAAAGGGTTAACTTTAGGGGCAATCAGGGGTCCAGGGTAGCCCCCTACCCCCCCCATAAAGGTTTTAACCCCTTGATCACCCCCTAGTTAACCCTTTCACCCCCCTTTTGCCAGCGTCATTAAGCGATCGTTTTTCTGATCGCTGTATTAGTGTCGCTCGTGCCACTAGGTAGCTATTTTTTTTTTAGGTTCACCGCCATGTTTTTATAGCGTTAGGTACCCCCATAAATTTTCTAACGCTATAAAAACATGGCGGCGAACCTAAAAAAAAAACTAGCTACCTAGTGGCACGAGCGACACTAATACAGCGATCAGAAAAACGATTGCTTAGTGACGCTGGCAAAAGGGGGGTGAAAGGGTTAACTAGGGGGTGATCAAGGGGTTAAAAGTGTTAGGTCCAGGGTAGCCCCCTACCCCCCCAATAAAGGTTTTAACCCCTTGATCACCCCCTAGTTAACCCTTTCACCTCCCTTTTGCCAGCGTCACTAAGCGATCGTTTTTCTGATCGCTGTATTAGTGTCGCTCGTGCCACTAGGTAGCTAGTTTTTTTTTGAGGTTCGCCACCATGTTTTTATAGCGTTAGGTACCCCCATAAATTTTCTAACGCTATAAAAACATGGCGGCGAACCTCAAAAAAAAACTAGCTACCTAGTGGCACGAGCGACACTAATACAGCGATCAGAAAAACGATTGCTTAGTGACGCTGGCAAAAGGGAGGTGAAAGGGTTAACTAGGGGGTGATCAAGGGGTTAAAACCTTTATTGGGGGGGTAGGGGGCTATCCTGGACCTAACACTAACTGCCTGACACTAACTGCCTGTCACACTGACACTAAATGCAGTGATCAGTAAATGATCACTGCTATTTAGTGACAGTGTGACAGGGGGGGGCTGGGGGGGTGATCGGGGGGTGACCAGGGGGGGGATTGTATGCCTATGTGTACAGGTGTCAGTGTAGTGCTTGTGTACTCACTGTGTGATGTCTCCGCTCCTCCGCCGGACGAATATACCGGCGGGAGGAGCGCTGACATCACTTGCTCCTCTGCCTGTGTTTACAATGCAGGCGGAGGAGGGCGGGGGAGGAAGCGGATTGGGTGGGGAGCGATCCGGAGGGGGCCTGTCCGTGCCATTCTGCTGACGTATATGTACATGAGGCGGTCCGGAACTGGATAAAGGAATTGTCAAAAACATCAACATTATAAGTTGGGTCCTCACTGCTGAGAAAAACTGTGGCGCGCTGCACTGCAGCAAAAATTGGGTGTGATTTTTATTGCGCTGAATACTGGCTGTGGCTTAAATGGACACAGACTACATGGGTTCAGCATTTAGTGTCGCAAAGGTTTAGGAGTACGTAACGCAGAGTTCAGGAGTTGGGTGTAAGTGATTCAGAGATCGGTAGTAGTAGATCATGTAAAGTTGAGGGGTCAGTACTAAGTGTCACATATACACAAACACAGAAAATTTTTCTCTCTCTCTCTCCTCTGAACTTTCTTTCTATACAGTATATGACTGTTTGGGATGGCCTGATTGCATTGGGAGACTGCTGATGTACCACCACCTGTTTGCTGTATGTAGCCATTTGTTGCTACTAGTTACTATCATCCACACGTATTCACCCTGCTGCAAGACTTCCACATCACTCTCCAGTAGACAATGAACAGTCATTTGCATTGTTTTTTTTTTTGTTGTTTATTTGGGGGATATAACATAGAACAGATTACATTTGCCATGTTATAGCAGTTGCGCTTTAAACTGGAAATGGTCATTGTGACTTTGCTGATTAACTTGAATAATTGATATAGCGGTTGCGCTTTGCATATTCTGAATAGAGCACTTAGAAAAATGATAGATTCTAACCTTGACAGACTTTGACTTTACACTTCTTCTCTGTAGACTGTTACTCCTTCTCTGCACAACTCCTGCAGACTGTTACTCCCAGGACTCTTCTCTTCCTGCACAAACTTCCCTATCACAGCCTTAGTATTTCCGCCCCATCATCTTGAACTGAACAAGGAATCACTCCTAGTTACTTTAGCAGAAATAAACGGTAGATGGACTACTGATCCCGGCCAGTCCGACTTGCAAATCCTGTGCCCTCAGGCCACAGTGATTGGTCACAGAACCCCACAGCCTCTCCTCTGGCCTTGCACCCTGCTCCCCTGGCATGCCTCTTCCAGATATCCTACGGTGCCTCACTCATCGAACTTCTCCTGCCCTGAGTCCTTCATAAAGAATTTACCCGGACTGTGCATGGTCCAGCAGGCATGGACAGGGACGTTATCTTTCTTTTACGGTGCACTGGGTAACTCTGCTGGCAGTTGGGAAGGATGCAGGACAGGGTGCAGTATCGTTGGAGCTCGTTCCGCCTCCAAAATGCTGGTAGTGGTGATTCTGCCACACCTCTCTCCTCCACCCCCTCCTCTTCTTCTTCCTCTATGGCCTCTTCCTGTGCAGATTTGTCCATGTGGTGCTTGAGTTGGTCTGCTTTGGGGACAAGAGCCACACAGGGGCAGAGATTCTGTCAGCTCTGCAGGGGCAGGCTCAGAGGTGGTTGACACCACGCCATGTTCATAGTCTTTACTAGTGCTAAGATTGTATAAGCATTGCATACAATTTTACATTCGCTGTTTAACCCTAGCAATGTCTAATCACAGCGCTGAATTTCAGACACAGTGCTGTGCCCCCAGTAAGCAGCCAATACCTTTTGCTGGTGATGCAGCCTCATACATGACAATATAAAAAGCCCAGTGTAGAAAACTCTAGTGCCGTAAGAAGGATCTGCCAAACGCTGGGCAAACATCTCTGTTCTGTCACTAATAAAACAGAGCAGCGGAAGTGTAAAGTTCACAGATTTTTCTCTTATTTACCGTACTTGCTCTTAAACAGAAGCACTAATCATAGGCGGAATTCTATATTAAAATTATCTCAATATATATGAATAAAAAAATTATTTTCATTCTACTTGGTATGCCAGTTGCTTTCCCTTTGACTTGCAGTTTTATTTAATATTTCAATCATGCTCCATGTCCCCTCCCTGTTACTTCTCCATGCATATATATTGAATCCCTTGAATAATTTAATATACTTTTACTGTGATCATCTCAGAGGGTTGTAAGGCAGATTTGACTGTGGTATGAGTATGGCATTCCATCTGCCATCTCTCAGCTAACTCACACATGGTACAACAGAGGGTACAGACAAAATGCATTTGTTTGTGCTACATTTCAGCTTTGTGTATTTATTATAGTGTAAAAGTGGCCATAAAGGGGGAGGTTGGCACTGCCGGTGTCCTCTCATCCCCTGCGGGTGTGATAAATGAGGTGCTATTTTAAGATGGCGTGTGTTTAATGGCAGATAAGGGACAGGGTAGGGTACCTGTGATTCTGTCACAACAGCGTCACTGTCCCTGCATCGACCATTAATCAAATTCAGCATACGCTGTATTTAGGCCACACTCTCTTACCTAGTCTAATTAACTCTCTATATGCTGCACACAGCAAAAGAAAAGAAGGCAGAGAAAATAGTTACATAATAGGCAGAAAAAGCATGTATAGTACAAAAGAAAGCAAAAATGCCTGCATAATGGAACATTGATAGAAAATAAAGAGATGCAATTGACAAAGTAAAGATAAGCTATAGTAATGTACAAGAGACACATGAAAGAACAATAAAGGAAATAAAGCCAGTGAGAATACATAAGTAAACGTGAAGCTTGCAAAGGCAGGAGGCCAAATCTATGAATTGTATGAGGTCAGTAACCTAAAAATGAATATAGGAAAGAATAAAGGAGAGTGACTAGACATAGAAAAATGCAGCCTGATACATTAAGCCCCGTGATTTCAAATCTATACCTCTCTTTTGTGACATTTTAACATTGTAACACGTGTGTTAGCCATTTCTTTAAAATGTAGTTATTAGGATATATGCTTTGAAATACAGAAATAGCTTTATGGACAATTTCGTCTTCTGAATAAAAAATTATTTATTAATGCAACTCTGTTGCTAAAACTAAAGTTTTAATTTAAAAAACTACCTGCAAAAATAATTAAATACTTCCTTTTCCCATTGCTTTTGCAGCAGAAAGCTGCTCTAATGAAGAGAAATCATCACCTGAAGTATTGTCAGAAACCGACACTTCCTGGAGTGTCAATCTCCTAGTTTATCACTGTCTCTGTTGTTCCTCTTGCTCACCCCTATGTCTCAGCTGTGTGGAACCACTGAATGAAGAAGGGGGCCTGAAGATGGACATTTCCAGTAGCCCACTTCTGAACACTTCAGAGGATAAGTTCTCTTAATTAGATAGGCGTTTTTTACAGTAAAGTTTATTGAATGGCTTACACAAATTTACAACCAAAGGGAAAAGACAAAAAATAACATTGGATGATGGCACAAACTAAAGTAACACTGAATAGTGGAATACAATGGTGGCAATTAGACAGACTGGTAAAATGGTCTTCCGTACATAGCATAAAAAAATACTCTTACGCCCTGTACACACGATCGGTCAGTCTGATGAGAACGGTCTGATGGATTTTTCCATCAGTTAACCGATGAAGCTGATCAGTCGTGCCTACACATCATCAGTTAAAAAAACGATCGTGTCAGAAATCGGTGACGTAAAACACAACGACGTGCTGAAAAAAAAAATGAAATTCAATGCTTCCAAGCATGTGTCGACTTGATTCTGAGAATGCGTGGATTTTTAACCGATGGACGTGCCTACAAACGATCGTTTTTTTTCTATCGGTTAGGTATCCATCGGTTAATTTTATAACAAGTTTCACATTTTTTAACCGATGAATAAATAACCGATGGGGCCTACACACGATTGGTTTGGTCTGATGAAAACGGTCCATCAGACCTTTTTCATCGGATTGACCGATTGTGTGTACGCGGCATAACAGAGCAGTAAGTTACACTTAGGTCACTATCATATGGGACAAAGAGGGGAGGATCCAAATATTAGGTATGCTTGTTGCTAGTCAGCCATTGCTGGAGAAGAGAGAAAAAAAAGAGGGGGACAAAGAAGGGTAGACAAGTGTGGCAGATATTGGACTAACCCCACAGATATATCAAGGGCCCAAAGTCTTAGGTCCTTGGCTTTAATCCAAGCCCCTCATATTTTTCTTAGAGAAATTATGGCCAAGATAAGTAGGTTTATACAAAGGCAACACCTGTGTGATAAAAGAGCACCACTGCTGTTTCGTAGTCGGATCAGACAACATTCAATTAAGGAGAATAGACTTCCTAGCATAATACAATGCATAGAACAAAAACAAACATTTATTGTGGGTAGTATGCAATGTATCACAGATACTCAATAGAATAACTAATAGGTCTACATGCACCACCACCCGACTTATGGCACTGAGTTCAGACACCACCTCCCTCCAAAATGACTGCAGAGTAGGGCAAGACCAAACCATGTACAAATGGAGTATAAATGTACCAATATCCATTCTGCATTTGGAACAAGTGGGGCCAGCAGTGAATAGATCATAGAGAGACATTGTGGGGAGTAGTACACTCTACAGAGAAACTTAAGTTGTATCCATCTATCCCTGGCAGAAATCATAAAGGGAGATATTGCTATATACCATCTTCTCAATCCCCATCCGTCAAGGTGGGCAGGTTGCGCTGCCACACATCATACAGACGGGTGAATTTGGATGTATCCGATTGGGTCAAGCACTATTATAAAGAGGATAATGGTTTTCCAAGCTGGTCTACTATCAATAAACTCTCAATCGCATGGGATGCCAGCACCAGTAGGGAAAATTGATTCAGATTGAGCCGCATGAAGGATCTGAAGGTATCTAAAATACATGTTGCTGGGTAAACTAAATAAGGTCTCAAAGGAACACTAAAGTTAAAAAACATTTTTTGTAAAATAACAAACATGTAAGTACCTCCACTGTGCAGCTTGTTTTGCACAGAGTGTCCCTGAACCCTGTCTTCTGGGGTCCCTCGGCGGCTGTCTCGGCTCCTCCTCGCAAGAGCTTTCCACCTTCATGTGAGCTCGCATGGTGGAAAGCTCGCCAACTGTATCACTCGGCCCTGCCCCCCGGCGCGCCGCGTCATCGGATGTGATTGACAGCAGCGCCAGCCAATGTCTGTGCTGCTATCAATCCATCCAGCCTAGCCAATGAACGGCCAGGCTGGGAACCGAAGAGGAGCACGGGGACGCGCGCAGGACTTTCAAGGGGTGAGGTAAGTAAAACAGGGGTTCAGGGGGGGGGGGCGGTACCGTCGGATGTTTTTTCACCTTAATGCATAGGATGCATTAAGGTGAAAAAACATTTACCTTTACAACCCCTTTAAGGCCATCAAATGTCAGTAGCTGGCCATGGAAAATAATACCCTGCAGCGTTTTTATGCCCTGGCACTTCCACAAGGCCAGGTCAGGCACTGTCTGAAAGTGGGACAGTCGAGGGTTGCCCCAAAGTGGAGTGTGAGGTGACATTGCACCCTCAACTCCCACTAGGGACTCCACCTAACTCCACACCCCGTAAAGTGGTTTGCATGGGCTTAGTCACGTTATGGTCAGAGACTCTCAATGTCTTGAAGTTAAAGGATTATTATGACTGCCATTCAACTAGCATTTTCCAAATCTGGTCTACAATGGAAGCCCTGTAATTCTTGCAGCACAGAATTCATTTAAGCAGTTACAATATCTGTTGAATTTATCTCTATTTCGAATCTATACAAAAAGGGATCTATTAATGGAAATGAATTGTTGGTAAAAGTGACGTGAGCGTGTAAAGCAAATGAAATACCTAGGTGTAAAGGTAGCCTTTGTCATCATGTTAAATAAGAAAATATGAATTCATAGCAGGTGCTGTGTGATCATTTATATTCTGAATTGCTCATACTGAATGCAGGTGTGTACTCAAATGGAGATTTATGTAACATACAGCGATAATAACAAAGTGTCCTATTACTTTACCTTCATACATTGGCGTACTTTAATATCGTAACTGATTTTATCATTGCTTTGCACTGCACAATACTTCATCAAATGTGCAAGTAGTACAAGAATGACACTGAAATATTAGATAAAAATCTAAATTTAGTTCAGTAGTGGGAGACTAACCTAATCTCAGAATACAGGGTCAGAAAATTGGACATGTATATATGCTGATGTGCAGATAAACCTACATGTAAACGTAGTGAAAAATTGCTGACAGCCTTTCATTTGTGCAGGGTCCTTTGTAAATGAACCCCAATAACAAAACGACACTCACATAACGTAGCATAGCACACTATTATCATATACTGTAAGATAGAATAACATTTTAAAATTTCTTAACCACTTAAGGACCGCCTCCTGCACATATACGTCGGCAGAATGGCACGGCTGGGCACATGCACGTACAGGTACGTCCTGTGCTAGTACCCAGCCGTGGGTCGCGGGCGCGCGCCTGGGACCGAAGCTCCGTGACCGCGGGACTCGCGGACGCGATCGCCGCTGGAGTCCCGCGATCGGTCCCCGGAGCTAAAAACGGGGAGAGCTGTGTGTAAACACAGCTTCCTTGTTCTTCACTATGGCGGCGTCATCGATCGTGTGATCCCTTTTATAGGGGGACACAATCGATGACATCACACCTACAGCCACACCCCCTACAGTTGTAAACACACTTCAGGTCACACATAACCCCATCAGCGCCCCCTGTGGTTAACTCCCAAACTGCAATTGTAATTTTCACAGAAAACAATGCATTTTAAATGCATTTTTTGCTGTGAAAATGACAATGGTCCCAAAAATGTGTAAAAATTTTCCGAAGTGTCTGCCATAATGTCGCAGTTACAAAAAATATCGCTGATCACCGCTATTAGTAGTAAAAAAAATAAAAATTCAATAAAACTATCCCCTATTTTGTAAACGCTATAAATTGTGCGCAAACCAACCCATAAACGCTTCTTGCGATTTTTTTTACCAATAATAGGTAGAATACGTATCGGCCTAAGCTGAGGAATTTTTTTTTTTTATATATATATATTTTTGGGGGATATTTATTATAGCAAAAAGTAAAAAATATTGATTTATTTTCTAAATTGTCGCTCTATTTTTGTTTATAGCGCAAAAAATAAAAACCGCAGAGGTGATGAAATACCACCAAAAGATATCTCTATTTGTGGGGAAAAAAGGACCAATTTTGTTTGGGAGCCACGTTGCACGACCGCGCAATTGTCTGTTAAAGCGACGCAGTGCTGAATCGCAAAACCTGGCCGGGTCCTTTAGCTGCATTTTGGTCCGGGTCTTAAGTGGTTAAACAGGTGTACAACTTATATCCATGTGATGATGGGGATCATAATAATGATTAATACTAAACTGACAAGGATATAAGGAAATACTGTTCCACTGTTTATACAATGTTGTAAAAGCAGATGTATTGTGGTATCATTTATTTCTAACGCCTCACATTACTTACTGTATAGAAAAGTGCAGTAGTAATAAGCAGGGTGATCAAAATTAAAAAATAAAATAAAAATCCCTTTCATACCATATCATTTTACTAAATTTACAATGTTGCTGCCTTTGAGAACCTATTTTATGAGCAACATGGGATACATGCCCCTTTATTTTACTACTAAAAGATTACACCTCTTGTTTTATTTATAAAAAAATATATAGTCCAACTATTTTTTTATTTTATTTAACATGCACCTGGAAAACTAGATGCTGTGACAAACAGTCAGTCCAGGGAAGAGTTTACCTGCCGACTAGGTTGTGGCATTTCATAAGATAAACTGGCTGTAGTGATAGGTCATTAGGAGCATACAGGGAGTTAAAGGAAAAGTTCAGCCTGAGCTCGTTTGGCTGGGCTTCTCCTACGGGTCACAGGAGTGTAATTGGTTTTGCATTCCTGAGACCCTTTTTCAGCAGAGAGCGGACTGAAGTCACTGGAATCACTCCAGGCATCAGGTTATCACGACAATAAGGTCTGGATTCGCCAGGTGCCTGGACTGATGCCTGTCTCAGGCTGAGAAAGCCTGAGACTGAGATAGCCGCTCCCCACCCCTCCACAGCCGATGCTGCATCCACCTAGATATGTATAATGGGTAAAAACAAAAACAAAAAACATACTTCTCTTTTAAGCACTGGCCACCAGTTGCTTATCTAGGGTATGGCAGCCATGGCAAGTGCCATGGGCGCCATAGGGAGGGGGGCGATAAAAAGCACAGCTGTTGAACAAATCACTTTATATCACTGATAACTTAAAACTTTTAAGTCATCATGTGTGATTGTGCGTGTGTGCCAGGCTTTAAATATAGTGCTCTTTATGGATTAAATAAATTATAAATATGCATAGCCATAGATATCATTAATAAAGTGTAATAAAGTGATTTGTGCAACAAGCTCATTAAACAGTCCACATTCAGTGAAAGTTCATGTACTGCAAACTTTGCAGTGCATTAACTTTCACTGAATGTGGACTGTTTAATGAGCAGGGGCTATTGATGGGTACCGTGGCTGCACTTGATGGGCACAGTGGCGGCAATTGATGGCACAGTGGCTGCTTTTGATGGGCACAGTGGCTGCAATTGATGTTTTCTTTTTTTCAGTTTGTTTGTGCCCCCCCAAATTTTTCAGCACCAGCCACCAGTGGTCCCCAGTGTCCCTCTCTGTCTTCGTCACACTGCGTCCCTTCCTGTCCCTGGTTATATGAAAGATGGGTTTCAAATGTTTTGACAGGGGCGCAGTTTTAGTGCTTGCCATAGGCGCCATTTTCACTAGATACGCCTCTGCTGGCCACACCTTATTCCCCTAGGATGAAAAGGGTGTGTGTTGGAAAGATATACATGTGGGCTGTGAAGGAACATGTTTGCAGATCTGCGCAGCCTCAGTGTGGTTCCATCACTAGCCAGGAGGCTAAATAATTGTTGTTGCTTATTGCACTATGATATTTTATACCCCTGTGGGGAAACTTCCGTGTTTGGTCCTGTTTGCAGAAACATTGATGAAGCATTGAAGCCCTTTAACACACTTTGGCGTCATGATTTCCTCTCTGCAAACTCTCTGCTTGAAGCTTATTGCCCACAATTGGTGTTCAAATGCAGGCATCTGCTCTGCTGATCCCTGCTGAAAGGCAATTTTGCTTGTCCTGCTATTGAGATAAGAAATATGAAAAGTATATGTCAGCAGTGATTTAAAGGGACAGTGGAACATTTTGCTGAATCTGTAAAATTGCTCCCAATGTACTGAGAAGAAGACTCAATAGCCATTGTGATGCTGCTGATAGCAAACTGTGTCTATACCACTTAAAGGCACAGTACATTTCCGTGTACATTTTAAGCCCTCATTCACATTGCGCACCTGTACAAATCACATGCAATTATGTGTGGTGCGATTTGAGCCCATTAATTGTGATGATTTAAATCGCACTGCATCCGCATGAAAAAGGTGCGGGCAGCTTTCTTTGTTTGCACTGAAACTAGATTGCATGGGGTTTTTATGCTGCAGTTTGCGACCTGCTTTTGGAGTGTTATTAGCTTTTAATTGACACCCCGCATCAGATCGCATTAACATAGCAATTGCTATGCAGTGTCGCAAACGCACAGGAATAGCTGCATTTTCCCGCTCCACATCAGTGAATCAGGGCTGGATCTGCAGCATGGAAGAATGGATAAAGGCTTAATAGCAGATCCTGGCACAGCAGAAACAGATCCTGGGACAAGAAGAAGAAACCAATGGACTGTGGACTGTTGGCTGTCCAGCAGCAGCAAACTAGTGCAAATCAGCAACAGAAAAATGCAATAAAACAAAAAACTATTTGACTGTTAGTGACCCAGATTGTGCAGCACTGAGGCTCGGGTGACTGCTTTGGCCCAGGCAGCAGAGAGAGACCAACAGGCCTTAGCAAAAGTGCTGCAGCAGCTGCTAGCCTGGTCTGAGTATTTCCACTGTTTCACCTAGTGACACCCATTTAGGTAAAGTAGGACAACTCCTACAAAGGATGACATGTGAATATAATGATGTGGAAGCATTCCTATTTTCTTTTGAGAGGACCACAGAAGGGTAAGCCTGGCCTAAAGACCATTGGGCAATACGTTTTGCAACACTGTTAGCGGGAGACACTAAAAAGGTGTACTCCCACATTATCCTGACAATGCCCAAGACTGATAAATTAAAATCTAACATCTTGCAGTCTCTTGAAGTCACAGTCTCAGTGTGGGTTCAGGTGGTACACAGCTGGAGCAACCAGCTCCAAATAAGCAATGTTTGACATAATCAACCTGATCAGATGTTCGCTGCAGCCGAAGTGCTTACAGGTGAGTGAACCAAGCTGATTCAAAATTGACTTATCAACTGGTTAAGGTGGTGGATAGCTATTCTGCCGTGGAGGAACTTTTGGCCAAATCTACAGTTTCAAAATCCCTAACAACCAAAAGGTCATCTCCCTCAGCAACCTGTTCAAAACCAACATCACAGTCCCTAATTCTAAAAAGGGGAAACACTGAGAGGATGGCCAGAGTGGTCAGAAGGCTTCCTCCTGTTGAGAGGCCTTGTTTAAGAAACCCATGCAGAACCCATAGACATCCCCATAGTTGGTAATGCAGGGATCAGGGTCATATTGCTGCCAAGTGCCCCTGAAACCAGAGCCTATAGAATGTGCTTTAATCCTGCTGTCCTTGTTTGCTCTCACAGGTCTAGTCACAGATCTGGACTGCTGAACTTTGTTATTATGATAAGTGGGAAAATTGTGCCCTCCTAGTCTCTGGGAGCCTGGTTACCTTAGTGCATATATACAAATACAATGAGTGTGCATCCCCACAAACATTAAGTGAAAACATCAGTGATGTGCAAATCATTTAAAAAACAGTAAAGTAAAGGAACACGTGAAAACAATCAACTATCCACAGACTCCCTGAATGTATCTTGAAGAGACAACCAAGACACTCACGCCCTTCACCACAAATAGAGTTTACAAATATAAAAGACCCCCACCACAGAGATCAGTCAGGCATGTACCGTATTTATCGGCATATACCGTGCACTTTTTTCCCCTTAAAATCAGGGGAATATACGCCGATGCTGCTGTTCCCGGGCGCCGCGGAAATAGACCGAGTCGAGTGTACTGCGCACTCGGCTAGGCTCGGCCACGCTCGGCTCCGCCCGCAGCCACGGGAGAGGAGCCAAAAGAAGCCGAGACAAGCCGAGAGGAGCCGAACACACAGGAAATCCGGCTCCTCTCGGCTCAGCGCCTAATTAAAAAACGAACACCGCTGCAACCCTGCGCAAGGAAGCCGCAGACGGACACCCACAAGGCTGGACGGACCCAGCGCAAGGCCGCAGACGGACGCCGGACAAGACCGCTGATGGACAAAAATTTAAGTTTTTTATTTTTCCTTAAACTACTTTTTTTCCTTAAACTACCTTCCTAAGTTTGGGGTGCGCGTTATAATCCGGCGCGCGGTATACCCCGATAAATACGATAATTAACAGACCTCTAGACGTTCAACACAGTGTGTGTGCTTACGTCACAAGTTAAGCCCTGTCCAACATGTTTCACCGTCAGTGTTATCAGTGTTATCAGGGGAACAGGAGCAAATACCAGTCAGGTCTAATCCAGTTTATATATGCTCCCACGCTGCCACCATTGTACATGCTGTGACATGCTGTATTTTCTTTTACCCCTGTAAGTACCTGTCTATTGTTTGACACAGAGGGGGATAGATTGCGCCGTAATGTTTTATGGTGTCCACCTGGAATGGTGAATGTCCCACCCAACTGTCATTTGTCAATAGGCCGGACGGGAACTGATTAAGGAGTTTAATAACAAAAATTGCACCCTATTAACGTTCTATGGAATTGACAGAGTAAAAAAAAAACATTGAATGGATTCAGATCTTCCTAAGGATACATTAAAAAATTAGACACAATAGATATACAAACTATGCACTCTACAACTGAATTAAATATAGATATCAATTTGAATTGTTTTATAACCAATTTCTGAACCCTGGTAATAATATTAATGTTTGGGGGGAATATCAGGATGTTTGCAGTTAAAAATAGTTTTTTGCCCAATAAAGTCTATATCTAATAATTTTGGATACAAAAAATAAAATTACACTCTTTTCCTCTTATCGGCTTACCTGTATGGGATGTACGAGCAAGCAGATACACTGACAGTGTGCAGGAGACCTGCATGGCATCAGCGATCTGCCAATTACTGGCTCCTGCCAGATAAAAATAATCACCTGCAAAAAAAATGCATTTATTATTTTTTTTACAGTGAACTTATCCTTTAATATATAATTTTAGGATTTTTTTTGTAGTTGATGAAAGGATTTGTTTTAATGAGTTTACATAACTTTTTGGATATGAGGATAATATGGTGGAGATTGTAGCTTGTATAAGAGGAATTATCTAGAATAATCACTGTTTATGGAACATGACACATCATAGTGGGAAACTAGTTTAGTTTAAAGGACGGCTTATAATAGCAACTGAGGAACATAAAGGGTTAAATCTAGCATAATAAGAGGAGTGGGATACTAGTGCCTGACAGCCCCAAAAGACGTCTTGATGACGAAACTGGTAAGGCATGGCTACAGGTGTGTGACATCATCCCGCATTGAGAACATGCTGCAGAGAGCAGGTGGAGCTGTGTTCTCATATATCACATAAGCTGTAATGTTAGTGCCAGGATAGCACTGCTGAATGTCAATGGATTGGTTTCATCTGCTTTTCCAATAAACATAATTATGCAATGTTTTTCCTCTTATGTTTTCTTGATTTTGTGTATAATCCATATACGGAAATTATGGCTTTTAAATTCTGGTTATTCACAAATGAAAAGGTCTTAATGGAAAAAGAAAATATAAAACGTATTAAAAACAAAAAAATGGGCAGACTCGATGGGCCGCTCTCTCTTTTTTTTCTGCCATCACTTTTCTATGTTTCTATGTAACTTGGGAAGGATTCACACAAGTCTGATCACAGTTTGCACAGGAATGAGGCAGCAGACAGAAATGACACTTATGCCCTGGACACGCGATCGGTTCGTCTGATGAAAATGGACCGATGGACCGTTTTCATCGGACGAACCAATCATGTGTGGGCCTCAGTTTTTTTCCCATCAGTGAAAAAAAATAGAACCTGTTTTAAATTTTTCTTATGGTTAAAAAACCGATAGAAAAAAACGATCCTCTGTGGGGAAATCCATCGGTCAAAATCCATGCATGCAATTGGGTTAGAAGAGGCCTAGTATCTGGGGTACACCATTGGACAGGGCCTTATAAACCCCCTGTCACAAGGAAATAAGTAAGAACCTTCTTGGGTATGGTTGGGTATTATCGTAGAATCATCCCAAATGTTGTCACAGTGGCAGAACCCCTATCTGACCTGACTAAAAGCAAGATATCTGTAGGGATCAAGTGGAATCCAAATGCTGAAAAAGCTGTTCAAAGATTGAAGCAGGCTGATAGCCCTAGACTTTAACAAAAAAAATAAAAATTCTGGACCAATGCCTCAAGTGTAGGACTGAGGGCTGTGGTAGGTGGAGTGGAGCACCAGGCAGATTGTAATAAAAAAAGCAAGATGTTCTTTTTGGAACCCACTGTTTGGTAACTTATGTTCAAACCCAGGGGTTCAAAAAGAGGGGGTATGTATGTGAAAACAGCCCTTGGCTGCATATGGACTATGAAGACACATGCCTGCAGACCCAGTGTGGTCTCATAACTAGCCAGGAGGCAAAATCATGCTAAGTGCATGCATCAAAAATAGCAAGCGTGTTCTTGTGTCCACTCAGGTGCTCTCCCCTTCAGTGTGTGCGCTCACCTTAGAGTGTGTGACCTTGCAGTTAAGCTTGGTCAAAACACACATACAAACCACCCGAGGGTTCAGTATCTCTGATAGGATCCTGGGCTGATTGATGGCATGTTTTCCACATACATATATGACAAAGGAAACTAGATAGTGTGATATAATTTTAAATCATTTTATTACTAAACACTAGCCCCTTGAATAGGGTACTCACATTTAATGGGTGCTTCAGTGCACCATTTTTTAAAAGCCTAAGGCCTCGTACACACGGTCGGTCAAAACCGATGAAAACGGACAGAAGGTCAGTTTCCACGGTCCAAACCGATCGTGTGTGGGCCCCTTCGGTCAGTTATCCTTCAGTCAAAAATTTTAGAACTTGCTTTAAAATTGAACCGATGGACACCTAACCGATAGGTCAAAACCGATGGTTAGTACGCAAAAGCATCGGTTAAAAACCTGCGCATGCTCAGAATCAAGTCGACGCATTGAACTTCATTTTTCTCTGCACGTCGTTGTGTTTTACGTCACCGCGTTGGACTCGATTGGTTTTGTATCTGATGGTGTGTAGGCACATCAGACCATCAGTCAGCTTCATCGGTTAACCGATGAGAACGGTCCTTCTGACCGTTCTCATCGGATGGACTGAGCGTGTGTACAGGGCCTAAGACGCTCTGACCACTGAAATGGTGTGTCCCTTCTGTTTTGAGACGGATCAGCTGTCTCCTGCACCGTCCCGTCCCCCAACGTGTGTCGATACAGGGATGTGACGTATCTTCCTCAGGGGGAATTGTATTGGACGGTTGGTATGTGAATCAATATATAGTATCTCGGCAGCCATTTTCTTTTAGATCGCGGACACTCTATCATCTGCGTCTTTAGTACTGCATATTAAAGCGGAGTTCCACCCAAAAGTGGAACTTCCGCTTTAAGCACTCCTCACCCCCTTACATGCCACATTTGGCGGCCCCTCCCTTTAGGCGATCTCCTGGAACACGTGACAGGTACCAGGAGATCACCTGTCCACTCATAATGTGAATGGAGGCGCCGGGGAGAGGAGCAGAGGGGGGGAGAGGAGCGACGATCCGGGCGGCCGCATCGCTGGACCACGGAGCAGGTGAGTGTCTGTTTATTAAAAGTCAGCAGCTACACTTTTTGTAGCTGCTGACTTTAAATAAACATAAAAACACTGCAACTCCATTTTAACATCAATGGGCACATAAAATAGAAGCAGACATACCATTTACAGCGCTACACTACATTACATATTATAATACTGTATATTGGAAGGGTAGCATAGCCAAAAACGGGGAGCAACATATATATATGACTACGTCCACTCTTGACTATAGGGAAATGTCTAAAATTAAGTAAAAATTTATATAAAATATCTCTGTTTTGTTGTAATTACTGTATATACTCGAGTATAAGCCGACCGGAATATAAGCCGAGGCACCTAATTTTACCACAAAAAACTTGGAAAACTTATTGACTTAAGTATACGCCTAGGGTGGTAAATGCAGCAGCTACTGGTGCGGTAAATTTCAAAAATAAAAATAGATACCAATAAAATGACATTAATTGAGGCATCAGTAGGTTAAATGTTTTTGAAATATTAATTTCAAAGACAAACAGTAAACTAGCTCTGTAAGTAGAAAAGAGGGTCAACAAAAACAATATGGTAGCTCAATCAGCAACCAAGCTAAAAGCTAAAACACAAGTTAAAATCCTTCAAAACTGGATTCCTCCTCCTCATCTGTATGTCCAAAGAGAGCTTCAGCGCTAGCTGGTGTGGGGTTGTCAGTGTAGACATTGTCATCATCACTGAGTTCACAGTCATCACCATCACTGCTGTCGTTCTCATACAAAGCACTGTCTTCACTGCCATCCATAGCATTACTAATGTCACATTTCTTGAAGGAGTGTTGCACCATGTTCTTTGTAATCTCTTCTCATGCATCACAAACCCATTTTGCTATCAATTCTATGTCGGGTTTCCCCAGATTTCCGACTTTTGTCAGTCGGGCTTGACCAGATGACATCCATTCATGCCACATCTTTTGCACACGGTCTTTGAAAGGTTTATTTAAACACACATCTAGGGGCTGCAATACAGATGTAAGCCCACCTGTAAAAACAGCCAAAGTAACTTGAGAAGACTTTGCCATTTTTTTTTTTTTTTCATTCAAATTTAAGTTTATTTTCTGAATAGAGTCAATACGATTTAAAGAACATTACAGAAAATCATTACAATGTGATACACAACCCTATATATCATAGCACACTTTGTTCACTTCTTTCTCATTCTTAAAAAATTATCTATCCAAGTGTAAGAGATAATTAAATCAACATGAGAGCATAAGTTTCTTGAAAGCAACTAAACTTAGCTGGAGTGACCCCCCACACCCTCTCATCTCCCACCAACCTTTCCCTCTTGTCCAGTGCCTTAGTGTTATAACATATGTAGTAACTCAAGAGTCCTAGTATCCAAATATATATAGATGGCAGATGATTAGGAGACCCTCCACCCCAAGCGGGAGCATACTGTGCCCGAGGGGGTAAAGCAATCCCCTTAATTCGAAAATATCTATGCAAGTCAAATGAGAAACCAATTCCCAAATTATGTTACCTCTAACCCATAGATCTGGGGAAAGATTAATCGGAGAACAAAAAATATCCTCAAAAAATTAAGACTAAAACACTTTCGAGGAGCCGACTCCATAACCATCAGTCATTTTATAAACTCAAGGAGTCTTAAGTACCTCTATTACATATTTCAATTTATTCGTATTAACCAAGAGTGCATCTTTATGGAAAATAATTATATAAAAAAAAAAAAAATATGGCCCGGATTTACATAAATCGGCGCATATTTATGCGGGCGTAGCGTATCTAATATACGCTACGCTGACGCAGCGCACAGAGGCAAGCACTGAATTCACAAAGCACTTACTCCCACTCGCTCTTAAAGATACGCTGGGTTTAGTCGGCGTAAGCCAGCATAGGTGGAAGTGGGCGTGAGCCATGCTAATGAGGCGTGACCCCATGCAAATGATGGGGCAAGCGCCATAGAAGTACTTAAAATGAACGGCGCATGCGCCGTCCCGTGGCCGCATCCCTGTGCGCATGCTCAGAATCACGTCAGAACTACTCCCTAAGATACGCCGGATCACTGCCTACGACGTGAATGTAACCTTCGCCTAGTCATATTCACGTACAACGCAAACGACAAAAGATACGACGGCTTGTGTTCCCTGGTCCATACCTTTGCATGGGTTGAGCCTCCTATATGGGGAATAACTTTACGCCGGACGTACGACTTACGCAAACCGCATATATTATGTGCCGGGCGCAAGTACGTTCTTAAATCGACGTATCTCCCTCATTTGCATATGTGCATAGAAAATCTATGAGAGCAGCAAATGCGCCCAGCGTAAATATGCGCCCACGATACGACGGCGTAGGAAGCCTATTTTTAGACGTATCTCAGATTGTGGGTACAGCGCATAGATACGATGGCGCATAGTTATACTTACGCGGCGTATCTCGAGATACGTCGGCGTAAGTGCTTTGTGAATCCGGGCCTATATATCTAAATAAAGATAAAGATAAAAGAAAGATTAAGAAAGAGAAAAAGAGAGCATGAAAAAGATAGAGAGAAAGGGGAAGAAAAAGGGGAAGGAGAGGAGAGGGTAGAAGAACAGAGAGCCTACCTGCCAAATGTATACATCAATAAATAGCGAACGGTGTTGCTAAACTCTTGGGGCCAGATTCAAAGAAGAGATACGACGGCGTATCTCCTGATACGCCGTCGTATCTCTGAGATATGATTGTCGTATCTATGCGACTGATTCATAGAATCAGTTACGCATAGATAGCCCTAAGATCCGACAGGTGTAACTTGTGTTACACCGTAGGATCTTAGGCTGCAATTCTAGGCCGGCCGCTAGGTGGTGAGGCCATTACGGTCGGCGTAGAATATGCAAATGACTAGTTACGGCGATTCACGAATGTCCGCGATGCCCGTCGATCTAAATTTACGTCGTTTCCGTAGCGATACGCGTCATAAAATTAAGGCTGCCTCCTAGGTGGTCTAAGCAATGTTAAGTATGGTCGTTGTTCCCGCGTTGAAATTTTAAATTTCACGTCGTTTGCGTAAGTCGTCCGTGAATGGCGCTGGACACCATTTACGTTAACGTCAAACCAATGATGTCCTTGCGACGTCATTTAGCGCAATGCACGTCGGGTAATTTGACGGACGGAGCATGCGCAGTACGCTCGGCGCGGGAACGCGCCTAATTTAAATGGTGCCCGCCCCATTTGAATTAGGCGGGCTTGCGCCGAGCGGATTTACGTTACACCGCCGCAAGTTTACAGGTAAGTGCTTTGTGAATCAGGCACTTATGCTGTAAACCTGCGGCGGTGTAACGTAAATGGGATACTTTACGCCGCCGCTGCGTAACGTAATTCTTTCTGAATCTGGCCCTTAAGGTGTATTAGATTCCTAAATACTTCAACCAGGGTTCCCAAATTTCGTTAAACTGAGTAATTCTATCGAACATTGAGCTAATCAATTTTTCCTGCTCCATTATCCATGTAACTTTTCTTTTCATACATAGTATAGAAACTGACGGCTTTTTCCAGGCTGCTGCTATAGTAATTCTAGCTCCTGTTAGGATAAATACAATCAGCCTTCTGGTAACCCTTTGAACCTGTGGGTGGTATAAATCCATTTAGCAAAGCAATCGCTGGAGACTGATGTATATTACAACCCGTGATTTGTCTTATAATATGGAATACTTTATTCCAGAATCCTCGGATCCTTGGACGTTGCCACCATGTGTGAACCATAGAGCCCACTCCCTGGCACCCTCTAAAGCATAGAGGGGAGGATGAGGGTTAGATAGAGGCCAATATCATAGGAACTAGATATCATCTAATAAATATTTTCACATTAGCCTCTATGAGTAACACATTAAGAATGCCCTTCATAGATCTAATAAAGTTTTCACACCAATCCCTCAAATCCCATTCATCCTGAAGTTCCCTCTCCCAAGCTAGCATATGAGGTAATTTATTAACATCAGAAGCAAGTGATTTATAAATTACCGAAATTCCTCCCCTCCTTGCTAGGGCCTGTTCACATCTATTTTCATAGGGTGTAAGATGTCCAGTTACAACCTTGTCTACCCAAAGTTTCTGTAGATTTGATAAAATCTTGATCTTTCAGAGGAAGGAAGATCTAAATAATCCATAAAATATTTTTCAGAAAGGGGACCCAAATGTGAAAAAAAAACGCCCAATGCGGTACACCCCCTTGTCACGCCACCATTGAAAGGATTCAACATCTACACTAGAGGCAAAGGATGGATTTTTAAATAAATCAGCCAGTGGTTGACCTTTGGAGACTAAAGAAGGATTACCCCTAAGCGAGTTCCACAAAACTAAAGCTTGTGAAAGAGCTGGGGACATAAAAGACGGTCTACGTTTGGGAGCACACCACAATAAATTTTCCAACGAACATGTGGGGGTTGCTTGTTCTTCTAAACGAACCCAAGAAGGTTGATCCTTTTTGAGGTATACGTCCGACAATTAAGCCAATCTAGCAGCCTGGTAATACCACAAAAAGTTTGGAAGTCCCAAACCTCCCTAATCAGGGAGATTAAAAAAGCTACATGAAGATGTACGTGGCCCTTTTTTGTTCCAGATACATTTGGTAATTTTACCCTCAAAAGTTTTCAAGTGATTTATTTTTATCGGTATAGGGAGTGAACGAAAAAGGTATAGAAGTCTAGGTAGGAGAGTCATCTTAACCAAACTTATCCTGCCTATCCAACCTATATTCTGTGTACCCCAATCACCAAGATCAGTTTCAAGTTTCTTATACATGGGGGGATAATTGGCTTGGTATAGATCTTCGAACTTTGAAGTCAGATTAATACCTAAATTGTTACAACAAAATTCATATTTTTTTTGTATGTAGGATACCATAGATTCTGGAAGCGACACATTAGGGGCTATAGATTTGGCCATATTGACCTTAAAACCTGAAACTTTGGAGAATTTGTCAAGCAAAGAGTAAATTTCAGACAAAGAGGAAATTGGAGAGGTTACAAATAGTAATAGATCATCAGCAAATAGCGCACATTTGTGATCTTTTTGGGTACAGCGGAACCCCCTGATATTCGGGTTATTTCAAATTGCTATTGCCAAAGACTATTACAACAGAGAATATCAGGGGAGATAGAGGACATCCCTGACCTGTACACCTTTTAATTCTAATAGATTCTGAAAATAGACCTTGTAATCTTATTTTAGCCCCTGGTGAAGAGTAAAGGGCGGATAATATACCCAAAACTCTTGAGCCAAAACCCCAATGCCTCAAAACCGCAAACATATATGGCCAAGAGAACAAATCAAAGGCCTTCTGAAGGTCTAATGATAAGAGCATACCCTCTTGTCTATGTTCTCCTGTCCATCTAGATTGCATTATTGAAATCAGATCGACTGCCCTTTGCCAATTTTTTTATGTCATCAGATGTGTGGGCTCTGAACATATCACAAACTAGCAATGATGTGTTTTTTTTTTAAGGCCGTTCCTGGTCGTCCGATCCCAATTTTTTCTAAACATTTTTTTGTTCTATCTTCGTCCATCCAGCCTTTAATATGTGTGTGCACTGTAATTTGTGGTGGGAATTTGACCTTTTTAGGCAAGGTCTTTTAAAAATAATAGACATGTGCATTCATTTTCGTCCGAATGCATTTTCGTTCGAATTTCAGGTATTTTCGTTATCGTTAACAAACGATAACGAAAGCACAGAAAACGAAAACCGAAAGATCCGACATAAACAAATGATTTATTTTCGTTTTCGTTGCGGTCGAATGTGCCTAACCTTAACTCTATTAGTCCAATATTATTCTACATAGAGAGAAAAGATACAACATCTTTTTTTTTTTTTTCTTAGAACATTCGACAGACACCATAAGCCTTCAATGACAGATTCGACATAGAGAGACATGAAGATTCGACATAGAGACATGAAGAGTCCAATTTTTTTATTTTTTTTTAAGATTCTGTCGATTCTTCTTTTTTTTTTTTTTTTTAAAACATTCGACAGACACCATAAGCCTTCAATGACAGATTTGACCTAAATTTGGATTTTCGGACGAATGCATTTTTTTTACGAAAAACGAAAAAAATAAAAACGAATTTCGGGAGTAACTAAATAAATGTATTTTTCGGACGAAAACGAAATTACGAAACAAAATATTTCAGTGTGCACATGTCTAAAAAATAATGACAGGCCGCAGCTTGGTTCCATTAGCCAAACATGACAGAACAACTGTGAAATGTTTTTTTCAATTTCCTGTGGATCTTAGTAAAATATTTTTTTCTCCTGAACTTGCCACAGTTCTGTTGCTTGGAAGATCAAAGGTCATAGGTGTTTCATTCATATTCTCAATATCTCCCAGGTCATAGTTATGGATCCTTCTTTGTTTTATGATGAATGAATGGAATGACATCACTTTTTCATCAAGGTCTTTTGCCAACTTCTGTGAAAACTTTGTTCTTTGCCGCAAACATAAGGCAAACCTATTCATAAAGCGGGTACACCATCCTGCTGACACAACAAAATTTTCAATGCCTGGTGCTTTTAATTTGTCATCTTTAGCCATTTGAAGGGCACGTAAGCGAATAGAAGTAACCATTTTGACGACACTCCATAACACTATTATGCAATTCAGTCTCTAGAGCTTCATATGAAGTCGTTAAACCACGTCAAGCTTTTTTTGCCTTTGGAATCTTTTCCAAGTCAGCTTTTATTTTCCGCCACTCTCTCACTTGTTTTTTCATCAACACAAAATTCCCTACTTCCAATACTGTTATAATTGCTTTCTTCTGCTCTGGACACAACCTTAAAGGGGAGGTTCACCCTATAAAAAAAATTCTAACACTACATCCAGCCCAGTTCTGCAAATAAAATTACACTGACCTTTTTTTTTTTTTTTGCCGTAGATAGCGTTTAGCCTTAGAATTCACCGCGGCTTCCGGGTAGGGAATCCCGCGGGAGTGGGCCTTCCTATTGACATGCCAATTGATTGACATGTTAAACGACGGCACACACATCGCGTCACGACTTCCCGATGGAAGCTCGGGTCGGCTCGGCTCTATTCGGCGCCGGTGGTGTAAGGTCAGTGTAATTTTATATGCAGAACTGGGCTGAATGTAGTGTTAGATATTTTTTATAGGGTGAACCTCCCTTTTAAGATTGAAACCAGCTTTGTATGACCTGCATTTTGGTTTTGGTCCAGGATTAGAAGTATTGGGATCCATTCCTAACAGGATAAAAAAAAAAAGACTTTGAAAAAGAATGCCTTTACTTTATATTAGATGGATGAGACACAATGGACTTTTTTCACAAAATAATTAACTGGTATGTTACGGTATGTTAATTTATGTTATGTTTTTTTTCATACTATGATATACGGTACTTTAAACAATTTGCATTAGCAGCGCCACATTCACTTTTCTCCTTTCTTTGCCATTATTTAGACATCAATGATGGATCACTAATCCTTCCACTGACACCAATGATTGGTCACTATTCCTTCCACTGATACTAATGATGGGTACATTTTTTTTTCCACTGGCACCAAAAATCACTGACAACAACCATGGGGTACTCTTCCTCCCACTTACACCAATGAAGGGTCACTTTTCTTGACACTCATAATGAAATTACTATTCCTTACACTGACAACAATGTTGTCATACCTAAGAGCCGCTCTGAAGATCCTGGCCATTCCACATCTGTGCCAAAAGCCTCCAGAGTCACAGAAACTGCCGGGTTTGAGCCACGGCTACAACAAAATGTCAGCGACTCGTAAACAATGCAGGCCGCTGTAAAACCTCTAGAGGACGGATCGCCAGCGCTATCCAGAATATTAGGTGGTCACAGCAACAGCACAAACCGGCCCCAAAGAGACTGGAGAACACCTGCACACACCGGAGAACGGTAAGTGGGACCCTCACTCGAGTATAAGCCGAGGGGGGCATTTTCAGCATAAAAAAATGCGCTGAAAAACACGGCTTATACTTGAGTATATATGGTATATAAAATGGTAAATGTACAGTTGTGTTCAAAATTATTCAACCCCCCAATGCTGTAAAGGGTTTTAGGGAATTTAGTGTACATTTGTAATTGTATTCAGAATGAAATCGTACAAGGACTTCTTAAAGAACCATATGCAACTAAAATGACATCAATTGGTTTTGTAATACAGTAGTAAATGTTTATTTTGTGAATTCTTCATTTACACAATTATTTAACCGCTTAAAGACTACCACTCTGAAGAACAGAGGTTCATTGAAGTGTTTTCAATCAGGTATTGAAAACACCTGTGGATGTCAGGGAGCAGCAATAAAGCCTAATAAGCACCAATCAGGCAGCTTTAAAATGACTGTGATACTCAGCTCCTTCTAGACATTTACTGGTGTGGTTACAAACATGGTGAAGTCAAGAGAATGGTCCGGGAAGACAAGAGAAGAGGTGATTACTCTTCACAGGAAGGGCAATGGCTATAAGAAGATTGCAAAGATGTTAAACATACCAAGAGACACCATAGGAAGCATCATTCGCAAATTCAAGCCAAAGGGCACTGTTGAAACGCTACCTGGTCGTGGCAGAAAGAAGATGCTGACTTTGACTGCTGAGCGCTACCTGAAGCGTAGAGTGGAGAAAAGTCCCCTTGTGACTGCTGAGGAACTGACAAAAGATTTGTCAGATGTGGGTACTGAAGTTTCTGCTCAGACAATACGGCGCACACTGCGTAATGAAGGCCTCCATGCCAGAACTCCCAGGCGCACCCCCTTGCTGTCTCCAAAGAATAAGAAGAGTCGACTGCAGTATGCAAAAATCATGTGGACAAACCACAGAAGTTTTGGGATTGTGTTCTGTGGACTGATTAAAAGAAATTAGAAGTGTTTGGGCCCATGGATCAATGCTACGTTTGGAGGAGGAAGAACAAGGCCTATGATGAAAAGAACACCTTGCCTACTGTGAAGCATGGCGGGGGGTCAATAATGCTTTGGGGCTGTTTTGCTTCTGCAGGTACAGGGAAGCTTCAGCGTGTGCAAGGTACCATGAATTCTATTCAGTACCAGGAGATAGTGGATAACAATGTGATGCAGTCCGCCACAAACCTGAGGCTTGGGAGACGTTGGACCTTTCAACAGGACAATGATCCCAAGCATACCTCCAAGTCCACTAGAGCATGGTTGCAGATTAAAGGCTGGAACATTTTGGAGTGGCCATCGCAGTCACCAGACTTAAATCCGATTGAGAACCTCTGGTGGGACTTAAAGAAAGCAGTTGCAGTGCGCAAGCCTAAGAATGTGACTGAACTGGAGGCTTTTGCCCATGACGAATGGGCGAAGATACCCGTAGATCGCTGCAAGACACTTGTGTCAAGCTATGCTTCAAGTTTAAAAGCTGTTATAACTGTAAAAGGATGTTGTACTAAGTACTAAGATTGAATGTCAATTGGGGGTTGAATAAAACTGATAATGATGTGAGCACAGAAAAGACATTTGTGGTTATTTTATTATAAATGTTATGTTATATTTGTCTGACCTACACGTGCCTCTTTGATTTAATTGCAAGCAGGATGACAGGATGATCAAAATCAATGTCAAACTGGGCAAAACAATCAATTTCAGTGGGGGTTGAATAATTTTGAATACAACTGTATACTAAAATTAAATGTAAGACTAAAAACATACAGCGAGGGGATACATATTATAAAATATGATGTGAGTGATATTTTAATATTTCTAATATTAATTTTAAAGTGATATGTACCCCCATCAAGTACTGCTCCTAAAAAAAACACTATTAGTAATATAAAATAATAACCCTTCCACTCCCCCAGAATGGGATGGTGTGGTACTTCTTAACACCCAATAAATTGTGGGATATTTACTAATACAAGCATTGATTAAGAGCCAATTAAATGTGGGATGTTCACTAATACAATAACCCATGTACCAGTGAGTTGGCCACTGGGGACACCAGTATTAACAACTCATTGAGATGATAATAACCACTGAGAGCACCAAGGATTACAAATTCAATAAAATAGGTGCCCATACAAGTATATAGCCTCAATCTATAATGCAGTGAACCCCCTAGGTCATATGCCATGGGCAAAACGTATCCCATTAACTTCCCCTAGGACTAACTATTACTTAAAAAGCATTTAAGATCAAATTCTTTATTCAACCCGGCGCCAAGGAGCCCAATTGGTGTATCCACCAAGATTATTTTTTGCTGATCTCGCTTATAAAGTTGGAACCCCTCCAGTGACTTTTTGGGGCCTCTATGCCCCAAAAATGGTTTTTATTATGTTTGTCCCTAAAGTGCACTGAAGGATAATGTTTGTCAAAGCCCTTGCGGATGTTCCTAACGTGCTATTCCATGCTAACTTTTAACGCTCTTTTGATTCTACCTACATAAATTAAATTGCAAGGGTATTTTATAGCATATGCAGCCCATATAGTGTCACATGAGATAAAGTCTCTGATAGTGTAAGACTGTTGAGTGTTGTGATTAGTAAATGTTTTTATTTTCCTGATATTGTTTGGAATTCTTATACAGCTATAGCACCTGCCACAACCATGAAAGCCCTTGAAAACATCACTGGCCTGGGTGGGGGCGGCACAACAACATTGTGTACTAAGTTATTTCTAAAGTTAGGGGCTCGTTTATAGGCGATTTTGGTTTATCTGGTAAGTTTTCTCTTAAAGCGGGGGTTCACCCTAAAAAAAAAAAAACTGTTCTATCCAGCATACTGCTGACATCAACAGTATGCTGGATTTTTTTTATCGGTCTGTACTTACCTTTTTCCGTCGTTTTCACCCGGCTTCCGGGTTCCCGCTCCCCCTGGGGAGTAGGCGTTCCTAAGCTCTGCATAGATGAGTGACGTGCGCGTCATCGCCTTCCCAAAATATCTGAGTGGGACTCGGCACTTTACGGCGCCTGCGCAGTCAGCTCTACATGGCAGGCGCAGGCGCCGTATAGCGCCGTAAAGAGCCGAGACCCCGTCGGATATTTTCGGAAGGCGATGACGCGCACGTCAATCATCTATGCAGAGCTCCCCGTCGGGGAAAAGGAGCAACACGCCCACTCCCCGCAAGGACGAAGACCCGGAAGTGCGGCTGAAGACAGGTAAGTGTACACAAAAAAAAAATTGACAACGCTACAAGCCTTTATTAAGGCTAGAGATAGGTTAGGCAAAACATTTATTTTAGGGTGAACCCCCGCTTTAAGTGTGCATCTTGTTTCAGGACCCCCCAATATCTACTAATAATGCTTTCCACATCTTTATTCTGTCAATTATAGTCCAAGACTATACAAATACCAACACTGTCATTAGTGTTGTCACTTACATTTTTATTCAATTAGCAGGCTTATCTCTAATTCTTCCTTTTTTCAGTTCCAAAAAATCAGCCTGATACCCCTTATCCATAAATCTCTTTGTTAATTTCTCAGTTTGTACCTCAAAGTCCTCATTCCTTGTGCAAGTCTTTTTAATTCAAATTATTTGTCCTCTGGGAATATTATTTATCCAGGGCCTATGGGTGACAGCTAGAAGTAGGCATATATGAGTTGTAGTCTCCTTAAAATAAGTTTTTGTTTCTATACCTCGAGGGTAGAGTTGAGCGAACCCGAACTGTAAAGTTCAGGTTCGGTACGGACTTTGGGTTTTTCCCGAACCCGGACCCGAACCCGGACCCGAACCCGAATAATTGGAAAAAGTTTGGGTTCGGGTTCGGAGTTCGGGAAAAATAAAATGCGCGGAGTTCCCCGCAAATTCAATAACCAGACCCTTTAGGTCTGGTATGGATATTAAGGGGAACCCCGCCGTCAATTTAAAAAAAAAATGACGTGCGGTTCCCCCTAAATATCCATAACCAGACCCTTTAGGTCTGGTATGGATATTAAGGGTTACCCCGCAGTTAATTAAAAAAAAAATTACGCGCGGTTCCCCCTAAATATCCATAACCCGTCCCCGTTATCCGAGCAAGTTGACCTGGCCGGCCGCAGAAAAGAGGGGGGGACAGAGTGCGGCCCCCCCTCTCCTGAACCGCACCAGGCCACATGCCCTTAACATGGGGAGGATGTCCCCATGTTGATGGGGACAAGGGTCTCATCCCCACCACCCTTGCCCGGTGGTTGTGGGGGTATGCGGGCGGGAGGCTTATCAGAATCTGGAAGACCCCTTTAACAAAGGTGACCCCCAGATGCTGACCCCCCCCTGTGTGAAATGGTAATGGGGTACACTGTACCCCTACCATTTTACGAAGGAAGTGTAAATTCTTGTAACAAAAAAAAAACACACACACACCGTAGAATAAAGTCCTTTATTAATAAAAAAAAAAAAACTCCAGCGGTGATAATCCACTCGTTCCCGGCTTCCTGCTCCAACGTTGTCCTGATCCAGCGACGGGTGATCTCCAGCGATGAGAAGATCCAGCAACGGATGCGGGTGATCTCCAGCGATGAGAAGATCCATCCATCCAGAGAGCAGCATTGCCGACCTCCTCTCACCGCTGGACACAGCCCAGCGAATGACGCGCTGAAGCTGTGACATTACTTATATAGGGGAGGCAGGGCCACCCGTCACGTGACCCCGCACCCTCTGACGTACCCTCTGCTACGTCACTGGGTAAGCCCAGTCTTCCCTCTTCCTGGGCTTCCCCAGTGACATAGCAGAGGGTACGTCAGAGGGTGCGGGGTCACGTGATGGGTGGCCCTGCCTCCCCTATATAAGTAATGTCACAGCTTCAGCGCATCATTCGCTGGGCTGTGTCCAGCAGTGAGAGGAGGTCGGCGATGCTGCTCTCTGGATGGATGAATCTTCTCATCGCTGGAGATCACCCGCATTCATCGCTGGATCTTCTAATCGCTGGAGATCACCCGCACCCGTCGCTGGATCAGGACAACGTTGGAGCATACCCGCATACCACTGGGCAAGGGTTGTGGGGATGAGACCCTTGTCCCCATCAACATGGGGACATCCTCCCCATGTTGAGGGCATGTGGCCTGGTGCGGTTCAGAAAAGGGGGGGGGCGCTTTATGTATTATTTATACTCCAATGGGCCACAGTACATAAAGGGAAATAATAGCAGTCTGAAACTTACGATCGGTACTGTGAGGCCTCGTACACACGACCGAACATGTCTGCTGAAACTGGTCCGCGGACATGTCTGACCGTGTGTAGGGCCTACCGGACCGGATTCCTGGGCTAGCGGACAGGCTTCCAGCGGACAAAAGTTTCTTAGCATGCTAAGAAACTTGTCCGCTGGAACCATGTCCGCTGGTTATGACGTATAACCAGCGGCCCGAAATCCCACGCATGCGTCAAATTGATTCGACACATGCGTGGAAGCATTGAACTTCCGCGTCAGAGAACGTCGGTGTCGTATACGTCACCGCGTTCTCTGTCCGCTGGGATTTTGGTCTGATGGTGTGTACACACATCAGACCAAAACCTCCCAGCAAACAAGTCCGATGAAAACGGTCCGCGAACCGTTTTCATCGGACATGTCTGGCCGTGTGTACAAGGCCTTATGATATCCATTATATGTGCCCATTGATGTTAATATGCAGTACTAAAGACGCGGACGATAGAGTGTCCGCAATCTACAAGAAAATAGCCGCCGAGATACTATATATTGATTGACATACCAGCCATGCAAAACAATTCCCCCTGAGGAAGATACGTCACATCCCTGTATCAACATGCGTAGGGGACAGGACGGTGCAGGAGACAGCTGAATGGTCTCAACACGGAAGGGACACACCATTTCAGCGCTAACAGCGTCTTTGGATTTTAAAAAGTGGTGCACTGAAGCACACATGAAATGTGAGTACCCTATTAACCACTTACCCCCCGGACCATATTGCTGCCCAAAGACCAGAGTACTTTTTGCGATTCGGGACTGCGTCGCTTTAACAGACAATTGCGCGGTCGTGCGACGTGGCTCCCAAACAAAATTGGCGTCCTTTTTTTCCCACAAATAGAGCTTTCTTTTGGTGGTATTTGATCACCTCTGCGTTTTTTATTTTTTGCGCTATAAACAAAAATAGAACGACAATTTTGAAAAAAATGAATATTTTTTACTTTTTGCTGTAATAAATATCCCCCAAAAATATATAAAAAAACATTTTTTTTCCTCAGTTTAGGCCGATACGTATTCTTCTACATATTTTTCGTAAAAAAAATCGCAATAAGCGTTTATTGATTGGTTTGTGCAAAAGTTATAGCGTTTACAAAATAGGGGGTATTTTTATGGCATTTTTATTAATATTTTTTTTTACTAGTAATGGCGGCGATCAGCGATTTTTTTTTCGGTATTGCGACATTATGGCGGACACTTCGGACATTTTTTACACATTTTTGGGACCATTGGCATTTTTATAGCGATCAGTGCTATAAAAATGCATTAGATTACTATAAAAATGCCACTGGCAGTGAAGGGGTTAACACTAGGGGGCGGGGAAGGGGTTAAGTATGCCTGGGTGTGTTCTTACTGTGGGGGGGGGGGTGGCCTCACTAGGGGAAACACTGATCTTCTGTTCATACATTGTATGAACAGAAAATCAGCATTTCCCCTGCTGACAGGAACGAGAGCTGTGTGTTTACACACACAGCTCCCGTTCCCCGCTCTGTACCGAGCGATCGCGTGTGCCCGGCGGCGATCGCGCCCGCCGGGCACACGCACGGGAGTCGGGGGCGAGCGGGGGGCGCGCGCGCGCGCCTCCGGCGGCGTGTGTGCGCCCCTAGTGGCGGCTAATAGGCAGGACGTCATATTACGTGCTCTCGCCTAGGAGAGCCACCTTGTGGACGTATTTCGACGGTGCGGCGACGGCAAGTGGTTAAAGGGGCTAGAGTTTAGTAATAAAATGATTTAAAACAATATCACACTATCTAGTTTCCTTTGTCATATATGTATGTGAAAAACATGCCATCAATCAGCCCAGGATCCCGTCACAGATACTGAACCATGGGGTGGTTCATATGTGTGTTTTGACCGAGCTTAACTGCAAGGTCACACACTCTAAGGTAAACGCACACACTGAAGGGGGGAGCACCTAAGTGGACACAAGAACACACTTGCTATCACCATTTTTGGATCTGAATATTGTTTTTTGGAATGGACTTTATAATTTATCATATCAATGCATGTCTTCACATTAATTTTTTGGCATAGAATTTTGCACTTAGCACTTTTTTTTTGCTCAGAATTGGAGCACTTTAATAAGGAAGTTTTTCATATTACGTGCGATGATAAGATTTTACACGTTGCATTACACTGTTGCACAAATTCACTTTATTGATAAAAGCATTGTCACTAGGGCACTTTATGGATTGTATATATCTGTAGCACTTAAGAGACATTTTGAGTATATATTTTACAGTGATCTGTGGAATCCTACACTAAATTTATTAATTTGGGGTATCACATGCCAATATTAAGTGCAGCATTCACCCTTTTGTTCCGATTACCCTTTCTTGGCCTGAGTCATCCATCCAGACACAGGCTCTAATCGATTTTGGGGCTGCAGACCTGTTAATAGATAGTGCCTTTGTGTCTAAGCACTCGAATCCGCTGCAGTTTCGTGCCACTCTACTTGCCATTGAGGCTATTGATGGGAGACCTCTACAACCTGCCCATGTGACTCATGAGACTGCTCCGTTGACCATGGCCGTAGGGGCTCTTCACCATGAGAAAATCCAAATTCAAGTTATTTTCTCACCCCATGACCCAGTGGTTATTGGTTATCCTTGGTTACAGAGGCACAACCCCTCTTTTGATTGGCTTTGGGCTGAGGTTCTTTCCTGGTTGCCACAATGCAGTAAGACATGTTTTCGGAAAGTGGCCAATGTCTTGTACACCTCTTGGTCTTTGACAAAGGTCAAGCCTGTAGTTTGCCTCCACACCGGTCGAATGATTGTGCAATTGACCATCAATCTGGTGTCATGCCTCCTCGTGGTCGGGTTTACCCTTTATCGGTCTTGGGTGAGTGAGTGAAAAACGTATATAGCGCAACAAATGCGAACTGAATCGCCTCTGGGTGCTGTATCCATTCCGTGAGGGAAACCCTTTGACCTCAGAAGAGATGGGTTTTAATCCTTCTCCTGAAGGCCAAGTGGTCCAACTCCAATCGAGTGGTGGTTGGTAGAGCGTTCCACAGTCGAGGTCCCTGGACTGCAAACCTTCGATCTCCTTTGGACTTGTATCTCTGCCTTGGGTATCTGGACAAGGTTTTGATTGGTGGATCGCAGAATACGATTATGCCACGTACACACCATCACTTTATGTGATGAAAAAAAACGACACTTTCTGTGAAGTAAAAAATTACGTTTTTGAAACTTCGATTTTCAAAGACGAAGTTGCCTACACACCATCGTTTTCTCACAATGATCTTGCAAAGTGAGGTTATGTTCCACCACGTTTTACCATTGAAGCTTGCTTCATAAGTAGCTTCTGGGCATGCGTGGATGAAAAAACGTCTTAGAAAACAACGTTTTTTGCTACACACGGTCAATTTCTGTGAAGTAAAAAGTGCACTTTTGAAAAACGACACATAAAATTGAAGCATGCTTCAATTTTTTTTGGTCGTTTTTTACAAGACATAAAACAAAGTTTTCCCCCACACACAGTCAATTAAAGTGACGTTTTTAAAAACGTCATTTTTTTTCATCACATAAAGTGATGGTGTGTACGCGGCATTAGGGTTGTGAGCTTTTATTTTTTCGCATAGATATTTGGGGGCGTTTCCATGAATGCACTTATGCATTAGACAGAGTGCCTTGAAAGTGATTCTGTCTTTTACTGGCAGCCAATGAAGGAATCTCAGTGAAGGTGAGATTGATTCCCATGGTTTTTTGCCGGTCACTAATCGAGCGGCCGTATTTTGAACGACTTGTAGACGAGCGATTTGGTATTTGGGGAGTCCGAGATAGAGGGCATTTGCATAGTCAAGTCTGGAATTGATAATTGTTCCTACCACGACTGCAACGTCTTCTTTCGGAATAAAAGGAGTGAGTCTGCGTAGTAGGCGCAGCAAATGGTGCGATCCGCTGACTACTGATCCTATTTGTGCATCCATTGTCATGTTAGTGTCAAAAATGACTCAGAGACTTTTGACTTTGGTGCTAGGGGTGATAGTTTTTCCCAGAATGGGCAGAGGTGTCCAAGTTGTTGCGGGATGATTTTCCGGTTGGCGTGAAACAGGAGAAGTTCTGTTTTCGAACCGTTGAGTTTAAGATAACTCTTTGTCATCTAGTTTTCTATTAAAGAAAGGCATTTCTCTAGTCCAAGAGAATGATCCTTTTTGTTGCATATGTGAAAATACAATTGTGTATCATCTGCATAAGAGTGATAGAGTAACTTCTGGTTACTGATGATTTCAAAAAGAGGGCGGAGATAAATATTGAACACAACCGGCGACAAAGGGGATCCCTGAGGGACTCCACATGATACCGTCTGTTTTTCAGAAGTGAAAGGCCCCAGTTTCACTATTTGTGATCGGTTTTCCAAGAAGGAGGAGAACCAAGCTAAATCACATTCCGCGACTCTGGCTACTTCAGCTAGCCGAGTCAGTAGTAATCCATGGTCTACAGTGTCGAAAGCAGCGCTTAGGTCCAACAGTACCAGGAGACAAGATTCTCCTTCGTCTGCTGCCTCCAGGGCATCATCCCATATTTTGAGCAGTGCTGTTTCTGTTCCGTGACCAGGACGGAAACCCGATTGAAACGGATCGAGTAATTTATGAGTGTCTAAATGATGTTGTACAACTTCTTTCTCCATTACTTTGTAGAAGACATTTAGGCCTGTTATGGGTCGACGGTTGTTTGGATCTTTGGGGTCGAGGGTGATTTTTTTTAGAATTGGTTTTATTATACCTTGTTTCAGCAAGGTGGGCACCGTGCCCTCCTTGAATGATTGGTTTAAGAGCTGCGAGATAGCTGGTGCCAATATATCGGCACATTCTTTCAGCAGTTTGGTGGGGATATCATTGGGTGCTGTGTTATTTCACAGAGTACCGATGATATTTTTGGTGGCCTCGATGGAAATGGGTTTTAGAGAGAAATTAGTTGATTGTGGTGGTTTTATGTGGGTGTTTGGTTTGAGCTTTGGGGAGGGGTTGATGAGGGGTCTATTTTGCTGAATGCTTACATGGATTTTTTCAATTTTATTAATGAAATAATCAGATAATTCGTTGCAAAATTCTTGTGAGTTGGAATTGGGGGCCTCTAAACAAGCTTGGAGGATAAAGCCATAATTGGCTATGTTGCCGACACACTTTATCAAGGGTTCATCTGCAAATCCTGATAACTGATTCCATTGATTACGGAATTATTTGACCACCTTAAGGGAGCAACGGTTTTCACAAAGCTCAATCTGAGAGGGGCATGCAATCTCGCGAGGATTAAGGAGGGCGACAAATGGAAACCTGCGTTTAATTCTAGAACAGGACATTTCCAATACCTTGTAATGCCGCTGGGCCTTTGCAACGCTCCTGCAGTTTTTCAGGACTTCCTCAACGATGTCCTCCGAAATATGTTGCAGCAATGTGTGGTGGTTTATCTCAACAGCATTCTCATCTATTCTAATTTTCTAGAGAGCCATCACGCAAATGTCTCCCGTGTGCTAAAGAGGATGAGAGATAATAACCTGTATTGCAAGTTGGAAAAGTGCAAGGTCCATCGTGAACATGTTAAATTTTGACTGACCACAAGAATCTCACATTCTTGCCCGAGGCAAAACATTTATCTCCCAAAAGGGTGCGATAGGCTCTTTTTCTGTCAAGCTTCAATTTACACAGTCTCGTTCTTACCCGCTACCAATAATGTAAAGGCTGATGCATTGTTGTGACAGTTTTTCTTTGCTTCCAAGATGGAGTCGGTTCCTGTTTCTGCGATACCTCCCGATCGTATTCTGGCCACTGTTCATACCATTCTCACTTCACCCTTAGGTGACAGAATTCTTGACGCTCAGATCCACTCTCCTCCTGAGAAACCTTGTGACCGCTGCTTTGTCCCTGAGAGTCTCCACACTGCTTTGCTCCAGACTTATTATTCTCCCAAGGTAGCTGGCCACCTAAGGAAAAATCAACTAATTTGGGCCATTTCCCAACAATTCTGGTGGTCTAGTCTCTGTGCAGATGTAGCCACCTTCATAGCTGTTTGTTCCATGTGTTTTTTTTGTATTTAATTCTCTTTATTAATTTTCTTCATCATATAAAAAACAGGTTACATTCATATTAGTCCATATAAAAATGTCTTATTTCACATATACTATAACCTATTCACTTTCCCCTATTATTTCTATTTTCTTTCATCCCTCCCTTCCCCATCCAGGTTAATGAAATTTCATTTCACATGGGGTTTCCCATCTTTTCCAACCAAGGTTTCCATAATTTATCAAATTCCCTGATATTTATTCTCTTAGTGTATACTACCTTTTCCTTCCATATTGTTTCTGTAACTGCGTTGGTCCACTCTCTTACTGACAGGGGATTCTCTGCTTGCCATCTTTGAGCAATTAATTTTCTTGCCTGAAAGAGGCTTTTATTATACTGGCTGCCCTGCTTGTTTCTTCCCATAAACTCAATATACATATTCTAGGGTCCATCTCCAACTTTATTTTATATGTCATATTAATAACATTAATAATCCCTAGCCAATACCTAAATAATTTCGGGCACCTCCATAGCATGTGTATCAAGTCCCCCGTATCCTGGCACCTTGGGCATCTCGCATCTGCTCTCCACCCAAAGTTAAATAATCTTTTTGGTGTATAATATGTCCTATGTATCATCCTCAAAAATGAAACCTTCTGTGCGGGCGAAACTGTCGCCACATGCCCTCTCTCCAATATCTTCCTCCATTGTCTATCAGTTATGGTTCCCAGATCTTCCTCCCATTTTTTTCTGATTTTAAGCTGTTCTGGGCCCCCAATACTCCCCTCACATACGTATGGATAAACTTCAGAGATAAACCCCCCCCCGTCTCTCACCCCTCACCCAGTTTTTGAAAGACTGGGGTCCTAACCCACATTGGTCCCGCTTTGTCAAACTGGGCATTTAACGAGTGTCTAATTTGAAGATATCTATAGAACGTATTATTGGGTACTTTGTATTCCTCTCTTAAAGCAGCAAACATTTTTAGGGTCCTTCCTTCGCATAACTGAGCCAATCTAACTATCCCTCTTACTGCCCATTCTTTGATTTCCCCAACTGTCTCCAGCTCCTGGAAGTTCCTGTTATTCCACAGGGGTGCATAATCTGTCATGCCTGCCTGTCCTCCGAGTGACCTTACTGCTTTTCATACCTTAATAGCCATCTTAACCGTGGGTTTTTTATTGATAAATGAATTGGCCTCCAACAGCTCTACAACTGTTTTGTGGGGGGCCCCTAGAGTCATTAAACCACCATTTACATCTCCTCCTGGCTCTGTTCTTACTCCTATATGCTGCAATTGTGCTGCCAGGAAATAGCAAATGTGGATGTGGTACTGCCATTCCCCCTCCCTTGTTGGCAGCTGCAGAGTTTGCAACCTGATTCTAGCTTGTCCTCCTTTCCATATTAGTTCTCTAAACAGAGTATTTTTCTTCCTAAACCATTTTTTATGTATCCATATTGGCGCGTTATGCAATACGTATAGTAATTGTGGCATCCACAGCATTTTAATCAAATTGCATCTCCCTGCAACTGACAACGGGAGCTGCCGCCAGACTTGAATTTTATTTTTTACATTTAATCAATAGGGGGACTATATTATTCCCTATATATTTATTGAGGTCACTTGTTATGTCTATTCCTAGGTATTTTATTGTCCCCACTATCTCCACCTGTGGGATTTCTGCTAAGATCTGGCTCCTCATTGGGTCCACCGGCATTAATGCTGATTTCTCCCAATTTATAACCAATCCTGAGATTCTTCCAAATTCTCTAAAGATGGTCATTGCCTGCCTAATGGAGTGATCTGTGTCACCGAGGAAGAGGAGAACATCGTCCGCGTACAGAGCGATTCTCTCCTCCCCAGTCAGTCTCACAAACCCCTCCATTTTCTTATCCATTCTTATTGCAGTGGCCAATGGTTCCATTGCTAGGGCAAAGAGCAGGGGTGACAATGGACACCCCTGCCTCGTGCCCCTCTCTAACTGAACCTTTGCTGAATAGTCGTTATTGATTCTAATTCTTTCACTGGTACCATTGTACAATATTTTAATGCACCTAATAAATTTGGATCCAGATCCAAAAGTTTCCAAAACGTGCCAAATATACCCCCATTCCAAGCTATCAAAAGCTTTAACCACATCCAAAGACATTATTGTCGAAATGTGTCTGTAATCACTGACACCCGTGCGGAAATATCTCCATTACTTGTTTTGATCGCAGGTACAGCGGAGGGAGAGAAATTTGTTCTTACTAAGTGGGCCAACATTCTCCCAACACTTTCTCCCTCCCCAAATGCTACTTGCTTTGAAATATTCTCTTATTTTCAGATTTTCTTATCATTTCAACTTTATATTCCTGTTGCTTATTCAGCCATATTCTTTTTCTCTCCAGTGTTGGGTTTTCAATATATTCCTTTTCTGGTTCCCCCATTAACTCGAACCACAATGGACTTATTTTCCATACACTAACCGGCCTACTCCCCTCCAGGTTTACAGTTATTGTCACCAATGAATGATCTGATACCCCTCTAGGCTGATATAATACTTCCCTTATTATTTGCGATGCTTCCACATTGCCCAGGACTAAATCTATCCTGGACATTGTGGAATAGGAGCTAGAGTAACAAGAATATTTCAACTCCTCTGGATTTCTCACTCTCCATATATCAAATAACCCTGCGTCCTGTAAGAACTGATACAACCGTCTCTCTGAGGCATTCTGTACACTTTCCCTTGGAAATATATCCCTTTTTTTATTTATTACCTCATTAAAATCCCCCATTGCTATTACAGGAATCCCAGTTTTGTCCATCATGAAATCCATCAGTTTATACAGTTTATTTTTATTTTTTTATTATCAAAATTTTTATTAATTTTTCAACATTTCCATTTAACAATATGTTACATTATATCACACCATTATACAATAAACATCCTTATCTGTATACCGTACCCCCCCCCCCGGAAATAAAGAGAGAGAAAAAAAAAAGAGGGAGAAAAATTATCCCCCCCCCCCCACCCTCACTTATTCCCTGCGGCTCTCTTCCCCTCCAAACACCAATTTTTTTTTTAAAATAAAATAAATAAATTGTGACCCCTTAGATATGAGGCTTCTAAAAAGCCATTCTATAACTTATCGCTCATTGTTCCTTATTATTCCTTGTTAACCCATCCCCTAAAAACACTTTTACCAAATGTTTGAAATCTGAGGCCTCTAAAAGGCTATAAGAGAGAGAGAGAGAGAGAGACTTGTAAAGCGCAACACATGCGAACTGAATCGCCTCTGGGCGCTGTATCCATTTCATGGGTAAGGAACCCCTTGACCTCAGAAGAGATGGGTTTTAATCTTTCTCCTGAAGGCCAAGTGGTCCGACTCCAGTCGGATGGTGGTTGGTAGTGCATTCCACAGGCGAGGTCCCTGGACTGCAATGACCACTAATGACTTCCCCCCCCCCCCCCCGCTTTTTATATCCCACCCTTCCTCCCTTCCCTATTCCACACACATTATACAGTTTAAATGGCGGAGGTATATATATATGTTTGCCAGAACATATTCCCTATTTTCATATTACACAATAGAGAAAAACATATCGCCCTTCCTTATCTATACTGACCTGCTTGCAGGTAAACACCACTCCTCTTTTTACAAAAACCACCACACCCCTTGAATAAGAGGTGTGCACCGAATGATATTGATATGGAAATTTCCTATTCCGAGCTTGTTTCTTAATTTCTTTAGTGTAATGTGTTTCCTGTAAGCAGATCAGTCCCACCTCATGCACCTCCATCATATCAAATACTACAGCTCTTTTGGCGGGAGTGCCCATCCCACGAACATTCCAAGATCCTATTTTCAATATTCTATCTTGCATTAAGTTGTATACCTATAATTTCTACAAACCAGGATACTCATATACCACCTAACAACCGCAAGAGGAAGTAAAAAAAGCAAGAAAGGCAATTCTCTTTTTACACCACTTAGTGCATACATACTCCTGATAATTCTCTTATGTTTAACCACTTACCCCCCGGAACATATTGCTGCCTAAAGACCAGAGTACTTTTTGCGATTCGGGACTGCGTCGCTTTAACAGACAATTGCGCGGTCGTGCGACGTGGCTCCCAAACAAAATTGGCGTCCTTTTTTTCCCACAAATAGAGCTTTCTTTTGGTGGTATTTGATCACCTCTGCGTTTTTTATTTTTTGCGCTATAAACAAAAATAGAGCGACAATTTTGAAAAAAATGAATATTTTTTACTTTTTGCTGTAATAAATATCCCCCAAAAATATATAAAAAAACATTTTTTTTCCTCAGTTTAGGCCGATACGTATTCTTCTACATATTTTTCGTAAAAAAAATCGCAATAAGCGTTTATTGATTGGTTTGCGCAAAAGTTATAGCGTTTACAAAATAGGGGGTATTTTTATGGCATTTTTATTAATATTTTTTTTACTAGTAATGGCGGCGATCAGCGATTTTTTTTTCGGTATTGCGACATTATGGCGGACACTTCGGACATTTTTGACACATTTTTGGGACCATTGGCATTTTTATAGCGATCAGTGCTATAAAAATGCATTAGATTACTATAAAAATGCCACTGGCAGTGAAGGGGTTAACACTAGGGGGCGGGGAAGGGGTTAAGTATGCCTGGGTGTGTTCTTACTGTGGGGGGGGGGGGTGGCCTCACTAGGGGAAACACTGATTTTCTGTTCATACATTGTATGAACAGAAAATCAGCATTTCCCCTGCTGACAGGAACGAGAGCTGTGTGTTTACACACACAGCTCCCGTTCCCCGCTCTGTACCGAGCGATCGCGTGTGCCTGGCGGCGATCGCGCCCGCCGGGCACACGCACGGGAGTCGGGGGCGAGCGGGGAGCGCGCGCGCGCGCCTCCGGCGGCGCGCACGCGCCCCCTAGTGGCGGCTATACGATAGGACGTATAGCTACGGGCTCTCGCCCAGGAGAGCCGACCTGCCGCCGTATAATGACGGTGCGCGGTCGGCTACTAGTTAAGAAGCACTATATGGGGCAAATCTATAATTTTTCCCCCAATTGCTATTTAGTGTACTTGTGTATTTATGTATTCTACCATTACTCTCTGTGACACCAGTGCTGTCTCTTTTTGCATATATTGCCTGTACTGTTTTAACTTTGCCCGTGATTTGTACCATTTGCGTGTATATATATTTTTCCCCTCTATGGCCCAGATTCAGGTACGACTTGCGCGGGAGCAAGTGTGATTTGCGCCGAGCAAGTACGGATTTGCTCCCAGGCAAATTTGCGGGTGACCCAGAAAGCAAGCTAAGCCTGAAATGTGCCATTTTTGCACGGAGGCAGTTTCTCTGCCCCGGCGCAATTAAGGGGCAATTTTGCTCAGGGAGCAACTTGCGCTCTCATGGTTTTCCCTCAGCAAATATGCAAATGAGGAACTGCCACTGATTCATAAACTTGCGCGTGTGAGGAGCATTTTGCTCCCAAAGCGTGCAAGCTGTTTGGCCGGGGCAAATTTGCACTTTATAAAAGCAGGGGCAAGTTAGCAACAGATGGCCACAGGTCAGCTGGAGAGCAACTACAGCAGCACCAAGACGGACGAGCTGAACAAGCAGAGCACCCACACTTTCTGGATCTCATATCTGTGTGCCAACATGCCAGGGGCAGCTACAAAATAAAAAAAAGCTCATAATCTGAGCATCAATAAAAAAAAAACTCAAAATCTGAGCATAACCAAAAAACAAGCTCATAATCTGAGCCACCAAAAAAAAAAAAAAATGTTCATAATTATTTTTTTTCTTTTGGACATCCTTGGCCCAAGGGTGCCCCGGCTCTGGCTCCTCAGACGCCGTGGTGGAGCATGGGGTGGGGATGGAGGGGGGGGAGCATCAACCCCTACTTCATCTCTCCTGGCAGGTTGTGCCTGCAAGCCCTCCATGGCGTTGGCCAGGCGGTTGAGAACGGTGTTGGTCTGTCCCAACATCCTCATCTGCCATGTGGTGGTGATCCTCAACTGCCGTCGGGTAAGTCTCCCCTCCTCCCGCACAGCAGCAGTGTTGGCCTCCACCACACCTGCCAACCTGCTCACCTCCGAAGTTAATAATGCAGTGGCATCCTGCTGTTCAACCAGACAGGTCACAATGGCTGCGCAGTTGCCACTAATATCCTCCAGGGTCTTATTCTGTCGGTCCCCCCGGTCAGCATGGTGGGTGAGGGACTGCTGGACAGAGGAGGAGGAGGATGCCAGGCTGTCCGCCACCCGCCTCAGGTCTCCCACCATCTCCCCTATATGGTGGGTCTGCCGGGCCTGCTCCTCCTGCAGACCCTCACGAAGGCTGGAGGGTACACCCCTAGTTTTAGAAAGAGCCTTCCTTGGAGGAGAGGCTGGGGCACGAACTGAGGGAGCAGAAGGGGAGGGGGTCACACAGGAGGGAGTGACACTGGAGGGGGGGACACTGGAGGGAGGGACACTGGAGGGAGGGACACTGGAGGGGGGGACACTGGAGGGAGGGACACTGGAGGGGCTTGCCCTGGAGGGGGATGATGTTATGGTCGGGGGGGTGGTGGGTCGGTCAGGGATGGTGGGATCCTCCTGGAGGGACACTGCTTCCTCCAGATTGAGGATAACGGCCTCCTCCACCACTTCCTCCTCCCTAGATGGACTCTGGCCGATATCCTCCTCCACCAACATGCCCAGGATCTGCAGAGGGCCTGACTGCACCCCATGATGTTCTGGGGATGGCGTGGGTCGCCCTACAGCCGACGACGGCCCAGCCTCATCATCAACATCTGTGGATGACACAAAACAAAAATGTTGCTGGAGCAACACACTTATCATATGTTCCCTTCTACCCCCTCCCATGATACACAGCAGATATGAGAAACAAAAACTTGTTACATGTTCCCTTCTACCCCCTCATATGTTCACTTCTACCCCCTCCCATGATACACAGCAGATATGAGAAACAAAAACTTGTTACATGTTCCCTTCTACCCCCTCATATGTTCACTTCTACCCCCTCCCATGATACACAGCAGATATGAGAAACAAAAACTTGTTACATGTTCCCGCTACCCCTCATATGTTCACTTCTACCCCCTCCCATGATACACAGCAGATATGAGAAACAAAAAACTTACCAGTCCCCAAGTCCCCTACAGTGGAGTCATAGCCTGGCAGTCCCTGCTCCAGCGCTAGACTCTGAGAGATGACCTCCTCCTCCGGATTGAGTCGCACAGAACAGGCTGGTCCTCCTCCGGTGCCCCTGATGTGCTTTTTAATGAGGACAATTTTGTCCCGGACCTGACGCCGCATGTCCGTGAACTTTTTCTGGATGTCCATCCAAGTCCGGTCCTCAAAGCCCAGGGCATTGATGTCTAAGGTTATCGCCTCAAATATTGCCCTCCTTTGGGCTACGGTAGTATTTTGGCGTTCAGCAGTATGGCGCGTCAGTGCCTCCAGCATGATCTCCATCTCCGCTGCCACAAAATTAGCCTTCCTCTTTTTTTTTGGGCCGGGAGGTGCCATCTCGCAGCAAAGGGCAAAATTACCTTGCTCGGGGGGGGGGGGGGGTGGAACAAGCAGGATGTAAGTTTGCACAGGACCTGCGCAGGTCTGCCCCTATTTATTTGCTCAGTGCAAGCAGGTGGGCAGAATTTGCCCTAAAAATAGGTGCAAACCACTGCTGAGTGGAAAAAAGATCATTTGCATAGGGCACACCCACTTTCACTTGTGCTGCCTTACGCCCTGATTTTTGCCTTACAAAGGAGCAAGTTAGCAGACAAAAGGAATCCTGAATCAGGTGGCAATCTTTCCAATTTGCCCCAGCGCAGAGCAAATCAGCTGCTCTTCACATGTGCAACATGGGCAAATCTACCTGAATCTGGGCCTATATATTCAAACCCTTATGGGCCGTACAGACGACCGAACATGTCTGCTGAAACTGGTCCGCGGACCAGTTTCAGCAAACATGTTCGGTCGTGTGTAGGCCCGAGCGTGCAGGATTCCAGCAAACATTTGCCCGCCGGGCCTTTTCCCAGCGGACAAATATTTCTGGACTTGTTTTAAAACAGTCCGCTGGAATCCTGCCCGCTCGGACATGTTCGGTCGTCTGTACAGACCTACCGTATATGTCCGAGCGCCCGCCATCCCTTGCATGCGTCGAATGATTTCGACGCATGCGTGGAAGCATTTAACTGGCAGGCCCGCCCACGTCGCCGCGTCATCGTCGCGGCGACGCCGCAGACACGCCCCGCGTATTGTTTACGCGCGGATTTCTGTACGATGGTTAGTACAGCCATTGTACAGAAATCCCCGGGCAGACATGTATGGTGAAAACGGTCCGGCGGACCGGTTTCATCGTACATGTTTGCCCGTGTGTACGCGGCCTTATGTGTCCACTGAAATACCCCCCTTTGTGTGTTCGCTTTTGATATCTTACCCTCTCTCCCCCTTCCCATTCTCCCTCTCCCCTCCCCCTCCTCCCAACACCTTCCTGGGTAATCCCTGAGGGCTTTTTTTGTGATCGGTCCATACATCCCATTTCCTCCCACTTCCACATTCTCCCCTACCTCCCCCCCCCACTCCCTCCTCCCACCCCACCCCACCTTACCCCACACACTCCTTAAACCAAATTTCATTACATTACACTCCCCTCCCGTTCTTTATCTCTCATGTGTAGTGTGTCTCCCGCAGCCCAAACCATCTATGATGCCTATTATTCCTTCCCCTTTAACCTCCCTATATCTTTCCCATTCTCTTCTAAATAACTTTATAAACCAATTTTTCAGGAACTCTATTGAATTAGTCCCTTCACACTTTTCTGGCAGTCCCAGCAGTCTTACATTATTCCTGTGATGTCTGTTTTCTATTTTATCAATTTTTTCATCAAGTTTACTCATTTGTTCCATGTGTGGTCAGTGTAAGACACCACAACACATTCCAGTGGGTCTCCTACAATCCATACCCAATGGAGAGAGGCTTTGGACCCACCTGTCTATGGATTTTATTGTGGAGTTACTAAATTCCGAGGGCAACACAGTTTTTCTTATGGTGGTTGACCGGTTCTCAAAAATGTCACATTGTATTCCACTTAAGAAGTTGCCCACATCCAAAGAACTGGTCTCCATTTTTGCTTGGAAGATCTTTCTATTTCATTGTCTACCCAAGGTTATCATCTCGCACAGGGGTAGCCAGTTTGTCTTCAGAGTTGGGTGAGCCTTTTGTGCACAGTTGGGAATTCAGCTTTCCGTCTCCTCTGCGTATCACCCGAAGTCCAATGGGGCCGTAGAATGAGTCAACCAATCGTTAGAGCAGTTTCTACGCATGGCATGGCTTGCCTTCGAAACACATCCCTCTTGGCTGCTGATTTGACCGGATTGACAGCACTTTCACCATGCTGAGGATCTTTTCTCTGTACATCCATCCAGGCTCGATATCATGGCGGTCCTCGTCTCATCGGCATCAGCTATTCAGACACTGATTCTGCGCTGTGTAGGGTTAGCCTGGATCACCGGACCACACCACTCCCCTGGATTTTTACCTTTACACACTTAGATTGCTCTTGATCAGTCATCCCCAGCCATAGCCTGTCTCCCCCTCCTACATGTGAGTGCAATCTTTGTTTGTAAAACTACTTTTTTATTAAACAGTGTCACACTATGCCTCTCTGTCCTTCCCTTCTTTTTCAGGATATTTTAAAGCCACAAGTTTTGCCAGTTTTGAAAAAGATATGGAAGAGGTTACATAGTTACATAGTTACATAGTTACATAGTTAGTCAGGTTGAAAAAAGACACAAGTCCATCCAGTTCAACCACAAAAAATAAAAAAAACAAAATAAAAAACACAGTAAAATCCTATACACCCAACTCCATACCCACAGTTGATCCAGAGGAAGGCAAAAAACCCCAGCAGAGCATGATCCAATTTGCTACAGCAGGGGAAAAAATTCCTTCCTGATCCCCGGAGAGGCAATCGGATTTACCCTGGATCAACTTTACCTACAAATCTTAGTACTCAGTTATATTCTGTACATTTAGGAAAGAATCCAGGCCTTTCTTAAAGCAATCTACTGAGCTGGCCAGAACCACCTCTGGAGGGAGTCTGTTCCACATTTTCACAGCTCTTACTGTGAAAAAACCTTTCCGTATTTGGAGGTGAAATCTCTTTTCCTCTAGACGTAAAGAGTGCCCCCTTGTCCTCAGTGTTGACCGTAAAGTGAATAACTCAACACCAAGTTCACTGTATGGACACTGTATAGTAATAAGCTCTGCATGGTTTGAGATTATCAGGTTCAACAGGGCATCATTCCTAGTTGGGGCCTCAATAAACTGCAGCATAAAATTGTCCTGCAATAGGTTTTTAAATTGTTGTCCTTTAACTGTCCCAGAAGTGCCATTAATCCAGTCAATTTCTGGGTAGTTAAAATCCCCCATTATTATCACCGTCCCAGACCTTGCAGCCCTTTCCATCTGTGCAAGGAGCTGAGTCTCCACCTCCTCATTAACATTGGGTGGTTTATAACAAACTCCAATGATTAATTTTGAACTACGCACATCTGTATGCAGCTCCACCCATAATGCTTCAGCCTCATCACACTCTCCATCAACCAGGTTCTCTTTCACGCTTGCTTTGAGGTCACTTCTCACATAGAGACAGACCCCTCCACCTTTCCTTTTTACCCTGTCTTTCCGAAAGAGAGCATAGCCAGGAATATTAATAGCCCAGTCATGTGAGGATTGAAGCCAAGTTTCAGCAATACCGATTACATCATAGCTCTCCTCATGCACCAGAGCTTCCAGCTCACCTGTTTTGCTTGGCAGACTTCTGGCATTGGTGAACAAACACTTAAATGTATTGTTACATTTTTCTCTGGTGTTTTTCATATAATTTATAGTAGTACTATTATTTCCAATGGCTGTTTGCAACATGGGAACTTTCTTGTCACCTGCCATAACCCGCCCCCCATCTATCCCCATTCCACTCTCCATTAATGTCTGACCACTAACTGACCTGTCTGCTCGATGTAATTCTAATTCACCCTCCCCCTCAATCCTAGTTTAAATACTCCTCCAGCATTCCCATAAACCTCTCCCCCAGCACAGCAGACCCCCTTCCATTCAAGTTCAAACCGTCTTTAGCATATAGGTTGCACCCCAATGAAAAGTCAGCCCAGTGCTCTAGAAACAAAAATCCCTCCTTCCTACACCAGGTCTTTAGCCATGCATTCAGCTCTCTAATCTCCCCCTGCCTTTCCTGTGTTGCGCATGGCACAGGCAATATTTCAGAGACTATCACCTTGGAGGTCCTTCCCTTCATCTTGCAGCCTAGTTCTTTAAATTGATTCTTAAGGAGCCTCCACCTTCCATGTATACTGTCACTGGTTCCAACGTGGACCAAGACAGCTGGGTCATGCCCAGCCCCTCCCAGTAATTTATCCACCCGGTCCACCACATGCCGAACCCTGGCACCAGGGAGACAGCAAACCATTCGGTTGAAGCGATCCTGGCGACAAATTATTCTATCAGTCCTTCTGATTATAGAATCCCCTATTACCACCAACTGTCTAGGCCTACCTGCACTCCCCTCCCCACCTCTACTAGATGGGTTGCTCTCCCGGCTGTTAGGGGTAGCAGTAACATCTAGGGTTGCCACCTCTGTGTTTGCCACCTCCACATCATCACCCAACTTGGCAAATTTGTTTTGATGCACAAATACAGGACTGGCCTTCCCTTTCTTCACGCCCCTTCCACTCCCTCTAACTGCATTAACCCATCTCCCTATCTGATAATCCTGACTTTCCCCTCCACCCTCCACATCAACCTTACTGACCACTTGCTCAGCGAGCAGAGGACCCCTTTCAAGGTTGTCATTTCTACCCAGTGTTGCAACTTGCTCCTCCAGATCTCTAATACGAGCTTCCAGAAGGGCAACCTGCTCACATCTGTCACAGCGGTATCCATCTTGGAGCTGTTGCACCAATTTTGCATACATGTGACACACTGTGCACTGAGCAAAACTTTCAACCCTGCTAGCACTCATTTCCCAGTTACAATATAATTACTTGTATGAAGATTAAGATAATACTTACAGTTTTAGGTTCAATAAAAGTTTTATTAGAAATTTTTGACAGAAATCAAAGAAAACCAGAACCGAACCCCCAACAATGGGTGGGACGGTCCACAATGTAATACAATATCACCTTCCATAATATTGGGTACAACATGGGTACAATTACATTACCCGCAAAAACATTTACACCGACATCTCCCGCATACCCCCCTACACATCCAACCATTGCCTCTCCTAGCCCTGGTGCCCCATTGGGAACCTACTGCGCCCATGGCCAGGAGAAAGCATGAAGATAACACATTTACACTAGGAGTGCTGCCACTAGGGAGGTAGTGGGCTGACCATGTGACTAGATCAACGAGAAAAAAAAAATGAAAAGAAAAGAAAATGGGCCAAGGGAATCAACCTATAACATTGGGAGGTCAACAACTAGCCCTGGTCCATTTTAATACATTCGTGGAAGGTAATAAGAGTAACAGAGAAGAATAAAGAGAGAATAAGTCCAGATGATAGAACATAAAAGAGAGAGAAAAGAGAACAAAGAAAAGGTAGGAAAAAGAAGGGGGTGGGAAGGGAAGGGGGGATGGGTGGTGTGCCTGGGCTCTCCGAGCCTCTAGTATATATGACTAGCTCCAATCCCCTCAAACCTTTCAGGCCAGAGGGGAGATTGGGTCAGGTGAAAGAAGTTTCTTCAACGCATCTGAGGAAGAGTAGTGTCTCCAAATTCCCCATGTGAAGGCAAAGTTAGCATGATTTTCTAGAACTTTAGCTTGGAGTTCCTCCATCAGCATGACTCCATTCATTTCATTGACCCATTCTGCCAGAGATGGGGGCGAGGGTGATTTCCAGTGTCTAGATATCAGTTGCCTACCCGTGCTGAGGCAGAATCTTAGAAGAGTGTGTTTCTGAAACTTAAAAGTCCCCGGGAGAATAGACAACAGAGCAACCATAGGGGTGGGAGTGAGGGGTTTATCATACATAGTTGAGTAAATCTGAAATATCTGGGTCCAAAACGGACGAATAATTTCACAATCCCACCATATGTGTAGATACGTACCAACAGCCGAATTACATCTCCAGCATGAGTCAGAAGCCGAGGGAAACATGATCCTGAGGGTAGACGGTACTCTATACCACCATGATATTACTTTATAATTTTTTTCCCGGACATAACTCGAGATAGATGATTTGTGTGTGTAATAAAAGGCTTTCTGCCAGGCTGCCTCACTAATATCTTTCCCCAGATCCCCCGACCAGGCTGCTGTGAATTTAGGAAGAGAAGAATTTGAGCGCCCCAACATCATTTTATATAGCTGAGAAAGAGTGTGACGAGGGGTTTCCGGGAGCAAACATAATTGTTCAAATTCCGTCGGGGGCCTATGTACTTGTCTTGAGTCATGTAGGTGTTTGCAATAGGTGGTCAAATGGATGCGTGTGAGCCAGGTAACTCTTGGAAGTGAGGACTCCTCATCAGTCACAAAAGAGCCCGTGCTGACGTTGACAAACTGTCGTGCTGTGGGCCATTGATCCCTTTCATAGCTATTGAAGATATGGGCAAGCCTGCCCTCAGGGAGCGCCGGGTTATCAAACAGAGGGGTCAATGGGCCTGGGTCAGTGGTTAAGGCAAAGGTCTCCCTCCGTCTATACCAAACCGCCAGTGCGTCTCTGGTCAGTGGTGACAGATCCAGCAGGGCTCGATATGTCTTCTCGTGGCCCCAAAGAAGGGCCCGGAGATCTATAGGGGATAGGTCCTGTTCAACCGAGGTAGCCACCTTGCGTCTAGGCCAAGGGAACCACTCTAAAAGCCTAGAGAACACCACCGCCGCGTGATAAAGTTCGAAATCGGGGAGACCCGCTCCCCCCCTAGTTATAGGGGAGCACAATAATTTATGTTTCAATCTTGGGCGGCTGCCCCTCCATACGAATCTTATAGACATTGATCGCAATGCCCGGAAGAACGCGGAGGGGAGGACAATCGGTAAGGCCTGGAACATATATAGCAGTTTGGGCAATATGTCCATCTTCAAGGTGTTCATACGTCCAAACCAGGATACCGGCAGATTCAAACGTTCCTCAGTAAGGCGCTTGACCTTGTTTAGGAGAGGGCCATGGTTAAGGGAATATATCTCCGAAAGGTTGGCAGGTATCTCCGTTCCAAGATAAGTAACAGATTTAGACCGCCATTGAAAGGAAAAATTAGATTTCAATACCACTAAAACCGGTTGTGACAACGAGACATTAAGTGCCTCCGTCTTGGATAGGTTAAGTTTATAGTTGCTCAGGGCACCAAACCTGGCAATCTCTGCCAAAATAGACGGGATGGTGACGTGTGGGTGCGTGACATATAACAAAAGATCGTCAGCGTATAGGGAGAGTTTGCAGTGAGATGAGGGGGTCGATAGTCCCTGTATGCTTTGATTCGCTCTGAGTGCCTGTGCCAGGTGCTCTATAACAAGAGCGAACAGGAGAGGGGAGAGGGGACACCCCTGTCTGGTACCGTTTCTTATAGAGAATGTATCTGACACAACGCCGTTGACCAGAACCGATGCGGAGGGGTTACTATAGAGGGACATAATTCGTGCTAACATCTTTTGGCCCAGGCCTATTTGGGTCAGAGTGCATCTCAGGAAGGGCCAACTGACCCTATCGAAGGCCTTTTCCGCGTCACAAGAAAGAAGACAGGTGGGGATACGGTGGCGTTTAGCGTATGCGATTAAGTGAATCGTTTTGGTAGTGTTGTCACGGGCCTCTCGGCACGGGACAAAACCCACCTGATCCCCATGTATGATATTAGGGAGTAGGGGGGAAAGGCGTTCCGATAGAATCTTAGAAAACAATTTCAGGTCGACATTTAGCAAGGAGATTGGCCTGTAGTTGGGGCAAAGTGAGTGGTCCTTTCCTGGTTTTGGAATAACAGCTATTTGGGCATGTAGTAGGCCGAGGGATGGGGAAAGAGTCTCATCTATAGCATTAAAGGCTTTGGCAAGGAGAGGAGAGAGCTGGGTTGCGAAGGTTTTATAAAACCGAGGTGTAAACCCGTCTGGACCCGGGCTCTTACCATTTTTTAATTTCTTGATTGCCAACAAGAAGTCCGCCTCCGCCAGGGGCGTCTCAAGCTCCTCAGCCTCAGCCGTCGGGATGGGAGGAAGGGCAGTTTCCTGCACATAGGAAGATATAGCATCCCCTGGGTCGGGTCCCTGATCAGGGGATCCCATCCCCGAGGGGGGAAGATTGTAAAGTCCTGCATAGAACCGCCGAAACTCTTCTGCTATCGCTGTATTACTATAAGCCTTTTTTCCATTGGCTGAGGTAATGAAGGGAATGTGTTTCCTAGCCTGACGGGGTTGAAGCGTGTTCGCTAGGAGCTTGCCACAATTGTTAGCTTGGGCATAGTGTGTAAATCGCCCTTTATCCCTGGCCACTAGGGCGCGCTCTGTAAAAATTTGTAGGAGATCTCTACGGGCGTTGGCTAGGTCCACTAATTTAGAGGGTTCCGGGGATTGCTTATGAGAGTCCTCCAAGGTGGCAATAGTGCCGAGGAGACGAGTAATGTCCATGGTGCGAGCTTTCTTTAACCGAGACCCATGCTGGATAAATTTGCCCCGAAGGACACACTTCAGGGCTTCCCACTTCGTCAATGAATTAGTCTCATCCCGAGCGTGGTCAGCGTTAAAGTGTAAAATTGTCTGAATGATATCTGCTGTACAGGCCAAGTCCGAGAGCAGATTATCATTGAGCCTCCAGGACGATCTAGATTTGAAGGGGGGAATCTTCCCCAAGGTAAAGTGAACAGGGGCATGATCAGACCATAATTTAATACCTATGGATGCTGTCGGTGAGAGGTCCAATAGGGACTGCGAAATCAGTTTATAGTCTAACCTACTGTATGAAGAGTGTGCAGGGGAAAAGTAAGTGTAGTCCCTCCCCGACGGGTGCAGAACCCTCCACACATCGGTGAGGGAAAGTTCGGACAACAGAGAGCGCAGCCTGGTCAGGGCAGCCAGAGAAAGTGAGGACTTACCCGTAGATGTGTCCATTCGGGGAATCCGAGCAGCATTGAGGTCACCACCCAGGATCATGTTTGTCGTGCTGAACTTCTTCAGGCGGGAGATCACCGAGGAGAAGAACTGTGGTTGGTCCTGGTTGGGAGAGTAAACATTAATGATGGTATAGATCATATTCTTGTATGACAGTTTAAGCATGATATATCTTCCTGAGGGGTCAACCCAAGTGTCTAGAACATCACAACAGCTGGGTCATGCCCAGCCCCTCCCAGTAATTTATCCACCCGGTCCACCACATGCCGAACCCTGGCACCAGGGAGACAGCAAACCATTCGGTTGAAGCGATCCTGGCGACAAATTATTCTATCAGTCCTTCTGATTATAGAATCCCCTATTACCACCAACTGTCTAGGCCTACCTGCACTCCCCTCCCCACCTCTACTAGATGGGTTGCTCTCCCGGCTGTTAGGGGTAGCAGTAACATCTAGGGTTGCCACCTCTGTGTTTGCCACCTCCACATCATCACCCAACTTGGCAAATTTGTTTTGATGCACAAATACAGGACTGGCCTTCCCTTTCTTCACGCCCCTTCCACTCCCTCTAACTGCATTAACCCATCTCCCTATCTGATAATCCTGACTTTCCCCTCCACCCTCCACATCAACCTTACTGACCACTTGCTCAGCGAGCAGAGGACCCCTTTCAAGGTTGTCATTTCTACCCAGTGTTGCAACTTGCTCCTCCAGATCTCTAATACGAGCTTCCAGAAGGGCAACCTGCTCACATCTGTCACAGCGGTATCCATCTTGGAGCTGTTGCACCAATTTTGCATACATGTGACACACTGTGCACTGAGCAAAACTTTCAACCCTGCTAGCACTCATTTCCCAGTTACAATATAATTACTTGTATGAAGATTAAGATAATACTTACAGTTTTAGGTTCAATAAAAGTTTTATTAGAAATTTTTGACAGAAATCAAAGAAAACCAGAACCGAACCCCCAACAATGGGTGGGACGGTCCACAATGTAATACAATATCACCTTCCATAATATTGGGTACAACATGGGTACAATTACATTACCCGCAAAAACATTTACACCGACATCTCCCGCATACCCCCCTACACATCCAACCATTGCCTCTCCTAGCCCTGGTGCCCCATTGGGAACCTACTGCGCCCATGGCCAGGAGAAAGCATGAAGATAACACATTTACACTAGGAGTGCTGCCACTAGGGAGGTAGTGGGCTGACCATGTGACTAGATCAACGAGAAAAAAAAAATGAAAAGAAAAGAAAATGGGCCAAGGGAATCAACCTATAACATTGGGAGGTCAACAACTAGCCCTGGTCCATTTTAATACATTCGTGGAAGGTAATAAGAGTAACAGAGAAGAATAAAGAGAGAATAAGTCCAGATGATAGAACATAAAAGAGAGAGAAAAGAGAACAAAGAAAAGGTAGGAAAAAGAAGGGGGTGGGAAGGGAAGGGGGGATGGGTGGTGTGCCTGGGCTCTCCGAGCCTCTAGTATATATGACTAGCTCCAATCCCCTCAAACCTTTCAGGCCAGAGGGGAGATTGGGTCAGGTGAAAGAAGTTTCTTCAACGCATCTGAGGAAGAGTAGTGTCTCCAAATTCCCCATGTGAAGGCAAAGTTAGCATGATTTTCTAGAACTTTAGCTTGGAGTTCCTCCATCAGCATGACTCCATTCATTTCATTGACCCATTCTGCCAGAGATGGGGGCGAGGGTGATTTCCAGTGTCTAGATATCAGTTGCCTACCCGTGCTGAGGCAGAATCTTAGAAGAGTGTGTTTCTGAAACTTAAAAGTCCCCGGGAGAATAGACAACAGAGCAACCATAGGGGTGGGAGTGAGGGGTTTATCATACATAGTTGAGTAAATCTGAAATATCTGGGTCCAAAACGGACGAATAATTTCACAATCCCACCATATGTGTAGATACGTACCAACAGCCGAATTACATCTCCAGCATGAGTCAGAAGCCGAGGGAAACATGATCCTGAGGGTAGACGGTACTCTATACCACCATGATATTACTTTATAATTTTTTTCCCGGACATAACTCGAGATAGATGATTTGTGTGTGTAATAAAAGGCTTTCTGCCAGGCTGCCTCACTAATATCTTTCCCCAGATCCCCCGACCAGGCTGCTGTGAATTTAGGAAGAGAAGAATTTGAGCGCCCCAACATCATTTTATATAGCTGAGAAAGAGTGTGACGAGGGGTTTCCGGGAGCAAACATAATTGTTCAAATTCCGTCGGGGGCCTATGTACTTGTCTTGAGTCATGTAGGTATTTGCAATAGGTGGTCAAATGGATGCGTGTGAGCCAGGTAACTCTTGGAAGTGAGGACTCCTCATCAGTCACAAAAGAGCCCGTGCTGACGTTGACAAACTGTCGTGCTGTGGGCCATTGATCCCTTTCATAGCTATTGAAGATATGGGCAAGCCTGCCCTCAGGGAGCGCCGGGTTATCAAACAGAGGGGTCAATGGGCCTGGGTCAGTGGTTAAGGCAAAGGCCTCCCTCCGTCTGTACCAAACCGCCAGTGCGTCTCTGGTCAGTGGTGACAGATCCAGCAGGGCTCGATATGTCTTCTCGTGGCCCCAAAGAAGGGCCCGGAGATCTATAGGGGATAGGTCCTGTTCAACCGAGGTAGCCACCTTGCGTCTAGGCCAAGGGAACCACTCCAAAAGCCTAGAGAACACCACCGCCGCGTGATAAAGTTCGAAATCGGGGAGACCCGCTCCCCCCCTAGTTATAGGGGAGCACAATAATTTATGTTTCAATCTTGGGCGGCTGCCCCTCCATACGAATCTTATAGACATTGATCGCAATGCCCGGAAGAACGCGGAGGGGAGGACAATCGGTAAAGCCTGGAACATATATAGCAGTTTGGGCAATATGTCCATCTTCAAGGTGTTCATACGTCCAAACCAGGATACCGGCAGATTCAAACGTTCCTCAGTAAGGCGCTTGACCTTGTTTAGGAGAGGGCCATGGTTAAGGGAATATATCTCCGAAAGGTTGGCAGGTATCTCCGTTCCAAGATAAGTAACAGATTTAGACCGCCATTGAAAGGAAAAATTAGATTTCAATACCACTAAAACCGGTTGTGACAACGAGACATTAAGTGCCTCCGTCTTGGATAGGTTAAGTTTATAGTTGCTCAGGGCACCAAACCTGGCAATCTCTGCCAAAATAGACGGGATGGTGACGTGTGGGTGCGTGACATATAACAAAAGATCGTCAGCGTATAGGGAGAGTTTGCAGTGAGATGAGGGGGTCGATAGTCCCTGTATGCTTTGATTCGCTCTGAGTGCCTGTGCCAGGTGCTCTATAACAAGAGCGAACAGGAGAGGGGAGAGGGGACACCCCTGTCTGGTACCGTTTCTTATAGAGAATGTATCTGACACAACGCCGTTGACCAGAACCGATGCGGAGGGGTTACTATAGAGGGACATAATTCGTGCTAACATCTTTTGGCCCAGGCCTATTTGGGTCAGAGTGCATCTCAGGAAGGGCCAACTGACCCTATCGAAGGCCTTTTCCGCGTCACAAGAAAGAAGACAGGTGGGGATACGGTGGCGTTTGGCGTATGCGATTAAGTGAATCGTTTTGGTAGTGTTGTCACGGGCCTCTCGGCCCGGGACAAAACCCACCTGATCCCCATGTATGATATTAGGGAGTAGGGGGGAAAGGCGTTCCGATAGAATCTTAGAAAACAATTTCAGGTCGACATTTAGCAAGGAGATTGGCCTGTAGTTGGGGCAAAGTGAGTGGTCCTTTCCTGGTTTTGGAATAACAGCTATTTGGGCATGTAGTAGGCCGAGGGATGGGGAAAGAGTCTCATCTATAGCATTAAAGGCTTTGGCAAGGAGAGGAGAGAGCTGGGTTGCGAAGGTTTTATAAAACCGAGGTGTAAACCCGTCTGGACCCGGGCTCTTACCATTTTTTAATTTCTTGATTGCCAACAAGAAGTCCGCCTCCGCCAGGGGCGTCTCAAGCTCCTCAGCCTCAGCCGTCGGGATGGGAGGAAGGGCAGTTTCCTGCACATAGGAATATATAGCATCCCCTGGGTCGGGTCCCTGATCAGGGGATCCCATCCCCGAGGGGGGAAGATTGTAAAGTCCTGCATAGAACCGCCGAAACTCTTCTGCTATCGCTGTATTACTATAAGCCTTTTTTCCATTGGCTGAGGTAATGAAGGGAATGTGTTTCCTAGCCTGACGGGGTTGAAGCGTGTTCGCTAGGAGCTTGCCACAATTGTTAGCTTGGGCATAGTGTGTAAATCGCCCTTTATCCCTGGCCACTAGGGCGCGCTCTGTAAAAATTTGTAGGAGATCTCTACGGGCGTTGGCTAGGTCCACTAATTTAGAGGGTTCCGGGGATTGCTTATGAGAGTCCTCCAAGGTGGCAATAGTGCCGAGGAGACGAGTAATGTCCATGGTGCGAGCTTTCTTTAACCGAGACCCATGCTGGATAAATTTGCCCCGAAGGACACACTTCAGGGCTTCCCACTTCGTCAATGAATTAGTCTCATCCCGAGCGTGGTCAGCGTTAAAGTGTAAAATTGTCTGAATGATATCTGCTGTACAGGCCAAGTCCGAGAGCAGATTATCATTGAGCCTCCAGGACGATCTAGATTTGAAGGGGGGAATCTTCCCCAAGGTAAAGTGAACAGGGGCATGATCAGACCATAATTTAATACCTATGGATGCTGTCGGTGAGAGGTCCAATAGGGACTGCGAAATCAGTTTATAGTCTAACCTACTGTATGAAGAGTGTGCAGGGGAAAAGTAAGTGTAGTCCCTCCCCGACGGGTGCAGAACCCTCCACACATCGGTGAGGGAAAGTTCGGACAACAGAGAGCGCAGCCTGGTCAGGGCAGCCAGAGAAAGTGAGGACTTACCCGTAGATGTGTCCATTCGGGGAATCCGAGCAGCATTGAGGTCACCACCCAGGATCATGTTTGTCGTGCTGAACTTCTTCAGGCGGGAGATCACCGAGGAGAAGAACTGTGGTTGGTCCTGGTTGGGAGAGTAAACATTAATGATGGTATAGATCATATTCTTGTATGACAGTTTAAGCATGATATATCTTCCTGAGGGGTCAACCCAAGTGTCTAGAACATCACAACAGCTGGGTCATGCCCAGCTCCTCCCAGTAATTTATCCACCCGGTCCACCACATGCCGAACCCTGGCACCAGGGAGACAGCAAACCATTCGGTTGAAGCGATCCTGGCGACAAATTATTCTATCAGTCCTTCTGATTATAGAATCCCCTATTACCACCAACTGTCTAGGCCTACCTGCACTCCCCTCCCCACCTCTACTAGATGGGTTGCTCTCCCGGCTGTTAGGGGTAGCAGTAACATCTAGGGTTGCCACCTCTGTGTTTGCCACCTCCACATCATCACCCAACTTGGCAAATTTGTTTTGATGCACAAATACAGGACTGGCCTTCCCTTTCTTCACGCCCCTTCCACTCCCTCTAACTGCATTAACCCATCTCCCTATCTGATAATCCTGACTTTCCCCTCCACCCTCCACATCAACCTTACTGACCACTTGCTCAGCGAGCAGAGGACCCCTTTCAAGGTTGTCATTTCTACCCAGTGTTGCAACTTGCTCCTCCAGATCTCTAATACGAGCTTCCAGAAGGGCAACCTGCTCACATCTGTCACAGCGGTATCCATCTTGGAGCTGTTGCACCAATTTTGCATACATGTGACACACTGTGCACTGAGCAAAACTTTCAACCCTGCTAGCACTCATTTCCCAGTTACAATATAATTACTTGTATGAAGATTAAGATAATACTTACAGTTTTAGGTTCAATAAAAGTTTTATTAGAAATTTTTGACAGAAATCAAAGAAAACCAGAACCGAACCCCCAACAATGGGTGGGACGGTCCACAATGTAATACAATATCACCTTCCATAATATTGGGTACAACATGGGTACAATTACATTACCCGCAAAAACATTTACACCGACATCTCCCGCATACCCCCCTACACATCCAACCATTGCCTCTCCTAGCCCTGGTGCCCCATTGGGAACCTACTGCGCCCATGGCCAGGAGAAAGCATGAAGATAACACATTTACACTAGGAGTGCTGCCACTAGGGAGGTAGTGGGCTGACCATGTGACTAGATCAACGAGAAAAAAAAATGAAAAGAAAAGAAAATGGGCCAAGGGAATCAACCTATAACATTGGGAGGTCAACAACTAGCCCTGGTCCATTTTAATACATTCGTGGAAGGTAATAAGAGTAACAGAGAAGAATAAAGAGAGAATAAGTCCAGATGATAGAACATAAAAGAGAGAGAAAAGAGAACAAAGAAAAGGTAGGAAAAAGAAGGGGGTGGGAAGGGAAGGGGGGATGGGTGGTGTGCCTGGGCTCTCCGAGCCTCTAGTATATATGACTAGCTCCAATCCCCTCAAACCTTTCAGGCCAGAGGGGAGATTGGGTCAGGTGAAAGAAGTTTCTTCAACGCATCTGAGGAAGAGTAGTGTCTCCAAATTCCCCATGTGAAGGCAAAGTTAGCATGATTTTCTAGAACTTTAGCTTGGAGTTCCTCCATCAGCATGACTCCATTCATTTCATTGACCCATTCTGCCAGAGATGGGGGCGAGGGTGATTTCCAGTGTCTAGATATCAGTTGCCTACCCGTGCTGAGGCAGAATCTTAGAAGAGTGTGTTTCTGAAACTTAAAAGTCCCCGGGAGAATAGACAACAGAGCAACCATAGGGGTGGGAGTGAGGGGTTTATCATACATAGTTGAGTAAATCTGAAATATCTGGGTCCAAAACGGACAAATAATTTCACAATCCCACCATATGTGTAGATACGTACCAACAGCCGAATTACATCTCCAGCATGAGTCAGAAGCCGAGGGAAACATGATCCTGAGGGTAGACGGTACTCTATACCACCATGATATTACTTTATAATTTTTTTCCCGGACATAACTCGAGATAGATGATTTGTGTGTGTAATAAAAGGCTTTCTGCCAGGCTGCCTCACTAATATCTTTCCCCAGATCCCCCGACCAGGCTGCAGTGAATTTAGGAAGAGAAGAATTTGAGCGCCCCAACATCATTTTATATAGCTGAGAAAGAGTGTGACGAGGGGTTTCCGGGAGCAAACATAATTGTTCAAATTCCGTCGGGGGCCTATGTACTTGTCTTGAGTCATGTAGGTGTTTGCAATAGGTGGTCAAATGGATGCGTGTGAGCCAGGTAACTCTTGGAAGTGAGGACTCCTCATCAGTCACAAAAGAGCCCGTGCTGACGTTGACAAACTGTCGTGCTGTGGGCCATTGATCCCTTTCATAGCTATTGAAGATATGGGCAAGCCTGCCCTCAGGGAGCGCCGGGTTATCAAACAGAGGGGTCAATGGGCCTGGGTCAGTGGTTAAGGCAAAGGCCTCCCTCCGTCTGTACCAAACCGCCAGTGCGTCTCTGGTCAGTGGTGACAGGTCCAGCAGGGCTCGATATGTCTTCTCGTGGCCCCAAAGAAGGGCCCGGAGATCTATAGGGGATAGGTCCTGTTCAACCGAGGTAGCCACCTTGCGTCTAGGCCAAGGGAACCACTCCAAAAGCCTAGAGAACACCACCGCCGCGTGATAAAGTTCGAAATCGGGGAGACCCGCTCCCCCCCTAGTTATAGGGGAGCACAATAATTTATGTTTCAATCTTGGGTGGCTGCCCCTCCATACGAATCTTATAGACATTGATCGCAATGCCCGGAAGAACGCGGAGGGGAGGACAATCGGTAAAGCCTGGAACATATATAGCAGTTTGGGCAATATGTCCATCTTCAAGGTGTTCATACGTCCAAACCAGGATACCGGCAGATTCAAACGTTCCTCAGTAAGGCGCTTGACCTTGTTTAGGAGAGGGCCATGGTTAAGGGAATATATCTCCGAAAGGTTGGCAGGTATCTCCGTTCCAAGATAAGTAACAGATTTAGACCGCCATTGAAAGGAAAAATTAGATTTCAATACCACTAAAACCGGTTGTGACAACGAGACATTAAGTGCCTCCGTCTTGGATAGGTTAAGTTTATAGTTGCTCAGGGCACCAAACCTGGCAATCTCTGCCAAAATAGACGGGATGGTGACGTGTGGGTGCGTGACATATAACAAAAGATCGTCAGCGTATAGGGAGAGTTTGCAGTGAGATGAGGGGGTCGATAGTCCCTGTATGCTTTGATTCGCTCTAAGTGCCTGTGCTAGGTGCTCTATAACAAGAGCGAACAGGAGAGGGGAGAGGGGACACCCCTGTCTGGTACCGTTTCTTATAGAGAACGTATCTGACACAACGCCGTTGACCAGAACCGATGCGGAGGGGTTACTATAGAGGGACATAATTCGTGCTAACATCTTTTGGCCCAGGCCTATTTGGGTCAGAGTGGATCTCAGGAAGGGCCAACTGACCCTATCGAAGGCCTTTTCCGCGTCACAAGAAAGAAGACAGGTGGGGATACGGTGGCGTTTAGCGTATGCGATTAAGTGAATCGTTTTGGTAGTGTTGTCACGGGCCTCTCGGCACGGGACAAAACCCACCTGATCCCCATGTATGATATTAGGGAGTAGGGGGGAAAGGCGTTCCGATAGAATCTTAGAAAACAATTTCAGGTCGACATTTAGCAAGGAGATTGGCCTGTAGTTGGGGCAAAGTGAGTGGTCCTTTCCTGGTTTTGGAATAACAGCTATTTGGGCATGTAGTAGGCCGAGGGATGGGGAAAGAGTCTCATCTATAGCATTAAAGGCTTTGGCAAGGAGAGGAGAGAGCTGGGTTGCGAAGGTTTTATAAAACCGAGGTGTAAACCCGTCTGGACCCGGGCTCTTACCATTTTTTAATTTCTTGATTGCCAACAAGAAGTCCGCCTCCGCCAGGGGCGTCTCAAGCTCCTCAGCCTCAGCCGTCGGGATGGGAGGAAGGGCAGTTTCCTGCACATAGGAATATATAGCATCCCCTGGGTCGGGTCCCTGATTGTAAAGTCCGCGCTCTGTAAAAATTTGTAGGAGATCTCTACGGGCGTTGGCTAGGTCCACTAATTTAGAGGGTTCCGGGGATTGCTTATGAGAGTCCTCCAAGGTGGCAATAGTGCCGAGGAGACGAGTAATGTCCATGGTGCGAGCTTTCTTTAACCGAGACCCATGCTGGATAAATTTGCCCCGAAGGACACACTTCAGGGCTTCCCACTTCGTCAATGAATTAGTCTCATCCCGAGCGTGGTCAGCGTTAAAGTGTAAAATTGTCTGAATGATATCTGCTGTACAGGCCAAGTCCGAGAGCAGATTATCATTGAGCCTCCAGGACGATCTAGATTTGAAGGGGGGAATCTTCCCCAAGGTAAAGTGAACAGGGGCATGATCAGACCATAATTTAATACCTATGGATGCTGTCGGTGAGAGGTCCAATAGGGACTGCGAAATCAGTTTATAGTCTAACCTACTGTATGAAGAGTGTGCAGGGGAAAAGTAAGTGTAGTCCCTCCCCGACGGGTGCAGAACCCTCCACACATCGGTGAGGGAAAGTTCGGACAACAGAGAGCGCAGCCTGGTCAGGGCAGCCAGAGAAAGTGAGGACTTACCCGTAGATGTGTCCATTCGGGGAATCCGAGCAGCATTGAGGTCACCACCCAGGATCATGTTTGTCGTGCTGAACTTCTTCAGGCGGGAGATCACCGAGGAGAAGAACTGTGGTTGGTCCTGGTTGGGAGAGTAAACATTAATGATGGTATAGATCATATTCTTGTATGACAGTTTAAGCATGATATATCTTCCTGAGGGGTCAACCCAAGTGTCTAGAACATCAGGCGTAAAGGAGGAGTGGAAGGCTATCGAAACCCCTTTAGATTTAGCCAGGGGGTTGGTGCTATGGAACCAAGTGGGGTAGTGTTTACTTGTAATTTTGGGGAGCGAATCTGATCTAAAATGGGTTTCTTGAAGGAGAAGGATCTGTGTACGGAGCTTATGAAAATGGTATAAGATCTGTCTCCTTTTCTCAGGAACATTGAGGCCCCTGCAATTCAGGGAGGAAATCTTCAGGGCTATAGGGGTAGCCATAGAAAGCATAAGGGGGGTGTCCAGGGGGCATCAGGGAGAGGCAGGCACACCACGGGAGGGAGGTAGGTAGGAAAAGGGGGGGGAAGATGGGCAAGAGGCCCAAGAAGAAAGGACAGAAAAGAAAAAAAGAGAAAAAGGAAAAAAAGAGAGACCGCAAAGGAAAAACGTGACCTCGAGGGCCGTACTAAACTTGTTGCTAGCAACATTCCAGCTAACGCCACAATGGCTGCTGAATATCCTAGGTGGGGAAACGCGGTCAACGCATGGCGAGATGCCCGCACACACCGCAAGCATGGAGCTAAATAAACAGTAGCAAAATAAATCTTAAACGACATTTCAATTATTCTGGAATCCCCCGGACGGCAGCAGAAAGAAAGAGAAAAATAAATAAATTACTTAATACTCAACAACATGGGGTGATGAAGCCCCTGTCCATGATTCCGACATCATGCCATCCGGGGGGCCCCAGTCAACATACATCTACACACCACGTAAAACCTCAGTACAAAATCAGGGCCCAATCTGGGCAAAGGAGGGGGCGGGGGGGGGGGGGAGGTTGAGAAAGTGCTAGGAGAGCTCTCACTCCATCTGGGGTCAGGGCCGACCCCGGGGATAGGGGGCCAGAGCAAAGCTGGGGATATAGGCAAACATGAAAAAGTGTAAACAGTCCTGCAGCATACATTGTAAAAAAAAATAAAAAAAAAGGGGGGGGGGAAAACAAAAACCAATACCACAAAATGACACTTCAGGAACTGTTGATACAGTGCAAAGCTCCAACCTTTTTCGGGTCAGAAAGGTCCACCAGAAAATTGTTCAGCCGACCCATATCCCAGATGTGGGAAAACTGAGAGCAAAATGGGAAAAAGAAAGAGAGAATGTTAGAGGGGGCTCCACCTCTCAATCAGCAGGTGGTGCAGGGGTTTCAGCCCTGGAGCGTCTCGGTTTCTTGGTCTGTCTACGCCATCCAGAGGAGGGCTGGAATCCAGGAGTTGCGGCCTTCAGTGGCCAGTCAGGTAGGGATATCTGCGGCAGTTCAAAGGCACCCAGGAACTTCGGGAGATCACCGAGGGTTCTGAAGATAGCCGATTTCCCCTCATGGGACGCTGAGAGTTGAAAAGGGAAGCCCCACCTATATCGGATCTGCTTGGCTTGCAATTCTCCGGTCAACGGTTTCAGTGATCTGCGGAGGTCCAATGTCAGTTTGGACACATCTGGTAACAGGTGGATGCGGACTCCATTATGATAGATGGATTCTTGATTGTGGGCAGCCTGCATAATGGTATCTTTAATGGCATAGAAATGAACCCTGCAGATCACATCTCTGGGATAAGCTGGGTTAGGATTCTTGGGCCCCAGGGCTCTGTGGATCCGATCAAGCTCAATTGGGTCTTCTTTATCTTTCTGCAACAGTTCGTTAAAAACACCAATCACTACTGGGGCCAAGTCCTTAATTTCAATTGTTTCAGGGAGGCCTCGAATCCGAATATTATTGCGTCTGGCCCTATTTTCTTGTTCATCTTGAGCTAACATAAGCTGCTGGATCTGGGCAGTGTGTTCGTTCAGGATAACCTCATGAGCCTGCAGCGTGGAGACTGTTTCTTCCACATTATGTTCCACCTCCTCCAGCCTGTCTGTAACAGCCCTCCTGAGCTCAGATATCTCCTGCTTATAGGACCGTTCCATCCTCTGTACACAGGCCTCAAAGTCATGTCTAGTCGGCAGGGCCTTGATGTAGGCCTCAAGATTCCAGTCTCTATAGGAGCGATGGGATTCAGGGGAATGACACGCTGAGCGGGTCGAGCCCGCATCCGACTCCGGGGGGGAGATGGCCCTCTGTCTGGTTCTCATGGATGAGGAACTCTTGTGGGAAGAGGAGCCCTGGGAGGCCGAGTGTGTCCCTGCAGAGCGGGCCGCCGCCATCTTGGATGGGATGGGGTCACGCTGCTCCGGCCGGATTTTGTGAAAAAATCGATCGATTTCACCGTCACGACCCGGATCGGGGGTATGGTGAGCGTCTTCCCCTCCTTTCCTGCCCATTACCGACCTGTATAGTGGTGTGTAGTCGGTCAAAGTGCCGTTCGTGAGCGCGGTGTGTGCAGGAGCTCACGAGTCAGCGTCTTACTCCGCCATGCGCCAGGCCATGCCCCCATACTTACAGTTTTAGAAGACTCCTGTCTTAACTCTTGTTTTAAACTCCTGGTTTTTAACTCTTCCACTTGTAATCAAAAATTCCACTTCTGATCAGAAATTCCACACCAGATCTCAGCAAGGAGCCAGCTCTTATGGAGTTTTTACAGACACTTATATACTCACCTGTTAACAATTAGACACTCCCCTGTTAACAATTAAACACTCCCCTTAATTAGCAGAAAGGAAAAAAAAAGCTGTTTAAAAAGTGTCAGAGAAAAAAAGACAAACAATTGAACACTTGCAGCAGAAACAGTTAAAAGCAGCTAAAAGCAAATCCTGGTTTTTAACTCTTCCACTTGTAATCAAAAAATTTTTTTTGTACAGTTTCTATTTTAAGGGTGTGAATGTTAAATATGGCAATTGCAAGAAATACAAGCAGCTGGTGTGCATTAATATAGTCTAAAATCTTTTACATAAAAATCATGCTATTTTGCTATGCAAAACTATTACCAAATATGATGGTGTTATCTGTGGTTACCGGATCGTTTTCAAAAGCAAATGGTTATTATGTATAATATAAACAATATAATCACAGATTTGTTCTTCATGAAACTACTTAATGCACAAACTCAGAAATACTTTGAGCTTATACCAATTATATTAAGTAACCAGTTATAAAAAATATTAAAGAATATAAAAAAATATAGTCTTTCAGACATAAAGCTTTAAAAGCGTCTGTACAGTGTTAAAAATCACCTAGAGCCATTTTTGTCTCAAATGTTCACAGAACTGAGTTAAAATGAATGAGCTGCTATGCATATGTTGCTGCTGAGATCAACTTCATTATGTATGGTTGCACAATCATTTTTTTTTTCTTATCTGCTTTTTAGACTAGCTGTACTTCAGATAACAGAAACTTCCCTTGTGTCATGAGCGACACCTGTGCTGGATGAAGAGGAAATGCTGCTCTGCCTGGAAAAGGGAAATCTTCACTATCGTTTTTTTTGTGTTCTGAGTATTAAAAGCTTATTTGGTTGAGCTCAAAGTGATATTTTCTAAGGAATGTGTAGTTTCACTGATTAATAAATACCATAAAGAACACATTTGTGATTATATTGCTTATATTGATTATATTATAGTATCTGCAAGTAGGTTTTATGTATGTCTGGTATCCCATTGGGAAGATGTTTTCTTACCTCTTGTCCCTGTAATACCCATACAAGAAATGGAATGTACAGTTGTCACCAGGACAGATCAAAATAAAAACATTCAGAAGTTAGAACTTTTTCTCACTCAAAAAATGTGCTTTGTTTTTGTGTGTTTTCCAACATATTTTCCAACACTGCCAGCCCTATCGATAGGGGTACAGGCAGCAATCTTTAATGCCCCATCCCAAGAAGAAGAAAAAGAAGCTTCGCAAGCGTGCCCACTGGATTGTACAATAGTGTGACGTATTAATCATTTTTACATACATACATACATACATGTGGCCTGAAAATACGAGGCAAAAGATTATTTTACAAACTTTATGTCAAGCTTTAGTAAATTAAGCCTCTTGCTGCTAAGTTTTTTAATGAGAAAGATTTTGCCCACTGTTTGGATAGCTGTTTTTGGTCCACATCCCTGATACATACAGTGAAAAGAAATTCCTCAAAGAGTGGGATTTTATTAGACCAGAAACAGTAATGTCATAAAAGTACAAAATGTATTGAAGCAAATACACAATATATGATGTAAAAAGAGTTGATCAATAAAAACAAACACATGATATGATAAACAACATGGAGTCAAACCAATGGAATAACCTAGAAATCAACTGTCAAGAATAAGACAGAAGAAATCCAGAAATGTAGATTTCTTCTGTCTCATTCTTGGCAGTTGATTTTTAGGTAAGTCCATTGATTTGACTCCATGTTGTTCATCATACCATGTGTTTTTATTGATCAACTCTTTTTATATCATATATTGTATATTTGCCTCAATAAATGTTGTACTTTTATGACATTACTGTTTCTAGTCTGCTAAAATCCCACTCTTTGAGGAATTTCTTTTCACTTAGGCCCAGATTCTCGTAGAACAGCGTATTTTAGCGGCGGCGTGACGTATCCGATTTACGTTACGCCTCCGCAACTTAGACGGGCAAGTGCTGTATTCTCAAAGCACTTGCTCCATAAGTTGCGTCGGCGTAGCGTAAATCGGCCGGCGTAAGCCCGCCTAATTAAAATTTGGATCAGGGGGGTGTGTTTTATGTAAAACTACTGTGACCCGACGCGGGAACGACGACCATACATAACATTGGTAAGCCGCACTTATGACTCATATAGCAGGGGCAACTATACGCCGGGAAAAGCCTAACGTAAACATCGTAACTTTGCTGCGACGGCCGCGGGTACGTTCGGGAATTCGCGTATCTAGCTAATTTGCATACTCAACGCGGAATTTGACGGAAGCGCCACCTAGCGATCAATTAAAAAAATGCAGTTAAGATCCGACGGCGTAAGAGACTTACGCCTGTTGGATCTAATGGATATCCATGCGTAACTGATTCTAAGAATCAGGCGCATAGATACGATGGGTCGGATTAGGACTTACGACGGCATGGTGCTGCGCCGTCGTAAGTCCTTTCTGAATCTGGCCCTTAGTTTCTAAATGGCCACATATAGAGAAAATTTGAAAAAAAAAAAAAAAGGAAAAGCTGTATAATTTTGTCAAAGCCTGGTAAATCAAGGCCAAGAGGAACACCTCGATACATGTGCGTAAAAACTAGGGTTGTACCGATACTGAGCATTTGCGCGAGTACTCGCACAAATGCTCCCGATGCTTCACCGATACTTTTTGTCACTGCCGCCGTCTAGTTCATCGGCGCTCGGGGAACATAACAGCTTTCATTTGAATAGCTGTGTGTTCCCCGCCGCGCCCGTCATATATAGCCCCTCCCCCTTGTCCGGGCACTTTGATAGACAGATCACCTATCCCAGGATTGGATGGGTGATCTGTCTATCAAAGTGCCCGAACAAGGGGGAGGGGCTATATATGACGACACGTGGCGGTGAACACACAGCTATTCAAATGAAAGCTGTTATGTTCCCCGTGCGCCGATCAACTAGACGGCGGGGGGAGACCTACACAAAGCTGCATTTTGGGACATGGCTGCATGGGGAGACACAGGGCTGCATTTGGGGAGACACACGGCTGCATTTGGAGAGACACACAACTGCATTTGGGTAGACACACGGCTGCACTTAGGGAGACACACAGCTGCATTGGCAGACACGGCTGCATTGGGAGACACGGCTGCATTGGGAGACACGGCTGCATTTGGGGACACAAGGCTGCATTTGGGGACACATGGCTGCATTTGGGGACACATGGCTGCATTTTTTTAAAAAGTATCGGTAATCGGTATCGGCGAGTACATGAAAAAAAGTATTGGTACTTGTACTCGGTCCTAAAAAAGTGGTATCGGGACAACCCTAGCTAAAAACTATATATAAATAATTTCACAAATATGGGCAGAACGGAAGCCTGAGTGCATATATAACACCGAATTGATTAGTGAAAGAGATTTACCTGGCATCCTGTCTTGCTGGCAACAGTTTTAATGAGACAGGGGGCGAGGAACACGAAAACAGGAAAAAGGACAGAACAAAATTGTCCATGTTGTTGAAGAGTTTCCCTCATTTCTTGCCTGGTAAAATGTCAGTAGGAAAGTATGTGAGGGGGCCCCAGACAGCAGTTAAAAACTACCTACAAAAGGAACCCAGACAAAAATTAATTTGCACCACTAAATACCATGGAAAAAATAACTTTCTGAGCTTGAGGTGAAAAATTATTAAAACATCTTCATACCCCAAATGTCAAAATCACAGTCTATAATAAGCCCAATTCAAAGCCAGGGATAATTACACATAGCCCAGGACTGGGGTGACCTGGATCAAACAAGTATATTAATATAAAAATAACAAAGAATTTGAATATAACTCAACTAAATGTATACAAAATCAATAATGGTTGTGTAGCGCCCTGCTCCTGTTGAGTAGGCGCTATTTGTAAATGTAGTTATCTGAGCTGTAGTTTAGCTCAGAATTGTATGCCAAATTATGGGTTTCTGTTCCAGTTCAGCTGCATTGCACATCTTCCACCTGACTGTGGGGGTCGCTGTCACCAGGAGTCAAGGTTGGAAATGCAATGGACTGGGTGCATTGGGTCTCTCTTGCCCAGAAGCAGCCCAGTGACGTGGTCCACACCGCTGTGCATTCTGGGGGGGGGGTACTTAAAGGACAGACACTGTTCTGGCGGGGTCTTCTGATCCTGACCTGATGGCCCTCCTGGCCTCAGGGGTGTGTTAGCAGCCTTTTGGCCTCGGGGCCTGCTGGCCCGAGGCTCCGCTGCTGAGAGTAGGCCCAGGAGTTTCTGGGGCCTACTGGTCCAGGGGTGGTCCTGTGCTGTCTTGCCTGTGGGAAGAAGCCGAACAATTGGGGATCCAATTGGAGGACGCATTCTGGCCAATTTGCCTCACCTTGCGGCCGGCTTGGCTGAAAGATCATGGCACCGCGAGCAGTGTAATTTCTTTGGAACTTTGCAAAGTGTGTGTGTGTGTGGTTGCATGATCCTGTGGCAGAGGACCATGTTACGACTCGAGGGCACTCATCAAGTCTGTGGCAGAGACTTTTGAACAAGCTTCACACCGGCTGCTAGGTCAGTGAGAGAGGCCTATCTGGTGGTTGCTAAATCCAGTGTGGAAACGACTTGTCCTCTGGATCCAAGAACGTACCCGTGATCCGCAAAGCAAGGTACCTGAATCACCCCTACCCCTCCATCCCTCTGACGGAACTTGTTTAACAAAAACCCTTGAAGAAAAAGAAACAACGTGTTGGTGTGGACATTTGTAACTCTTCAAGAAGGACCCCTAGGGCAAGCATGGTGAACAGTAAGGTAGCGGCAGGCCCAAATCTAAACCAGCAGCTCCTACAGGGGTAGTGCTACAGTTGCATATCGCCATATCTCTATGCTGGAATAAGCCCTATGTAATACTAATAGCTGTAAGAAAGTGATCAAATGTAACCTGATCAGTAAAAAGGAGGTCCAGGTCAGCTATTGGTAAGACAGGATGGTCAGAACACCCTGCTCATGTCATGCATTCTACTATTTTACCAGGAGTTTATTGGAGAAGGGTGATTATTATGACAGTTGGTGTACAGGGATGTTTTGATTTTTCCTAACCTTTTTGAATGTAGACAGTTTGAAGGGTATTATGTAGTGTCATGTATTTTTGATATGTAATATTTAATAAAGCATAAAACATTTTAATCTTTTCCCTGATATCAGGAGTATGGATTTTGATTTTTCAGTGGCTCCTGTGTTAGGTGTTATATCAGTGTGGACCCCTGATCTGCACTCTATGTGGTGGTGATTTGCTGTGATCAGCAGTAAAATCCAGATGGGGGATCTAACCCTTCCACGCTCTATTTTGTCTAGACATCCACTTCAATTCTTTACTTTTTACTATATCCCAAACCAACATGTTACCCATTCTGATTAAGTTATTGCAATATATGAGTAAAATTATTGTACCACTTCTAATGCTATTAACCTCTGCTTAAATGGCCCAGAAGGCCCCAACAGTACTCTCTATGACTGTAGGGTTCTGTGTCCTCAAACTTGCTTTAAATATGCCACCCCATGTCACAGCCAAAAGTTACAAATATGAATATACTGTGTATGTTATATATGATGGAAAGAAGGGAAATTGAATCAATTATTAAATAGACGTTGCCATTTTTAAAGTAGCCTAAAACATCCACATACTTTGAATGTCAGTACAGAACCACTTTATATCAGTGATACTTCTTGTGAGCCCAAACCACATCTAATGCATGTTGGTCACCTCTCTCCTTGGATATTGGCTCAGTGTAAAGGAACTTAAAAAAAAGTAAAGAAAAATAAAAGGAATACAACCAAAAGTATAAAAGCAAGGTTACAATAAGTGACTGACTAAAATGACAAAAATATTTTCTATAACTAATATTTAAACTAAGGGATTAGTTATTAACATTTTTAAAGTTTTTGACCCATTTCAAGTTGACATGCATGTTAGAATAGAAAATGTAGGACACTACACAAACACCAATCTGATTTAACAGATCACAGTTCATCATTCAAAGTAATGATTTTGTTCACAAATGTAGATGCAAATTGCTTTAATATATTCAATTTTTATTTATTTTTTTATGAGCAGAAGACTAGGGTAAAGTGTTTTGTACAAAATTCCTATCTGATATGACTAGTAATGAATTGGTGATCTAATTAGTACATCCATATGCTTTTTTATAGAGGTCAGGTCATTTACAAATGTGTTTTAGCTTTTGACTTTTTAACCTTCTAGTCACTTATTAAATTAATAACTCCTACACAAGAACACTGGCTTGGGAGCTGCTCTCTAATGACTCATCGAAAGATATTCATATAATTAATGGAGTTGATACATATTTTCTAGAACACTCCTATCACTGCAGTAAGATGCTCTATTATTCCTGTTTTATTTTACTTTTATCTTGCTATGTTTTCATCCAGTTAATGATGCTCCAGTATGGCATTTGTCATGTACTTAGTGCATCTTGGGAATTTATTATACTGTACTGTACCAAAGGTTGTTTGTAACACCTCATTACTGGTTTCTTAGGATATTTGAAGATGTGGATTCTGGTTACCCAGGATAAAGGAGGACCCTGGAAGAGTGGATTAAATATAACCATTTTACTGTAGCCTTCAGAATAGAGATAAAAATTGTTCTCTAGACGAAATAAAACATCAGTCCATGAAACCATACATGTAAAACCTACCCAACATTTCTGCTTTTCATGCAGGTTCCTATGGTAGACTTTGCTAACTCACTGCTAAAGTCCCTTGTTTTTGGAAATATAGTGGGAACACCATCCTGACAATAATTTTAGAAGTATGGCAGGCATTCTCAGTCCCACTCTTTACTTTATTTATAGCTTGTTCTAATAGTTGGCTGATATATCGTCATGCATGTGGTGATATAGTCCATCACCCCTTGCTCTGCTTTGCTAACAGCACCATGTAGTAAAATTGCACACCTCTGGTGCCATCTTATGGGTTCTGGATTTGATACAATTTTGCTGATCTCCTTCTTACTCCTTGGCTGCCCCATTTGTTCTTAGGCAGGAGTAATGCCTTCCACTCTTGACTGACAGTATGCCACAATCCCATTCAGATGCTAAATCAGTGCAATGAAATCTGCATGTCGTTTGGCAAAGGTAAATTAAAAAGACAAGCTAAGTCAACTACAATAAATATGCTTCCCAATAGCTTTTGAAAAAAAACGCCTGATTTTTCTTTTAGCCTTATCTCTTACCTCCACACACAAAATTAAGAAAAAGCCAAAACAATGTACAAGGAAGTGCAACTTGTATCCATCATTTGACCTAGAGCTACTTAATTTCCAAAATAGCAGCTCAATACAGCACATTCCTTTTTTTAGTAAAATGAAAAAAAGTACTGTAACTTTAAATCACTTTAAAGGTTCAAGACAATACGTTCTTATTAAAATCTATCTGCAAATTGCAAGCCCCCTTTTCTTTTTCTTTTTTTTCTTTTGATGACCTGTTGCACATCTGTGAAGGGTTTCAGTTCAGTAACCTTGTCAAACAATGGAGTTTCATCTCTGCAACATTATATCATTTTGTATGACAATTCATTCTCTGCAGTAGTTGATTCATTATAATGTCGTTGATGAGCACAGGAATCTCCATATACTTTGTACATAGTGCAGAGGTCTCCCACATATTTTTTCCTCTTTTGGTCGAATTATTTTAGCCAGTAGTGTTATGCCGCGTACACACAACCGTTTTTCATGACGTGAAAAATGCAATTTTTTTAATTGGTCATTAAAAACGATCGTGTGTATGCCCTGGAGCATTTTTCTCTACGTGAAAAAAGGCCATTAAAAAACGGTCGTGTGTTACCCATAAGGAGTCTCTTAATGTTGCTATACAGGAAAACTGCTACACAATTGAAACACGCTGGTATAGGACCCCGGTTCTCCTACACAAATTCTCCCCAGCTGTCCCAGAAACATGCTGGAGATGCGGGAAGGGGAAGGGGACCATGCTCCACATATGGTGGGATTGGGATTCCCTTCAGCCATTTTGGAAAGAGGTGCATGAGATTATTGCACATGTTACTACTTATACCCTAGAGTATTCCCCTGCACAATACCTCTTGCATCACACACATTTAACCAGACCTGAATATTTTAAGTCCCTGGCCATGCATATGGTGAATGCGGCGAGACTCTGCATCTTGGTACATTGGCGCTCCACACGTGCTTCGACGATTGGGGAATGGTTCGGTAGGATCTCTAAGATCGAAGAAATGTAAGAGCTAGTCCATATCTCCCAGGAGCGCATTATGAAATTTACAAACACATGGGCATGCTGGGCTCACTTTAAAACAACTCAGCGTTTTCGGGCTCATAGTTCTTAGATTGTAGTCATTACTGGCCTAGACATATCGAGTTAGCGTTTTAGAGTCCAACCTTTGCGGCTACCCTGGTGGAGGACCACTAACACTGATGACACCTTGCCCCTGGTCCTTCCCCTCCCCCCCTCTTTATTTTCCTTTTTTTTTCTCTCTCTTCTTCTTTTATCTCTCTCTCTCTTTCTCTCGCTCTTCCTCTCTCTCTCTTTCTCTTCTTTCCTCCTCTACTCTCACATTCTCTCTTTCCTCAAAAAGTGTTGTGTTTTCATTAACGGCCATGTTGCTATATTTTACCAATCCTAGATGGTGGGATTGGAATATTGGCAGACATACTAGCCTTGGAATGTCTTTTCTATATTAATAGGCCCTGTAAGCTCGCATAAACATATGTTCATGTGCTTTCATTGTCTGTATGTCCTGATGTTCTGCTTTTTCTCAATAGAAAATCTTTATGAAAAAAAAATGGTCTTGTGTAGGCTTTAACAACGGGAAAAAAAACGCGTATGCTCAGAAGCAAGTTATGAGACGGGAGCACTCGTTCTGGTAAAACTAACATTTGTAATGGAGATAGCACATTCGTCATGATGTAGCAGACTGTAACAGACTGAAAAGCATGAAGACTGAAAAGCGCGAATCGTCTCTCACCAAAGTTTTACTACCACGAAATCAGCAAAAGCAGCCCAAAGGGTGGCGCCATCCGAATGGAACTTCCCCTTTATAGTGCCGTCGTACGTGTTGTACATTACCGCGCTTTGCTCAAGCATTTTTTTCACGATCGTGTGTATGCAAGGCAGGCTTGACAAGAATCATGTCGAGAAAAACGTTGTTTTTTCCATGACATTAAAAACGGTCGTGTGTACATGGCATTAGGCTATTTTCTCTATTGTTTGTATTCTCTTTAAAGTGGAAGTAAAGGGGAAAAAAACAGTTGTAAATGTTGCTTCCTCCCATGCTCTAACACCTACTGCATGTCATTTGTAAAATAGATCAATATAAATTCCCTTTTTTAAATGTTCTTTGGTGCCAGCACATGATCACTATGTTCTATCTCCTCTGTGGGAGTAAGCAGCTCAGCAATGGTGCTGAATTTACAGACCCATTGGCTTCCATTGGTTCCCCTGTTAGGGGAAACATTGCTTAGTGATCAGATCATGTGACCAGATTGAACAAGAATAAAAATGGTATTTACTCTGAGCTATTTTACAAACAGCATGCATAATGAGTATGAGCAGGATGGAGGCACTATTTTAAACCTGGGTTATATTAGTCTTCACGCCCACTAAAACTTGTCTAGCCAAATGTTCTAAACCACTTCAGTCCCAGAACGATTTACCCCCTTCCTGGCTAGGCCATTTTTTGGGATACGGCACTGCATCGCTTTAACTCACAATTGCACGGTCATGCGACATTGTACCCAAATAAAATTGACGTCCTTTTTTTCCCACAAATAGAGCTTTCTTTTGGTAGTATTTTATCACCTCTGCAGTTTTTATTTTTTGCACTATAAACAAAAAAGGCCGACAATTTTGAAAAAAATATATATTTTTTACTTTTTGCTTTAATAAAAAAAATGTAAAAACGAATTTCTTCATCGGTTTAGGCCAAAAAATGTTCTTCTACATATTTTTGGTAAACAAAAATGCAATAAGTGTATGTTGATTGGTTTGCGCAAAAGTTATAGCGTTTACAAAATAGGAATAGATTTATATATTTTTTTTTTTTTTACTAGTAATGGTGGCGATCAGCGATGTTTATCCGGTCTGCGACATTGTGGCAGACATATGGGACATTTTTTACACTATTTTAAAACCATTTATACAGCGATCAGTGCTATAAAAATGCACTGATTACTGTGTAAATGTCACTGGCAGGGAAGGGGTTCACAGGGGGCGATCAAGGGGTTAAATATGTTCCCTAGGTGTATTTCTAACTGTGAGGGGATGGAACTGACTAGAGGAGGAGCTAGATCGTTGTTCCTACTTAGTAAGAACAGACGATCTGTCTCTCCTCCCCTGTCGTGCCCACGATCGTGGGTAGCCGCCGGCCATGCACATTGGGTCACCCTCTGTGCAGTGGGCGCGTGCCTGCTACGGCTCTTTACCCATTTGTAAGCATTGTATCTATCATTATATTTACACCTGTGTGTGGATTAATAGGCACCTTTTTTTGGGAACACATGACACTTTATGGCACAAGTCACTTTATTTATATAATTTGATGAACAGCACAACATTAACTTTTTATTTATTAATTCCACATCCTTACCACTCTGACAGTAAAGAATCCTCTATGCAGTTTATGGTTAAACAGCTTCTCTTCTAATTTCAGTGAATGGCTGTGTGTCTTTTTAAATTACCTTTCACTGAACAGTTTTTTCTCTATGCTAGGGTCACCAGTACGGTATTTGTACATCACTATCATATCCCCACGTAAGCATCTCCTCTCCAGAGAGAATAGGTTCAATGCTTGTAGTCTTTCCCCATAGCTGAGATCCTCTAGTCCCTTTATTAGCTTTGTTGCCCTTTTCTGGACTCCCTCCAGTTCCAGCACATTCTTCCTTAGGACTGGTGCCCTGAACTGGATGGAATACTCAAGATGTAACTGGACCAGAGTCTTGTAGAGTGGGAGAATTATCGTTTTATAGCTGGAGTGAATCCCCTTTTTAATGAATGCTAATATTCTGTTGGCTTTGCTTGCAGCAGCTTGGCATTGGATGCCATTGCAGAGCCTGTCATCTACTAGGAACCCCAAGTCCTTTTCCATCCTAGATTCCCCCAGAGGTTCTCCCCCTAGTTAGTAACTTTGCTTTCGTATTTTTAGCACCCAAATGCATTACTTTACATTTTTAAAAATTAAACCTCAATTGCCAAGTAGCTGCCCACTTCATTATTTCATTTAGGTCTTCTTGTAAGTTTTCAATATGCAGAAGTTATTGCCTGGGTTAACTTTGTATTATCTGTAAATACTGAGATTGAGCTGTTTATCCCATCTTCTATATCGTTTATGAATAAATTAAACAGAATTGGTCGCAGAACAGAACCCTTGGGGACCCCACTTACCACACCGGATCATTTCACTGTTTATCACCACTCTTTGGACCCACCCCTGTAGCCAGTTTTCAATCCAGGTACTCACCCTATGGTCAATGCCGACAGACTTCAGTTTGTAAAGTAAACGATTGTGGGGAACTGTATCAAATGCCTTTGCAAAATCCAGATACACCACATCCACAGGCCTTCTTTAATGCTAATAGATTGGTCTGGCAAGAACGATTCTTCATGAATCCGTGCTGATTATCACTAATGATACAGCTTTTATAACTAAAATCTTGGATATAGTCCTTCATCCTCCCCTCCATTAGCTTGCATACTATAAGTGTTAGACTGACTGGTCTGTAGTTTCCCGGAATATATATTGTCCCTTTTTTAAATATTGGTACTACGTTGCCTTTTTTAAACCTTATGTTGTAATGGCAATCTTAAAAAATTGATAAGATAGATAATTGCACTCTTTTTATTCTTCGCATACCTAATTTATCTTTTCCTCCCCATTTTTTACTAGGGAAGATAAATCCACCTACCTTTACTTCCTAGAACCCTGCCAAGAACTTTGGGTCTGCCTCCTGGAAGATGTGACAAGAACTTTTAAGGATTAAACTGTGAGTTTAGGGTTACATTACCAGTGCCTTACTAAAACAGTGGTAAAACAGTAAGTAAAAGCAAAAAATATTACTAATATAACTAATTTCTCACATATTACAAACATTATTCATGACTTTTGTGCAAATGCTTAGCATTCACATAGCCATTACGAACAACGTCCCGGATTCACATACAGCGGCGCATAGTTATACCGGCGTAGCGTATCGAATATACGCTACGCCGACGTAGCGCAGAGAGGCGAGCACAGTATTCACAAAGCACTTGCTCCCAAATCTACGCTGGGTTCCCTCAGCGTAACTCGTCGTAAGTGGCAGTGGGCGTGAGCCATTTTAATGAGGCGTGACCCCATGTAAATGATGGGCCGAGCGCCATCAAGATAGGAATAACGAACGGCGCATGCGCCGGCTCATGGACGTATCCCAGTGCGCATGCTCAGAATCACGTCGGAACGAACGCCTAAGATATGTCGAATCACTGCCTACTACTTGAACGTAACCTACGCCCAGCCCTATTCACGTACTACGTAAACGACGTAAAAAACGACGGCTGTGTTCCCTGGTGCAGCCATTTGCATTGATGCTGCTGACTTACACCTGCTTTATGAGTCGTAACTTTACGCCGGACGTACGACTTACGTAAACCGCGTATATTAATGCGCCGGGCGCAAGTACGTTCGTGAATCGGCGTATCTCACTCATTTGCATATTCAAATCGTAAATCAATGGAAGCGCCCCTTGCGGCCAGCATAAATATGCGCCCACGATACGATGGTGTAGGAAACTTACGTCAGTCGGATGAAGCCTAGTTTCAGGCGTATCTTGCTTTCAGAGTCAGGCGCATAGATACGACGGTGCATATGTGCACTTACGCGGCGTATCTCGAGATACATCGGTGTAAGTGCTACGTGAATCCGGGACAATATCTGTAACATGTTCGTAATATATACATGTATATTTCTTATGATTAGCAGTCCCTTCTACAGGGCCATAATGTTTTTAAGGAAAATACTGCATTATGGCCACTAGGTGGAGCTGAGGACAACAGAAAAAATACACATATTAGACACATTAGGGGTATTTACAATGGCTGGGCAAATACTGAGGCTTTTGCACAGCATATTTGTTTAAACATTTACCCCAAGTGTTATAGATATACCCAATAATAAAAATTAGGGGTGCAACAAATGTTTTTTTTTGGTGTCGAAACCGATACCGAAAATTAAAAATACACTAGGCCGAAAAGTGAAACCGATACCGAAAATGACCAATACCGAAAATAAAAAAAATTGAAAAAAAATATTTGTATCTTTGTATATTTTAAATAAAATTTACACATTTATATAACACATTGCTAATAGTATTAGCAACATTTCCAAGTGGTGCACCTCCAGCAGATATGATGCAGGAGATGGTAAGAGACTGGGGACATGGTACAGGAGATTGTCAGAGACTACAGACATGGTACAGGGTGCCGAGATGGTTAGAGACTGTAGACATGGTACAGGAGATGGTCAGAGACTGCAGACATGGTACAGGAGATTGTCAGAGACTGGGGACATGGTACAGGAGATTGTCAGAGACTGGGGACATGATACAGGAGGTGGTCAGAGACTGCAGACATGATACAAGAGATCAATGTAGCCTCACCAGTAGAGTTGAGTGGACACCTGGATGTTCGGGTTCGGACCCGAACCCGGACTTTGAAAAAAAAGTTTGGGTTCGGGACCGAACCCGAACCCGGACTTTGACCCGTACCCGAACCCCATTGAAGTCAATGGGGACCCGGACTTTTGACTACAAAAATGTCTCTAAAAAACTAAGGGAAAGGGCTGGAGGGCTGCAAATGGCAGCAAAATGTCGAAGAGCATGGCAAGTACTCTGGAAATAAATGTGGATAGGGAAATAACTTAAAATAACATAAAAAAAATAAAAAATAAATATAATGATTTTTGACCTTTGAGGACGAGGTCCATACAGTTTTGTTCAAAATTATTGAACCCCCCAATGCTGTAAAGGGTTTTAGGGAATTTAGTGTACATTTGTAATTGTATTCAGAATGAAATCCTACAAGGACTTCATAAAGAACCATATGTAAATAATATGACATCAATTGGTTTTGTAATACAGTAGTAAATGCAAAATTCAAGGCAATGGGCACTGTTGAAACGCTACCTGGTCGTGGCAGAAAGAAGATGCTGACTTCGACTGCTGTGCGCTACCTTAAGCGTAGAGTGGAGAAAAGTCCCCGTGTGACTGCTGAGGAACTGAGAAAATATTTGTCAGATGTGGGTACTGAAGTTTCTGCTCAGACAATATGGCGCACACTGCGTAATGAAGGCCTCCATGCCAGAACTCCCAGGCGCACCCCCTTGCTGTCTCCAAAGAATAATGCCGCGTACACACCATCGTTTTCTGCGATGGAAAAAAGCGACGCTTTATGTGCTTTAAAAAAACGTCATTTTTCAAACTTCAATTTGAACAACGACGTAGCATACACACCATCGCTTTTTCACAACGCTCTAGCACAGCGCAGTTCCGTCAATCACGCACTACGTCACTATAAAGGGTCGTTTCCATGCGGAAGACGGCCTCTTTTGCTGATATCGTGTTGCTGCGTGTTAGTAAAAGTTTGGTGAGATACGATTCGTGATTTTCAGTGACTGTGCTTTAAATTTCGTTTTCTGTCGTACAGTTTGTCTATTTGTTGTCGGATCTGTGATACAGTGCTTGTACTAAGGACGTATTTGTTTAGGCATTACGTTTGGTGTGCACGGTGCTGTTTAGCAGGTCGTTCTTCAAAGGCCATTCTTTACTTCAGGGCGTAATTTTTAGTCTGATCTGATTTGACGACCGTTTTCTAGCCATGTTGCGGGTACGAACTCGTCGCCGAGATCGTGCTGTGCTTGTTGTTAGGATGTGTGCTGCATCCCAGCGACGGTCCATGAACAGGGTGAGGAGGAGGTTGTGGACCAAGAACTGGTTGCTACGCAGGGACCAGTTCTCTCATATGCCTCTGCTGCGGGAGATCCGAGAAAATAACCCTGATGATTTCAGGAATTTTCTTAGGATGTCTGACCCCGTATTTCAGCAGCTTTTGGCTTTGGTGTCGCCATATATCACCAGGCAGGACACCGTTATGCGGGAAGCCATCACTGCTGAGCAGAGGCTAGTTGCTACGTTGCGCTACCTTGCAACAGGGAGAAGTCTGCAGGACTTGAAGTTCTCGACGGGCATCTCCCCCCAGGCTCTGGGCCTCATAATCCCTGAGACCTGTTCGGCCATCATTCAGGTTCTTCAGGAGGACTATGTTAAGGTAAGTGGTGTTCTTTCAATGGTCAAACTAATTCCCAAAAAAAAAAAAAAATAAGTAATAATTTTCTAATATGCTCAGAATGCTCACTTTGTCTCTATGTATGCTGTTCTACACAATTAGTAAAGCCCTACATGTTTATTTAATTTAGCCAACCTGTCCATCATTCTATGTTGTGGGCAAACCCACCTAGCATAGTCCCTATCTTCCCGTTTATTTGTGCCCTCCATTGTAGTGCTGCATTTTGTGTGTCCCTATATCCCCGTTTATTTGTGGCCTCCATTGTAGTGCTGCATTTTGTGTGTCCCTATATCCCCGTTTATTTGTGGCCTCCATTGTAGTGCTGCATTTTGTGTGTCCCTATATCCCCGTTTATTTGTGGCCTCCATTGTAGTGCTGCATTTTGTGTGTCCCTATATCCCCGTTTATTTGTGGCCTCCATTGTCCAAACCCCCCCCCCTAGATTTTTGAAATACATACTAATAATTATTTTTCTTATTTACATATTTTTTGGGGGGTTGTTTCTCATCTCATCTTGAGCCCCACTCCCCCTAAATATATTTTTTAAACATCAGAGGGGGGTGATTAATATGCTTAATTGTTCACAATTTTTTTTTTAATACTAACCTTTTTTGTTGAATTGTTGGTGGGATCCCTTGTAATTTTAGCTATATTCTGTTTAAAATCTTTGTTCTAATGTTTTTTATTTTTTCTTTCTATCCAGTTCCCCACCACGCCACAGGAATGGCAGACTGTGGCAGCGGACTTCTCCCAGCGTTGGAACTTTCCGAACTGTGGAGGAGCCATTGATGGCAAGCACATCCGCATTGTGCCCCCACCCCATAGTGGATCCCATTTCTTCAATTATAAGGGATTCCACAGTGTTGTTTTGATGGCGGTGGTCTCAGCAAATTACGAGTTTTTGTACGTGGATGTTGGGAAAAATGGCCGGATGTCGGACGGCGGTGTCTTTGCGGAGACGGAGTTCGCACAACGGCTTCGGTTGGAGGACCTAGGATTGCCACCTGCGGAGGAGAACGAAGAGGGTCTGCCCTTCGTGTTTGTAGCAGATGAGGCTTTTGGTTTGGGTCCCCACCTCATGAGGCCATTTCCCGTACGCACCCTCACCCATGAGAGGAGGGTTTTTAATTATCGGCTGGCCAGGGCAAGACGTGTGGTAGAGAATGCCTTTGGAATCATGGCCAGCCGATTCAGATTGTTTTTAACAGCAATAAACATGGCGGAATACAAGTGGAATTATATTATACTATCTTGTTGCATTTTGCACAATTTTTTGAAAAGAAATTCTCAAACGTACCTGACGGTATTGCCTGATGAGGCTGATCTTGTGGCTCCGGAGCCGGGACATCAGGCTAGCCATAGAGGCTTGGCCCCCCAAACCGCACGTGCAGTGCGTCAATCCTATGTGGACTATTTTATGGGGAGGGGGGCCATTGCAATGCCTGATCTTGTTTAAAAAAATAAATTTACTTTTTGTTTGATGAAACAGTGTTTATTTGTTTGATTTTAGTTATTTGTAAGTTTTGGGGGGTAATGTTTCTTTTTCGTAGGTTCTCATCCAGCCATGTGTTTGGGATGTAATAAATTCCCATGAGTGTTAAATCTTAATAACTCTACAAATATGCCTGATTAATTTAATGAGTCTGCATTGATACCAATAACTACACACAAATTGTTTGGAGTCCAAAATGTTATTTATTTGTTACTTTTTTAGTTTTGATTAGTACAACAAATCATTTTTTTTTTTTTTTTCGTCTTTTTTGATTATTTCAAAATATAAAATATTTTCTTTATTTTTTTGGTCTTTTTTGATGATTTAAAAATATAATATATTTTCTTAATTTTTTTGGTCTTTTTTGATTATTACAAAATATAATTTTTTTTTTTTTTTTTTTGGTCTTTTTTGATGATTTAAAAATATAATATATTTTCTTTATTTTTTTGGTCTTTTTTGATTATTACAAAATATAATATTTTTTTTATTTTTGTTGGTCTTTTTTGATTATTAGAAAATATATTTTTTTTATTTTTTTATTTTTTTTTTTAAATTCAAGGAAAAAAGAAAATACACCAAAAATTAAACCCTCCCCAAAACATTAATAAATTTTTTTAGCTGCCGTTCCAGCGTCTTGGCTTTGTGGCGTATTTCACGGCAGGCCAGACGTATGTCCTCAACTTGGGCCCTGCAGGTGAGAACCTCGCCGATGAGGAGCTGGGCACTATACGTGTCCAGTCCCTGACCAGCCCGATTTCCTCCTGAAATGTGGAACCAAAACATGTGTTAAAAGATTGTATGCCTATATCTATATTCACAGAAAATGTGGTAGATGTTACTTTACCGGATGTTGAGGCAGGTTCCTCTTCCTCTACATCCCTCGGGGGTGTGGCTTGATTGGCTTGTGCCTCCTGCCTTTGTGCTTCATTGTGCCCTACAAGATTGAAGAAAGGGAAAACATGAGGTTCAACCATTAAGAGCGGCCTGAAATGACACCCAAAAATTAAAAAATGATAAACAAAAGGTCACTATTGTTGATTTTTAAACAATTATCAATAAAATAGACCAATATTTAATCCATTCACAAAGTAATCTCAAATCAGTTAACACAATTTTTACGTTTAGATATGTAAGCTAAACAAGTCTCCCCTGGATCTGCTCACCCCTGTGTGTGACCCAACATAGGTTGTGATTGTGACAAACAATTGTGCTACTGAGTACACATGTTCAATAAAAAAAGGAGTAGCAAACGCTCCTTTTTGTGAATCTCAAGGTATTTACGTTTCTTCTAAAATAAGCTGAAACACATTTCCATCTAGTCCAGAATTGAATACACCTTTTTTTTAAGCCCCAAAAATGTCACAACTTTCATATTTGTGTCGACTAATTGGTCATAGGAGTCGTCGTTCATTCGCCCACAATTCCTCAATTTACGATTTTTGATCAGATACAGTGCTTCAACTCCCCTTTGCACATGCCAACTAGGCATGATGCCATTTCTCGTTAATATGGTCTTGGATTATTGAAAGTCACCGAATGAACGACGACTACGACGACTGCATCATGCGTCCACATTCATAATATTCATTTTATGGTCAACCTGGCACAAAAAAAAAAGGGCACAAAGAACACACAAAAATAATTAAATACACATGGAAAAAACTTACTTCTTCTTCGAATCACCTTATTAATTCGGTAAAGTTGGTGGGGTTCCCTTTTTTTCAAATCCGACCACCTTTTGCGCAGGTGCTCTCTGCTCCTGGTTTTACCAAACTTCCGCTGGAGCCTACGGATGACCTTCTCCATAATTTGTGCTTTTACTTTATTGGGATGCATGTAGGGGCCATGCTTGGCATCATAGTCCTCCCTCCTCAATATGGTGACCATCTCCACCATTTCATTAAATGACATGTTGGAGGCTCTGCAGCGGAATCTGCGGCGTGGTTGGGCCTGGCCTGCCTCCTGGCTTGAGCTGGAATACACCTCCATGTTGTCCATCTTTTCTCCCTCACCAAACGACAGAGAAGGGGCGTGGAAAGGACGATACCGAACGTCAGGGGCGGGGTGTCGTGCGGAGCGTCACGCGTGCGTAGTGTAAAAGGGATGGGACGTGTTTGGAAACGGCCTGCATAGTCTGTGGAAGAAGTCGTAATTCCCGATCTTTCCTAATAACGACGAGACGTAAGTTTTTAATTCCGACTTTATTATAGTGAATAGGGAATGAGTTTGTGGGCTAGTTAGGGGAAGTAAGCTAGTGCCTTTAATTACATTATGTTTTGGCTTCTGTTTCATGTGCAGAAAGAATGGATGCCTTCAAGGATGCGGACTTCCTGACAGACTTCATCCAAAAATGGAAGGAACATCCAGTTCTGTGGCAAACCAAAAGCACACTAAATAAAAACAAAGATGCCAGGGAGAAAGCTAGACAGAGCATGCTTGTTTTTGTGAAAACAAGGGTCCCCAACGCCACAACAGCCACTGTGAAAAATAAAATCAATTCCATCAGGGGCACCTACAGGGCCCAACGGGTCCAAGTCCTGGCCTCAATGAGGTCTGGGGCTGCAGCTGACTCCATCTACAAACCAACCCTGTGGTACTACAGTCAGCTGCAGTTCCTGGACGACCACATAGAGACCAGGCCATCCCTGTCTACCCTTCCCCCAAGAGGTAGCTCCCAGCTTCCCAGCAGCCAATCCTCCAGTCTTCCCTGCAGACAAGAGCAGACAAGCTCGGAGGAAGAGGAAGAGTTCCTGGAGGACCCCAATTGTGAGCCGTGGAGAATGGTATGTGTTTTTTGTTTGAATTTAGTTAGTATATGACAAGTATAGTAATAATGGTAAATGTATGTTACTATTGTTCTAAATTCTATGTGAATCTTGTAAAGTTTAGGGATAGGATCAATAGTCAGTAGTGGGAAAACATGATGGGGTCAAAATGGGCAAATTAATAATGTTGATGAAGGAGTGGGTGGCATTTTCAGATAGGCCAGTAGGGGGGGAGTAACGCAATACACCTGCAAGGGGTCCCAGATGGAAGACACCCTTTTTGAGTACTATCTAGTTGACACTAAATTGATTAACCTAATTTTTGGGTAAAAGGCCACTTATTTACTAAATTAGGCATGCAACAACCCACATAATTCCAGGGGGACCATGTCTGAAGGTGTTTAAGGGGCCACATAATTAAGGATGGCGACCCTGTGTGTAATATATATTGACATTCAATTTGCATCACTCATGATTGTAAAAATGTGTGTGATTAATGACAAACACAAATAACATATGTTCCTTTTTTTCATACACAGGCAGACCCAAGCCAGGAACAGCCAGGGCACACAGGGAGCCAGGAACAGCCAGGGCCCACAGTGAGCCAGGAAGAGACAGGGCCCACAGGGAGCCAGGAGGAGCCAGGGCCAACTGCAAGGCAGGAGGTGGCAGAGCCCACTGGGAGCCAGGAGGTGGCAGGCCCCAGTGGGACCCAGGAGGCACGCCGGCGGGATACCATCTCCCGGATCCCTCCATTCCGCAATCCCAATAAACGGCTCAGGAGTATGCGACAGATGGAGGAGGAGACCCAGGGCCTGCTTCGCCAAGCTACTGCAGCCATCCGAGAGCCACCCAGTGAAGTTGAGGGGTTCGCAGCGCTCATTGCAGCCAAGCTGTACAATCTGGAGCAGAGCCAGCGTGTGCGCTGCGAACTCCTCATGTTCGAAGCCATAACCATGGCATCCCTGGGGCAGCTCGATGACGACACCCACATTGTGCGGATTGCTCCTCCTGTCCTTGCTGCTCCTCCTGCTCCTGCTCCTGCTCCTGCTCCTGCTCCTGCTCCTGCTCCTGCTCCTGCACCTGCTCCTGCTCCTGCTTCTCCACCTCATGAGGCTGCTATGGCTCCTGCCACCTCATCTCCTCCAGGAACCCAGCCCCCAAGGACTCGGGCTTCCGGGAAGGCTGCAGGGAAGACTGCAGGGAAGGCTGCTGGGAAGAAAAGGGCGAAGAAATAATACGGTGCCCCTGATGGAATTTTTATGTGGACTCACAGGCTGTATTTGTGGCTTCGGGGACCCTTGTTTTCAGAAAAAAACAAGCATGCTCTAAAGTGCTGCCTACCCTGGCATCTTTGTTTTTATTATGTTGTGTTTTTGGTTTGCCACTTTTTTTTTTTCTAAATTTTTATGAAGACTAAAATAAAAATTTAATTTTCAGCCAAATTTAAACATGTTTCTTTATTGTAGATTTGAGAGATCAGTATTGAGTGGGCAGACCCATGACAAAAAAAATAATGAAAACATTAACAAGGTAAAAAAACATGCTTGTGGGTGAGTAAACTAAAAAATTAGGTTGTTGCATACACTTCACACACTCCTAAATAAAAAAATAATAGAGATTACTAATCAAATTGGTGAGAAAAATTTTTTAAAAAAATAAAAGGTGGACCAATATATATATTTAAAATGTTTAAGATGGAAGATACAACTAAATAACAGAACACAAACATAAACATTATCAAACAAGAAAGAAACTAATTAAAAGCTTGTCATAACTATGCAACAAGATCAGCCGCAACAAACGTCCATTTCTGGGTAGCAGTTAAAAGCAGGGGTTAAAGATGCGGTTTATTTTCTTGTCTATAAGCTGAAAAACACCTTAACGAATGTGCTGATTCCATTCTGAACAGTCGTTTTACATGAATGAGCGCTGCCGTCTCCTAACTTGCTTCTGAGCATGCGCGGGCTTAAATCGACGTTTTTACGTACACACGGTCAATGTTTAGAACACAGAAAACGACGTCGGCCAAAAACGACACATAAAATTGAAGCATGCTTCAATTTTTTTCTGTCGTTTTTTAGAAGACATAAAACGACGTTTTTGCCCACACACGGTCAATTAAATTGACGTTTTTGAAAATGACGTTTTTTTCCATCGCAGAAAACGATGGTGTGTACGCGGCATAAGAGTCGACTGCAGTATGCCGAAAGTCATGTGGGCAAACCACACACGTTTTGGGATTGTGTTCTGTGGACTGATGAAACAAAATTACAACTGTTTGGGCCCATGGATCAACGCTATGTTTGGAGGAGGAAGAACAAGGCCTATGATGAAAAGAACACCGTGCCTACTGTGAAGCATGGTGGGGGGTAAATCATGCTTTGGGGCTGTTTTGCTTCTGCAGGTACAGGGAAGCTTCAGCGTGTGCAAGGTACCATGAATTCTCTTCAGTACCAGGAGATATTGGATGACAATGTGATGCAGTCCGTCACAAACCTGAGGCTTGGGAGACGTTGGACCTTTCAACAGGACAATGATCCCAAGCATAGCCATGAATAAGCACTGAAGCCAGTGCGAAACGTCGGTATTCTCCTGTTCCTATTGCTGTGATCTGCTGTGTTCTTGCTGTTGATTTGAATAAAGACAACCCGTTTGGTTTGGAGTGCGGCTGTCCATCCCTCATCTTTATACCAATATCCACTAGAGCATGGTTGCAGATTAAAGGCTGGAACGTTTTGGAGTGGCCATCGCAGTCACCAGACTTAAATCCGATTGAGAACCTCTGGTGGGACTTAAAGAAAGCAGTTGCAGTGCGCAAGCCTAAGAATGTGACTGAAGGTGGAAGCGGCGGTGGAGGAGGAGGAGGTAGCCAACACAGCAGGTTTTGGTTTTTAATTGATTTATTTTTTAAATTAGGGTAAACCCCAAAATAGTGAGACAGATCTAGGGTTGCTACCTCATCCCTTTAAACCTGAGCATAGAGTGCTGACTGCCCCTATAGGAAAAATATTTCAGGAACCTCTCTCTGACTATGTACTTGACAGAAACACAGTATATCACAGGTGCACAGGTGGTGTGGCAGGTGTACTGCTATTGAAATACTCAGTCACCTATAGAGTGCTGACTGCCCCCATAGGAAAAATATTTCAGGAACCTGTCCCTGACTATGTACTTGACAGAAACACAGGATATCACAGGTGCACAGGTGGTGTGGCAGGTGTACTGCTGTTGAAATACTCAGTCACCTATAGAGTGCTGACTGCCCCTATAGGAAAAATATTTCAGGAACCTGTCCCTGACTATGTACTTGACAGAAACACAGTATATCACAGGTGCACAGGTGGTGTGGCAGGTGTACTGCTGTTGAAATACTCAGTCACCTATAGAGTGCTGACTGCCCCTATAGGAAAAATATTTCAGAAACCTGTCCCTGACTATGTACTTGACAGAAACACAGTATATCACAGGTGCACAGGTGGTGTGGCAGGTGTACTGCTGTTGAAATACTCAGTCACCTATAGAGTGCTGACTGCCCCTATAGGAAAAATATTTCAGGAACCTGTCCCTGACTATGTACTTGACAGAAACACAGTATATCACAGGTGCACAGGTGGTGTGGCAGGTGTAGTGCTGTTGAAATACTCAGTCACCTATAGAGTGCTGACTGCCCCTATAGGAAAAACATTTCAGGAACCTGTCCCTGACTATGTACTTGACAGAAACACAGTATATCACAGGTGCACAGGTGGTGTGGCAGGTGTACTGCTGTTGAAATACTCAGTCACCTATAGAGTGCTGACTGCCCCTATAGGAAAAATATTTCAGAAACCTGTCCCTGACTATGTACTTGACAGAAACACAGTATATCACAGGTGCACAGGTGGTGTGGCAGGTGTAGTGCTGTTGAAATACTCAGTCACCTATAGAGTGCTGACTGCCCCTATAGGAAACATATTTCAGGAACCTGTCCCTGACTATGTACTTGACATAAACACAGTATATCACAGGTGCACAGGTGGTGTGGCAGGTGTAGTGCTGTTGAAATACTCAGTCACCTATAGAGTGCTGACTGCCCCTATAGGAAAAATATTTCAGGAACCTGTCCCTGACTATGTACTTGACAAAAACACAGTATATCACAGGTGCACAGGTGGTGTGGCAGGTGCAGTGCTGTTGAAATATTCAGAGTCACCTATAGATTGCAAACTGCCCCTATAGCTGAACAAAATTCCTAAACTGTATGAAGCACAGCAGATGTCACATGAATAGAGTGCTTGTTGATATTTCTGGAGCAGCATACACCTAAAACTGTCCCTAAGCAGATTCAGCAGCCTTTCCCTCACATAAGTGAAGCAGTGACAACGAGCCAGATGCCATAAGATGATGCAGATATCAAAGAAATAAAGTGTGCTTCTTGATATTTCTGGAGCAGCATAGCAGCATAGACCTAACACTGTCCCTGAGCAGATTCAGCAGCCTTTCCCTCACATAAGTGAAGCAAAGTGACAATGAGCCAGATACACCTAACACGTTCCCTAAGCAGCAGATTCCAGCAGCCTTTCCCTATCATGAGTGAAGCAGAGTGACGATCTGTGCTGTGTGCCTCTATCTAATATAGAGACTGGTCACATGATGGGTCACATGCTGCACTGGCCAATCACAGCCATGCCATAAGTAGGCATGGCTGTGATCAGTTCCCAGTCACAGTAGTAACACGAATGGCGATTGGCTGCTGTGCAGCGCGCCAAAACATACCCGAACTCCGAACCCGAACCCGGACTTTTTCCAATTATTCGGGTTCGGGTCCGGGTTCGGGAAAAACCCAAAGTCCGTACCGAACCCGAACTTTACAGTTCGGGTTCGCTCAACCCTACTCACCAGTGCTCGTCAGATGCAGCCTGCCTGTGCCCGTCATGTAGCCTCACCAGTGCCCGTCATGCAGCCTGCCTGTGCCCCTCAGATGCAGCCTGCCTGTGCCCCTCAGATGCAGCCTGCCCGTGCCCCTCAGATGCAGCCTGCATGTGCCCATAAGATGCAGCCTGCTTGTGAACCCGGCCCTGAGATTTCTAAATCAGCAATCTTGGGGTAAAATTTGTTGTTTCCAGATCACTCCATTCCTCACTAGGGCTAGGTTCACACCAGAATGTGGTGTGGGAAAAGTGTGTTTCATGCACATTTCCCGCACTGCGGTCAAACGCACTGCCCTTGAGAACAGCATGTGGTTTCCAATGTATTAACCCCCAATCACAAGGGCAGTGTATTTGGGCACCAAGTGCTTTTTCATTGTAGTTGCATTTTTCTGCGGTCTGTCCGAGTGGATGGGTTATCAAAAAGCACTGTACAGGAGGGAAACGGGAAACCAAAGTCCTGTGCACATTTCCCTACCGCTTTCAAAATGCAGTGCACTGGTGATCTGCAGAGGGTGTCAGCTCAGCACACACATTACAATTGTATTCTACTTTCCTTTTCCACGTATAAGGACCTCTCTATAGCAGGTAGGTGCTCACATTACATAGATGTGGTTCCTCAATCAGAGTGTATGGTAATCCTAGCGTCCAAGAGTCCAAGAGTCCAAGCGCCTGTGGATGGTGAGAGTATTAATGCAGGACACGACCGTCCATCACGTGTCTGGAATGAGGGGTGTCCATGTGTCCCGGGTGAGCGGAGTCACTCCATTACATCGTACGGGAGTCCGCGAACATCACACGCTATACTATCTCCTCACATACTGCCCAGCGTTCCGGTTACAGGGGAGTGTCTGATATCGAGAGGAAGGAGGAGAGAGGACACAGACACCCTCATAATGGGCGGCACCAGGGGCAGGGGTGCCCCAGGCCTGCCCAGGCTCTGCCCCCACCCCATTTTCAGCTCCATTATCTGCCTTTTTTGTCTTTCGGCAATGTGCTGAAAATACAATTTTTGGCCGATATGTCTCGGCGGCCGAAATTTCGGTGCATCCCTAATAAAAATATTATAATTTCGCATAATCAAGGTTTTGACGCATAAGGATATTGTATAGGGTGCACAATTTCTAAGAATGTGATTTAGATGTGGGGATTTTATTTTCCTTCATTCTTCCTAAATTCACATTCAGCTTTAAGCTGCAGCGCAGTCAAAAATGTGTCCATCCTTGTGTCTAATGTTGGGTGTAATTTTTTATCTCTGAAATAAGATGTTTTCTGAATAGCAGAAATTCTTTTCTCATAAATATATATCGTATATACTCGAGTATAAGCCAAGTTTTTCAGCAAATTTTTTGTGCTGAAAATGCCCCCCTCGGCTTTTACTCGAGTCACCTTTTTCCGCCTAATCTCCTGGAATTTGGGGACCCGGTGTGCACACATATAGCCATGCTCTTCCTATACAAGTGTGCAAAGTTTGTTGTCCGGTGGACCTACGGCCAGGGAGCACCGATTTTTCAAAGTCGGGCACCCCTTCAATTGGCTCCCATGTTAAACGGTAATTTCTCCAGTAAGTTTGGGGACCTGGTACTGGCCGGCCGTAGGTTCCCTGGACCTGAAACTTGGCACACATGTAGCCCCAGTTCTTCTCTACAAGTGTGTCTGGGGGAACTATGGCCGGGAGCACCAATTTTTCAAAGCCGGGCACCACTTCTATATACTCCCATGTTAAACGTAAGTCTAGTCATGGACACAGTGAGGCATGGGCACTGTGAGTCATGGGCACAGTGAGGCATGCACATGGACACAGTGAGGCAAAGTGAGGCACAGTGAGGCATGCAGATGGACACCCTAGGCTTATACTCGAGTCAATACGTTTCCCATTTTTTTTGTGGTCAAATTAGGTGCCTCGGCTTATATTCGGGTCGGCTTATACTTGAGTATATATAGTACTCTGCATTGAAAGTTGTCCTTTAAAAGAAAAGCCTTCTCAACCTTTACTCTCCAATACAATGGTCTATACCCTTTGCCTATGTACAGGCACCCCTTGCAATCAAATATTAGTTTTAGTTTTACTTTCCATCTCATACAGTTTTTGCTGACATTTTCGGAGAATATCAAAGGATTTGAAGATTAAACAGTTACATGTCTAAGAAGCACCATTTGCTATCTTTGTTCTTTCCAGTAAATATTATAATGTTCTTGGGCTATTCATCATTCAGCTGTCCTTTGCAGATGTCTGACTGCAGATCCAACACTTCTGAGAGTATGTTATGTACTCAAACCATCTTGTGGCATTACATATTGTGCTGCACCAATAATTTGGTAGAATCTCATAGCAATCTGATTTTGGTAACTAGGAGAAGTATGGACAACGGAACCATGGTTGGAAAAAATTTACTTTACTGAACAGATGAAACTGCATGCACCAGATAGCAAACACCTAACAGACTCCACACACATACTGTACAAGAAGAGTGTAACGTATAGGCCATGTGACTTTGAATCATCAATGTACAGTTGTGGCCAAAAGTTTTGAGAATGACACAAATATTCGTTTTCACAAAGTTTGCTGCTAAACTGCTTTTAGATCTTTGTTTCAGTTGTTTCTGTGATGTAGTGAAATATAATTACACGCACTTCATACGTTTCAAAGGCTTTTATCGACAATTACATGACATTTATGCAAAGAGTCAGTATTTGCAGTGTTGGCCCTTCTTTTTCAGGACCTCTGCAATTCGACTGGGCATGCTCTCAATCAACTTCTGGGCCAATTCCTGACTGATAGCAACCCATTTTTCCATAATCACTTCTTGGAGTTTGTCAAAATTAGTGGGTTTTTGTTTGTCCACCCGCCTCTTGAGGATTGACCACAAGTTCTCAATGGGATTAAGATCTGGGGAGTTTTCAGGCCATGGACCCAAAATGTCAACGTTTTGGTCTCCGAGCCACTTAGTTATCACTTTTGCCTTATGGCACGGTGCTCCATCGTGCTGGAAAATGCATTTTTCTTCACCAAACTGTTGTTGGATTGTTGGAAGAAGTTGCTGTTGGAGGGTGTTTTGGTACCATTCTTTATTCATAGCTGTGTTTTGGGGCAAAATTGTGAGTGAGCCCACTCCCTTGGATGAGAAGCAACCCCACACATGAATGATCTCAGGATGCTTTACTGTTGGCATGACACAGGACTGATGGTAGCGCTCACCTTTTCTTCTCCGGACAAGCCTTTTTCCTGATGCCCCAAACAATCTGAAAGAGGCTTCATCGGAGAATATGACTTTGCCCCAGTCCTCAGCAGTCCATTCACCATATTTACTGCAGAAGATCAATCTGTCCCTGATGGTTTTTTTGGAGAGAAGTGGCTTCTTTGCTGCCCTTCTTGACACCAGGCCATCTTCCAAAAGTCTTCGCCTCACTGTGCGTGCAGATGCGCTCACACCTGCCTGCTGCCTTTCCTGAGCAAGCTCTGCACTGGTGGCACTCCGATCCCGCAGCTGAATCCTCTTTAGGAGACGGTCCTGGCGCTTGCTGGACTTTCTTGGGCACCCTGAAGCCTTCTTCACAAATGCAGTGGACATTTTTTTTTATGAGATTAAGTTCATTTTCATGGCAAAGAGGAACTTTTCAATTAATTGCAATTCGTCTGATCACTCTTCATAACATTCTGGAGTATATGCAATTTCCCTTCTTAAAAACTGAGGCAGCAGACTTTGTGAAAATTAGTATTTGTGTCATTCTCAAAACTTTTGGCCATGGCTGTACAGTTTAAATGTGTTTTGAAACTCTGATGTAATATCTGTACTTGAACAGTTGATGGTATATCCTGTTTGACAATATAAACATAAATAATGCACATATAATGTTATACTAACCATATTCTGATATAAATTCCCATGTCCAATAGTCTAATGTTGTAACTATCAATATGTCTGTGGGATATCCAGTGGGATCTCCTTTTCCATTTAACATTAAGTTTTATATGATGATTTTTATTCTCTTAGTAAGTGTATATCACTAACCTAATTTGTTGTGCTATGGTAGACCATCATTGTGTGGCAACACCCTCATCACTTAATATCCACATGTCTCCTTCACCAACAGAGAAGAATAGACAATACAACTATTTCTTGCCTTTGTTTTCTTTTGCCCTATTGCTACTCTGTAAAGGGACACAAACAGTAAAAAAAATGTCTATTATGCAAATTGGTGCCACCTTGCTTGCTGTGCTACTTTGGCTAGAAGCAGGGGCTGACAGGCAACTTTTGGCCCAGGGTGAAGCTCCACTCCAGGTACACTCTGCTCACTGGGTGGGTCAGGCTGGACAGCGCCTGCTGCACATAATTTGGGCTTCCAAAATAGCTCGCACAGTGCGGCCAGGGGCTGAAGGGAGAAGCCAGGGCAGCTAGGTGAGGGCTGGCGGGCAGAGCCTCCTGTGGTACACTGAGCCAACCTCTGCTCAAACATGGTATACACTATCCATGCTGGAGGGGGCGGCCTGCTCACTGTTCTCATCCTCCTTCCCAGACACTGGTGGAGACTTTTTAATTCTCTTTACCAAGAAGCCTTTATGCATGTCCAGGGCCAGTGCAAGTATTTTTGCCTACACAGGCGAAGGTGCATTTTTCTGCCCCCCCACCGAATTCCCACCACCCCCCTTCCCTCCATAATGCTACCCCCACCCCAAATGGCCGGGCACAGCACTGCTTAGATTCTGCGCCCCATGGGATCTTGAGTCACCTTGTTACCTCCACTTTGCAGATTTGTTTTGGGACACTTTACAAAGATACCTTTTCACTTGTTTATAGAGTAGAAGATAGCCAGCCAGATTGAGGTAGAGAGTTCCAGAGGATGGGAGAGGTTCTGGAGAAGTCCTGGAGACGAGCATGGGAGAACGAGACAAGGAATCTTGGGAGAAAGAGGTGCTGTGAGGAGCGGAGAGTACGGTTTGGGTGATATTGGGTGATATTTGGAGACAAGATTCGTGATGTAGCTGGGGCAGAGTTGTGAATAGCTTTGTATATTAGCTTTTTAGTATTTTGAATGGCCAGATTCATCTACCTTACCAACTGCTCAGTGTCTGCCACTGCTCTCCGCCAATCCCCACACTGGCCTCTGATCGGCCAACAAATTAGTTGGGCAATCGGAAGACTGTGTGAGGATTGGCGGAAAGGGGTGGCAGACAGTGAGCAGTTGGTAAGGTAAATGAGTCTGGTAGCAGCATTCATGATAGACTGAAGAGGGGATAGCCTAAGAAGAGGTAGGCCTATGAGAAGGAAGTTGCAATAGTCAAGTTGAAAGATAACAAGAGAGTAAATGAGTAGCTTGATAGTTTCATTAGTTAAAAAGGGAGAACTGTGTGAAGTGTACAAGCTTTTGACAATGATTTGGGGCTGAAAGGACAGTTCAGAGTCTAGGATTACACCTAGCACCCTGATGTGAGGGATTGATGGTTGCAATATTGGTTTTGATGAAAAAGTCATGGAGGGGGGCACGAGCAGCTGGGCCGTCTTTAAGGCAGGGCAAAAGGGGGAGCTGCCCTGGGCTGTGTCATTGTTGTGGGGCCCAAATCATGCTTGCCAACTATCCTAGTTTAAATCTCCTTGTCCCTTGAAGTTTTAGTCCTGTGCTGTGTCCCGATATCTCAGTGTAAAGTGCTGCTACTAATGCTGCCCAGCATTGCCCTATTGTTGTGTACACATGACTCACCTGCAGACCCTGTGTTTACATGTAAACAACCACCATTCATATGCAAATAACGGGATCATTCATATGTAAATAGCGGTGGCCTGCAGAAATCATGTGCTGTAAGTTTTAGCAACTAATCAGTGAGCCGTAATTTGTGCTGTAACCTCTAGACACCAGTCAGTAAGTGGTAATGATATGCTGTAACCTCTGGCAACCAATTGTAGTCGCTACCTGATCTGATACAGTAAACTGATTTAATTCTAGCTGATATTTATTGTATGTCTCAGAGCACGCGGAGAGCAAAATTGCATGGGGGGGCCCAAATAATTTTTCGCCCAGGGTCCATTCAATATTCAATATATTAAAGAAATATTATCAGCTCGGTTTTAGAGAGATTTAGTTTAAGGAAGTCTTGCGAGATCCATGCTAATATGTCAGTTAGTTAGTTAGTTAGTTAGTTAGTAATAAGAGAGGAGACTGAAGGAGTGAGGTGAGGAGTAAAGATATAGAGGGTTATTTACAAAAGGCAAATCCACTTTACACTACAAGTGCAAACTACAAGTGCAAAGTGCATTTGAAATTGCACTGAATGTGCACTTGGAAGTGCAGTCGCTGTAAATCTGAGGGATAGATCTGAAATGAGGGAAAGCTCTGCTGATTTTATTATCCAATCATGTGCAAGCTAAAATGCTGTTTCTTATTTTCCTTGCATGTCCCCCTCGGATCTAAGTGCACTTTTAGTGCAATTGCAAGTACACTTTGCACTTGTAGTGCAAAGTGGATTTGCCTTTGGTAAATAACCCCCACAATAATAATTTAAGGTCAAGTTAATATTCTATTTAAATATATCAGTGTGGTACATTCAACATATGCAATAACATATGTATAACAAAACCCTTTAAACAATTTTTTTTTATAACTGTGTAGATTTGAATTGTGGGTCTATGGTTATTGGAAAATTAGAAAGATGCCTTCCATGCAAAGAAAGCAGTTCTGGTTGGATTTCTCCTGCCATAAAAAAATGTTTTCTTTAATTCAATAAAGCATATTGCTTTAGATGGCATTTCAAACTGTCTTTCTCTCCATGGGCTTAAAGCCAAACTCCATGCAAATATCAAAATGAACAGATAGAATATATATGTGAGAACTGATGTCTCTGCTAAAGCCTTTGTAATCTGGGCTCCCCTTTAAAATAATTCAGCCCAAATTCTGCAAATCTGCACTCCCTGTGTCTTCTGTGCGGACTTTATTGCAGCTGAGCAATACAGCTTGGTCTTACGCCGCGTACACACGATAATTTTTCAGCATGAAAAAAAACGTTGTTTTTAAAAACGTCATTTAAAATGATCGTGTGTGGGCTGCACATCGTTTTTCAGTTTCTGAAAAACGACAAAAAAAAATCGAACATGCTGCATTTTTTAACGTCGTTTTAAAAAATTGCGTTTTTCATATAGTAAAAAATGATCATGTGTGGGCTAAAACGACGTTTTAAACCCGCGCATGCTCAGAAGCAAGTTATGAGATGGGAGCGCTCGTTCTGGTAAAACTACCGTTCATAATGGAGTAAGCACATTCATCACGCTGTAACAAACAAAAAAGCGCAAATCGCCTTTTACTAACAAGGAATCAGCTAAAGCAGCCCAAAGGCGAATAGAACTTCCCCTTTAGAGTGCCGTTGTACATGTTGTACGTCACCGCGCTTTGTTCATCATTTTTTTCAAACGATGGTGTTTGGGCAACGTCGTTTTTAATGATGAAGTTGGAAAAACTTTGTTTTTTGGACATGCTGAAAAACACGTTTTCTTTCATGCCAAAAAATGATTGTGTGTATGCGGCATTAGACTTACCCCAGGCTGTGATTGGACAATGAAAGAATAGCGACATACTGACAACATGCCAGGTTACTAGAGAGGGGTAGGTAGAACCCGCGCTACGGACCAATTATTTTCAAGTGCTGCAGTGGTGCTAGTATAAAATGTGTATTGCTTGTTAAGTGGCTGCCCCTACGTGAAATTCCACCAAAATGGAACGTAAAGAGTAGATGGGAGTGAGGTAGTAGGTATTGGCGCCTCTTAATTTGTGTAAAAAACAAAAAATAATAGATGAAAATAAAACTTAAGATGAGGAATAAATCAGTAACCTCCTATGAATCCGTGCCTATATAGTTATTCGTGGTGTGTGGGTATATATGGATATATATCAAACCCTTTCTAGATCATAAACAAGGACTATAATGCTAGACCTGGCATTGCAATGCACTGGTAATTATTAAGTCCATTATCCAATGTCAGTGAGTTATTGTTTGCTTTAGAATTGCACCTTTTCCCACACGGGTCTATGGGTAACCAAAAGCATATGAAGCAAGTCAAATGCACCTGTTGTGAATTTGGGATGATCTTGGAAACACATCAAACCGGAAGCCAAAAGCACCATGGTTGTGCCCATCAAAGCCCATTGATACTGGCTCTTACCATTTAAAAAATTCAAGATTCAATGCATTTTTTTTTTTTTTCCTACTCATTTTACATTTAAAAAAACCTGAATGAAATGTTAAAACTACCACGTGAAATTCTGCTATATGAGAAATACAGCGTGAAATTTATCCAGGTATGCCAACCAATTATAGCATATTGCTCTGTAAACTGACACCAAAACAGAAATATCTTATCACAAAAGTACCAGTTACCTAAGGACATAAAGGGATTTATACTGTCCCATGTGAGTCCACTAAAAGCCTTATTGTAGTTTTGGATGTTAGGTTGGCTAAAGGGGTATGACAGCGTTAATTTGTGGGTCTATATCGACACATCAATATATGAGGAATAAACACCATACTTGGAATAATAAATCCTAAATATTTACAGTAATAAATAAATATAGTATGACCTGCTTTCTTTCTGAAAGAATATGCAAATGCTTTATTCATCCTGCTTACAACAGCCAAATGGAGATAAATAAGGCATAATCATATGACAAGAGACCACAAGGCCAAGCTTGCGACTACAGACACCTGGATGACTGACAATCTGGACTCCTGCTGTGCCTTTATAAATATAATACTGCACTCAACTCTTGCAAGCACAGGGACGTAGTAATGACATCAAATAAAGTATATAATAAAAACAGCAAGGCTTTCCCTGTTTTCTGCCATCTGCAGTTCATAGAGGCCACACCTGGTGAGGAATATATGGTTGGGGTTATGCACAAATAATGGGTTAAATGTGAATTATATCTCAAATACTTTTTTTTTTTGTTAACCAGCCTCACTGTGTCCATCAATTGCAGCCACTGTGTCCATCAATTGCAGCCACTGTGCCCATCAATTGTAGCCACTGTGCACATCAATTGCAGCCTCACTGTGTCCATCAATTGCAGCCTCACTGTGTCCATCAACTGCAGCCTCACTGTGTCCATCAATTGCAGCCACTGTGTCCATCAATTGCAGCCACTGTGTCCATCAATTGCAGCCACTGTGCCCATCAATTGCAGCCACTGTGTCCATCAATTTCAGCCACTGTGCACAACAATTACAGCCACTGTGCCCACCAATTGTAGCCAATGTGTCCATCAATTGCAGCCACTGTGCATATCAATTGCAGCCACTGTGTCCATCAATTGCAGCCACTGTGCACAACAATTACAGCCACTGTGCCCACCAATTGTAGCCAATGTGCCCATCAATTGCAGCCACTGTGCACATTAATTGTAGCGCCACTGTACCCATCTATTGCAGCCACTGTGCCCATCAATTGTAACCTCACTGTGTCCATCAATTGCAGCCACTGTGTCCATCAATTGCAGCCACTGTGTCCATCAATTGCAGCCACTGTGCACAACAATTACAGCCACTGTGCCCACCAATTGTAGCCAATGTGCCCATCAATTGCAGCCACTGTGCACATCAATTGTAGCGCCACTGTACCCATCTAATGCAGCCACTGTGCCCATCAATTGTAGCCTCACTGTGTCCATCAATTGCAGCCACTGTGTCCATCAATTGCAGCCACTGTGTCCATCAATTGCAGCCACTGTGCACAACAATTACAGCCACTGTGCCCACCAATTGTAGCCAATGTGCCCATCAATTGCAGCCACTGTGCACATCAATTGTAGCACCACTGTACCCATATATTGCAGCCACTGTGCGCATCAATTGTAGCCTCACTGTGTTCATCAATTGTAGCCCCTATGCCCATCAATTGCAGCCACTGTGTCCATCAATTGCAGCCACTGTGTCCATTAATTGCAGCCACTGTTCCCATCATTTGTAGCCTCACTGTGTCCATCAATTGTAGCGCCACTGTGGCCATAAAATGAGGCCTCACTGTACTCATAATATGCAGCCTGTACAGTATGAAGGGAAGTGTATATACGAGGTGGATGGTATTAGTATAAACAGGAAGGAAGGTGGGTTTATACAGCTATATATACACCCACCTTCCTTCCTCTATATAGAGACCTTCCTCCATCATCACTGACTGCAGATAAACATTATCTGTCCTGTTACAGCTATAAACAGTAGACATGTACATTCGTTTTCGTCCGAATGCATTTTCGTCCGAATTTCAGTTATTTTCATTATCGTTATAACAAATGAAAATTAATGCGCAAAATACGAAAACCGCAAGATCCGACATAAACAAATGCTTTATTTTCGTTTTCGTTGCAACAACAGTTCGATATAGATAGGAGATTCGACATGACGCTGACAATAACAATCTGTGTCAATCTAAGCTGTTGTCGAATGTGCCTAACTCTATTAGTCCAAGATTATTCTACATAGAAAAGATTTGACATTATAGAGAGAAAAGATTTGACATTATAGAGAGAAAGGATTCGACATAGAGAGAAAAGATTGCTGCTGGAATTGGGTGGGGGAAGTAAAATTAAAATAATGATGATGATGAATGTTATTGGCTGATTGTAACCAAAGAGGAGGAGCAGTAAAATAGCTAGAACTAACTTGACAATTTAACATGATTGACGAAGATTCAACAAAGCATCGAAAAACATACAAACGTTGAATCTGTCATTGAAGGCTTATGGTGTCTGTTGAAAGTTCTAAGAAGATTCGATGGAGCAGCTAAACTGTACAACCCTGCATTCGTACATTTCCGGTCAAATGCTCGGCCCATAGGCTATAGAACAATTCTAATGTTGGTTGACTAGTAATAATAATTAATAAATATAGTTATTACTAGTCATACAACATTAGAATTCTACTATAGCTAGCTTGTAGGCGGAACATTCGACCGGAAATGTACGATCGCAGCGTCTTAATGTAAAGTTTCGCTGCTTGTCGAATCTTCTTTGAACATTCGACAGACACATGCCATGGTTATATGTGGAATTGCACCCCAAAATACATTCTGCTGCTTCTCCTGAGTACGGAGATACCACATGTGTGGGACTTTTTGGGAGCCTAGCCAAGTACGGGACCCCAAAAACCAATCACCGCCTTCAAAATTTGTGTGAGTGAAATCAAAAATTTATGTCCTTAGAAATCTTGAAGGTGGTGATTGGTTTTCGGGGTCCCGTACGCGGCTAAGCTCCCAAAAAGTCCCACACATGTGGTATCCCCGTACTCAGGAGAAGCAGCAGAATGTATTTTGGGGTGCAATACCACATATAACCATGGCATGTGTGAGAAATATATCATTTAGTGACAACGTTTTGTAATTTATTTTTTATTTATTTTTTTGGTCAATATTCAATCACTTGGGGCAAAAAAATTAAATATTCCATGGACTCAACATGCCTCTCAGCAAATAGCTTGGGGTGTCTTCTTTCCAAAATGGGGTCATTTGGGGGGGTTGTGTGCCATCTTGGCATTGTATGGCCTTCAAAACTATGATAGGTAGTGAGGAGTGAAATCAAAAATGTATGCCCTTAGAAATCTTGAAGGTGGTGATTGGATTTCGGGGTCCCGTACGCGGCTAGGCTCCCAAAAAGTCCCACACATGTGGTATCCCTGTACTCAGGAGAAGCAGCAGAATGTATTTTGGGGTGCAATTCCACATATAACCATGGCATGTGTGAGCAATATATCATTTAGTGACAACTTTTTGTAATTTTTATTTATTTTTTTGTCATTATTCAATCACTTGGGACACAAAAAAAAATATTCAATGGACTCAACTGACGACGCAACTAGCGAAACGCGTAGAGGCTGTTTGGACACACACATTGAGGGTGCAGCACACCAGCGCGCACGGACCCCTTGTAGCAATACATGCGGAGCACAGCGGGGCAAGCACACCTCTTAGGACGCCACTTAAATGCTGGTCAGCGGCTTTTAACGGTTGACACTGCCAAAGACACTCAGTGCCGGTCAGAGGCACTTTATATTGTAAGTGTTATATTTTTTTACCTTTTTTAAATAAATACATATTTTAATATACTACACCATGATGAGCCCCTTGTTTTTGAGGAATTGATGACACCTTGTAAAAGGGAAAAGGAGGCAACACCCACTGACCGACAAAGAAAAGACACCACTTTGGAGCCTAATAATATCTGGGGTCTGGTGAGTGTTGATTTTAACCATTGGTGATGGTGGCACATCTTTGTCGGGTGGAAGAGATAGCGGCACTTTCCTGTATACAGCATTACCAACATTGAACCTTGTGTTTGCTGGAACCTATTGTATAAGAGCAAGATTGCCTGTCATTTGGACTATTTTTAAGTGCAGCCAGCACATTGCACATTTGTATGGTTGTTTGATAATTATTTCACTTTTATTGATATTTATTTTATTTTGTTCCAATATTGGTTATTGGACAACTCACGGTGCAGTTGGCGTACCGCATATTGGGTTTTTACACACACATATATATATATATAATATATTTTTTTGTAATATCTTTCGTATTGTTTTCACTATTTGGTTGGTCAGTAGCAGCAACAGCCATTTTTCTCATAGAAGCACTGTGGCATATGGATTGTATGCTGACACACTGATCTAGATATATGATTTAAGTTTGAAATCACTGTGTCACATTTGTATGTCTCATATATTTCTTATATTTTTTATTGTTTGTATTCAGGTTATTCACACTTAAGATTGGGTACATTGTGGCCCTGATATTTCACTTATGTCCATATTCCCAGAGATTAAATACCTCTGGATAATTAGATCAGCGCAGTAACATTTTTCTTCTTAATGGACTCAACATGCCTCTCAGAAGTTTCCTTGGGGTGTCTACTTTCCAAAATGGGGTCATTTGGGGGGGTTTTTTACTGCCTTGCCATTTTAGCACCTCAAGAAATGAGATAGGCAGTCATAAAATAAAAGTTCTAAGTGAACAGTAAAACTTCAAACTATTAAAACTTCAAGAGTCCCAATGTCCGATGTAAACTGTGGCAGCGCTACTTCCGGACACACGTCTGGAATACTTCTATAGACCAAGTGAATATAGGGAATCAGATGATAGTGCGGATAAGATACACAAAGTAGTCCTTCAATCAGTGCTCCTTTCACCAGAGGGGGTGTTCACCACGTGGGGGGATATTAACTCCCCTTTTGGGGATGCACTCACCACAATAATGGAAAAAAAGGGCCTGGTATACAATCCTTGTATCTCCTGGACGATGCACTCTCCACCAGTCAGTATGTTATGTGTTCATTAAAACCGCAGTCACATATAATAGAGAAACTCATATAGTGTGATATTGCTTAAAACATTTTATTGAGCCCCAAAAAACATCCCCTAATAAATGTGCGTACCACAATATAAAAGTGACAAGCGAAATCATAGATTATGTCAGTACTGTGCCTGTATTCCTCTCCTGGCCGGATAGTAAAGGTACTGCTGTTGGATTCCCTTCCTGTTCCTGGTCCCAGGGGCTGTACAGAGTATTGGGTCACTGGATAAGCGTCACGCCCTGACGTTTCGTCATTGGATGACTTCTTCAGAGGGAGTGACTGTGCTTATCCATGGCCCAATATAAATCCCCATCCGTGGAGAGCATAACTGTGCGCTAATTGGCCAGTCCCAGACACGTGAGCGCGCCACTGTGCGCATGCGCGCCAAGCGGCCGGAATATAGAGAATATTTTCACTATTGTGGACCTAATTTTAGGTTGCGCTGGCTGCCGTGCAGACTGTGAGCTGGCTGGGAGGCTGTTGCTATTCCGCTGGCAATTATAACCTGCGTTCCAAGCAAAGTCCATCCGCGTTCCGGACATAGAACCAGCCTGGAACGCAGGAGCCATAACCTCATTGGAGGGTGCTGGTCACGTGTGCGCACGCGTCACTGCGCACGCCCCCGACATTGCAAATCCCGGATATGGGAGGGAGTATAGAACCAGCCCGGAACGCAGGGGCCGCAACCTCATTGGAGGATGCTGGTCACGTGTGAGCGCGCGTCACCGCACACGCCCCCCGCAATCGCAAATCCCGGATATCGGAGGGGATAGCTGCACCCGTCTTTTCTACAATATGCAGCTCAAACCAACGCTTGCTGCTCCATAGTGGAAAGACATGTATGCCTACATTATACCTAGCGATGTATGGATGGAGCCATCAACATATACACTATAATAATGCAGTAGAATCAATACAAAAAAACTGTAAGCATTATTGCAAACAGTGTGCCCAAATAGGTACAATATATACATAATTAAGTGATTAAGACATTCTGTATATGCAGATAGGTTAATTGCTATTAGAGTATCATCACACACGAATATCAGAATAAAACTGAAATATGCTACATACATGATATAATTCTGATGTATAAATGTAAAAATATATATATGGATAAAAATGCACACATTTAAAATCTCGACAATATACTGTACAATTAGTAACTAGTGTCAGACAGACGAGATCGGACCTGGATAGCATATTATGCTTATTGGTAAATTGAATATTAAAATTACCTAAAACCAGATTTTGCATATTTAAAATCGCATGAACGCTAATTCTAAAATCGCAAAGTTAAAAGGCTATATATATATAGCCGTGTGCTCCATATACGTCAATAGTATAAAACTGAATGTCTGAGAATAAATACATCAGGTAAAAGAATAAAACCTAAAAGATAAATAAAACTTAGGTGTCGCTGATAAAACAATTAATATCCAGTTCGATATTCAGGCCTTTGGGAACTAAAACATCAGTAGAAAATATCCATCGAGTTTCGCGTTTAGAGAGTTCGCGTACCCTATGGAACCCTCTCCAGTTGTATTCTAGGTGCTCCACACCCCAAAACTGGAGGCCGGAAGGGTCCTGGTTGTGTTTTAATTTGAAGTGCCATGACACGTTATGGTCTTTAAAGCCTAATCGGATATTGTTGATATGCTCTAAAATGCGTACTTTTAATTTTCTTTTTGTGCGACCTATATAAAGAAGGTCACATGGGCACTTCAAGGCATATACCACATGATCTGTATTGCAGGTGATGAACTGCTCAATTTTAAATTCTTGGTTATTGGATGGAGATATGAATCTGTCTATTCCCCTTGCTGGTTTTGATACAGCCTGGCAGGCTTTACATTTTCTGCATGCGAAAAAACCTTTTTTGTCCCAAAACGACTTTGGCCTAGTGGGGGGGTCCAGAACTTTCTTAACTATACGATCCCCGTAATTGGGCGCTTTCCGGTAGATAAACTGGGGAGCAGGGGGGAGAACCGGGCCCAACTTCTTATCCAACATTAGAACATGCCAATGCTTGCTGAATATCGCTTCCACTTCCTTATACTGTATGTGGTATTGTGATATAAACCCCCATTCTTTGTTGTTGGCGACATTCGTTTCTCCAGCCGGCTTAGGTTGTAAGCAAGTCTCTCTGGGGATATCCTTTATTTCCTCTACTAATTTCTCCATTGTAAGTGGTTTGTAACCCCTAGCTTCAAACCTGTCGGTGAGAATCTTTGATTGCACGAGGAAATTTGAGTCTTCAGGAACAGTTTCGTCTCACCCTCATAATTTGACCCTTCGGAATGTTCCGGATCCATCGAGGGTGGTGACCACTTGTGGTTGGCAGATAACTGTTTCTGTCTGTAGGCTTAAAATACACTCTGGTTTCCAACTTCGCATTTTGGCGATATATGGTGACATCCAAGAAATTGATCTCAGTTTCGCTAGATTCTGAGGTCAATTTTATATTGTTCATATTGTTATTTAAAATGATTAAAAATTCTTGCAACGAGTCCGTGGATCCTGTCCAGATAAAAAATAGGTCATCGATATAGCGTTTGTAAAACAGTAACTCAGCCCTTCTATTATTAAAAATTACTTTGTCCTCCCATTCCGCCATAAACAGATTTGCGATACTCGGTGCGAATCTGGCTCCCATTGCGACACCTCTTTTTTGGGAGTAGAATTTGCTATCGTACCAAAAGTAATTATGTGATAGGCAGAAGTTCAGTGCATGACCTAAAAAGACTTTTTGGTTGTGTGGTAAGTCGTCTCTTCTGCTGAGTGCCCAATTTAGGGCTAAAACCGCGTCATCATGTTGTATAATTGAATATAAAGATGATACATCCGCTGTGACCAATAAAATTTGCTGATCTTCTACTACTGTAATATCTTGAAGGCAAATCAAGAGATCTTTTGTGTCTTTGAGATAAGATTTGGTCATTCTCACACTTTTCTGCAGGAATGTGTCCAGATATTGCCCCAATCTTGATGAAATAGAGTCTATGCTGTTCACTATTGGCCTATGGGGTCTATTCAGGAGTGGTATGATTTCTTCATTGGAGTTGGGTTCAAATTACAGGAGCTCATTCTCCAGAGAAAGAAACGTAAAATGGCACACCTAGAATCTAAGATCAATGAATTGCAACAGCAATTAGATCCAATAAAAGATACTCAACAGATTACTGAGTTCAATAGTAGAACTAATAAGAGACTCGAAAAGGTCGACAAGGACACACAAAAAAAGAAAATAAAAAAGTACCATAGGGATATGGGAGACTTCAAGGCAAATACCATTTTTGCATGGCAACAAAATTTACCAGACACTGTAAACATGGTAGAAAAAGCAAGACCATCGCAAACGGAAACAACACTGATTGCACCGCCTCAACCAGCCGTAAGAGCACCGGCAAATGTTTATGCAGATGAAGAAGACGCATATGGCACGCCAATACGATTTTCTACACCGGTAAAGAGAGGCCGTGGGAAAACTAGAGGCTCAAATCCAAGAGGCAGTCAAGGATATGCTCAGCAAAATGGACCTTACCATGTCCCCACACATAATAAATTCCAACCGTTACAGACATACCAAGATTATTACGAGAATGCGCCACCTCAGCGTCCTTTTTTAGGGCGAGGAGGAGGGGGAGCACAAAGGAGGGGGAGAGGATACCCACCACGCAGGGGGCGTCCCCAGCAGTATCCCACACCCCAGTATCGAGACCAAAACTTGAGAGGGCCACCCCCATTGAACCAATGGGAGAGAGATCAAGGGCCCTATCCAAAGTACGACGATCCAGAGGCTGCAGGGCCGGAAGGAGGTCGCAGGAAAAGAAGAAGGCAACAGGAATAGGGGGGATTTTTAACCTGAGTCCTGTGGAATTGACACATAAAGAAATTAACATCCTCAATCTAGGTTTAAAATGTGGAATGAAAAGACCTGTGAACAAGTTTGACGTGTTTATTGACGTCCACAAGTATATTCGTAAATTGAATATCAAAAAATATTTTGTGGGGAATAACATGTATACACACACCAGACCTCTGGAAACAGGGGGTATACAGAACAGCGGTCTAAAGAACAAATCCTTGTTCAATCCACTAAACAATCCGAACCATCAAGTGGAGGTGTTCAAAAATCTAGTGTTACGTGATCTGGACACCCTGAAACCCAGAAAAAATGTAAATCTAAGGCACATCAAAGAAGGGATCGAAATGCTGGAAGAGCGCAACGATATCATTGTCAGACCAGCGGATAAAGGAGGAGGAGTGGTTATTTTAACGAAAGAATTTTATCACAGTCAAATTACCGAAATGTTGGCAGACGAAAATACATATGCGATACTGGATCAAGACCCAACTTCCGCTTATAAAGCGCAACTGAAGATTGTGATCAATATAGGCTCAAGATCAGGAGTATTAACCACCAAAGAACGCAATTACCTAATACCTGCCAGTAGTAAGGTACCAACCATATATACCTTACCAAAAATTCATAAAGATCCTCTTAACCCTCCCGCTAGGCCAATAGTGAACAGCATAGACTCTATTTCATCAAGATTGGGGCAATATCTGGACACATTCCTGCAGAAAAGTGTGAGAATGACCAAATCTTATCTCAAAGACACAAAAGATCTCTTGATTTGCCTTCAAGATATTACAGTAGTAGAAGATCAGCAAATTTTATTGGTCACAGCGGATGTATCATCTTTATATTCAATTATACAACATGATGACGCGGTTTTAGCCCTAAATTGGGCACTCAGCAGAAGAGACGACTTACCACACAACCAAAAAGTCTTTTTAGGTCATGCACTGAACTTCTGCCTATCACATAATTACTTTTGGTACGATAGCAAATTCTACTCCCAAAAAAGAGGTGTCGCAATGGGAGCCAGATTCGCACCGAGTATCGCAAATCTGTTTATGGCGGAATGGGAGGACAAAGTAATTTTTAATAATAGAAGGGCTGAGTTACTGTTTTACAAACGCTATATCGATGACCTATTTTTTATCTGGACAGGATCCACGGACTCGTTGCAAGAATTTTTAATCATTTTAAATAACAATATGAACAATATAAAATTGACCTCAGAATCTAGCGAAACTGAGATCAATTTCTTGGATGTCACCATATATCGCCAAAATGCGAAGTTGGAAACCAGAGTGTATTTTAAGCCTACAGACAGAAACAGTGATCTGCCAACCACAAGTGGTCACCACCCTCGATGGATCCGGAACATTCCGAAGGGTCAAATTATGAGGGTGAGACGAAACTGTTCCTGAAGACTCAAATTTCCTCGTGCAATCAAAGATTCTCACCGACAGGTTTGAAGCTAGGGGTTACAAACCACTTACAATGGAGAAATTAGTAGAGGAAATAAAGGATATCCCCAGAGAGACTTGCTTACAACCTAAGCCGGCTGGAGAAACGAATGTCGCCAACAACAAAGAATGGGGGTTTATATCACAATACCACATACAGTATAAGGAAGTGGAAGCGATATTCAGCAAGCATTGGCATGTTCTAATGTTGGATAAGAAGTTGGGCCCGGTTCTCCCCCCTGCTCCCCAGTTTATCTACCGGAAAGCGCCCAATTACGGGGATCGTATAGTTAAGAAAGTTCTGGACCCCCCCACTAGGCCAAAGTCGTTTTGGGACAAAAAAGGTTTTTTCGCATGCAGAAAATGTAAAGCCTGCCAGGCTGTATCAAAACCAGCAAGGGGAATAGACAGATTCATATCTCCATCCAATAACCAAGAATTTAAAATTGAGCAGTTCATCACCTGCAATACAGATCATGTGGTATATGCCTTGAAGTGCCCATGTGACCTTCTTTATATAGGTCGCACAAAAAGAAAATTAAAAGTACGCATTTTAGAGCATATCAACAATATCCGATTAGGCTTTAAAGACCATAACGTGTCATGGCACTTCAAATTAAAACACAACCAGGACCCTTCCGGCCTCCAGTTTTGGGGTGTGGAGCACCTAGAATACAACTGGAGAGGGTTCCATAGGGTACGCGAACTCTCTAAACGCGAAACTCGATGGATATTTTCTACTGATGTTTTAGTTCCCAAAGGCCTGAATATCGAACTGGATATTAATTGTTTTATCAGCGACACCTAAGTTTTATTTATCTTTTAGGTTTTATTCTTTTACCTGATGTATTTATTCTCAGACATTCAGTTTTATACTATTGACGTATATGGAGCACACGGCTATATATATATAGCCTTTTAACTTTGCGATTTTAGAATTAGCGTTCATGCGATTTTAAATATGCAAAATCTGGTTTTAGGTAATTTTAATATTCAATTTACCAATAAGCATAATATGCTATCCAGGTCCGATCTCGTCTGTCTGACACTAGTTACTAATTGTACAGTATATTGTCGAGATTTTAAATGTGTGCATTTTTATCCATATATATATTTTTACATTTATACATCAGAATTATATCATGTATGTAGCATATTTCAGTTTTATTCTGATATTAGTGTGTGATGATACTCTAATAGCAATTAACCTATCTGCATATACAGAATGTCTTAATCACTTAATTATGTATATATTGTACCTATTTGGGCACACTGTTTGCAATAATGCTTACAGTTTTTTTGTATTGATTCTACTGCATTATTATAGTGTATATGTTGATGGCTCCATCCATACATCGCTAGGTATAATGTAGGCATACATGTCTTTCCACTATGGAGCAGCAAGCGTTGGTTTGAGCTGCATATTGTAGAAAAGACGGGTGCAGCTATCCCCTCCGATATCCGGGATTTGCGATTGCGGGGGGCGTGTGCGGTGACGCGCGCTCACACGTGACCAGCATCCTCCAATGAGGTTGCGGCCCCTGCGTTCCGGGCTGGTTCTATACTCCCTCCCATATCCGGGATTTGCAATGTCGGGGGCGTGCGCAGTGACGCGTGCGCACACGTGACCAGCACCCTCCAATGAGGTTATGGCTCCTGCGTTCCAGGCTGGTTCTATGTCCGGAACGCGGATGGACTTTGCTTGGAACGCAGGTTATAATTGCCAGCGGAATAGCAACAGCCTCCCAGCCAGCTCACAGTCTGCACGGCAGCCAGCGCAACCTAAAATTAGGTCCACAATAGTGAAAATATTCTCTATATTCCGGCCGCTTGGCGCGCATGCGCACAGTGGCGCGCTCACGTGTCTGGGACTGGCCAATTAGCGCACAGTTATGCTCTCCACGGATGGGGATTTATATTGGGCCATGGATAAGCACAGTCACTCCCTCTGAAGAAGTCATCCAATGACGAAACGTCAGGGCGTGACGCTTATCCAGTGACCCAATACTCTGTACAGCCCCTGGGACCAGGAACAGGAAGGGAATCCAACAGCAGTACCTTTACTATCCGGCCAGGAGAGGAATACAGGCACAGTACTGACATAATCTATGATTTCGCTTGTCACTTTTATATTGTGGTACGCACATTTATTAGGGGATGTTTTTTGGGGCTCAATAAAATGTTTTAAGCAATATCACACTATATGAGTTTCTCTATTATATGTGACTGCGGTTTTAATGAACACATAACATACTGACTGGTGGAGAGTGCATCGTCCAGGAGATACAAGGATTGTATACCAGGCCCTTTTTTTCCATTATTGTGGTGAGTGCATCCCCAAAAGGGGAGTTAATATCCCCCCACGTGGTGAACACCCCCTCTGGTGAAAGGAGCACTGATTGAAGGACTACTTTGTGTATCTTATCCGCACTATCATCTGATTCCCTATATTCACTTGGTCTATAGAAGTATTCCAGACGTGTGTCCGGAAGTAGCGCTGCCACAGTTTACATCGGACATTGGGACTCTTGAAGTTTTAATAGTTTGAAGTTTTACTGTTCACTTAGAATATTGTCGTTTTTAAGCAGCTGCTGCAATTTTTATCATACCCAACAGCCTGTCGTTGGATTATCTCAAGTCTGCATCCTAAAGCGCTGAGCCGTGCTAACACTGAAGGAAGGGCGACATTAGCATCTTTTATAGATAAAATAAAAGTTGTGTAAATTCCAGAAAATGTACCCTAGTTTGTAGACGCTATAATTTTTGCGAAAACCAATAAATATACGCTTATTGCGATTTTTTTTACAAAAGACATGTGGCTGAATACATTTTGGCCTAAATGTTTGACTAAAATTTAGTTTATTCGATATTTTTTACTTTTTGTTATAAGAAAAATAATTTTTTCCAAATTTTCGGTCTTTTTCCGTTTATATCGCAAAAAATTAAAATCGCATAGGCAATCAAATACCATCAAAAGAAAGCTCTATTTGTGGTAAGAAAAGGTCTCCAATTTCGTTTCGGTACAACATTGCATGACCACGCAATTACCAGTTAAAGCAGCGCAGTGACAAATTGTAAAAACACCTTGGGTCTTTAGACAGCGTATTAAAAAAGAAAAAAAAAGTGTCCTACGATGTCCATCCATCTTCGATCACGCCGCCTCTCGGCGACTGCTGTCTGTTGGCTGTGACAGCTGTTATATAGGCCAATTTTTTTTTCCATTTTGGCACCGAGTTCTCCTTTTGGGGGGGACCCCATGCTGTTTTTTTGTTTTTGTTTTTCATTTTGGCATGGAGTTCACTTAAAGCGGGAGTTCACCCAAAAAATAAATTTTTAACATTAGATTGAGGCTAATTACGGGAAGCATAATCGGATATTTTTTTTTTTAAATCAATGCAGTACTTACCGTTTTAGAGATAGATGTTCTCCGCCGATTACGGGTATGGTCTGCGGGACTGGGCGTTCCTATTTGACTGACAGCCTTCTGACCGTCGCATACAGCGCGTCACGAGTTGCCGAAAGTAGCCGAACGTTGGTGCGCAGGCGCCGTATAGAGCCGCACCGACGTTCGGCTTCTTTCAGCAACTCGTGATGCGCTGTATGCGACGGTCGGAAGGCTGTCAATCAAATAAGAACGCCCAGTCCCAAAGACCATACCCGGAAGCGGCGGAGAACATCTATCTCTAAAACGGTAAGTACTGCATTGATTTAAAAAAAAAACATCCGATTGTGCTTCCTGTAATTAGCCTCAATCTAATGTTAAATTTTTTTTTCGGGTGAACCCCCACTTTTAAAATCTATACAAGACCCAAAGGACCTGCCATGGATTTTGGGGGGACCATGGATCAGAGATCCCTGAATGTGTATGAGAGGAGCCTTTTCCCGGCTCTCTCTGGGATGCTCTGCTACAATAAATAAATATAAATATATATATATATATAATATATATATATATATATATATATATATATATATATATATATATATATTGCCTTGCGAAAGTATTCGGCCCCCTTGAACTTTGCGACCTTTTGCCACATTTCAGGCTTCAAACATAAAGATATAAAACTGTAATTTTATTTGAAGAATCAACAACAAGTGGGACACAATCATGAAGTTGAACAAAATTTATTGGATATTTCAAACTTTTTTAACAAATAAAAAACTGAAAAATTGGACTTTCAAAATTATTCAGCCCCTTTAATTTCAGTGCAGCAAACTCTCTCCAGAAGTTCAGTGAGGATATCTGAATGATCCAATGTTGACCTAAATGACTAATGATGATAAATAGAATCCACCTGTGTGTAATTAAGTCTCTGTATAAATGCACTTGCACTGTGATAGTCTCAGAGGTAGGGTTAAAGCGCGGAGAGCATCATGAAGAACAAGGAACACACCAGGCAGGTCCGAGATACTGTTGTGGAGAAGTTTAAAGCCGGATTTGGATACAAAAAGATTTCCCAAGCTTTAAACATCCCAAGGAGCACTGTGCAAGCGATAATATTGAAATGGAAGGAGTATTAGACCAGTGCAAATCTACGAAGACCTGACCGTCTCTCTAAACTTTCAGCTCATACAAGGAGAAGACGGATCAGAGATGCAGCCAAGAGGCCCATGATCACTCTGGATGAACTGCAGAGATCTACAGCTGAGGTGGGAGACTGTCCATAGAACAACAACCAGTCGTATACTGCACAAATCTGGCCTTTATAGAAGAGTGGCAAGAAGAAAGCCATTTCTTAAAGATATCCATAAAAAGTGTCATTTAAAGTTTGCCACAAGCCACCTGGGAGACACACCAAACATGTGGAAGAAGGTGCTCTGGTCAGATAAAACCAAAATCAAACTTTTTGGCAACAATGCAAAACGTTATGTTTGGCGTAAAACCAACACAGCTCATCACCCTGAACACACCATCCCCACTGTCAAACATGGTGGTGGCACCATCATGGTTTAGGCCTGCTTTTCTTCAGCAGGGACAGGGAAGATGGTTAAAATTGACAGGGCGAAGGATGGAGCCAAATACAGTACCATTCTGGAAGAAAACCTGATGGAGTCTGCAAAAGACCTGAGACTGGGGCATAGATTTGTCTTCCAACAAGACAATGATCCAAAACATAAAGCAAAATCTACAATGGAATGGTTCACAAATAAACATATCCAGGTGTTAGAATGGCCAAGTCAAAGTCCAGACCTGAATCCAATCGAGAATCTATGGAAAGAACTGAAAACTGCTGTTCACAAACGCTCTCAATCCAACCTCACTGAGCTTGAGCTGTTTTGCAAAGAGGAATGGGCAAAAATTTCAGTCTCTCGATGTGCAAAACTGATAGGCCTTGTACACACGACCGAACATGTCCGCTGAAACTGGTCCGTGTAGGGCCTACCGGACAGTTTTCCGGCCTAGCGGACAGGTTTCCAGCGGACAAAAGTTTCTTAGCATGCTAAGAAACTTGTCCGCTGGAAGCCTGTCCGTCGGACATGTCCGATGGTCAGTACGACTCATCGGACATGTCCGCTGGCCCGAAATCCCACGCATGCGTCAAAGTGATTCGACGCATGCGTGGAAGCATTGAACTTCCTGGTGCGCGCACGCCGCCGCGTCATCGTCGCCGCCACGTCACCGCGTATTCTGTCCGCGGGGAATTTGGTCTGATGGTGTGTACACACATCAGACCAAATGATCCCAGCAGACATGTCCGATGAAAACGGTCCGTTTTCATCGGACATATCTGGTCGTGTGTATGAGGCCATAGAGACATACCCCAAGCGACTTATAGCTGTAATTGCAGCAAAAGGTGGCGCTACAAAGTATTAACTTAAGGGGGCTGAATAATTTTGCACGCCCAATTTTTCAGTTTTTTATTTGTTAAAAAAGTTTGAAATATCCAATAAATTTCGTTCCACTTCATGATTGTGTCCCACTTGTTGTTGATTCTTCAAAAAAAATTACAGTTTTATATCTTTATGTTTGAAGCCTGAAATGTGGCAAAAGGTCGCAAAGTTCAAGGGGGACGAATACTTTCGCAAGGCACTGTATATATATATATATATATATATATATATATATATATATATATACATACACACTAAATTGCCTGTACACCACTAACTAACCTGCCTAATCTAGCTCAATTTTACTGTCTCCTCCACGTATCACACTACATACAGCCACCATTTAAGCAGCCTTATATAGTGTGGGGCGTGGACTTAGCCCTCCGAGCCATGATTGGCCAAAGGCGCCATTGCCTTTGGCCAATTGTGGCTCTCAAGCCGATCACACTGTGATTGGTCAAAACATGTAGGTACATGCCTTGGCCAATCAGCAGCCATCAATGCACTGCAATTATGGGGCACTCCGCAGTGCTCGAATTTGTTGCAAATGCCCCATATGTTCAGTTTGTTTGCTGACAAACGAACACCCAATATTCGTGTCGAACTTCGGGACCAACCCTAACAAAGAGTCTATAAGAGTGGATACATTTTTATTACCACATCTTTTTCATGATTACTCAATTTAGTTACAGTTGTGGAAATATTTCCATGTCTTGCAAGCCTGAAAAATATGATATTAGTACTGAAAGCTACAATAGGGATGTCCTGCAAAAAAGGAAGATGCTGATTTACAATCTGCTCTGTAAGTTGGAACATGAGCTAAAGAGGAGTCAGAAGCACTTACTGTAGTACAGAGTTCCACGTATTTGATTGTTTCTGAACTTTGTATTTCATTTTCATTTTAACCGTTTGACTGACTATGAAATATAATTTATTATGTGACTCAATATGCACAGCTGTTTAGTTCATTTTATGAGTAAGTACATCGCTAAAAATAAAACATATTGCAGTTCACTGTATAGATACTTAAATGCAAATCAAGATATATTTGTACACAAATATAAGTGGGTATGAAGTACTGTTACACTGTTAAAACTAAATCTTTGATTGCGTTTCACATAAGGTTTTGTGATTGCAGGGCTATGGTAAGCTAAGTTTATTCTCAGCAGAACATATGTGCTCGCACAAAGGCAGAATTAATAAGCAAGCAATACTGGAGGTAGCACTTTTGCTAGTACTGTCAGTGGATCATCCATACAATGTTCACAACCAACAAATGAATGAAATATGCCCGAAGGCATCATTTATTGCTTGATTCTCTCTGACCAGGCAGCAAAAATTGGTTAACATGCCAGGGACAAAGCACAAAAAGCTTTTTGCTGGAAGTACATTGATATGTATCCCAGCCTTGAACCATTTTATAACTGGATAATAACAAAGGATCACAAAGTTGTAGCACAGCTGCTACTTTCTCATCCAATGTAAAATTTTAAGTAGACTTTTATTGAGATCCATAAGTCATATATATATAGCAATTTTAAAGGTTAAAAAAAAAAAAGTTTCACATTATACATTTTTATTACACAAATACTGTCATCACTTAAGTAAAACAGAATCAGAACTCTCATTGCTCACTGGCACTGCTCACCATTCTTTTGACTGGAGGACTGCCAAAAAGTGATGTTAGTGGAGGACTGCCAGTGAGTGACCTCCATAGAAAAAGCCTCTTGCTAAAAATTAGTTAACATTTATAGCTGCTTCTATTCACCAAGAAAAAACTTGTCGATGGTTTGCTAATCTTTCCAATGGAGACTTGTATGTATAAAACATTATAATAAAATGTAAAGCTAAGCTCTACAAAAAGCATTTCTTTTATGATTATAATACATCTTAAGATGCTAGTTTACGAATAAAAAAACATCACAGACATGTAACACAGTCAAAGTACCGATGCTAGATCAAACATTAACAGAGGATTTCATTAAACCTAATGACAAAATGGTCACTTCAAATAAGCAATCAATGCACTCTTGTATATGTAAATGCAATTACAGTATTTTTTCATCTTGTAAATATTTCAAAGGGAAAGAGTTCAAATCAACTGTCACTAATGAAATATTTCCTATCAAATCTTTTATCAAATGTTACACATAATTAAACAAAATGTAATTACATGTAATAAACACATAATTACACATATTGTAATTATTCCATTACTAGTCTAGAATGCAATGCACTTTAAAAAGCATGATAGAAGATGTTAAAAACTTAACGCTGATTTTGAAAACTATTTCACATAAGAATATGTGCACATTCAATTCTACAAGGTGATTGCAGATCACTGTAACCTCATTTTGAGTAGCAACACACTTTTAAAAACTTGAAGAATTTTTTTGTCATGCACATTAAAGGTTTATGGCACAAACTTTACAGCCTGTAATACCTTAGGCCCAGATTCACAAAAGAGATACGACGGAGTATCTCAGATACTCCGTCGTATCTCTCAGAGTATCTATGCGACTGATTCATAGAATCAGTTACGCATAGATAGCCCTTAGATCCGACAGGTGTAATTGTTTTACACTGTCGGATCTTAGGATGCAATACCGCGGCCGCCGCTGGGGAGAGTTCGCGTCGTAAACCAGCGTCGGGTATGCAAATTAGGAGTTACGGCGATCCGACACAAAATATTGAAGGAGTTGAAAAGATTGAGAACAGACATAGCCTTCTTACAAGAAACCCACCTCTCAATTAATTCTAACATTAGGTTATATTCCCAGGACTACCCAACATGGTACTATGGAGACACTGTCTCCAAAAGAGCTAGTGGAGTGGCGATTGGAATCGCCAAGGGGACGCGTTTTAAATTATCGAGTAGAATGACAGATCCAGAAGGGAGGTTCCTTTTTTTAAAAGGGAGGATTGAAGAGATGGAATGTACCCTTGTAAACATATATGCTCTGAACGATCGCCCAATAAAATACGTAGCTGAGATACTGGGGAAGTTAAAAGATTTTGGAACAGGAAAGGTGATCCTGGGAGGAGACCTAAATTTCTGCATGGACCTAAAAATTGACAAGACACCACAGACACAGGGAATTAAGAATACACAGATAAGAAAGATAAAAAACAGTCTTTATGGAAGTCAATTGGTTGATGTGTGGAGAACTTTAAATCCTGGACAGAGAGACTACACGTTCTATTCACCTGTACACGGAAGCTATTCCCGGATCGACTACTTATTAGTAGATCATAATACTCTGGAAATGGTAGTTGAAACAAAAATTGAAGCAATCACAGTATCCGACCATGCTCCAATTAGCATATCCTTGAAAATAGAGGGAAACCAGAAGCCAAGTCAGATCTGGAGACTCAACGAGGAGCTATTGACGGAGGAAACCAGCTTAACGAGGGTAAAAAAAGATCTAGAAGAATATTTCAGGTTAAACGACATAGAGGGAATATCGACAGCAACACTATGGGACGCACACAAAGCTGTAATTAGAGGGACCCTAATATCGGAAGGAGCAAGGAAAAAAAAAGAAAAAAGCCGCAAAAAGGACGAACTAATCACGGAAATATTCAAATTAGAACAAAAACACAAAATAACGTGAATTAAAACGAGAACTATACCAGGACTTGGTGAATAAACGAAATGAACTTAAAGAACTTATGGACCAGGAAACAAGAAGAGAGTTCAACCTCATCGCGAAGGAAAGATATAAATGGGGAAATAAAACACATAAACACCTTGCCAGGATGGTTCAGAAGAAGAAAACAAGGAACTATATAGAGAAGATCAAAAAAGAAAACGGGCAGGAGGCACATACAACAAAAGATATTGCTGAAACCTTTAGAGCATACTATGAAAAGCTATATGCAGTCGAACAGACAATCCGATCAGAGGAGGAGAAAAAAGATAAGACCTCAGAATTCCTCAATGCAGCTGGACTGACAATAATGAACCAAAATGACAGTTTGACGATGGACCGACCAATTACAGCAAAAGAAATTCAAACAGCCTTGACAGGGTGTGCGTCGGGTAAAAGTCCAGGGCCAGACGGCTTCACGGCCATATATTATAAAAAATTTAAGGAGATTCTTCTGCCAGTACTATGCAGATATTTCAATGGCCTAGGAGGAGACTTTGGTCTGAGCAGAGAGGCCTTAGAGGCAATTATCACAGTTATACCAAAGGAAGGCAAAGATATTAAAAGCTGCTCCGGATATAGACCGATCTCTCTCCTGAACGCCGACACGAAGTTGTTTGCGAAAGTATTGGCAGAGAGAATCAAACAGGAGATGGGAAAACTGATCCACCCAGACCAGACAGGTTTTATCCAAGGAAGAGAGGGAAGAGACAACGGCGTCAGAGCCCTACTGATTCTTCAAAAAATAAAAGAAAATGGATCCCCAGGTCTACTCCTGTCGATAGACGCGGAAAAAGCGTTCGACAGGGTAGACTGGAGATTCATGATACAAACCTTGGAGAAAATGGGTTTCGGACGGAGGATGCTAGACTGGATCAGGACCCTTTACTGATCCCCAACGGCCAAGATAAAAGTAAATGGTAGCCTCTCAGAATCTTTTATAATGAAGAACGGAACAAGGCAGGGATGTCCTCTATCCCCCCTTCTGTTCCTATTGTCCCTCGAAGCATTCCTGGCTAAGATCCGTAAAAATGTGGACATTGAAGGAGTTAAAACAGAGGAGGAGGAACACAAGCTATCAGCATTCGCAGATGATGTGCTCTTCTACTTGGTGAACCCTATAACATCAATCCCCAAGCTGCTGACTTTATGTAAGCAATATGGGGAAATTTCAAACTTTAAATTAAATGTCACAAAAACGGAAATATTAAATGTAAATATAAATAGGACAGAGGAAAGACTATTAAGATCAACTTTTCAATTCCCCTGGGTGAGGGAAATTAAATATTTAGGAATTCGACTAGCAAATACTATAAAAAAAATATATGAAACTAATTACATACCTCTCTTGGATGAAATAAAGGCTGAAATAAAAAGGGTAAAAAATAGACCCATATCATGGATAGGGCGAATAAATTTCTGTAAAATGGTCCTACTCCCCAAAATTGTATACAAATTCCAAATGATCCCTATTGCTCTACCAAGACCTATGCTTAACACGCTTAAAAAAATGATCATGAATTATATATGGAGCCATAAGAAACACCGAATCTCCTTACAGACTCTGAAACAACCAAAGTCTAAGGGAGGACTCGCAGTACCGGACATAAAAAAATATTATGAGGCGGTCATAATATCGAGAGTGGTGGAGTGGGGCAGGGTCAACAAAGAAAAAAGGTGGGTTGGTTTGGAGAACACACTATCAAAGGTGAAGCTTGAAACTATAATATGGAACCCCCCCCAATTTAGAGAATTAAGTAAGAAAACACACGCGATTACAAAAAATGCACTTAAAGTATGGAACACTGTCTATAAAAAAATGGAGAAGGACTTTAATTCACCCCTTATAGCACTGAAAAATAATGATTACTTTGCACCAGGGAAAATACAAGTGGGGGGAAATTGGATAAAGAAAGACACGGCACAACTAAAGGATATAATTAAAGATGGACACCTGATAACACTATTAGAATTAAAACAAAAAAAAAGTTTGATGGAAATCAACGAATGGAGGTATCAACAGCTCAGTCAGTTCGTTCAAAAGTTACCACCTCCACTAAGATCAGGTGACCAGCTAACAGAGATGGAAAAATTATGCTCTACTGAGATCTCTAAAGGCACCATCTCAAAGGTGTACAGGATCTTGGTGGAGAATGACGAGCAGGAGATTCCACCATTCATTGAAAAATGGGAAAGGGAACTTGGAACACAGCACGATAGAACCCAACTAAAGAAAATGTTGAAACTGGTACACTCCTCCGCGGCAGATAGCCAAACCGCTGAAATGAATTACAAATGTATTGCTAGATGGTACATAACACCGAACAAATTAAGTAAATTCAAAGAAGACCAATCAGGACACTGCTGGAGGGGCTGTGAGACCCCAGGAACCATGGCCCACCTTTGGTGGGAATGCCCCAAAATAAAGAGATTCTGGGAGAAGATACTGGAACTTATAGAAGCAATTACAAAAAGTAAAATAAAGAAGGATCCATGGACCATTCTCTTTCACGAAGGGGAAGAAGGGATCAAAAAATACAAAGACTCCCTGGTGCCGCATTTGCTGAACGCGGCAAAGAAGCTAATTCCTAGAAAATGGCAAGAGATAGAATGCCCCTTGATATGGGAGTGGATTGACGCGGTGGAAGAAACATACTCGATGGAAGAACTAAGGGAAGGCATAGAAGGGAATAATATGGGTCAAAGTAAGAAATGGGATGGATGGAGAGCTTTTAAGAGGTCATGGAGCTATGTTGAAAATCTAAGGGCTGACATCTGAGATTTCGGAAGAGATAGATAAAGAGGCTGAGCGTGGTGAGAGGGAAGATCTGGGGAGGGGAGGGAATGGGAACAAAAATGGGAAAAAGAGGATAGTATATTTTGTATTCCTTTAAAATAAATATATAAAAATTCTACTATAACAAATTATTATAAAAAAAATAAAAATAAATAATAATAATAATAATGATAAGAAATATACAAAAAAAAAAAAAAAAAAGGCAAGACAAAATTCCACCTTTACTAATGATGCGAAACCGAATTAGAGACGCTAAAGGGCCGGCAAAAGAACTTGAGCGCTCCAAGTAAAACTCTACAAGGTGGAGTCTGAAGTAAAGGAAAAAAAAAAAGAAAAAAAAAAAAAAGGAGTTACGGCGATCCACAACGTTTTTTCGCGTTCGCTACGTCGCTGCTAGTCTAGTTTCCCGTCGCAAAGTTAGTCGTCGTTTTTGGTGCCCTAACTTTACACAGCACACGTATGTGCTGTATAAAGTATGGCCGTCGTTCCCGCGTCGAAATGTAAACATTTTTCCTTCTTGCGTAAGACGTCCGGGAATACGGAAGTACACAACGCACGTCGCCGTTCGAAAAAATGACGTCACTTCGCGCAAAGCACCGCGGGAAATTCAAAAGGGAGCATGCGCAGTAGGTCCGGCGCGGGAGCGCGCCTAATTTAAATGGCACATGCCCCTTTGAATTACGCAGGCTTACGTTTTCATTGCAAGTGCTTTGTAAATCAGGCACTTGCGATGAAAACTTGCGGCGGTGTAACGTATCTACGATACGTTACGCCGCCGCACTTCTACGTGAATCTGGCCCTAGATCTCCATATGGAAGTCAACGTTTGGCCTTAAGTATCAATGTCTGAATTGACCCATATTAGATGAAACTCAAACTAAAAATGACAAGACAGCACAGACGGTCTGAGATAACATTTACTTGACTGATTATGATGAACTATGCTCAATTCTGTTTTATGGATATAGTTTATGATTATAGGTCATATTGTCACTGTTTGGTAAGGAGAAATTGGTTAAACTCAAGTATATTTAATTTTTTTGATGTGACAGAGCATGACAAATAACTTGCACACAATTTTAATGGGATCTAAAACTGGCCATAGTCGCTTGCAATAATCACTGTGTGTTCTCAGGGCTGGGACGGCTCCCTTCGTCAAGAGAACACAATAGCTCTGCGGAAGGGATTCCTGACTGTGTTGATGGGGAAATCAATACATTTTTTATTTATGTAGCGCCCCCATACTTTCAGATGGTCACCAGTCATCTCTATGACCGTCGGAGGCCGGGCGCGATGTGATGACATCACGCCCGGGTACCAGGAAGTAAACAAAGCCGCAATTGCGGCTAGTAAGCATGAGATTGGTAAATATTTTTTCACGATCTCATGCTTTCCAGCCTGGAGGAGAGATGTGGGGTCTTATTGACCCCACATCTCTCCTTAAAGAGGACCTGTCACACACCTTTCCTATTACAAGGGATGTTTACATTCCTTGTAATAGGAATAAAAGTGATCCAAAAAAAAAAATGCAACAAAAGTGTAAAAAAAAAAAAAGAAAAAAAAATTAAAACGCCCCGGTAGCTCGTGCTCAGAAGCGAACGCACACGTAAAGCCCGCCCACGTCTGTAAACGACGCTCAAACCACATATGTGAGGTATCGCTGCGTGCGTTAGAGCGTGTGCAACAATTCTAGCACTAGACCTCCTCTGTAACTCTAAACTGGTAACCCGTAATTTTTTTCAAAGCGTCGCCTATGGAGATTTATAAGTAACGAAGTTACAATCCAATCCATAAGTGTGCACATTTTTAAAGCGTGACATGTTCGGTATCTATTTACTCTGCGTAACATCATCTTCCATATTTTACAAAGAAATTGGGCTAACTTTACTGTTTTGTTATTTTTCAATTAATGAAACCATATTTTTCCCCAAAAAAGGCGTTTGAAAAATGATAGCGCAAATACTGTGCAAGATAAAAAGTTGCCATGACCATTTTATTCCCTAGGGTGTCTGCTAAAAAAACATATATAATGTTTGGGGGTTCTGAGTAATTTTCTAGCAAAATAATGATGATTTGTACATGTAGGAGAGAAGTGCCAGAATAGGCCCAGTATATCGTACCTGCTGGGTGTCTATAGTATGCCTGTGAAGTGGCACGTGTTTATAACTGTCCCTGCACAAAATGACATTACTATAAGAAAAAAAACTGCTTGCGGCTTTAATGTAATGTCTGGTCCCTGCAATATTGATGAAAATCATTGAGAAAAATAGCATCCTCCACCAGGTCATTACCAGCCCCTTTGGCCCTATATACTTTGAACAGCAGTATACAGGCGGTGCAAACGACCGGGACTGTAGGTTTGCTGTAAGTAGAATCTGTTTGTAATTTTGAACTGGTACTTTTTTAAAGTGTAGCTCCAGCCAAAAAATCTATTTTTAAGCTTTTTGGAAAACATAGAAAAGGGTTATCACCCCTGTAACATTTGTTTTGCTGTCTGTGCGCATCTGTTCAGAATATTGCACCTCACTTTCTATCCAAATGACAAACGATTTTTTGAAAATTTGGGTTTTTTAGTGAAACAAGGATTGGTGATAAAGCATCAGTGGACAGGAGACACCTCTTACAGAAGAGAATTTCCCTTCCTAGGGGTAGATTTCCTCTCACTTCCTGTTGTCTCCTTCCGTTTGCAAGTAGGAGTTGTTTGTAAGTTGGATGTTTGAAAATAGGGGCCTGCCGTATATACTCTGCAGAAATTTGGGCCCTAGGTGTTGGTGTTGCCACAACACTGTAAGCCCTCACAGTTAGTCTTGTTGGGCGCTGGAACGCCCTGCTGTGAACTATTATATCAAGAATTGTAATTACATGCCATTGTTGAACAGTGGTAGAAAAATTGGGCCTTTGGTGCTGGTGCTGGTGCCACAACACTGTAAGTCCTCACAGTTACTCTTGGTGGGCGCAGGAATGGGCCCTGCTGTGAAATATTAGATCAAGAATTGTAATTACATGCCCCTGTTGAACAGGGACAGAAAAATTGGGCCTTAGGCACTGGTGCTGGTGCCACAACACTGCAACCCCTCACAGATACTCCAGTTGGAGCGCAGTAATAAGCCCTGCTGCAAAGTATTGCATCAAAAATTGTAATTACACGCCCCTGTTAAACAGGGGTAGAAAAATTAGCCCTCATGCCGCGTACACACGATCATTTTTCGGCATGAAAAAAAACAACGTTTTTCAAGCATGTTGAAAAAAGCGTTAAACGACGTTGCCCACACACCATCGTTTTTAATAAATGCTCTAGCAAAGCGCGGTGACGTACAACGGCACTATAAAGGGGAAGTTCCATTCGCCTTTGGGCTGCTTTAGCTGATTCCGTGTTAGTAAAAGACGACTCGTGCTTTTCTGTCTGTTACAGTGTGATGAATGTGCTTACTCCATTATGAATGGTAGTTTTACCAAAACGAGCGCTCCCGTCTCATAACTTGCTTCTGAGCATGCGCGTGTTTTTAACGTCGTTTTTGCCCACACGCGATCATTTTTTACAACCTGAAAAACTACATTGTTTAAAAACGCCGTTAAAAAATTCAGCATGTTCGAAAACATTTTTTGTCGTTTTTCAGAACCTGAAAAATGATGTGAAGCCCACACACAATCATTTTAAATGACATTTTTTAAAAACAACGTTTTTTTTCATGCTGAAAAATGATCGCGTGTATGCGGCATCAGGCACTGGTGTTGGTGCCACATAGAGGTACTCTTGATGAAAGCAAGAATTGGCCTTGCTGTAAAAAATTTAAATGACATGCACCTGTCAAACATGTGCGGAAAAATTGGTCCTTGGGTGTTAATTATGCCCATGAAACCTGTACCAAAAACACTTAGGCCTCGTACAGACGACCGAACATGTCTGCTGAAACTGGTCCGCTGACCAATTTCAGCAGACATGTTCGGTCGTGTGCACGGCCGACCGGACAGGTTTCCAGCAGACATTTGTCCACCCAACCGTTTTCGAGCGAACAAATGTTTCTTAGCATACATGTCGGCTGGAAGCCTGTCTGTCGGACATGTTCGGTCGTCTGTACAGACTCACCGTACATGTCCGAGCGGCCGCCATCCCTCGCATGCGTCGAATCACTTCGACGCATGCGTGGAAGCATTGACCTTCCAGCGTCGCGCACGTCGCCGCGTCATTGTCGCGGCGATGGCGCGGACACGTCACCGCGCTGTCTGTCCGCGCGGATTTCTGTCTGATGGTGTGTACAACCATCAGACAGAAATCTCCGAGGGGACATGTCCGCTGAAAACGGTCCGGCGGACCGTTTTCAGCGGACTGTCCCCTCGTCTGTACGAGGCCTTAGGGCCAGATTCTCGTAGGAGCGCGTAACTTTGTGCGGGCGTAACGTATCTGATTTACGTTATGCCTCCGCAACTTAGACGGGCAAGTGCAGTATTCTCAAAGCACTTGCTCCGTAAGTTGCAGCGGCGTAGCGTAAATCGGTAAATTCAAATTGTGAAGAGGTGGGCGTGTGTTATGTAAATTATCCATGACCCGACGTGATTGGCGTTTTTCACTCACGGCGCATGCGCCGTCCGTGGAATATCCCAGTGTGCTTTGCGTCAAAGTACGCCGCAAGGACGTATTGGTTTTGACGTGTACGTAAATGACGTCCAGCCCCATTCACGGACGACTTACGCAAACAACGTAAAAATTTCAAATTTCGTTACGGGAACGACGGCCAAACTTAACATTGGTGCGCCGCACTTACGCCACCATATAGCAGGGGTAACTTTACACTGGGAAAAGCCTAATGTAAACTGCGTAACTTTACTGCGTCGGCCGGGCGTACGTTCGTGAATTTGCGTATCTAGCTGATTTACATATTTCGACGTGTAAATCAGCGTACACGCCCCTAGCGGCCAGCGTAAATATGCAGTTATGATCCGACGGCATAAGAGACTTGCGCCTGTCGGATCTAATAGATATCTATGCTGATTCTAAGAATCAGGCGCATAGATACGAAGGCACAACGCAGAGATACGATGGCGTATCTGGAGATACGCCGTCGTATCTCTTTTGAGAATCCGGGCCTTAATCTACAACATTGGCATCAGGTAATTGATAGTTGCTAATTCATGAATGATTCATTTTTCTAAAGTTCAGCCGGTCAATGGAATTTGTGGACAGACACGCTCTTTTATCTGTCACAAAACCGTTCAGAAAGCACGCTGGATGCAGAGCAGCCCAGCAGCTCAATTGCATAACGGGGAAGTACTGCCTAGTGGTCTATTCTCAAGAAGCAGTGGATTGTCAACTGGAAAGCTCTCCATGTCTGTTTTCACCCCTAGATAATCTCCCACCATATGATGGGAGAAAAACTTTTGAAAAGCATCACTGTAGTGGTGTCAGAGCTGGGCTCTCAGCAGGTCCCTTCATTGTGCTCAGGCTGCTCAGCTGTTGGATAATTATCAGCATGCATTGTTTCCACAGTGGCTCACCTGGTGATCATTTTCTGTTAATCAGTTCCGCCTACAGCCAGCCCCTTCTGGCTATTTAAATTGCCTTGTTCATTCCTTTAGTCCCTTCGCCTTGGTCAACATATCTGGAGATTCTCTACTGTGTTCCTGTGAAAGACTTCACCCAGCGGACGACCCTTCGGGTTCCTGATCCTGTTCTTCTGCCTCTGAATACTCTGATCTCTGGTTTCCTGATTTACTGGCTTGTCTGGCTACTCGTATTGGCTTCCGATCCTTGGCTTATCTTTTGACTATATTTATTGATTTGTACTATTTTTACCATTACATTAAAAGGTGTGATTTTTAATGCATTTCTGATTCATGGTTCCTGACAGTAGGTGAATGCCATGAATTCAGACGATGCAGGCAATCCACTGAGTATTTTTTCCAGATTGAATGAGCAGGACCACCGCATGGATGCTCCTGATTCTCACAACTCACCTGGATCCTCCCACTGTGGCTGTTCCAGTACAACCAGTGTTGCAGACCATACCTGCTACTGCTCCAGTCTCTTTGCATGCACCCACCTTGCATATTACCTCTGTAAGAGGTATGTCTGGTTCCGTTCAGCTTCCCCAATGATTTGGGGGTGATCCAGTTCAATGCAGAGGGTTTCTTAACCAGGTACTTTGAGATGCTGCCCCAGGCGTTCCCCGCAGACAGGAGCAAAGTAGGCTTCATTATTTCTTTGCTTTCTGATGGAGCCTTTGCCTGGGCAAACCCTTTATAAAATAAAAATAAAATAAATAAGAAAAAAACAAAAACATTTTTTTAAACCACCTCGTCCCGGCGAACTCGCGTGCAGAAGCGAACGCATACGTCAGTAGAGCCCGCTTATGAAAACGGTGTTCAAACCACACATGTCAGGTATTGCCGCGATTGTTAAAGCGAGAGCAATATTTCTAGCCCTAGGCCTCCTCTGTACCTCAAATCATGCAACCTGTAGAATTTTTTAAACGTTGCCTATGGAGATTTTTAAGGATAAAAGTTTGATGCCATTCCACGAGCGGGCGCAATTTTGAAGCGTGACATGTTGGGTATCAATTTACTCGGCGTAACATTATCTTTCACAATATTAAAAAAATATTGGGCTAACTTTACTGTTGTCTTAGTTTTTTATTAAAAAAGTGTTTTTTTTCCCAAAAAAGTGCGCTTGTAAGACTGCTGTGAAAATACGGTGTGACAAAAAGTATTGCAATGACCGTCATTTTATTTTCTAGGGTGTTAGGAAAAAAAATGTATAATGTTTGGGGGTTCTAAGTAATTTTCTAGTAAAAAAACGTGTTTTTAACTTGTAAACACAGGGCCAGATTCTCAGTGGAGATACGATGGCGTATTTACAGATACGCCGTCGTATCTCTGCGTTGCGCCGTCATATCTATGCGCCTGATTCTTAGAATCAGTTACGCATAGATATATGTTAGATCCGACAGGCGTAAGTCTCTTACGCCGTCGGATCGTAACTGCATATTTACGCTTGCCGCTAGGTGGCGCTTCCGTCGAATTCCGCGTCGAGTATGCAAATTAGCTAGATACGCGAATTCCCGAACGTACGCCCGGCCGACGCAGTAAAGTTACGCCATTTACGTTAGGCTTTTCCCGGCGTATAGTTACCCCTGCTATATGGTGGCGTAAGTGCGGCGTAACAATGTTAAGTTTGGCCGTCGTTCCCGCGTCGAAATTTGAAAAATTTATGTTGTTTGCATAAGTCGTCCGTGAATGGGGCTGGACGTCATTTACGTTCACGTCGAAACCAATGACGTCCTTGCGGCATACTTTGGAGCAATGCACACTGGGAAATTCCACGGACGGCGCATGCGCCGTTCGGGAAAAACGTCAATCACGTCGGGTCACAGTACATTTACATAAAACACGCCCCCCTGATCCAAATTTGAATTAGGCGGGCTTACGCTGGCCAATTTACGCTACGCCGCCGCAACTTACGGAGCAAGTGCTTTGAGAATACAGCACTTGCCTGTCTAAGTTGAGGCGGCGTAACGTAAATCGGATACGTTACGCCGCCGCAGAGATACGCCGCTGGACAAGAATCTGTCCCACAGAGTCTAAAAAACAGGCTCAGTCTTAAAGTGGTTAAAAGGGTATTTGATGTTCCCGCTCGCTCAGCTTCTGCTGCCAGAAGCCTCATGTCCATCAGAGTACAGAACCTGTTGCCAATTACGCCATTGAATTCTGTACTGTGGCAGCAGAGGTTGCTTGAAATAATGAGGCCCTTTGCTTTTTCTCATGGTCTCTCGGATAACATTAAAAATGAGATAGCAGCCCAAGACATACATATGGCTCTGGAGAAGTTAATCACGTTTGTCATTCTCATTGACTCCAACTCTGAGAGACCTTCCTTTAAGGCCCCTTTCAGACGAATGACTGTTTTGCCGCAGCTAAAAGCATGTTTATGTTTTGCTGGCATTCAAGACTCCAGGCACAGCGATCAGCTGCATTTGTACAGTGCTTTTAGCTGCGGTTACGTTTAGCCGCGGCACAATATTGAACGGGGATCCGACTTGGATCCCTGCCAATACCAAGCACTGCGTTTGGTATGAATCTTGAGGGGGAACTCCATGCCAAATTAAAAAAAAAAAAATGGCATGGGTTCCCCCTACAGGAGCATACCAGGCCCTTGGATCTGCTATGGATTTTAAGGAGACACCCCGTACTCCGAAAAACAGCGTGGGGTTCCGCCCAAAATCCATACCAGACCCGTATCCGAGCAGCAGCCCAACTGGTCAGGAAAGGGGTGGGGACGATCAAGCACCCCCCCTCCTTAACTGTGCCAGGCCGCATGCCCTCAACATGGGGGGGTAGGTGCTTTGGGGCAGGGGGGTGCCCTGTGGCCCCCCACACCAAAGCACCTGTCCCCATGTTGATGAGGACAGGCCTCTTCCCGACAACCCTGGCCGTTGGTTGTCAGGGTCTGCGGGAGGGGAGCTTATCGGAATCCGGGAGCCTTCTTTAATAAGGGGGCCCCCAGATGCCGGCCCCCACCCTAGGGGAATGAATATGGGGTACATCGTACCCCTAACCATTCACCTGGCGGAAAAAAAATGTAAAAAAAAACACTACACAGGGTTTTTAAAGTAATTTATTAGTCAGCTCCGGGGGCCCCCCACTCTTCTTTAGCTCTTTTATGAGGGGGGGGGCCTTCTTCTTTAAAGTCTTCTGTGGGGGGGGGTGTGTCGGTCTTCACCGCCGTCTGGCTCTCTTCCACCGGGGGGGCGCTTTCTTCTTTAGCTCTTTTACAGCGCCCCCCCTCCCGGGCTTCTTCGATGTACGGGCTGTCTCCTTAAATCCATAGCAGATCCAAGGGCCTGCTATGCTCCTGTAGGGGGAACCCATGCCGGTTTTTTATTTGAAATTTGGCGTGGAGTTCCCCCTCAAGATTCATACCAAACGCAGCTGACACAGTGCACTGCGGTTACCTGCGGTTATGTGCCGATAGCTGCAGAATTTCGCAGCTGGACGCATTGAGATCTATCCGCACAAAACCGCGGGGAACAAAACCGCAGGTAACCATAGTGTGTGAATGATGTCATAGGAAAGCATTGTGTGCTTCTAGCTGCGGTAAAATCCGCAGCTAAAAGCACCATTCTATCCGTCCGTGTGAAAGGGGCCTGTATGTTTGGCTCCAAGCTTTGCATTCCCACCCTTGCCTCCCTCACCTCTTATGCCTCCTGGTACAGAGTCCGCCAGTGAAGTAGAACCCATGCAGTTGGGCTTCACACGTCTCTCTGCAGAGTAAAGGGCCTTTAGGAGGAGGGAGAGACTGTGCCTTTATTATGACCAGGCAGGTCACTTTTTGAAGTCTTTTCCTACCTGTCCGGCGATAAGGCCCGCACCTAAAGTCCTGTAGGGGACATACCTTAGGTGGTGTTGTTGCGTTCCCAGTTATGCTGAAGAAAAAGCCTACAGTTCTGGTTACCCTTTCTTGGTCTGAGTCGTCCACCCATACACAGGCTCTAATTGACTCTGGGGCTGCAGGCCTGTTTATAGATGGTGCCTTTGTGTCTAAGCACTCGATTCCGCTGCAGCTTCGTGGTACTCTCCTTGGCATTGAGGCTATTGATGGGAGACCTTTACAGCCTTCCCATGTGACTCACGAGACTGCTCCAATGACCATGGCCATAGGGGCTCTTCACCATGAGATAATCCAATTTCAAGTTATTTCCTCACTTCATTACCCGGTGGTCATTGGTTATCCTTGGTTTCAGAGGCACAATCCTTCTTTTGATTGGCATCATGCTAAGGTTCTTTCCTGATCACCACAATGCAGCAAAGCATTTTTTTTAGATAGTGGTTAAGGTTATCTACATGTCTTCACTCTCCTATTTGCCAGAAGAGTACCAGGAATTTAGCAATGTCTTTGACAAGCCAGTATTTTGCCTCCACACCTGTCGTATGATTGCACAATTGACCCTTAACCTGCTGCCATGCCCCCTTGTGGCCAGGACTACCCTTTGTCTGTCTCTGAGGATAAAGCCATGGAGGACTATGTTGCCAATTCACATTCTTAAGGGTTCATCTGCAAATCCTTCTGCAGTTTTTCAGGAATTCATCAACAATGTCCTCCGAGATATGATGCAGCAATGTGTAGTCTCAACAACATTCTCATATTTTCATAATCCCTAGAAAACCACCACACAGATGTCTCCCGTGTGCTACAAAGGTTGAGAGATGATAACATGTACTAAAAGTTTGAAAAGTGTGAGTTATCAGGTTAACTTTCTAGGTTATGGAATTTCTACTGCCGGATTTTTGATGATCCCAGAGAAACTAACTGCAGTTCTACAGTGGCCTTGACCCGTAGGTCTACGTCAGCTACAATGTTTTCTTATCGAACATTTATTCGTAATTTCCCTTCTCTGGTCAAACCCTTGACTGATATGACCATGAAGGACGGTAACCCACAGAATTGGTCTCCAGATTATCTTAAGCCTTTGAGTCTCTCGAGGCTGCCTTTGTTTTAGCTCCTGTGTTGGCACATCCTGATACTACCTTACCCTTTATTCTTGAGGTTGATGCGTCTGAGACTGGAGTAGGCTCCCTTCTGTCTCAATGTCCTACCTCTGAGAGCAAAATGCATCCTTGTGGCTACTTTTTTAAGAAATTGTCTCCTGCAGAAAGCAATTATGAGATTGGGGACTTGTTAATTGTTAACTATCATTTTAGTGCTTAAGGAATGGAAGCATCTCCTCGAGGGTACCACTGTGCCTGTCCTCATTTTGGCTGACCATAAGAATCCTACATTCTTGTCTAAGGCAAAACGCTTATCTCCACAGAAGGGCACAATGGGCTCTTTTTCTGTCAAGCCTCAACTACAGTCTGATTCTTACTCAGTACTAGGAATGTAAGGGCTGATGCATTGTTACAACAGTTTTTCCTTCTTCTCCAAGATGGAATCGGTTGCTACTCCTGTGATACCTTCCGACCGCATTCTAGCTATGGTTGACAGAATTCTTGCTGCTCCAATCCATTCTCCTTCTGAGAAACCTTGTGACCTCTGCTTTGCTCTAGACTCTCCCAAGGCAGCTGGTCACCCAGGGAAGAATCCACTCATCTGGTCTATTTCTCAACAATTCTGGTGGTCTTATCTCTGCGCTGATGTAACTGCCTTCGTAGCCACTTGTTCCATGTGTGCTCAGAGTAAAACACCACGACAACTTCCAGTGGGCCTCCTACAACCCATACTCAATGGAAAGAGGCTTTGGACCCACTATGGTGGTTGACTGGTTCTCGAAGAGGTCACATTGTATTCCACTTAAGAAGTTGCCTACATGCAAAGAACTGGCATCCATTTTCGCTCAGGAGATCTTTTGGGTTACATGGGCTAACCAAGGTTATCATCTCGGACAGGGCAGTATGTGCCCAGGTTTTGGAGAGCTTTTTGTGCACAGTTGAGAATTCAGCTTTCCTTCTCCTGAGCGTATCACACGCAGTCCAATGGGGCAGCAAAACGAGCCAACCAAGCCTTTGAACAGTTTCTACGTTGCTATATTTTTGACCACCATAACAAATGGTAAGACTTATTACTAGGGTTGAGCGAACCCGAACTGTAAAGTTCGGGTTCGGTACAGACTTTGTTTTTTTTTGTACCCGGACCCGAACCCAGACATTTTGCTGAAAGTTCGGGTTTGGTGTTCGGCAATGTAATGGTGCGCTGCAGGGCAACCAATCACCATTTTTTTTACTTGTTTTACCTAGAAGCCATCACAGCCATGCCTACTATTGGCATGGCTGTGAATGGCCAGTACAGCATGTGACCCAGCATGTGACCCAGCCTCTAAATAAGCTAGAGGCACATAGCACAGCTCGTCACTCTGCTTTAGCTAGGGTAGGGAAAGGCTGCTGCTGATCTGAGGGAGAGATATGGATAGGACTATCCTGCTTCAGAAATCTACACCAGCGCTGTTTCTTTCTGTGAGATACTCTGCATTAGATAGTTTAGGGCAAGGTTCCTGCTTGCTCTTATAGGGAGAGAATTATATAGGAGTCAGTCCTGATTCACAAATTAAATTGCAGCAGCTGTCACGTACCTGATGGTGATGAGCCCGAATTGCAGAGGTCGGCCTCCCTTACAGCTCCCACTCGTGGCCCCTGATAGGATAACAGAAGGCACAGGAGTAAGGAGGGGCACGGGTGCCTGGCAGGATCAACAGGAAGAGGCCATGGGTCAGTCTAGTAGAAGCTTTCTTGCAGGAACTGGAATACCGGAACCGGATCAGCTCAGCAGAGAGGATAGGTCCAATAGACTGGATCAGCTCAGCAGACAGGATAGGTCCAATAGACTGGATCAGCTCAGCAGACTGGAAACCCACACCAGACAGGATCAGCTAGCAGACTGGATCAGCTCAGCAACTGGACTGGAACTAGGACAAACTGGAATCGTTCAGCTGGACTGGAACTAGGACAAACTGGAATTGTTCAGCTGGACTGGAACTAGGACAAACTGGAATCGTTCAGCTGGACTGGAACTAGGACAAACTGGAATCGTTCAGCTGGACTGGAACTAGGACAACTGGAATCTTTCAGCTGGACTGGAACTAGGACAACTGGAATCTTTCAGCAGACTGGAGCTGACTGGATCAGCACAGAAGGTCAGACAAGCCGGGTCAGATATCGGGGCGGACAGCGAGGTACAGAGGTGCAGGCAGAAGGGTAGTCAGAACAGGCCAAGGATCAGGTGCAGGCGGATGGCTGGAATAGTCACAGGTAAGCCGGGGTCTTTCACAGGTAAGTCTCAGATCAGGTTTCAGGTACTCAACGCTGTAGAGCAGACAGCAGGGATGGTGTGTGAGGGGCCGGCTTAAATACCCCGCCTGGCTCCAATAGGCGTGTGCACTCGTGCATGCACACGCATGCGTGATCGCAGCCGCGATCGGGAACCGCTAAATCTAAGTCGCCTGTTTCTGGCAGGATCTTCATGACATTGCCCCCCCCCAAGGGGCAGCCTCCGGATGCCCATTCTGGCAAACTTCTCAGGGTGAGATCTCTTAAAGGATTGTACCAGACTCTTAGCGTGGATGTTCCTCTCGGGCTCCCACGAATTTTCTTCAGGTCCGTACCCCTTCCATTTTATCAAAAACTGATTCTGGTTCCTTCTCCTTCTGTAGTCCAGGATAGCCTCCACTTCGAATTCCTCTTCTCCATCTACAATGACAGGATCAGGGGGGGGAAGTACTCCGATTTGGAAAAGGGTTGGGAATAGAAGGTTTTAACAGCGATACGTGAAATACAGGATGGACCCTTAATGAATCTGGGAGTTCTAATTCGTAAGCTACTTCGTTGATTCTCCTCCTAACCGGAAATGGCCCTAAAAATTTGGGGCCCAGCTTCTTCGAAGGACATGCCATCCTCAAATTCGTTGTGGATAACCACACCAGGTCACCAGGAGACAATATTAATTCACCTCGTCTCTTCCTGTCAAAGGTTGTTTTGTTGTGTTCCTGAGTCTTGGTCATAGTTTCCTGCAAAAGCTGGTTATTGGTAGAGAAGAAATTAATTTTCTCCTGGACCGCTGGTACAGTACATTCAGGAAGTGAATTGGGCAGAAATGAGGGATGGAAGCCAAAATTGGCGAAAAAGGGGGTTTGTTTGGTAGCGGAGTGGATGGAGTTATTGTAGGCGAATTCGGCCAATGGAAGCAGAGAAATCCAATCATCTTGTGCAAAAGAGGAAAAGCAGCGTAGATACTGTTCGAGAGTCTGATTCGTCCTCTCAGTTTGCCCATTGGTCTGGGGATGATAAGCGGAGGAAAAGGACAGTTCAATGTCCAGGGCCTTACAGAGGGACCTCCAGAATCGGGAGGTAAATTGCACCCCCCGATCTGAGACGATGTTAGCTGGTACCCCATGGAGTCTGATGATTTCCTTAATGAATGCCTGCGCTGTTTCAGAAGCTGAGGGAGTGCCTTTCATTGGAATAAAATGTGCCATCTTTGACAGACGATCAACTACCACGAAGATAGTGGTATGATCTTCTGCCGGAGGTAATTCAACGATAAAGTCTATGGATAACATTCTCCATGGTCTATCTGGGACAGACAAGGGCTTTAGAAGACCCCAAGCCTTGGTTCTATGGGTCTTGTTTCTGATACAAGTAGTGCAGGATTCAACATACTTTTTACAATCTACCCGTAACTGAGGCCACCAAAAGGTACGCTGTACCAAATCGGTGGTTTTGGTTACGCCAAAATGCCCGGCTAATGCATGGTCATGGCAAAGTTCCAAGACAGATACTCGTAGGCTTTCGGGAGTGTAGATCTTGTCTTCATGCCAAAATACCCCATCCTTGAACTGCAGTCCTGATTCAGAAGGAGGTGTCTGTCCTGTGGAGGCTTGCTTAATTCGGCAAAGCAGATTTTCCTGAAGAAGAAGAAAGTTGCCAGGGGCAAGGATGGTATCCGGGGTAGCAATTTCTTTTGACTTGTGAAACATCCGGGACAGGGCATCAGGTTTAGTATTTTTGGAACCTGGCCGATACGTGACATGGAAGGAAAATCTGGAGAAAAAGAGCGCCCATCTGGCTTGGCGTGGCCTCAACCGCTTTGCAGATCTCAGATATTCCAGGTTTTTGTGGTCGGTAAATATTAGGATTGGATGGGCAGCTCCCTCCAGCAGGTAGCGCCACTCCTCCAGTGCATATTTTATTGCCAATAATTCCCGATCCCCTACATCATAGTTCTTCTCTGCTGTTGAGAGTTTACGTGAGAAAAAGGCTACTGGATGAAGTTGGGCCTTGGTTCCTTGTCTTTGGGAAAGTATTGCTCCTACGGCAATTTCAGACGCGTCTACCTCAAGAACAAATGGTAGAGAGGAATCTGGGTGTCCCAAAACAGGAGCAGAGGTAAAGAGTTCCTTAAGGGCCTCAAAGGCTCCTTGGGCCTCAGGGGACCAATGGAAGCGGGTTCCCTGTTTGGTCAATTGGGTGATTGGGGCAATGATGGCCGAGAAGCCTTTGATAAACTTGCGGTAGAAGTTGGCGAAACCAACAAAACGTTGGATTCCCTTCTTGTCTGCTGGGACGGGCCAGTCCAGGATTGCAGAAATCTTCTGGGGGTCCATCTTGATGCCTTCACTGGAGATGATTAACCCCAGAAATGGTATACTTTCCTGTTCAAATTCACACTTTTCAGCTTTTGCATATAAACCATGTTGACGAAGACGGCCCAGTACGCTTCTGACATGCCTGCGGTGGAATTCAAGGGAAGAAGAAAAGATTAGAATATCGTCCAGGTAGACGATAACAAATAAGTCCAAAAAGTCTCGGAGGACATCGTTGATAAAATACTGAAAAGTAGCAGGTGCATTGCACAATCCGAAGGGCATCACCAAGTACTCAAAGTGCCCGAATCGAGAACGGAAGGCCGTCTTCCACTCGTCCCCATCCCTGATGCGGACTAGATTATAGGCGCCACGGAGGTCAAGCTTGGTGAAAACCGTGGCGGCCCCCAGCCTCTGGAATAACTCTGGCACCAGGGGAAGAGGATAACGGTTCTTCACAGTGATTTTGTTTAATTCCCTGTAGTCGACACAAGGTCGAAGGGTATGGTCTTTTTTCTCGACAAAGAAGATGCCTGCGCCTGCTGGAGATGTGGACGGGCGAATAAACCCCTTCTTTAGGTTTTCATCTATGTATTCCTTCAATGCCCCTTGTTCTACCTCTGTCAAGGGGAAAATCCTACCAAAAGGGATTTCGGCCCCAGGAAGCAGCTCAATAGGACAGTCGTAGGCTCGATGGGGTGGTAGAGCCTCTGCCCTTTGTTTACTGAATACGTCCAGAAAATCATGGTAGGCTTCGGGAATAGACTGGCGTATTTCGGCTTCAGATTCCAGGCATAGTAAGGTAGATGGCCCATGAGGATCTTGGGGTCCACAGAATTGCTGGCAGTACGGTGAAGAAAAGGTAACCACCCCTGTGGCCCAGTTGATGGCAGGGTTGTGGACTTGTAGCCAGGGCATGCCAAGGATTACAGGAAATATTGGGGAGGAGATTATGTCCATACGTAAAAGTTCATGGTGGGAATTGGAGATAACGGCAAGTATCGGAGCAGTCTCTAGAACTACAGGGCCTGATTTGATAGCAGACCCGTCAGCCAAATGAACAGAAAGTCCATGGGTCTTGGGAAGGAGAGGAATTTGGTGTTTAGCAGCAAAAGATGAGTCCATGAAACAGCTACAGGCCCCGGAGTCAATAATGGCAGGTGTTAGCAGAGTCTTTCCTGGAAGCTGGAACGACACAGAAAGGGCAAGGTGAGATGCAGGCTGGGTAATAAAGTCTGTATGGCTAGGAGACATGGAGAGACACTTACGGAGCTTTAGAGGACAGTTCCTGACATAGTGGCTGGGTCCACCGCAGTACAGACACAGATTATTTACACGACGTCGTTGACGCTCTTCAGGAGTAAGGGAAGGGCGAAGGACGCCCAGCTGCATGGGCTCAGGTGTGTCAGCTGTAGGGGCTGGTGATGCAATGGGTACTGGGTGTAGATGACTTGGGGCCTTGGGAAGCATCCAGGTTGGACGAGAAAACCCCGTAGCTCTCTCAGCCCTTCGCTCTCTTAGGCGTCGATCGATTTGTATGGCTAAATCGATCAGCGCATTCAAAGTCTGTGGAACCCCAACTCTAGCCAGTTCATCTTTCAGAGGATCTGATAGTCCTATGCGGAACTGGTAACGAAGAGCAGCGTCGTTCCAGTCTGTATCTGCGCTCCACCGCCTAAACTCAGCGACATAGTCCTCTGCTGCCCTGCGACCCTGCTGAAGGGTACGTAAAGCAGCTTCTGCAGTTGCTGAAAGCTGGGGGTCTTCGTAAAGCTGTGCCATAGCGTCGAAGAAGGTGGTAAGGTTGGTCACGGACTCATCCTTTCGTTCTAGGAGGCGGTGGGCCCAGGTTTGGGGTTCTCCAGTAAGCAGTGAGATCACAAAGCCCACTCTGGTGACTTCCAGAGAGAAGGTTCGTGGCTGAAGGGCAAAATACAGCTCACAGGAATTACGAAAGGCCCTGAAGCTACTTCGATTTCCAGAGAACTTTTCAGGTGTGGGGACCCTGGGTTCTGGAGGAAGCATCACCACAGTTGGTGTCGATCCTGTCCCAGCAGAAGAGGTGGATGCGTGGGAAGATCCCTGGGCTCCAGTCGGGTTGGACAGAACCAGCACCCGTTCTTCTAGCTGGGTGTAGCCGTGCTGAAGATTCTTAACTGCTTCAGTTAAACCAGCCAGGTGCTGACACAGTTCTTCCATAGGGGAGACTCTCTGCTCGGGATCAGACATGGCTGTCTGCTACTGTCACGTACCTGATGGTGATGAGCCCGAATTGCAGAGGTCGGCCTCCCTTACAGCTCCCACTCGTGGCCCCTGATAGGATAACAGAAGGCACAGGAGTAAGGAGGGGCACGGGTGCCTGGCAGGATCAACAGAAAGAGGCCATGGGTCAGTCTAGTAGAAGCTTTCTTGCAGGAACTGGAATACCGGAACCGGATCAGCTCAGCAGAGAGGATAGGTCCAATAGACTGGATCAGCTCAGCAGACAGGATAGGTCCAATAGACTGGATCAGCTCAGCAGACTGGAAACCCACACCAGACAGGATCAGCTAGCAGACTGGATCAGCTCAGCAACTGGACTGGAACTAGGACAAACTGGAATTGTTCAGCTGGACTGGAACTAGGACAAACTGGAATCGTTCAGCTGGACTGGAACTAGGACAAACTGGAATCGTTCAGCTGGACTGGAACTAGGACAACTGGAATCTTTCAGCTGGACTGGAACTAGGACAACTGGAATCTTTCAGCAGACTGGAGCTGACTGGATCAGCACAGAAGGTCAGACAAGCCGGGTCAGATATCGGGGCGGACAGCGAGGTACAGAGGTGCAGGCAGAAGGGTAGTCAGAACAGGCCAAGGATCAGGTGCAGGCGGATGGCTGGAATAGTCACAGGTAAGCGGGGGTCTTTCACAGGTAAGTCTCAGATCAGGTTTCAGGTACTCAACGCTGTAGAGCAGACAGCAGGGATGGTGTGTGAGGGGCCGGCTTAAATACCCCGCCTGGCTCCAATAGGCGCGTGCACTCGTGCATGCACACGCATGCGTGATCGCAGCCGCGATCGGGAACCGCTAAATCTAAGTCGCCTGTTTCTGGCAGGATCTTCATGACAGCAGCACTGCATCTATTCCTGTGAGATACTCTGCATATTCCACCAGCACTGCATTTCTTTCTGTGGGATACTCTGCATTAGATAGTTTAGGGCAAGTTCCTGCTTGTTCTTATAGGGAGAGAATTATATAGGAGTCAGTCCTGGTTCACAAATTAAATTGCAGCAGCACTGCATCTGTTCCTGTGAGATACTCTACATATTGCACCAGCACTGCATTTCTTTCTGTGAGATACTCTGCATTAGATAGTTTAGGGAAAGGTTCCTGCTTGTTCTTATAGGGAGAGAATTATATAGGAGTCAGTCCTGGTTCACAAATTAAATTGCAGCAGCACTGCATCTGTTCCTGTGAGATACTCTGCATATTGCACCAGCACTGCATTTCTTTATGTGAGATACTCTGCATTAGATAGTTTAGGGCAAGGTTCCTGCTTGTTCTTATAGGGAGAGAATTATATAGGAGTCAGTCCTGGTTCACAAATTAAATTGCAGCTGCACTGCATCTGTTCCTGTGAGATACTCTGCATATTGCACCAGCACTGCATTTCTTTCTGTGAGATACTCTGCATATTGCACCAGCACAAGGTTCCTGCTTGTTCTTATAGGGAGAGAATTATATTGGAGTCAGTCCTGGTTCACATGCTCTTGCCATGCTCTTCCCGACATTTTGCTCCCATTTTGCAGCCCTCTAGCCAACCCTAACCCCCTAACCCTAACCCCCTAACTCTCAACCCAACCCTAACCCTAACCTCAACCCTAACCCCCTAACCCTAACCCTCAACCCCCTACTCCATATGGACCTCGTCCTCCTAGGTCAAGATTATATTTTTATTTTTTTATGTTATTTTAAGTTATTTCCCGTTCCACATTTATTTGCAGAGTACTTGCCATGCTCTTCCCAACATTTTGCTGCCATTTGCAGCCCTCTAGCCCTTTCCATTAGAGACATTTTAGTAGTCAAAAGTCCGGGTCCCCATTAAGTTCGGGTCCCGAACCTGGACTTTTTTCCGAAGTTCGGCGGAACCCGTCGAACCCGAACATCCAGGTGTCCGCTCAACTCTACTAATTACCTTGTTTGCTTACAATAGTTTTGTCAATGCCGCTTCCCGATTGTCTTTGGAAATTAAGGGTTCCAGCCATCCATGTTGCCTGACACATTTGTTCCTCAAAGAATTCCTGCATTAGAAGAGCATCTCTGTGATCTCCATTCCACTTGGGTGCAGATCCAAGAGTACTTGCGACGTGCCAGTGACAGGTACAGACTCCTACCTACACCTTCCTACCAAGTTTGGGAGAGGGTCTGGCGATCATTTCGTAACCTCTGACTCTGTTTTCCCTCACTGAAACTGGCACCGCGGTATAGGGTTGTCCCGATACCGATACCAGTATACCTAAATAGAATACTTTCCCCCCTCGCCGCCGTATATCGTTAATCACCGTGCGGCGAACATTACAGGCACCTTTAGTTTGAATAGCTGTTTTGCCCGCCGCGCCGTGTATAGACACTCCCCCTTGGACGGATCTGTCCAATCCCGAGCAAGGGGGAGTGTCCTTCACACGGCGTGGCAGGGAAAACAGCTATTGAAACGAAAACTGCCTGTAATGTTCGCCGCACAATGATTAACGCGGCAGCATCGGCATCATCATCATCATCAGGTATGGGGAACATGGCTGGATATATGTGGGGGACATGGCTGCATATATGGGGGACATGGCTGCATATACTGTATGGGGGACATGGCTGCATATACTGTATGGGGGGACATGGCTGCATATACTGTATGGGGGGACATGGCTGCATATACTGTATGGGGGGACATGGCTGGATATATGGGGGGACAAGGCTGCATATATGTGGGGGACATGGCTGCATATATGTGGGGGGACATGGCTGCATATATGTGGGGGGACATGGCTGCATTTGTGGGGGGGGACATGGCTGCATATGTGGGGGACATGGCTGCATTTGGGGACACATTTAAAAAAAAGTATCGGTAATCGGTATCGGCGAGTACATAAAAAAAAGTATCGGTACTTGTACTCGGTCCTAAAAAAGTGGTATCGGGACAACCCTACCGCGGTATATTGGGCCTTTCCATGTGCTCTGTAGGATCAACCCAGTGGCCTACGCTTTAAAGCCTCATTTCCATGGACGTTTTTACAGCCGCTTTTTTCGTGTTTTTTACAGCTTAAAAACGCCTGTCCATGTTATTCTATGGCTTCATGCCCACATAGGCGTTTTTTGAGCTGCAAATGGCATAGGTGTTTTTGAGCTGTAAAAAAAAACAATACCAGGGCATTCATGTGGCGCCGACGCCAGAGCTGTAAAAACGTCAAACACGCAAAAACGCTCAAAAACACTTAAAAACTCTACCGCTGCGTTTTTGAGCTCCAGCGTTTTATCAGCAAAAATTTCTTTGGTCAAACACAGGAAAATTCACAATCGTGTGCTTGTGGGTATAGCACAGAGAAGAGAGAACTAACTAAGATGGCAATGGCAAGTTCTGTATCCCAACTTTCTCTAATCACTGCTGTTCAAGCACATCCTGAACTGTGGGATGTGGCACATGCTCTTCATGGAGATCATATTAGGAAGATGAAGGCATGTGGATAATCCACAACTTGTGGCAGGTGACGTGGCCAGGTGACGTGGCAAGTGGACAATTCACAACTTGTGGCAGGTGTCGTGGTCAGGTGACGTGGCAAGTGGACAATCCACAACTTGTGGCAGGTGACGTGGCCAGTTGACGTGGCAGGTGACGTGGCCAGTGGACAATCCACAACTTGTGGCAGGTGACGTGGCTAGGTGACGTGACCAGTGGACAATCCACAACTTGTGGCAGGTGACATGGCCAGGTGATTTGGCAAGTGGATAATCCACAACTTGTGGCAGGTGACATGGCCAGTTGACGTGACAGGCGACGTGGCCAGGTGATTTGGCAAGTGGATAATCGACAACTTGTGGCAGGTGACGTGGCCAGGTGACATGGCCAGGTGACGTTGCAAGTGGACAATCCACAACTTGTGGCAGGTGTCATAGTCAGGTAACGTGGCAAGTGGACAATCCACAACTTGTGACAGGTGACGTGGCCAGTTGACGTGGCAGGTGACGTGGCCAGTGGACAATCCACAACTTGTGGCAGGAGACGTGGCCAGTTGACGTGGCAGGTGACGTGGCCAGTGGACAATCCACAACTTGTGGCAGGTGACCTGGCCAGGTGACTTGGCAGATGATGTGGCAAGTGGACAATCCGCAGCTTGTGGCAGGTGATGTGGCAAGTGAAACGCTAAATACAAGTACACTGCTGCTCTCTCAGCTGCTACTCACTCTGGTCTCACAAAATGGCAGAACTTGTTAAATTATACTGTTTTTTGAGCTTAGGGAGGGTCTTATGATGTTTCCCTGAAATTTGGGAGTGTATATAGCCTAGAGATGTGTTTTTCTTCAAAAAACGCTGCCTAACGCCAGCGCTAAAAAACGCGCAAAAACGCTAATGCAAAACGCGGTAAAAATCACGTTTTTAATGCTGATTTTTCCAGGAGTCCTACCTAGCTTTACAGCTCGTTTTTAAAAACGTCCATGGAAATGAGGCCTAAATCTTCCTTCCAACATGTGTATTTGTAATGTATTCCATGTTTCATTATTAAATCCTTTGGTGTGCAACTGCTTCACCACATTGGTACCACGTCCTCGCCCAGTTCATGCTTGTGATAGAGAGTGATACGTGTGTTATTCCTGATCAAGCCCCTGTCTGTCTGCCCTGCTCTACTAGATTGGGTTTAGCTGTGTATGACCTTGGATCGGATTTTGTACTATTCCCTGAACTCAGCCTGCCATTTACCTGGACTGTCATAGAATCACGCTATCTGTCTTCCAACCGCAAGTACGTGTTTGCTTTGCTCAGTTCACGCCTGCCCTAACATGGTGGCCAGGCACTATAGCATTGAGTATAAAACCTGGAGGTAACCGAGTACTGGTAGACCTGCTTGCCTTATAGGAAAGGGGGCTGCTATAGGTGAAAAACACAGTAGCCAGCTATAGTGTCTGATCACCTGCATTGGGGTAGGTGTTCTGTCCCTAGATACAGGTCCAGTTGTTTGTATGTTATTAGTTGACATTGCATTCTTTTTACCTGTCTTATAATTCATTTACTTTATTATTGTGTGGCAACAGCACCATCTACTGACCAGTTCAGAATTGCATTTAGTCTCGTTTTTGCAATGTATTGTGGGAGCCACCAGAGGTATTGTGGGAACTTCCTGCTTCTTCTCCTCAGTCCTGTCTTATACAGTATGCAGTCACCATCTTGTCTCAGGAGCCTAATCATCATCCCTTGGTTCCTACCTCATCAGCCAGTTATTGAGCCTGTTTTCAAGCATAGTCGGTAAGGGCACTATCTTGTGACATTTATCTTAGCTTAAATGTGTTACTAGTCTCTCATAGCTAGTTGCTATTATTCGTATTGCCATGTGCTGCATGCATTGCAGATATATTCTGTGTCTTAGGCCATGTACCATAGATATGTTCTAAATGCTACTGTTTTATTCTGTAGTTTCACCGCTTTCCTGTCATTCTACTATCAATAAAAGAGGAAGTTAAAGCAGTACAATTTCTTCTCTTCTTGAATACGGGATCGGTTTAGCTACATGTCAGATTACACACCGTGCTAACGTGTATGAGGACAGTATAGTGAAACGACTGCTGAGAATAAGCTCAGACGATTAGACTATACGGAGCCCGCCATTATCCACGCAGGGCCTACATACGGATATCGCAGCAGTCTCCTAACAGTCACAACACGGAGCCCACCATTATCCACGCAGAGCCTGCATACGGATGTCGCAGCGGTCTCCTAACAGTCGCAACATGTCTAGTAGTCGGGCATCTTCACTCAAGACAAGGTCTCAGATAAGTGGCTCTAGCAGGACATCAATCAGAGAAGCCGCCGCCATTACCCGTGCAAAGGCAGAAGCTGCAAAGGCAAAATCCAGCTTCACAGAACAAGAGATGCAGTTAAAGATGGAGAAAGCTTCACTGGATATGGAGAAAGCGCAACTTGAAGTTACTCTAGAAAAACTCGCTGCAGATAAAGAAACAGCAGCCGCCATCGCAGAAGCAGAATTTCTGGAAGCCACGGAACTTCAGGAAACCAAGAGTCATCGCAGCATCGTCCATCCAGGACTTGAATCCCAAGATCCACAACAGCGAACTTCACAATACGTCTATCAGCATTCCAAGCCAGATGACGACCCAGCTCCACAGCTTAATACAAAGCAGTCTGTTGACGAGCCAAGCCAACATGCTTATCCGGATCATCAGAAAGTCGACTATCAGTCTCCTTGCACCAAACTCGAGAATACTCATCAGAGTGAAACCAGCTACATCGAAGTCTCTCCAGAACAGAGAATCAGAAATCGGCCCCTGCTAAGAAAGATGCCTTTCGCTTCAGAACGTTATTACACAGATCCAGTTAAACCAGAGACTTCCAACAGGTATGGCCGTGCACCACACATTCACTCTGACAACACAACACCAGCCGGTCCCAGCGCTAATCAAGCCACTATGGACATTGCAAGGTTCCTTGCTCAACATGAGCTTGTCATCAAGGGACTTGTAAAGTTCACCGACCGCGCTGAGAATTATAGAGCTTGGCGAGCTTCCTTCCAAAATACCATGAGAGACTTAAATCTGTCATATAGTCAGGAACTGGATGTCCTGGTGAGTTATCTGGGAAATGAGTCTGCCGAACACGCTAAAAGGATTAGAGACATCAATGTAAATTATCCAGATGTTGGTCTACAAAGGGTCTGGGATAGACTTGATGAGATGTATGGCGCAGCAGAGGTTATAGAAAATGCCTTATTCAAGAGAATTGAGGACTTTCCCAAAATAGCAAACAAAGTCTATTCAAAGCTTAGAGATTTAAGTGACTTACTAATGGAGCTGAGTGTAGCAAAGGCAGAAGGGGATCTGGTAGGATTGGCATTCCTTGACACTGCTAGAGGGGTGAATCCCATAGTCCAGAAGCTCCCATACAACCTGCAGGAGAAGTGGGTCATGCATGGTTCTCGGTATAAACAGACTTATAATGTACCATTTCCTCCATTTAATGTGTTTGTAGATTTTGTCTCTGAACAAGCAAAAATTAGGAATGATCCTAGCTTTGATTTCATGATGTCATGTGCCACCCCTTCAGTCAGTAAACCACGTAGAGCTATGATAGAGGTCCACAAAACTAACGTTTCTTCCACAGGTTCAGTCCATAAAAGGTTCAGCTCTTATCAAAGAGGAGACAAACCCAAGGACCCGAGCAGTCAGTGTCCCTTACACAGGAAGCCTCATTCCCTACTTAAGTGCAGAACCTTCAGAGGAAAGTCATTGGAAGACCGCAAGACCTTCCTCAAGGAGAACAACATCTGCTTTAAATGCTGCTCTTCAACTTCGCACTTCGCCAGGGACTGTGAGGTTAGTGCAAAGTGTGCAGAATGTGACAGCACAGATCATAACAGAGCTCTACACCCTGGGCCACCACCGTGGGCTTCACCCCAAACCCAAGAGCAAAGCGGGGAGCGAAAAGAAGAGAATACTGACACTTTGGCAGTTACTTCTAAATGTACAGAGGTTTGCAGAGACCTCAGAGGAGGCAGATCCTGCTCTAAAATCTCCCTAGTGAGGGTTTACCCAGAAGACAACCGAGACAAAGCCATCAAAGTGTACACAATTCTAGACGATCAAAGTAACAAGTCGTTAGCGAAGTCTGCCTTCTTTGATAGCTTCGACATCAGAGGACCCGGTGCCCCCTACTCTCTAAGAACTTGTGCTGGTACTGTGGAAACAGCCGGAAGGAGGGCAAGCGGCTACATAATTGAATCCAGTGATGGTCAAGTGCGTCTGCCTTTACCAACTATCCTAGAATGTAACCAGATTCCTGACAACAGGTCTGAGATACCCACGCCAGAAGTAGCAGAGCATCACCCTCACCTGAAGCGTATAAGACACCTGATCCCGAACCTTGATCCCGAAGCTCAGATAGTCCTACTCCTCGGGAGGGATATCTTACAGGTCCACAAAGTTAGACAGCAGATCAATGGATCTCACAATGCTCCATACGCCCAGAGGCTCGACCTAGGATGGGTCATTGTAGGAGAAGTCTGTTTGGGAGGTGTACACAGACCAACAACTGTCAACAGCATGCTTACCAGTACACTTGAGAATGGACGCCCATCTCCTACAACCATGTGAAAATCACCTTTTCATTAAGGAACTGCCTCAAAGCACTTCATCATCAGGTGCTCTTGCAGGTCCTGCCTACGATGACTTCATCTGGGATGTCAATCAAGACCACCTAGGATCCACAGTCTTCCGCAAGTCTAAAGAGGACAATCGTATGGCGATGTCATTCGAAGATAGACTGTTCCTAGATATAATGGAGCACGGTATGGTGCAGGACGAAGCAAGAAGCTGGGTTGCACCTCTACCCTTTAAGCCTCAAAGACAGCGCTTACCCAACAATAGAGAGCAAGTTTTCAAACGATTTGTCTCTCTCAGGCACAACCTGAGAAACAAACCTGAGATGAGAGATCACTTCTTTACCTTCATGGAAAAGATATTCCGGAACGGTCATGCAGAACTAGCACCTGTACTTCAAGAATCGGAAGAACGCTGGTACCTGCCCATGTTTGGGGTGTATCACCCAAAGAAGCCAGGTCAGATCAGAGTGGTGTTTGACTCAAGCGCCAAGTATGAAGGCGTATCATTGAACAACGTTTTGCTGTCAGGCCCAGATCTAAACAACAAGTACAGTAGGTGAACCCGATTTTGTGTCAATCTCGCTCTCTTTCTCAGCGAGATTGAGCACCTACGAGCCCCATCGCGGGAGCCAGCGCCGAGCTGGCTTGCCGCGATGGATACAGAGCCGTCATAGAAGCGACGGGAGATCCGACTTGGATTCCCGCCAATTCTACACGTGTGCGGCGTTTGTTATGAATCCTGAAGGGGAAGTCCCCGCCGGATTTTAAATAAAAATCCGGCATGGGTCCCCCCTCAGGAGCATACCGGGCCCTTAGGTCTGTTATGGGTTGTAAGGAGAGCCCCCCTACGCCGGAAAAAACGGCGTAGGGGGTCCCCCTACAATCCATACCAGACCCGTATCCAAAGCACGCTACCCGGCCAGCCAGGAAGGGAGTGGGGACGAGCGAGCGCCCCCCCCCCCTCCTGAGCCGTACCAGGCTGCATGCCCTCAACATGGGGGGGTTGGGTGCTCTGGGGCAGGGGGGCGCACTGCGGCCCCCCCCACCTCAGAGCACCCTGTCCCCATGTTGATGAGGACAGGGCCCCTTCCCGACAACCCTGGCCGTTGGTTGTCGGGGTATGCGGGCGGGAGGCTTATCGGAATCTGGGAGCCCCCTTTAATAAGGGGGCCCCCAGATACCGGCCCCCCACCCTAAGTGAATGAGTATGGGGTACATCGTACCCCTACCCATTCACCTGCAAGAAAAGTGGTAAAAACACAAATAAACCACACAGTGTATTAAAATATTTTATTTTTCTGCTCCGGAGGCCGCCCCCTGTCTTCTTTATTAGCTCTTTTACCAGGGGGGGCTTCTTCTTTGACGTCTTCGGGTGGGTGGGGGCCGCCGTCTGGTTCTCTTCCACCGCCGGGGGGGGGGTGGCTTTTAAAAAAGCCCCCACCCCCCCGGCGGGTTTCCTCCGGCGTCTTCGGCGGGGCTCTTCTTCTTCCGCTATCCCGACGGGTCTTCTCAACTCTCCGGGGTTCTCCTTCTGTCTTCGCCGCTCTCCGTTGTTGACTCGTCGCACCCCGGTTCTTCGTCTCGCTGTCCGGTGTCTTCTTCCGTGATGTACGTCTTCTCCTTCCGTGCTGTGATGAGTTCTTCTTCCGTGCTGTGACGTCATGTTCTTCACTTCTCTCCTTCTCCCGATGTTGCCACGCCGGTCCTCCTCGCTGAAATGACGGATGCGCGCCTTGCATCGGACCTATATAGGCCTCACAGTCCCATCATGCTCTGTACCTACCCATGTGATACCTACCCACGTGGTAGGTATCACATGGGTAGGTACAGAGCATGATGGGACTGTGAGGCCTATATAGGTCCGATGCAAGGCGCGCATCCGTCATTTCAGCGAGGAGGACCGGCGTGGCAACATCGGGAGAAGGAGAGAAGTGAAGAACATGACGTCACAGCACGGAAGAAGAACTCATCACAGCACGGAAGGAGAAGACGTACATCACGGAAGAAGACACCGGACAGCGAGACGAAGAACCGGGGTGCGACGAGTCAACAACGGAGAGCGGCGAAGACAGAAGGAGAACCCCGGAGAGTTGAGAAGACCCGTCGGGATAGCGGAAGAAGAAGAGCCCCGCCGAAGACGCCGGAGGAAACCCGCCGGGGGGGTGGGGGCTTTTTTAAAAGCCACCCCCCCCCCGGCGGTGGAAGAGAACCAGACGGCGGCCCCCACCCACCCGAAGACGTCAAAGAAGAAGCCCCCCCTGGTAAAAGAGCTAATAAAGAAGACAGGGGGCGGCCTCCGGAGCAGAAAAATAAAATATTTTAATACACTGTGTGGTTTATTTGTGTTTTTACCACTTTTCTTGCAGGTGAATGGGTAGGGGTACGATGTACCCCATACTCATTCACTTAGGGTGGGGGGCCGGTATCTGGGGGCCCCCTTATTAAAGGGGGCTCCCAGATTCCGATAAGCCTCCCGCCCGCATACCCCGACAACCAACGGCCAGGGTTGTCGGGAAGGGGCCCTGTCCTCATCAACATGGGGACAGGGTGCTCTGAGGTGGGGGGGGCCGCAGTGCGCCCCCCTGCCCCAGAGCACCCAACCCCCCCATGTTGAGGGCATGCAGCCTGGTACGGCTCAGGAGGGGGGGGGGGCGCTCGCTCGTCCCCACTCCCTTCCTGGCTGGCCGGGTAGCGTGCTTTGGATACGGGTCTCGTATGGATTGTAGGGGGACCCCCTACGCCGTTTTTTCCGGCGTAGGGGGGCTCTCCTTACAACCCATAACAGACCTAAGGGCCCGGTATGCTCCTGAGGGGGGACCCATGCCAGATTTTTATTTAAAATCCGGCGGGGACTTCCCCTTCAGGATTCATAACAAACGCCGCACACGTGTAGAATTGGCGGGAATCCAAGTCGGATCTCCCGTCGCTTCTATGACGCGCTTGCTGGAATGTGCTGTCACTATTCCAGTGAGTGTGAGATGTCGGCGAGATCTCGGCACCCTGTCGCCGAGTATCAGCGCGACGCTGTCGTGCTAAAAGCACAATATCACAAACACCTACTGTAGGCATGTGCATTTCGTTTCGTTCCGAATCGAAATTCGGACAAATTTTTCATTATTCGGACATTCGGATGCATACGAATTCCCGAATTGCAATATTAATGAATTTACCGAATCCGAACGAACGTTTTCGATTCCGAATCGAAAACCCGCGGACAAAATTTGAAGTGGGTAGGTACAGAGCATGATGGGACTGTGAGGCCTATATAGGTCCGATGCAAGGCGCGCATCCGTCATTTCAGCGAGGAGGACCGGCGTGGCAACATCGGGAGAAGGAGAGAAGTGAAGAACATGACGTCACAGCACGGAAGAAGAACTCATCACAGCACAGAAGGAGAAGACGTACATCACGGAAGAAGACACCGGACAGCGAGACGAAGAACCGGGGTGCGACGAGTCAACAACGGAGAGCGGCGAAGACAGAAGGAGAACCCCGGAGAGTTGAGAAGACCCGTCGGGATAGCGGAAGAAGAAGAGCCCCGCCGAAGACGCCGGAGGAAACCCGCCGGGGGGGTGGGGGCTTTTTTAAAAGCCACCCCCCCCCCGGCGGTGGAAGAGAACCAGACGGCGGCCCCCACCCACCCGAAGACGTCAAAGAAGAAGCCCCCCCTGGTAAAAGAGCTAATAAAGAAGACAGGGGGCGGCCTCCGGAGCAGAAAAATAAAATATTTTAATACACTGTGTGGTTTATTTGTGTTTTTACCACTTTTCTTGCAGGTGAATGGGTAGGGGTACGATGTACCCCATACTCATTCACTTAGGGTGGGGGGCCGGTATCTGGGGGCCCCCTTATTAAAGGGGGCTCCCAGATTCCGATAAGCCTCCCGCCCGCATACCCCGACAACCAACGGCCAGGGTTGTCGGGAAGGGGCCCTGTCCTCATCAACATGGGGACAGGGTGCTCTGAGGTGGGGGGGGCCGCAGTGCGCCCCCCTGCCCCAGAGCACCCAACCCCCCCATGTTGAGGGCATGCAGCCTGGTACGGCTCAGGAGGGGGGGGGGCGCTCGCTCGTCCCCACTCCCTTCCTGGCTGGCCGGGTAGCGTGCTTTGGATACGGGTCTGGTATGGATTGTAGGGGGACCCCCTACGCCGTTTTTTCCGGCGTAGGGGGGCTCTCCTTACAACCCATAACAGACCTAAGGGCCCGGTATGCTCCTGAGGGGGGACCCATGCCAGATTTTTATTTAAAATCCGGCGGGGACTTCCCCTTCAGGATTCATAACAAACGCCGCACACGTGTAGAATTGGCGGGAATCCAAGTCGGATCTCCCGTCGCTTCTATGACGCGCTTGCTGGAATGTGCTGTCACTATTCCAGTGAGTGTGAGATGTCGGCGAGATCTCGGCACCCTGTCGCCGAGTATCAGCGCGACGCTGTCGTGCTAAAAGCACAATATCACAAACACCTACTGTAGGCATGTGCATTTCGTTTCGTTCCGAATCGAAATTCGGACAAATTTTTCATTATTCGGACATTCGGATGCATACGAATTCCCGAATTGCAATATTAATGAATTTACCGAATCCGAACGAACGTTTTCGATTCCGAATCGAAAACCCGCGGACAAAATTTGATCGGAATTCAATTTTTTTTTTTTTTCGAATTCCGATCGAATTTCGTCCGCGGGTTTTCGATTTGGAATTCGAAAATTTTTTTTTTTTTTTTTAATTCCGATCGAATTTCGTCCGCGGGTTTTCGATTTGGAATTCGAATTTTTTTTTTTTCAAATTCCGATCGAATTTCGTCCGCGGGTTTTCGATTTGGAGTTCGAAAAAAAATTTTTTTTTTTTTTTAATTCCGATCGAATTTCGTCCGCGGGTTTTCGATTTGGAATTCGAAAAAAAATTTTTTTTTCGAATTCCGATCGAATTTCGAAATTATATTCGAAAAGAGACTATTTGTTGTCGAATCCGGTCGAAATACTTTCGAATTCGACCGGATTTTTTGAAATTTGGTCGAAAACGAACGAGTTCCGAAAACGAATTTAACACATGTAACGAACCTAACTTAACGAAATTAATTAAATAACGAATTAAAACGAAACGAAGCAAAACTAAATTTTCCCTTTTGCACATGCCTAACAACAAGCTCATAGGAGTGCTTCTCCGTTTTCGCAGAGACTCCATTGCATTCACAGCTGATATCCAACAGATGTTCCATTGCTTCCTAGTTAAGAAAGAACATAGAAATTTCTTGAGATTCCTATGGTTCAAGGAAAACGATCCCTCTAAAGATGTTACAGAGTATCGTATGAAAGTTCACATCTTCGGCAATAGTCCTTCTCCTGCAGTCGCCATCTATGGATTGAGACGCGCAGCTCAGAAAGCAGAAGAAAAGTATGGAGCGGATGTCAGACTCTTTGTAGAGAAAGACTTCTATGTGGATGACTGTCTGAAATCAATGCCCTCAGATGAGACTGCAATCAGTCTCCTCAAAAGAACCCAAGAGATGTTCTCTCTGTCTAACCTGAGGCTACACAAGATCGCTTCTAACAGCCAGAAATTGATGGAAGCCTTTCCTTCTCAAGACCATTGTGAAGACTTGAAGGACTTAGATCTAGACTTTGACTCGCCTCCGATGCAACGGAGCCTTGGCCTACTCTGGGATATAAAAGCTGATACCTTCACTTTCCAGGTTAACAGAGAAGAAAAACCCTTTACTCGCAGAGGAGTACTGTCAGTCATAAGCAGTTTATATGACCCACTAGGATTTGCAGCTCCTATACTCATCGAAGGTAAAGCTATGTTAAGAGACTTCACCAGAGAAGGGTCGAACTGGGATACTCCTCTTCCCATGAAGGAAAGAACCACGTGGATGGCCTGGAAGAATTCCCTTACAGCCTTATCCAATCTTCACATAGCTCGTCCATATGTTTCTGTACCAACTACCAAGGTTAAGACTCAAAAACGTTGTGTTTTCTGCGATGCTTCAATCAAAGCAATTGCAGCTGTAGCTTACTTGAAGACACTAGATACCAGCGGACATTGTCATGTAGGATTCGTCATGAGTAAAGCGAAACTAACGCCACTCCAGGAACACACCATACCACGCCTGGAACTATGTGCCGCTGTGTTAGCGGTGCAGTTGGCCGAACTCATCGCTGTAGAAATGGACCTAGAGATTAACCCCTTCCCGACCGCCGCATGTATATATACGTCAGCAGAATGGCACGTACAGGCACATTGGCGTACCTGTACGTCCCTGCCTTCTAGCGGGTGGGGGTCCGATCGGGACCCCCCCGCTACATGCGGTGGTCGGATTCCCTCGGGGAGCGATCCGGGACAAGGGTGCGGCTATTCGTTTATAGCCGCTCCGTCGCGATCGCTCCCCGGAGCTGAAGAACGGGGAGAGCCGTATGTAAACACGGCTTGCCCGTGCTTCACTATGGCGCTGCATCGATCGAGTGATCCCTTTTATAGGGAGACTCGATCGATGACGTCAGTCCTACAGCCACACCCCCCTACAGTTGTAAACACACACTAGGTGAACACTAACTCCTACAGCGCCACCTGTGGTTAACTCCCAAACTGCAACTGTCATTTTCACAATAAACAATGCAATTTAAATGCATTTTTTGCTGTGAAAATGACAATGGTCCCAAAAATGTGTCGAAATTGTCCGAAATGTCTGCCATAATGTCGCAGTCACGAAAAAAATCGCTGATCGCCGCCATTAGTAGTAAAAAAAAAATAATTAATAAAAATGCAATGAAACTATCCCCTATTTTGTAAACGCTATAAATTTTGCGCAAACCAATCGATAAACGCTTATTGCGATTTTTTTAACCAAAAATAGGTAGAATAATACGTATCGGCCTAAACTGAGGAAAAAAAAATGTTATATATGTTTCTGGGGGATATTTATTATAGCAAAAAGTAAAAAATATTGCATTTTTTTCAAAATTGTCGCTCTATTTTTGTTTATAGCGCAAAAAATAAAAACCGCAGAGGTGATCAAATACCACCAAAAGAAAGCTCTATTTGTGGGGAAAAAAGGACGCCAATTTTGTTTGGGAGCCACTTCGCACGAACGCGCAATTGTCTGTTAAAGCGACGCAGTGCCGAATTGTGAAAACCCCTTGGGTCATGTAGCAGCATATTGGTCCGGTCCTTAAGTGGTTAAAGACTCAGAGTTCTATACAGATAGCAAGATAGTACTGGGATATATCTGTAATGAAGCTAGACGCTTCTATGTCTACGTCAACAACAGAGTTCTAAGGATCAGAAGATCTACCTCTCCTGAACAATGGAAACATGTACCTACACATCTCAACCCTGCGGACCTAGCAACTAGATCCGTCGCTGCTGACCATCTCAAGGATACAATTTGGTTTACAGGCCCCACCTTTTTGTATAAGCCAATGCCCAACACAACGTAAACTGCCATGTTTGAACTAGTAGACCCACATACCGATGTTGAGATACGTCCTCAGGTATCTGCGCTGCATACGGAAACTTTGGACCACGACCTGAAATCCCACAGATTCAGTAGGTTTTCTACATGGAGATCTCTTGTCCGTGCCATCACTTGTCTGACTCATATTGTTCAGTCGTACAAAGCAACCTCATCGGCAGATAAAAATACCTGTAGAGGCTGGCATCATTGTAAACGTGTCTACACAGCTCTCGAACTAGAGCGATCAAGGAATGTAATCATCCGAGCTGTACAGCATGAAACCTATGCAACGGAAATTGACTGTATAGTCAGCCAAAGATCCGTGCCCAAAGGAAGTGTTTTAAGGAAACTTGACCCAGTGATTGACGAAGATGGGCTCTTGAGAGTAGGTGGACGTCTTAGGGAAGCCAATGTGGACCTAAAAGAGAAACACCCTGTGATAGTTCCTGGACAGCATCATATAGCCACTCTGCTCGTGCAACACCACCATGAACAGACAAAGCACCAAGGTCGGCTGTTCACAGAAGGAGCTCTAAGAGTGGCTGGACTGTGGATTGTTGGAGCTAAAAGATGTGTATGCAGATTCATATTTAAATGTGTTACCTGTCGGAAACTTCGTGGTATGTCGCAACCACCGAAGATGGCAAACCTCCCGTATGACCGACTAAGTACGGATCCACCCTTCACTAATGTTGGCTTAAACGTGTTTGGTCCTTGGCCTGTTGTTGTCCGTCAAACCAGAGGAGGCCGTGCGCATGGAAAACGTTGGGCGATTATGTTCACCTGTCTGTCCATCAGAGCTGTCCATATTGAAGTAATTGAATCGATGGATACTCCCTGTTTCATTAATGCATTCCGACGTTTCATCGCCATCAGAGGACCTGTCAAACACATTCGTTCTGACCGAGGCACAAACTTCGTTGGAGCAGCGAGAGAACTACAACTCTCTTCCAACTTAGATGTCAACAACATAGAAAGATACCTCAGTGAGCGAGGATGCACTTGGACCTTCAACCCACCACACTCTTCACACATGGGAGGTGCTTGGGAGAGGATGATAGGCATCTCACGGAGAATCCTTGACTCAATCTTCTTACAAGAAGGATCTTCAAAGTTGACTCATGAAAGCCTGACTACCTTCATGGCGGAAGTATCGGCTATCATAAATGCTAGACCGCTAACTTCGATTTCTAGCGATCCTGATGACCCAACAGTTCTTACACCTGCCACACTGCTTACACAAAAGACTGAACAAATTTGTGCTCCTCCTGGAGAATTTAATTCCAAAGATCTTTAGAGAAATCGATGGAGACAAGTACAGAGTCTCTCAAACTCGTTCTGGGATAAGTGGAAAAAGCAATACATTCCCACTCTGCAACCAAGGAGAAAGTGGAAAACCAGCAAGCCTAACCTCCAGCCCGGCGATGTAGTCCTAATGAAAGACTGCCAGTCACGAACAAACGAGTGGCCGTTATGTCTTGTGACTAAGACATTCCCAAGTAAGGACGGAATTACACGTAAAGTAGAACTGAAAATACGCAGACAGGGAGAAACCAAATTGTTTCTCAGACCAGTAGGAGAACTCGTTCTACTGTTTACACCCAACGAATACAATAATGACGTTGGTTGACGTCAAGCGGGGAGTGTTCTGTCCCTAGATACAGGTCCAGTTGTTTGTATGTTATTAGTTGACATTGCATTCTTTTTGCCTGTCTTATAATTCATTTACTTTATTATTGTGTGGCAACAGCACCATCTACTGACCAGTTCAGAATTGCATTTAGTCTCGTTTTTGCAATGTATTGTGGGAGCCACCAGAGGTATTGTGGGAACTTCCTGCTTCTTCTCCTCAGTCCTGTCTTATACAGTATGCAGTCACCATCTTGTCTCAGGAGCCTAATCATCATCCCTTGGTTCCTACCTCATCAGCCAGTTATTGAGCCTGTTTTCAAGCATAGTCGGTAAGGGCACTATCTTGTGACATTTATCTTAGCTTAAATGTGTTACTAGTCTCTCATAGCTAGTTGCTATTATTCGTATTGCCATGTGCTGCATGCATTGCAGATATATTCTGTGTCTTAGGCCATGTACCATAGATATGTTCTAAATGCTACTGTTTTATTCTGTAGTTTCACCGCTTTCCTGTCATTCTACTATCAATAAAAGAGGAAGTTAAAGCAGTACAATTTCTTCTCTTCTTGAATACGGGATCGGTTTAGCTACATGTCAGATTACACACCGTGCTAACGTGTATGAGGACAGTATAGTAGGTGTGACAGAGATCTTAAGATATAGCGGGGGTAGACCTGAAAGGTGAAGAGTGAGGAGCAGATTTGCATCCCTTTTGCGTGGGTTTTAGGTTGGCTCTTGCCAATAGGCTGAGTGGTGGGAGGTTAAATGCCTGGTCAAGCGTGTGGTACCCAAATGGCTGGTGTTTTTGTCATGCTTGATCTGCTTGAAGCAAAAGTATGCAAATTGCAATAGGTGGGCAGGGAGATAACAGCTCCCCAATGTGATGGAATAGGGTGGCTACTCTCTACTGTGCCTCACCCTCACTTTCCTCCTCTTCTCTATCCGGCACACAAGTCGCATCAGTGACTTCATCATCCTCATCTCCTGCATCCTCATCATCACTGCAGCCAGCTTGGCATTACGCTGTGGCTGGGGGAACCTGACTGCCAATTCGGAGTTTACCAGTGTTCTCCCCTCTCTGTAGGCTCATGTTCCTGCCTTCCTCAACCTCAGAACCAACATCATAATCAAGTAATGCCTGTGCATCTTCAAGGAGCAAGTGGCTGATGCTGTATTCAAATAACTCAGCTGACTCCTCCATGCATGATGCTGGGGCTATGGCAGGTGTAGCTGTGGACAAGGAGACAGAAAAAGCCTTTGGGACCATGTCTATGAAATAAAAAAAGGCAAAATGGGATAGGCAATCAGCTCCCAGGTTTAAATGAACAGATTAGTTTCAAACCATTTCTATAATAGATACATTTGATTGTTTTGGAACTCTATTCATAGTTGTGCGCAGCCTATTGCATTAGGGTGTGCACCCCAAAGCTCAAACACACGTGTGCGTGTATGCATAATATATATACACACACACTTATAAATGAACGTAAAAAAAAAAGTTAGTAGGGCAGTGGACATGTCAGTCTTTTTTTTACTTTTATTAATTTACTAGCTGAATACCCGGCGTTGCCCGGTCTTCCTATCTTAACCTTTTGGGGAGGAAAATCATAGTAATATAAATATACCCATCTTTTATATAAGGGTGTAGGTAAGGGTTAATTTAACTGTCATATATTTTTATTTGGCATATAAGTAATATGTGTACCAGGTATTATTGAAATATCTCCAGGCGTACAGAAGTTATGTGGGAACATACATTTCCCATTGATTTGCATGGGACTTTAAACAAAAACCCCGACCCTCACAAATGGGGGTAGTTAAGGGATAAATTAACTATCCTATAGTTTAAGTGGACATATAAGTAACATGTGACATGTGACCAAGTGTTATCGAAATATCTACAGCCGTTTGGAAGTTATGAAGTAACATGTATTTCCCATAGAGTTGAATGGGACTTTAAAGAAAAACCCCGACCATGGCAAATGGGGGTGGGTAAGGGTTAAACCACCTATCCTATGTTTGTTGCTGACATATAAGTAACATGTGTGCCAAGTTTCATGTTAATATCTTTAGCCGTTTGGACGTGATGCTGGAACATACATACATACACACACACACACACACACGTTGAGTTTTATATATATAGATTTTCGGATTCTTTTTTAGGAGCCCTATTGTGGGGCTTTGGTGAAATATCAGCAGGGGGAATCTGCGCTGCATAGGTTGATTAGGATGTGCCCAGGCACACCTGGCACACCCCTTGCGCACGCCTATGACTCTATTAGAGATATATATCTCTCACCCTGTCTGTATATGGCCATTGGCTGGAGGATCTCTGTGTATATGAGAAAACGGCTCTAAAAATGATTTATTTATGATACATGACGAATTATGAACATTAGATTAAATGTACATTGAGTATTATATTAGATACATCTTCCTTTCAGTGCAGGTGACCTGGGGTTTGTAGTATACTGTGGGATGGGCCGGAGTCTGGCTTTATGGTGTAGCGGATGGTTACTACTAGTTACTAACATCCACTATATCATCCTGCTGCCAGACCTCCATATTTCATTCTCAGGCCCCGTACTCACGACCAAACATGTCTGCTGAAACTGGTCCGCAGACCAGTTTCAGCAGACATGTTTGGCCGTGTGTTGGCCCGAGCGGACCATTTTGGGACGGATCGGACAGGTTTCCAGCGGACAACTGTTTCCCGGACTTGTTTTAAAACAGTCCGCTGGAAACCTGTCCGCCCGGACATGTACGGTCGTCTGTACAGACCTACCGTACATGTCCTGCCGCCCGCATCCCTCGCATGCGTCGAATGACTTCGACGCATGCGTGGAAGCATATTTAAGGCGGCCCGCCCACGTCGCCGCGTCATTGTCGCGGCGACACCGCGTCATCGACGCGGCGACACCGCGGACACGCCCCGCGTAATGTTTACGCGCGGGCTTCTGTTCGATGGTGTGTATAGCCATCGAACAGAAGTCCCCGGGCAGTCCCCGGCCAGACATGTCCGATGGAAACGGTCTGCAGACCGTTTTCATCGGACATGTCCTGCCGTGAGTACAAGGCCTCAGAGACAATGAACAGTCATTTTGCTTTGTTTTTGTTTATTTGGGGGGTATAACTTGGTTGGGGAAAAAGGATTATGGGATGCCCATAGAACAGATCACTTTGCCACATATGTTAAAGAATCACCGAATGAATTGAGCTTTGAAGAACTGATGGACTCTAGCATTCACTGTCTCTTCCTCTGCATCAACTCCTGCAGGCTATCACTTCTCCTATGCACTGACTCCCGCAGACTATTGCTCCCAGGCAGGGCCGTTTGAAGGAATTTGGGGGCCCCAAGCAAAATGGACATGGAGGCCCCCAAACAACCCCCCCCCCCCCCGCACGCACGCAGAGCCTACAGGAACCACAGCAGCATAGCGATACAGTTTAAGTTCACCCACACTTTCACACTTTATATAAATAAAAAATGTTTACAGTGCAAATACTGCTGTTGCATATAATGTGCATAAAATTAGAAAATTTTCAACAATTGAACATTTGCAAAAAACACCACTGTACCATAAAATCAATTAATATACATAAAAAGTGCACAATAACTAAATCCAACATACTTCTTACTCCCCCTCCCTCTCCCACCCCACAGCAGGTGTCCCCATCAGAGTCCACCCCACAGCAGGTGTCCCCACCAGAGCCTCCCCATCACCATCAGAGTCATCCCACAGCAGGTGTCCCCATCAGAGCCCACCCCACAGCAGGTGTCCCTATCAGAGTCATCCCACATCAGGTGGTGTCCCCATCAGATCCCTCCCCCACAGCAGGTGTCCCCATCAGAGCCCCCCCACAGCAGGTGTCTCCATCAGAGCCCCGACACAGCAGGTGTCCCCATCAGAGCCTCCCACAGCAGGTGTCCCCATCAGAGCCCCCCCACAGCAGGTGTCCCTATCAGAGCCCCCCCACAGCAGGTGTCGCCATCAGAGTCACCCCACAGCAGGTGTCGCCATCAGAGTCACCCCACAGCAGGTGTCGCCATCAGAGTCACCCCACAGCAGGTGTCGCCATCAGGGTCATCCCACAGCAGGTGTCCCCAGCAGAGTCACCCCACAGCAGGTGGTGTCCCCATCAGAGCCCCCCACAGCAGTTGTCCCAAGATCATTAGAGCTGTACCTTTCCAATAGGTCCCTGTAGCTCAGGCGCACTGGGAGCAGAAGCATGTTGCAGGGGATGAGGCATACGTGACATCTTCAGTTGCTAGGAGGGCGGGACTCGGAGGGCATTTATGGGAGTGCAGGGGATTATTGATAGAAGCTCTGGTCAACCAGAAGCCTCTTCTCAGCCGCCTATGTCCGTGAGAAGAGCCGACACACACAGAGGGGGCGGGGGTAGACAGGGGACTGCTACAGTACGGCGTGGCCATTCCACACGCACAGGACTGGAGGATTAGTGGAGATAGCGTGGCAAGGCAAGGCAGGCCGGTCGGTACAAGATAGGCAAAACAAGCGACTGCTTGGGGGCCCCAGGCCAGCTCAGGGCCCCAAGCAGTCGCTTGTTTTGCCTATCTTGTACCGACCGGCCTGCTCCCAGAACTCTTCTCCTCCTGCACAAATTTCACTGGGCAATGCTAGTTCCTCCACCCCATCATCTTCACATTACACCAGGGATCACTCTGAATGGTCCCAGGTGCTCACTGAACATGTTGGCTTGTTAATAGGACAGGGGCCTGCAGTACCCCTTCTTGCGGCCTAGTTGATTAGCAGCTTGAGTTAGATGGTGGACTACTGATCCCAGCTAGCCCAACTTGCAAATCATGTGCCCGCAGGCCACATCGATTTGACACAAAACCCCACAGTCCCTCCTCTGGCCTTGCACCCAGCTCCCCTGGCATGCCTCCTCCAGATATCCACTGTGACTCACTCACCGACCTTCTCCTGCTCTGAATCCACGGTGAAGAACTTAACCGGACATGCGTACTAACTGCTTCTCTGGCTCCTCTGTTCCAGGACCCCTCCTACATGACCGTGTAAGGATGAGGCTCCCTCCCAGCTCCCGAGCTCCTCCGCCAAGGTGCGCACCCCCATATGGGGGTGGGCCTCCTGCTTGCAGTCTAAAACTCCATTCTTCACGTCTCCCAGCCAACAACTCCCCTCTAGTGGGCTGGACCTGAGCTTATGAATGCGGGCCTGCCCCCTGTCAATTCCAATCGGGGATTGGTCAGGGCTCCTCACATGAGCTCCCTGTCACTCCAATTCCCAGCCCTGCCCCTCTTCCAGAACATTATCACTGGAAGCAGGGGAGGCACCCAAGAACTGAAGCATAGCTGGTCACATCCACTGCTGCACTAACCACTCCCTGCCCCCAGATAAAAAACAAGCAATCTGGGGGTCCCCTTTGTTAAAGGGGGCTTCCAGATTACAAAACGCCCCCCGCCCGCAGACCCCTACAACCACCGGGCAAGGATTGTGGGGATGAGGACCTTGTCCCAATCACAGACTCGGATAAGGGTCTGGTATGGATTTTTGGGGGAACCCCCACACCATTTTTTTTACAATTTGGCGTGGAGTTCCCCTTAAAATCCATACCAGACCTGGAGGGACCCCACCCCACGTCATTGTTGAAGGAAAAAAAGTAATTTAAAACTACTTGCGCTATTAAAGCGGGGGTTCGCCCTGTTAAAAAAAAAAAAAAGTTTTTTTTTATTAGACAATTAAATTCGGCATCGTAGCGCGAGCTACGGTATGCCGGTCTTACATTTTTTATGCCCGTACTCACTGTGGTATCGCTGATTGAAGAATCCGGGGAATGGGCGTTCCTATGGTGAGAGAAGGTGATTGACGGCCGGCCCTGGCACGTCACGCTTCTCCGGAAATAGCCGAAATAGGCTTGGCTATTCACGGCGCCTGCGCATAGCCTGTGCGCAGGCGTCGTGAATAGCCGAGACCTACTCCGGCTGTCTTCGGGGAGCGTGACGTGCCAGAGCCGGCCGTCAATCATCCTCCCTCTCCATAGGCACGCCCATTCCCCGCGGGAGTCGGATTCTTCAATCAACGATACCACAGTGAGTACGGGGATTAAAAATTTAAGACCGGCATACCGTAGCTCGCGCTACGATGCCGAATTTAATGGTCTAATGATGGAAAGGAGGGTGAACTACCGCTTTAATGAATTGTCAGGTTCTGGCAATACAGATAAAAGTCATTGAAAAAAATGGCAGAGGTTCCCCTTAATATTCATACCAGACCCAAAGGGCCTAGTAATGGATTGGGGGGGACCCCTGTCATTTTTTTCAATGACCTTTCTCTGTATTGCAGGGACTCGACAATTCATGAATAGCTGCGAGTAGTTTTAAATTACCTTTTTCTTTCAGAAATGACATTTTGTGCAGGAACAGTTCTAAACACGGGAAACATGCGCTACTTTACAGGCATACTTTAAACACCCCCCAGGTACAACATTTTTAAGGAATATTTCACTTTTATTGTTTCACTTTAGGCATTATTAAAATCACTGCTCCCGAAAAAATGTCAGTTTTTAAATGTGTTTTTGCATTGATACATGTCCCCTGGGGCAGGACCCGGTCCCCAAACACTTTTTATGACAATAACTTGCATAATAACGTCTAAAATTAACACTTTTGATTTCTCTGATAGACTTTTAAAGGGTGTTCCACGGCTTTTCGAATTTGCTGTGATCACCACAAATGTTATCTTTGACTCGAACATAAAGCTCATCCCTATTGCCAATCCACCCTATTTAAGGTTGATAGGATTGTGAACACTTGTGGGACTTCATTTGGAGGTAATTTGTCCTACTATGATGGTTAGTCTGGATACTCTCTGCCACTAACAAGGTCATTTGTAATTGCTTTTGAGGTTGTTTAGAGAGCATGGGTTGTTTGACTCTCTGCATATACAAACAAGCCTTATGTGTTTGTTCTTAGGTTATTCAATATTTTTTTTGCTGTTTGTCTTAAAACGTACTGCTCCGGTTGTTGTTTGCTTATATATCAGGGAGGTTTCTTGTAGGTATGTTATACAATATTGGGGAGTTGATGTGCTATATGATATATACTTGGTAGTGGTGTTACTTATAATTTTTTTTCTGTTGCAGTGCCCTATGGCAAAACATGTGCCCAATCAACCCTAACTGTCTATCCTTGTGTATGGGACCCTTTTTGGCTTTTGGGACAGATTTCTTTAGCTGGCTTTAGATCTATCTGATAGAGACGGACACCAGGTCCACCTCACAGTGCACTGGAAGGAATTTGTATATGCTCTTAGGGGACTTCTCAAAACCAACACTTACTAAATGTAAGTTTTTTAAAATAATGTTTAAATAAAATGAAAGCGATGTGTATTAAATGGATATTTATGAATATATATTATTTTTATTTATTTTATTTTCCTTTAAGAAGCTGTACTACATTCATTCCCCTCCAAATACAACCCTTGAAGAAGCTATTTATCAAAATGCATCTGGTTGTGCATCTTCTCATATATGCGTTATGGTGTATGCCATGGTTGTCCATGATTGTGTACATATATGATCATAGAAGAAATAGTGTACTCTGGTTCAGGGAAGGTCTGTTCAATATAGAGTTTGCTGTTAAACCTTTTGTCTGCATCGAATGTATAAATGACACAGATGCAATTTTAATCATGTATTATTATAACAAATAAAATAGATTTTTACCTTAACTTTCTCAGAATTGTTATTCCAAAAGGAAAATTCAGCACCTTATAAAGTGTCATTACCTTGTTGTCTTTTGATTATGCTTCTTGGGATGTGGTGCTGATTATAAACTGAATTACCTTGCTATTGCTTTATATATTGTGAGGGTGGTAAACGCCCATTTCAGGGTGGTAAATGCCCATTTATTTGTATTTCAGTTGACCTCCTTTTGGAAATATATACCTGAAGAAATACTCAGGCACAGTCTTAAAATGTATGTATACCCATATAAAAAACTAATTCTATGATAATGACAAATTTTTGTGGACAAGAGTGGGAGGGATTAACCTCTAGAATACGGTCAGAGGCAATTGGGTTGATGGAGGATAAGCAGGATCTCAATAGTTTTTTTTTTAAATGTTCAATTTAAACAGCTTTTGATTAAAAATCATCCCTCTATTGGCACAAAAGTTATTTCAATTTCTACATAAAGTGCAAATGCATCCCCTTTGGTTTTATGCCGCGTACACACGATCGTTTTTCGGCATGTAGAAAAAACAACGTTTTTCCAACTTCATCATTAAAACGACGTTGCCCACACACGGGCGTTTTAAAAAAATGCTCTAGCAAAGCGCGGAGATGTACAACACGTACGACGGCACTATAAAGGGGAAGTTCCATGTGGATGATGCCACCCTTTGGGCTGCTTTATCTGAATTCCTGTTAGTAAAGGACGATTCACGCTTGTCTGTCTGTTACAGCGTGATGAATGTGCTTACTCCATTACGAATGGTAGTTTTACCAGAACGAACGCTCCCGTCTCATAACTTGCTTCTGAGCATGCGCAGGTTTTTAACGTCGTTTTAGTCCACGCGCGATCATTTTTTACAACCCGAAAAATCACATTGTTTAAAACGTCGTTAAAAAATGCAGCATGTTCGGAAAAAAAAATTGTCGTTTTTCAGAACCCGAAAAATGATCGTGTGTACGCGGCATTAGAGTCCACATTTTTCTCACCATCCCACTAGTGAGTGGGGAGATGAGGGGAATATGGAAGGAGAACCTCCATAAATGCTCCACTCAGATGATCGAAACCCTAGAAGACCACTATAACAAAGAAATGATGGAGTTAGATGAACAAATTCAAAAGCTGTGCTCAGATAATCAGGATCTCACAACTAATCAGAAATATGCAGAGCAACAGACAAGTTTAAATTAGTTCATGGAACAGTTTAATAAAAAGATAGTAGTGAACAAAAACAAAAAAATTATGAGGGAGCTCATGAGGCAAGGCTTATGGGGCAAGGCTTACAAATGACAAACAACCCAGAGAGGGAAATCGATACATAATTCCCGCCAAACTATTCAGCAAGAGAAGGGTATAACTCAAAATAATGATGATGACACTGATTTAATATCTTCTATTTTTTCCTCATCTTCCTCCTCTGTTTCTTCTCGGCAGAACAAGTCAGCTACATTGAGTAATCCAGAACGCTTGCAAAACAAAACAAGTTTAGTGGTCGGGGCAGTGGTAACACCTGCATAAAAAGGCAGAATACCAAAAAGGATAATTTTACGGATCCAAAGAGGGCATCTCTGCCCTTCCTAATTTTCTTTTTCTCAATTTCAACCCCCTGCTAACATTCCTTTGATTTTTGGTGGTGGTGCCACTACACAGGGGCATAATGGGGACGCACAAGGCTCTGGTCTTCCTGGAGAACAGCCAAATGTGAGTAAGCTAAAAAAAAAAACACCATTATTAAGCCAACTACCTCTTCTTCCACCCAGGTAGGCCAATCCCTTTGGAGGATTCCAAAAAGGTGAGCAACCTGGCAACTCTTATGAAAAAGAACTAGAAACAAACAAATTACAACTTATTCCTATATCAAATTTCCAACAATGAAAAATCCATTTTGGAATTAGGTTTAAGTTTTTGTCCCACTCAAAAAGGTAACAAATTCGAGCTAGCTAAGAATGTCCTGCTCTTTGCTAGAAAATGACTGTTTCATGTTATTCACGATACCACTAAAAAAAGCTCAAGACATGGAGCTTTGGAAGGATTTTACAATTAATGACTTCCGAGCCTTGAAAGATCTAATGCAGCTCTGGAAAGAAAACAATCCAATAGAACCCATAGACTCAGCTATTTCCTTGACAGAGACTCTCAATACCAAGTTGAAAGTAATCCCTGAATATAATAATAGATCCCAATCTTTGCCTCCATTGCAACATAATACATATTTGGTCGTTTGTTCAAGTTTTGCATGACATTAGGTCTTTACAAGACCCACTTAAAGAAGGCAGTAACCTTACCCAACCCCAACAAAAAGCTTTAATGAATTTAACTAAAAATGAAAATATAATTATAAAGCCGTCGGGATGAGGGGGGGAATGTGATGATCATGGATCGCCCAAAATATATTAAGATGTGCATGGACATCATTAATAACAAAGAATGGTACAGACGTATACCAGAAGCACAGATTCAATCGTAACATAGTTACATAGTAGGTGAGGTTGAAAAAAGACACAAGTCTATCAAGTCCAACCTCTGTGTGTGATTATATGTCAGTATTACATTGTATATCCCTGTATGTTGTGGTCGTTAAGGTGCTTATTTAATAGTTTCTTGAAACCATCTATGCCCCCTGCTGAGACCACCGGCTGTGGAAGGGAATTCCATATCCGTGCTGCTCTTACAGTAAAGAACCCTCTACGTAGTTTAAGGTTAAACCTCTTTTCTTCTAATTTTAATAAGTGCATTCATATTTTTGCAACCCAAATGCATTATTTTACATTTTCTACATTCTATTCTGACATTTGGGTAGTTTATGTTGCCATTATGATTTAAAAATAGTAAACACGGTTGATTGATAATAAATGGCTTCAGCCAAACACTAACCATGAGTGAAAGAAACGATTTTGTGTTAATAATATTCTCTGAAAAATGGCCAAGAAATCATAAATTCTGCCAGGGTATGTAAACTGAGCACAACTGTATGTTCAGTCCAAATTGTTCAACCAACACTAGTGGTAATATACAGCCAAAGGTAAAAAATGACTTTTTTTAAAAATATTTTTTGGGCCAGTTTTTACTTGCTAATAAAACAATTAGAGATTTTACCATTTACCAGCGAACGAAGGCCTGAAAAATAAAAACAAGGTATAATTCACCTGGATACAATAAGTATTTGCAATGATATGTTCAGTTTTACTAACACACACCAAAGTAGAAAAAGTTGTTTTTGGCATTAAAGGTGCATTTTTTTCCCTAAATAGCTTCCTTTACCATAGTGCAGTCCTCCTTCACTTACCTCATCCAACGATTTTGCTTTTAAATGTCCTTATTTCTTCTGTGAAATCCTCACTTCTTGTTCTTCTGTCTGTAACTCCACATAGTAATGCAAGGCTTTCTCCCTGGTATGAAGTGTCATGCTCGCCCCCTCCCTTGGACTACAGGAGAGTCAGGACGCTCTCTACGTTGCCGATAGAGAAAGGAGCTGTGTGTTAGTGGGGGTCCTGACTCTCACAATTGCAGACTGACTGCGATGAGAGCCGGCGGTGAGGAGGATGGTCTATGTGGACAGCTTTATTCCGGATGCCTGCATACTTAGATGTGCCTTGTGAGTTGCTAATAGGGATGAGCCGAACACCCCCTGGTTCGGTTCGCAGCAGAACATGCAAACAGGCAAAAAATGTGTTCGAACACTGTTAGGCCCCGTACACACGGTCGGACAAAACCAATGAGAATGGTCCGACGGACCGTTTTCATCGGTTCACCTCTGAAGTGGCAGTACGGCCTGATGTGTGTACACACCATCAGTTCAAAATCCGATCGGTCAGAACGCGGTGACGTAAAACACACGACGTGCTGAATAAAACGAAGTTCAATGCTTCCAAGCATGCGTCGACTTGATTCTGAGCATGCGCGGGTTTTGATCCGATGTTTTTCTGTACTAACCATCGGTTTGGTCCAATGGGGCAGCGGTCCATCAGTTCGGTTTTGAAGCATGTTTTAAAATTTTGGACGGAAGGAAAACAGACCGATAGCCTATACACATGGTCGGTTTGGTCCGATGAAAATGAACTTCGGTTCATTCTCATCGGTTCGGTCCGACCGTGTGTTCTGGGCCTTAAAGTCTATGGGACAAGTTATTGTCTTAAAAAGTGTTTGGGGACCTGAATCCTTCCTCAGGGGACATGTATCAATGCAAAAAAAAATATTTGGGAGCAGTGATTTTAATAATGCTTAAAGTGAAACAATAAAAGTGAAATATTCCTTTAAATTTCGTACCTGGGGGGTGTCTATAGTATGCCTGTAGTATGCCTGTACAGTAGGCAGGTTTCCCGTGTTTATAACAGTTCCTGCACAAAATGAAGGAAATAAAGGAAAAAAAAGACATTTGAAACTACTCGCAGCTATAATGAATTGTCGGGTCCCGGCAATACAAACAAAAGTCATTGAAAAAAACGAGCCAACAAAAAAAAATGCGTGGGCCCCCCCCAAATTCCATATCAGGCCCTTCAGGTCTGGTATGGATATTAAGGGGAAACCTGCGCCATTTTTTTTTTCCGAATTTGCCATGAACACCCCGAATTGTTCGCTATTCGGCGAATGGGCGAACAGGCAATGTTCGAGTTGAACTCATGTTCGACCCGAACATAAAGCTCATCCCTAGTTGCTAAATGTTGCACCTTCATTAAATTTAGTCATATTGCTACACTTAGAGGCACATCTCTCCTTTTTTATACTCTGTAGGTCCTGCTGGATTTTGCTTCTAATCCCCTTGTGGAGGCTTCTATTTGTGGATAAACTTTTTATGGTTACACAACCTGTTCATATTGCTATAATATTTTTATATGGACTATAAATTGAAGGAACTTTGAATAAATGGTTGTGGAATGAATCATTTGAGTTTCCATTATTTCTTTGATATACAAGTGCTTTGGACTACAAGAAATCTTCCGGAACGAATTATGCTCACAATTCAAGGTTTTACTGTACCTATATACTCTAGCTTTCTTCTCTATATTCCTCCCGTCACTTGTGTGCCATAGTTTACAGTGCTCTTGTGAAACTTCTTAAATACTGCAGAAAAAATGCTCTGGCCCCAAAGGACAGTCATATGCAGAGGTCCAGACGATAGTACAGAACAGAGACGGAATAAGACACACACCAAAAACATTTTTAGAATGTTAAAACCTAATAGCTCCTTATCGCCACGTATACTGAGGCTGTCAAACTATGTAGTAATGTAAACCTGTTGTTTTCCTATCTCTTATGATCGTGTAAGAGAATTCTATAAATTCCTATGTAGATGACTGGATTGATGGGGTGAATTTTGTCACATCTTGATGTATGCTTTAATATTTTATTGCTACGAGAAAATAAGTGCTTTCTACTAAATAAAAGATAGAACACACAAAAAAAGCTAGAGGAAAAAGTAATAACACTTAAGGAAAAGACAAGTCATTTAATAGACTAATGACAGCGATTGAGCTTAGGGGAGGGATGCGGATGCACATTCAAAAAATTATGTGTCATAAAGATGAAAAAAAAAATCTATTTCATAGTTACAAATCTGTTCATGTAATTTCTTTTCTCACTCAGTTCTGTGTTCTTCCACCTATCCATCTCTGCCTTGCTCCAGCTCTTTTTCTTCCTCTGACTCATTCCTTTCTTCAGTAGGATCATTACATTCAGCATCTTTAGGGAGCACTTTTGAATTTAATTACACCCCGTCCATTCTCATCACTCCCCCTCACCTCTACTCCCCCCCCCTATTTCTGTATCTGCGTTTCCATGGTAACAGTATGCAGCTGCAGGAAACCTAAGCCAGATGTTAAACCACCAAAAGGTAAAATGCTCTGCAGAACCATTGATCAGCCGGGAAAGATGATCTGATTCATCCATGGTGATTGCCTGCATAGATCTCCTTGGCTCTGGCAGTCATCGGCTGCATATGGTGGTTTGTACTTTGCTCTCTCAGAGTGCAATAGTCTGTTTTGTTGCTATATATTTGAACATACTTTTGCACTGACTGAGTGATGTTCTGCAGGTGACGTGAAGACGGATGCTATGCAGGATCCTTGTAAATATTGATGCTCTGCAGTACTGTGTAAGACAATGAAGGTCTAGAAAAATGCTGTTAAACATTCTGCAGTTAAAGGAGGGAAGAGTTCTGCAGTGTTATCTAATAAATGTAAATGGTAAGTAAAGATAAAAATGATCAGCTGTGAAATCTACTGATTGTTTGAGAAAAAAAAGAGCTAATCCTTCCCTTTCTGTAAGGTAAAAAAAAGAGTAATTAGATGTGTGTTCTATAAAACAAACCGAGCATGTGGGTTGGAGTTAGACAAATGGTAGTCTCAGCATTACTGTCCTCTCTTCCTTTTACCTTTTTAATCTATCAGCATCTCTATTTCTCTGTCTCAAACCTCACTGTCTCAAATGTCTCTGTCTTCTTTTTTTTTGCCTTTACTTTTTTCTTACTGTCTTTTTCATCCCTCTCTTTAGACCTCTCGGTTTTATTCCTTATATTTGCATTGCTTATTTGCTCTCCCCCATTAATCCCTCTTCTTCTCTATCCATCTCTCTCCCTCCTTTCCCTGTCTTTTTCTCTCACTTTCCCATTCCAGCTCTCTCCTCTAGCTGTGTCTACCCCCCCTCCTCATTTCCATCTCAACTTCATGTCTGTTCTCTTTATTTCCCCCCTCCATCTCTTCCTCATTTGTCTCTCTCTTGTCTCTCAAACCTAGCTGATAAAGGGTTACACCGCGGCTTGCAGTCTGTGGTCTGGGATAATGAGTAGGATTTTAATTATGTATAATTATTATGAGTGGGATTTAGGGAGGGGATTGCTGCCATAGGCTAGAACCACAGGAGTGATCAAAAGGGTTAATTTATCAGTAAGCGGCATAAGCAGAGACAAAAAAGAGAGGCAGGAAGCTTGAAAGACGTATAGCATGCAGGGCAGGATAACAGGAAAATAAAGCCAGCAAATAAAAGGCATAAGTGAAAGAAAATAGGACAGAGGGTGTAAGCAATGGCGAGAAAGAGATTTATGGTCCTATGTACAGATAGACAGGTGACAAGGCGTGAGATCACAAGGGGAAAAAAAATGAGGAGAAAAAAAGGATGGAGAGAGTGACAGGAGGAGGTGTGTGTGGGTGAAGGGGTGTAACCTCGTGAGTACCGAACAAGTGTTTCATTAATCACCCTGGTGACATTTCTGACTTAACGAAGCACTATAATTATCTACATTGGTGATCAGTGTGATAAAGTAACGTAGTGTGTACAATGCAGTACACAAGTTACCGGTTACACATGAAAAAGGACAAGCAAGAAAATATAAAATAGGTATACATTTAAATATAAATGATCTTCTCATGTTAAAGAGCTTGGATTACGCAACCGTGACCAGAGCAGAATATATTACATATTGGGGTTGATTTATTAAAGACAAAATAGGGCGTTCAATTTGCAAGAGAATTTCCCACACAGCTTAGTGAATGTGGCGAAATTTCACTGTGAAATACAAGGACAATTAAAAAGAAAAACAGCATTTTTGCTTGCACATGATTGGATGAGGGAAGTCAGTAGAGCTTCACCTCATTCACTAAGTTGCCTTTAGTAAAACAACTCCATTGCATTCATTAGTAACTTCAGCGTTAAAGAGGTTGTAAAGGTTTGTTTTTTATTTTCTAAATAGGTTCATAAGCTAGTGCATTGTTGGTTCACTTACCTTTTCCTTCGATTTCCCTTCTAAATGTTTTTTCTTTGTCTGAATTTCTCACTTCCTGTTCCTCCTCAGTAAGTTTGCCCCCATCGTCCGAGCCGTTCTGGCTGGGGGTTAGTCAGCGTGCTCGTCCCCTCCCTTGGGGAGACGCACAGTTCTAGAAATGTTTTTTTGGTACACAATTAATATACCAAAACTCACAATATATAAGGGGGTCAGGATGGTCCCTTTGCAACAATACTGACTGTAACAGGAGTGACTTTTGGGCACAGATTGAGCCAGGAGATGGGGGACACATGTTGGATTGTTTTGGCGTGGACAGTGATCTACAATATATTCCTTAATGTCTGCAAAGAATATTCTATGACTCATCTCTCTGTGTAGACTGTTTACATGTTAAATAAGGCTGGCTCTTGAAAGGCCTTTCATTGTGTGATAACACTGTTTAAAGCCTATTGATGCTCAGAGGTGTGAATACCTTTCTGTCGGAGACGGAACGTCTGTCTAAAGATGTGGATTGAGAGGGATTTATTGTGTGATGGTGTTGTGTTTGAATTCTGTTAATGAAGGAATGTGACTTCTCAGGTGCAGTGATAATTATAGCCCGGCGCCGAGATGTCTGGAATGTTTAGCAATTAGCCATCTGAAGGTGTATTGAAGCCCCCCAGGGTGTGAGGTGTGGGTGGAGAGTTTGATTGTTCCTTTCATGCTTAAACTGTATATAACCTTGAGAGCTAACCATTAAAGTGGTCTTACATTTGAAAACCAGAACACAGAGCTGTGTGTCTCGGGTCTGGGGGGAATTCTTATGGGTCATGTTCGTTTGCCTGATTGTGGAGTGTCGATAAGCTGTCGTGGGTTGATGGAAGGTCGTAAACGGTGGTAAACCGTTACACTGACATTTTCTGCATTGGGGAGGTAACAGGATTATGTAGCATAGTGCCCCATCCAATTTTGGTCACTGAAAATAAACAATAAAAAAATTCCCAGGTGGTTAGCGGGAAAAAATTTCCAGCAACATTGGTCAGTGGGACAAAAAATGGCTTTATTGGCCAGTGAAAGAAAAAATACCTGGTGCCAATGGTCAGCGGGAGAAAAAATTGCTCTGGCATCAGTAGTTGTAAAAAAATTCTGGACAAAATGCCCTGACTTTTATGTGAGAAAGAAAATGTTTGGCCACAATGGGAGAAAAATAGGTAAAGATAGTCTGACCACCTCACACCTGGCCCGAGTGGTTAGCAGGTAAAAGCAGCCTCAGCTTGTTTCATCCAGAGTTGTGGTCTGGATGAATCGAGTTGAGGCTGCTTTTACCTGCTAACCACTCGGGCCAGTGAGGTGTGCAGCGGTTGGGCTCTCTTCCTATTTTTGCAGTATGCTGCCTATGAGTCTGGACGGACCTTTCCGCAGCCTTACCAGCCAGCAGCATCCAACTCATTGGACCTTGACAGCCTGAGCAGGGACCCCTAGGCCTGGTACACACTGAGTTTTTTTTCATTGAACCCATTGGCGGAGAGTGCTGATTGGCAGTCAATTAAGTCGAATTCTGGTTTCGGTATGTCAGCGTTTTATTTCATTTAATTTGGCTGATGTCTCCCGATATTTGGCCCGTGTGGCTTTAAGCATTTATCATAGGTCACAGAGGAAATGTGTGTCAGCAGACCTCAATAGACACCCCCACCCTTCCTTAACCCGTCAGACCTCAGATTAGCCCTCTTTACCACCTTCAGACCTCATATCAGCCCCCCTTCCCTTTAACCCCATTCAGACCTAAGACCAGCTCTTTTTCCACTTAAACCTCTTCAGACCTCAAATTGGCCCCTCTTTAACCCCATTATGCTTTCAAATAGGTTCCCTCTTCTACCCCTTCAGATCATAAACCAATCCCTCTCCCTTTAACCCCATCAAAACTCATATCAGTTTTCTTTTTTTTTACCTCCTTCACAATATTTTCAGACCGCTGCCCAGGGTGCCTCAAAGCAAATCATATAATTCTCTGACTTTTTCATAAGGCCAGAATTAGGAAGTGGGGATAGATTTATCTAATCTTCTGTACTGCAGCTTCCCTGGCCTGAGGACTGTTACTGGCACCAGGTGCTGGGGCAAGTTTTTCATGACCTGTTGCTGGAATATAGGAAACAGGCAGCGGATGGAAGAACTGACATCCCCAATGAAATAAAGTGGCACTGACTGCATGTACCTCAACACTTTCCCCTCCAGAATCATTACCTAACCTCACTACAGTTTAGCAGGCTCTGAACCTTCTGCTTTAGAGGCTCTATCTGATGAAGAATTTCCAAAATCCTTGCTGTATGAGTTTCGGGCAGCTGCCATATCTCCCAGGCTTGCCACCTTAAAAATTAAGAAAACAGCCTGTAGCTTCTACTTTTCTGTAACAAATAGTCATGGATCCCTTAGAGGTCCTAAGACTTTAAATTTAGCTATGAAAGTAGCAGGGTGCTACAGGTGTTTAGAGGGTGGTCAGAGATTTAATTACCTCTAGCTGTATTGTTTTACCAAATTTGGGCCTCTGTTCCAGCCATGGCTGTACTGTGAGTGACCACTATTGCTGTCTGGGGTGTTGGTACTACCCCAGGCCAAGGGTGGCAGCAGTCGAGTCAGGGCGTATTGGGTGTTTTCCCTCAGCAGCCAATCAGTGGGGGTTGACCGCCTCGCTGTGCATGCTGGGGGAGAGTACTTAAGGGACAGACGTCATAAGTTTGCGTTCATCAATCGCTGGTCTGTCATCCCACCACCCCCTTGTGTGGCCCTCATGGCCGGGGGGTGCGTGTTCAAGTGTTCCTGGCTTCGGGACCACGTTGGTCTGGGGTTATGTTCTACTAAGTAGGTCCGGTAGTCAGACTGGGTCTACAATCACAGAGTGGTCCTGTGCTGTGTGTCCTGAGGGAGGAAGCCTCCCGATGAAGAACCTGTCTTGGAGAGCACCGAGCACGAGGCTAGTATCTCAGGAGAGGCCTTGAACTTCGATGCACGATTACTAAGAGGCTGAGTGATGGTCGCCTTTCAGTTCTGAGTTCACCAAGAGTTTATTTAAGAGAGATCCGGGTGCTTAATCCTGTGTTGAGAAGGATTCTGGACCGAATACATCTCCACCTTTGGGAAGGTCTGTCGCAGAGACTTTGCTAAAGTTTCCGTGTGACATCCTATCTGCTAGGCTGGTGAGAGAGGCCTATCTAGGTGCACAACACTCACTCTGTCTAGAGTGGCGACGAAAGTTCCATTGCTGGAAGCAGGATTGTTTCCGAACAAAGTTATACACCTGAACCTACTACCTAATACTCTTTCTACCTCTTCAACTACTACTTTTATTATTTTACCCCGCTGGGTAATAAAGCACAGAAAAAGACACCTAAAGTGTGGACATTGCAGTTCTTCTCAACTCTCATCATATACCCTAGATGGCGAAGAAATAGAGGTAACATGCCACCCAAAACAAACCAGCAGCTCCTTCAGGGGTAGTGCTACACGTGGGGGCTCGCCTGGGATTGGCTGTTAACCCTGCCGACCTCTCACAACAGAACTAAGACTTTATTTTGCCATTGAGAGTATGACATTTTTCGAGGTGTTGGACTGTGCTTGTGAAGAAGGGGTTAAGGTCAGGTTTTTTTCTAAAGGCGTGGGTCGCACATGCAACGGAGTGATGTGTTCAAGCAACGTGCCCAGAAAAGAACTCAAGGTGGGAGGAGTTACCCACCCCTGCGTGAGACGTAGGTGAGTTTGGCGCCAAGAGACAGTGTGATTTGCCCGTTCTGGGGAGAGGATCGTGTGCAAGTATGTAAGTGTATCCAACGCCAAGCCGAGAGGCTGAGTCCTATTATGTCTTTTGCTGAAGCTAGTGCAAGTCCCGCTCCAACCGGAGCTTCACTGACAGACACTGGGATCCGAATCAAGCCGCAGGGGCGTTTTATGCTCTACACGAGTGGCAGCGTGTAGGCGCTCGGCGTGTCCTGCCCGAGATGTGAGGGACTGGCGGTCCGGATCCAACCTTTCGGCCCGATGTCTGAGGTGCATTGAGTACCTCTTTGAATTGGACTGGGTCACAGGGGCCATTACTGTGGAGGAAGCTACTCCCTGGCTTGCTACCGCTACTGCTTCGACTGTCACGCCAATTGTGTCTCCTACTGTGAGTGACTAACAAAAGTGAAGGAGATGTTTCCGCGGCAGGTGTGGATGCTGCTACGGAGACCATGTGTATGGCCATGGTACCTGCTCATCTTGCCACCAAGAAGGTGGGCTACATGAAGGCCTCCCACAGCCGTAGTAGAGGCCTACCCCAGCATACACCGGGACCAGACTCCAGGGAGGATGTTGCCCCTGTCGAGGCCAAGAAAGGAACTGGTAAGCAGGCTGGGGACAATGTAATCAAAGTCGTGCGCACTTGTTTGCCCGCAGAGGAGTATGCAAGCTCCGAGTTAGATTCTTCCTCTGATGCGGTGGATGACCACTGGTTCGAGACAGAGATGCCTGAGCTTACATGGGGTAAAGGATCTCGTGCGGTAACTGCCCGCAACTCAGGAATAGATTTAACGTGCCACCCAAAACAAACCTGCAGCTCCTTTGGGGGTAGTGCTACACACCTTTCTAATGCACACACTACTTTAAAATGTCCTGTACAGAGACTGGGAACTCCTGATAAACTAGTTACACCCCCAACATGTTTTGCAGCCTAATATCTGTAGCAATTTTTAAGAAGTGGGCTGTTCCTACTGTTGAGTCAGGGTCAGATCTTAATAAAGCATTCCAATGGATAATTGTGGATAATTATTTATATAGATATATATTTGCAGATTCCTCCAAAAACCTTATTTTCTCTGGCAGGACCTGAATTGCAGCCTGCCATGGCTGTAATTTTAGTCTGTCAAACTTTAGAGGAGTGGATAAAACTCATAAAGGATCCAATTATCATGCTCATGCTGCCTGCTCTACACTACACTACATATCTCTTGTCTTATTTCCCAACTGAGACTCCAATCAGTGTACAAGCAGAGAACTCTTTGGTTAAACTGTTGATCTGCAGGCAGGCATGTAAAAATGTCTTCTGCGCACACTCTTTGAGGGTCAGCATCTCTATGGAGCTGCTTTGGATACCTCATAAAGGCTGTCACTGGAGGTAAGTGTACTCATCTTAAGCAGAGGAACCAAGAACTCAAGCAAGGAAGACCCATCCCCTTTATGAGGCCAAGAAGAGTTTCTTACTTCAGGCTTCAGCCTCTAAGACCAAACCTAAGCCATAGTCCCTTGGCCTCTAAATCCCACCAAACCTTCAGATAAGGCATCTTCAGCAAGAAGACCAGCCCCTACTTTCCATAGTGGGGATGTCTGTTGCCTTTGTGGACATCTAGACAGACACTACCCCAGACTCCTGATCTTACAAAATTTCTGTGTCACTACACAGGTTATCAGACCTCCATGCAGGGCCGTACTGGCCTACAGGAATATTGCGTAATTTTCCGGTAGGCTGCCTGCCCTGGGGCCGCTTTGAGCTGAGCTGTGGCTGCAGCGCACCCCTCCCTCCTCCTCCCCCTCCTCTTGTCACTCACACAGCGGGAGACCACTGTGTCACAGAGCTTAGTCTGAAATGTTTGGACAGGCTGTGACAACAGTCCCGCCACCTCCTAGACCAGCTCATATGATAGGCGCAGTGTTCTGTTTATCACACAAGCTGGTATAGGATGGTGGAGGGACTTTTGTCATAGCGTGGCCGAACATTTCAGACTGAGTTCTGTGACATAGCAGGAGATGTCCGCTGTGCGTAATTAAGGCATTGACTGGTGAAGCTGCATGGATGGGCACAGTCAGTGTAGTGAGGCTACATTGATAGGCACAATGAGGCTGCATTGATGGGTATAGTAACACTGCATTGATGGGCATGGTGAGGCTGCAATGATAGGCACAGGAAGGCTGCATGGATGGGCACAGTGAGGCTGCAATGATGGGCATGGTGAGGCTGTAATGATGGGCATGGTAAGGCTGCAATGATGGGCACAGTGGGGCTGCAATAAAGGGTACAGTGAGGCTAAAATGGTGGGCACAGTAAGGCTGCAATGATGGGCACTGTGAGGCTGCATTGATGGGCATGGTGAGGCTGCATTGAGGGGGACAGAAAGGCTGCAATGATGGGCATGTGAGGCAGCAATGACGGGTATGGTGAGGCTGCATTGATAGGTACAGTGATGCTGCAATGGTGGGCACAGTAAGGCTGCAATGGAAGACACAGTAGGGCTGCAATGATGGGCGCTGTGAGGCTGCAATGATGGGTACAGTGAGGCTGCAATGGTGGGCACAGTGAGGCTGCAATGATGGGCACAGTGAGGCTCCATTTATGGGTACAGTAAGGCTGCATTGATGGCTACAGTGAGGCTGCAATGATGGGCACAGTGAGGCTGAAATTATGGGCACAGTGAGGCTGCAATGATGGGCAGTGAGGCTGTATTGATGGGCACAGTGAGGCTGCATTGATGGGCACAGTGAGGCTGCATTGATGGACACAGTGAGGCTGCATTGATGGGCACTAGTGAGGTTGCATTGATCTCTTATATCATGTCTGGTATTCTCTTATCATCTTTAGTATCATGTCCTCAGTCTCTAACCATCTCCTGTACTATGCTTGCAGCCTTTGGCATCTCCTGTATCATGTCTGCAACCTCTGACCATCTTTTGTCTTATATCATGTCTGCAGTCTCTGAGGGAGTCTGGAGAGGAGTCAAGAGTGGGAGCACCGCCGGGATGGGGGTCATGAAAGAAGTCAGATGTGTGTGGACTGTGGAGAGGAGACTATAGGAAAACCAGAGCCACCAAGCTGGAGCCAACTGACTGATCCCTGCAAGGTGCACCTGAGAGGAGATCAGTGACAGCGACGCCAGGCAGTCTAAAGTGGGGGTCACTGATGTAAGGGGAGAGAGAATACAATAATGTAAAGGGGGCACTGTTGTAAAGGTTTCCCCCTTATATTAGTAACCCTCCCCCCTAAAGTTAGTGTATTCTTTCTGTGGAAGGTGGTCTCTGGTCACCAGAGTCCCCCCCACACACACACATTCCCACAGGTGTCCCCCTTGATGATTGCTCCACTTTTTTTTTTTTTTTTTATTGAACAATTTACAGTTTAACCACTTAAGACATGGACCGTTATGCAGGTTAAGGACCTTACCCCTTTTTGCGATTCGGCACTGTGTCGCTTTAACTGACAATTGCACGGTCATGCGACTTGGCTCCCAAACAAAATTAGCGCGACAATTTTGAAAAAAAATAACAATATTTTTAACTTTTTGCTATGATAAATATCCCCCAAAAATATATATAAAAAAAATGTTTTCCTCAGTTTAGGCAGATACGTATTCTTCTACCTATTTTTGGTAAAAAAATCGCAATAAGTGTTTATCGATTGGTTTGCGCAAAATTTATATCGTTTATATCGTTTACAAAATAGGGGATAGTTTTATTGCATTTTTATTAATAATTTTTTTATTACTACTAGTGGCGGCGATCAGCGATTTTTTTTTTCGTGACTGCGACATTATGGCAGACACATCGGACAATTTTGACACATTGAAGCTTTGGGCTGGGTCGCGAGAGCGCCCAGTCGTGCCATTCTGCCGAAGTATATCGGCGTGAATGGGTCCTTAAGTGGTTAAACATATTTCTGCAGGCTATAAGGCAATACTGTGGAAATGCTTATAATAAGGATATGTGGCTTATGTACATGTAAATACAAGTCAGGAACTCATACAAGTTTAACCATGTGCTCAGCAAATCTCAGTTGGGTGGAAACCTTCTGTCTATGCTAGTCATGTGGTTCCACGTTGGGAGGGGTTATGACTCTATGAACCACCAGTACATGTGTCCGCGGACGCAAGCCACCTGTCCCAGATTTTGTTGTACTTATGTGGACAACCTCTGTTGATGTACATGAACTTCTTGTAGGGCAGTGTGTTATTTATCGTATTTATCGGGGTATAGCACGCACCCCTAAAGTTGCCCCGAATCCTGTGGAAAAAAAGTTTTTTTATACTTACAGTTTTGGTGTCTTGCGCGGCGGCCTCGTCGGGTCCGGCGTCCGTCTGCGGCTTCGGGTGTCCTCTTCGTCGGGTCCGGCGTCCTTCTGCAGCGTCCTCGCGTCCTCCCCGCTCGTTTCCCGTGCCGAGTTTGAATACTGCGCCGACATATACAGAGCGCAGTACACTCGTGTATTGTCGGGCAGGCTCGGCAACTCTCGTGCTGACGTCCTGTACGTCCAGGACGTGAGCGCGGAAGGAGCCGAGACTGCCCGACTATACCCGAGTGTACTGCGCTCGGTATATGTCGGCGCAGTATTCAAACTCGGTGCGGGAAAGCGGGTATCGGCGTATACCGCGCACCCACGATTTTGCCCTGATTTTCAGGGCAAAAAAGTGCGCAGTATACGCCGATAAATACGGTATATCTATTTTCCAGTCATTAAAGCTGGGGGGAATGGGTCTCAGCCACTGCCTGGCTATAAGTTTTCTCGCAGAAAACAGTGTTTCATGTAGGAATGTTTTAGTGAATTTGTCTATCTCAGAATCAGGTAATATCCCTAGTAGACATTGTTTGAGGTCCAGGGTCAAAGGAAATCCCATGTCATCATGGAGGAAGTCCACAGTCTGCTTCCATAGACTCTGAAGGACCGGGCACTCCCAAATTAAATGTAAAAAAGAGCGAGTCGCCTGTTTATACATTGTGCACGAGGTAGAAGACTGTTGCCTATAGCATGCTACTCCTAAGGCCCGTATACATGGTCTGACTTTTTGCCAACAAACTTCAAAATGAGCAAGTTTGCAAAAAAATTTGACCGTGGTTACGCTCCATCGGACAAACTTTTTCGGTTTTCATCGGACAAAAGTTCGCTCTGCAAACTAACAAACTTTTCGGCAACAAAAGTCTGATGGTGCCTAGTCTGACCGTATGTACAGCAAGCTATCGGACTATTATACGCATGCCCAGAACCAATGTTTAAATCAACCAACAATAGGCAAAGTTGACCAAAGGGTGGCGGTAAAGAGCAGAAAAGAGCCGAAAAACCACGTGATGTTGGGAAAGTTTTAGGAAAGTTTGCAGAAAAGTCAGAGCGTGTGTATACGATGGGTGTGCCCAGCCAACTCCCTTCGGACAAAAATCCAAGGAAAAGTTTTTTTGAAGTCCGATCATGTGTATGAGGCTTTAGGGGGGTAAGATATGCTCGGTGCACAATATACAACTGGGTCAGCCTGTCAGAGAGTTTGGGAGATACAGTCTTGCATGAGTCAAGTGCTTTACTCCACTCCTCATCTTCCAGCGGACACACCTCTCTTTCCCATCTTGGTTTAAGGTTGTAGGCTAGGACGGTGGATACTTTTACCACTTTTAACTGTTATATATATCCCTAGCCCTATGTGCTTTCATATCTGTCTTATCTATATGTAATAAATACACTCTTAAAATTTGCTTTAAAATGCATTGGTTTTCCCTTTTATGAACAAGAAAATAATGAAGTTATGCTGTTGGGCTGGAATAATAGTGCTATGGGGCTGGTTTAAAATTATTCCCAGGGTTGGTTTTTATTCCCAGTCCGGCCCTGCTTCCATGCACCCTTGCAGATCTAGACGAGAGGGTTATTGCTAGGGTTGAGCCAATCCGAACTGTAAAGTTCGGGTTCGGTACGGACTTTGGGTTTTTCCCGAACCCGGACCCGAACCCGAATAATTGAAAAAAGTTTGGGTCCGGGATCGAAGTTCGGGAAAAAAAATGCGCGGAGGTCCCCGCAAATTCAATAACCAGACCCTTTAGGTCTGGTATGGATATTAAGGGGAACCCCACCGTCAATTTAAAACAAAAATGACGTGCGGTTCCCCCTAAATATCCATAACCAGACCCTTCAGGTCTGGTATGGATATTAAGGGGAACCCCACCGTCAATTTAAAACAAAAATGACGTGCGGTTCCCCCTAAATATCCATAACCAGACCCGTTATCCGAGCACGTTGACCTGGCCGGCCGCAGAAAAGAGGGGGAACAGAGTGCGGCCATCCCCTCTCCTGAACCGCACCAGGCCACATGCCCTCAACATGGGGAGGATGTCCCCATGTTGATGGGGACAAGGGTCTCATCCCCACAACCCTTGCCCGGTGGTTGTGGGGGTATGCGGGCGGGAGGTTTATCAGAATCTGGAAGACCCCTTTAACAAAGGGGACCCCCAGATCTTGACCCCCCCCTGTGTGAAATGGTAATGGGGTCTTCCCTCTTCCTGGGCTTCCCCAGTGACGTAGCAGAGGGTACGTCAGAGGGTGCGGGGTCACGTGACGGGTGGTCCTGCCTCCTCTATATAAGTAATGTCACAGCTTCAGCCGCTCATTCGCTGGGCTGTGTCCAGCGCTGAGAGGAGGTTGGGGATGCTGCTGCGCTGGATGGATATATCTTCTCATTGCTGGAGCGGAGATCACCCGACGCAGGATCTTCTCATCGCTGGAGATCACCCGCAGCCGTTGCAGGATCAGGACAACGCACGAAGCCGGGAACGAGTGGATTATCACCGCTGGAGTTTTTTTATTTATTTATTTTTTATTAATAAAGGACTTTATTCTACGGTGTCAGTGTGTTTTTTTTTACAAAACTTTACACTTCCTTCGTGAAATGGTAGGGGTACAGTGTACCCCATTACCATTTCACACAGGGGGGGGTCAGGATCTGGGGGTCCCCTTTGTTAAAGGGGTCTTCCAGATTCTGATAAACCTCCCGCCCGCATACCCCCACAACCACCGGGCAAGGGTTGTGGGGATGAGACCCTTGTCAACATGGGGACATCCTTTCCATGTTGAGGGCATGTGGCCTGGTGCGGTTCAGGAGAGGGGGGGGCCGCACTCTGTCCCCCCCTCTTTTCTGCGGCCGGCCAGGTCAACGTGCTCGGATAACGGGTCTGGTTATGGATATTTAGGGGGAACCGCACGTCATTTTTGTTTTAAATTGACCGCGGGGTTCCCCTGAATATCCATACCAGACCTGAAGGGTCTGGTTATGGATATTTAGGGAGAACCGCACGTCATTTTTTTTTAAATTGATGGCGGGGTTCCCCTTAATATCCATACCAGACCTAAAGGGTCTGGGTATTGAATTTGCGGGGACCTCCGCGCATTTTTCTTTCTAAAAGTCTGTGTCCAATTGACTACAATGGGGTTCGGAGTTCGGGTTCCCGAACCCGAACTTTATTTTTAAAGTTCGGGTTCGGACCCGAACCCGAACATCCAGGTGTCCGCTCAACTCTAGTTATTGCTCCAGTTTTGGGTTTGAGAAAAGTTTGTTAGATTTTATTTTACTCTCTATCTACAGGCCCTCTCTGACTTGTAGTTACGGAGGCAATCCTCCTTAGATGAATTACGCCTGGATCTCCTTCATCTTGTCGCTCAGGTACCGACTGACAGGTGATCAATCCTTCAGTGTCCGGCTACCTTGATCCCCGGTGGTTTGTCGAGGCCCTTTTGGATCGCCAGCCTCTCAATGGCGCTCCTCAGACGGACTTCCCACAGAACAGCAATACAGCTTGGGATCCTCAAAGGTGGGAATCCAGTCGCTCACTGGGCTCTCGTCGCTGTTCAGATGCTCCGGGCCAACATGGTCCCGGAACCAGGAACACCGCGTGGCACGCACGCCCCGGCCAGGTAAGCCATAACGCTGTGATGTGGTCACCCTAAAGGTGGGTGCCACACTCAAAGAAGAAGACCCAGAACCAATGACGTCTGCCTCATAAATACCCCACCTCAGCATGCACAGCGAGGTCAAACCCTCCTTATTGGCTGCTGGGAAAGAACAACCAAACCCTGGCTCCACTGCTGCCACCTGCAGCACCGGGGTTGGAAGAACACCCCAGCGCAACAGAATATCCTACAGCACAGCCAAGCTGAGAAAGAGTTTTTTATAGTCGGAACTTCGCTTTAAGATTTTTTTTACCCTTAGGTGTGAAGGGGTGAACAGATGTGTGCAAAATTCCTTTGGCAGAAGCAGTGGATGCTTTAGTGGCTTCCACAGGATTGAGATGGAGGGCATTCCAGTGATCCACATAGCTCCAACCTGGCCAAGTTGGATCTGGTACTCTGACATAATAAAACTCGTGGCAGATACTCTGTGGGTTCTAGCAGACTGTAAGGGTTAAGTTAGGAAGTCCACTTTCCATAAAGTCTATCTTTAAAAAATTAAAGATATACTTAGCAGGAGAAATGGGCAATGTGGCCATAGGAATGCTCTCTCTTTATATTTAAAGCTTGATGTGAGGAAAAACTTTACTTCCAATAAATATTCTGTGGGGTGTATCCTGATTTTTTTTCCAATGAAATCTGGACTAGACTTGAGTAGCAGAAAGGGTCAAATGTCAGCACCTGCAATTTTGTTCCAGAGTTGGTTAACCTCCAATTTTTTGATTAAAGCCCTGTACACACGACCGGGATTCCCGGCGGTATAAAATCCGCCAGGAATCCCAACGGGAAACCCGAGAACCTGCTCGGTAAGTTTCCCCGTGTACGCACGAGAGGTTTTCCCGTCAGGAAAAGTGCGGGGAGAGCTTTGGCCGGGAATCCCGGCCGTGTGTATGCTCCCTCGCAGTGTTTCCCCATAGGAAAACTGCCGGTTTAAAAAAATAGAGCGCAGGTTCTCTATTTTCCCGCTGGGATTCCCGGCAGTTTTCCTATCAGGAAAACTGAGAGGAAGCATGCACACAGCCGGTTTTCCCGGCCAAAGGCTCTACCCACAGCTTTCCTGGCAGGAAAACCGGTCGTGTGTACGAGGCTTAAGACTTTTGTACAGGGTGTCTCTCTTGTGACTTCCCCTATACTTTTACCTGTCCCTTCTTGCTAACTCACAAAGATGCTTTCTTTGTTGCCATCACCTCTAGAAGTACATGTCTGCACTGGCAGCCTTATCGTGTAAAGAACCTTTTCTGGTCTTACATAGAGGCAATTTCATGTTTAGGTCTAGAGCCTACTACCATTCTAAGGTGGTTGCAGCCTTTACCCTCAACCGAGACAACGTTCTTCCATCCCTCTGTCTAGATCCAGTTAATCAAAAGGAGATTTCCCTTAGTTGTCTGTATGTAGTTTGTGCTGAATGAGTCTTCGCTGCAGCTACTGATTCCATTAGAAAAACAAACACTCTTGCTTTAGCATTGCAAATGGTACCCATAAATGGGAACCAGCTTCTCACTCCACCATACCTCAGTTTTGGGTGCAAGGTGCTTCAGACAGTTCCTTGAACAGCAGGCAGCTCTGTTTTTTTATAGCATTGTGTTTGCAGTGTTGCCCAACTCTCATTTGGACTGCTTTTTGGATGTCTCAAATCTCTGTGAATCCAGTGCCCCTCATTAAATAATAAAGAAAATAGAGTGTTTGTACTTATCTTAAAATATATTTCTGGTTGTTTATTGGGAAACACCTAAATTGAGGCCATATCCCTCTGTTTTTATTGTCTTGCTTTTGGCAATGCTTTGGTACAAATTTGAGGCATGATGGGAGAGGGAGGGGTTACACTAGGCTGGTCAATGTTTTTCTTTTGCTGGCACTATATCTATGAATCACGTGTGCCTCAATGAACGTCACGTATAGGATTTAAAATGTTTGTCACTTTAAGGCAGTGATGGTGAACCTTGGCACCCCAGATGTTTTGGAGCATTTCCCATGATGCTCATGCACTCTGCAGTGTAGTTGAGCATCATGGGAAATGTAGTTCCAAAACATCTGGGGTGCCAAGGTTCGCCATCACTGCTTTAAGTTATTTTTATTAGCTTTCACTGTGTATTTGTGCTTCTTGAATACCTGGCTGAGCCGGCCAATTTGCCTCTTCCTGGTAATAAACTGACCTTGCAAATCATGGAAGCCAATCCGTGTTAGCGTAGTCCGTTTACGTCATCTGTCTGCTAGAAACAGGCACACTGTGCAAGAGTCATGTTAAAGCCACACACCCCGTCCATCCCATTTCCATTGATTGACAACGAAAATGGGGAAGTGGTATAATGGCAGTGCAATGATGTGCTGCCCAGCTCTGTACACCCTAATTTGCAGGTCTGTGAATCATACAGGAATGAACAGCCATCACATTACCTACACATTTGAATCTAAAAAAAAAAAAAATGAAGGCAAGTTGTTTTTTTTCCTTTTAAAATATTTAATATTTGTATCTGTTCATACCTTTTTTTATTATTATTGTACTTTAGAACTACTTTAACTGTGAGTACAAAAATCTTATATTTGTTAGCTTGACAGTACAGATTTGTAGGTCAGATGAAAATTAAGGCCCTCTTCACACTTCAGCAATTCCCTGTAGTAAACCACACAATTCTAACACAGGGAATCCACGGAATGGTTGAACATGTAATTGATTTATATTGAATATGATCATATCGCTACAGTTAAATACAGTAAAGATAACTAAAATTCCACTGGCTGCAATATGTATTCCTCGGGAATCCCATCCCCTGCCAACAGCTCCTCTTGTCTAGATACTTTCTTCTGTCATTCATCAATTTGATGGTATGAATAGCAGATTTTGCGCTGATAATGAAATTCACATTAGGTAGGTTAAGAACCACAGGGTTTGCAATAATTAAGCGTGGGATGAGTTTGGTGAATTCTTAAGGCTAGAATGACTGGATATGAGTGCCAAATCAAATAAAAGATGTCTGAATGTGTGTATACAGATATCTGTCTTAATTTTAAATGGGAACATTGGAATTGATGGTGTTCTAAATAAAATTTCTCAAGGATTCACAAATAAAAGTAAATCCCCTCAGAGTGAAGAATTACAGGACAATATTCATCAACAACTCAACAAAGCATTACTAAGATTCTCCTGACGGTCTAAGAAGGCTTTTAGGGTTTCTGGCAGTGCAGAACATCCTATAGCATTCTCCTAGCACTTACACAGGGGTTATTTTTTACAATTCCCAGAGTTGCACAAGGGTGCATCAGTAATAAGTGTAGGCAGGTGCCTACAAAAGGTTAACTTATTTTCCCTGGCTGAGCTTGTTTCCTCATATTAGCTGAGCCAGCCAGGTGCCAAATGTTGCAAGATTTGTAGGTGGATTCAGGTAGGCGGGCGGATAGTTGCGGCGGCGTAGCGTATGGCATTTACACTACGCCGCCGTAAGTTAGCGAGGCAAGTACATGATTCACAAAGTACTTGCCTGCTAAGTTACGGCGGCGTAGCGTAAATCGGGCGGGTGTAAGCGCGCATAATTTAAATTTGGCTGAGGGGGCGTGTTTTATGCTAATGGAGGGTGACCTTACGTGATTGACGTATTTTACGAACGGCGCATGCGCCGTCCACCTACATATCTCAGTGTGCATTGCGGCAAAGTACGCCGCACGGTCCTATTGGTTTTGACGTGGACGTAAATGACGTAAATCCCTATTCACGGACGACTTATGCAAACGACGTAAAATTTTCGAATTTTGACGCGGGAACGACGGCCATACTTAACATTACTATTCTAGCTATTTGATGGAATAACTTTAGGCCTGATAATGCGTTACGTAAACAGCGTATCTGTACTGCGTCGGCCGGGCGTACGTTCGTGAATAGGCGTATCTAGTGATTTACATATTCTACGCCGACCACAATGGAAGCGCCACCTAGCGGTCAGCCTAAAAATTACACTTTAGGATACGACGGTGTAAGACACTTACGCCGCTCATATCTGAGCCTAATTTAAGCGTATCTGGTTTCCAGAATACGCTTAAATTAGTGCCGGCGCACATTCAGACTTAGGCTGGCGTATCTACTGATATGCCAGCCTAAGTCTTTTTGAATCCACCTATTGATGTTTTCCTGTGTGCTTAGGCTGACCTGTGTGCTGAGGTAACTAGGCTGCGAGGCTAGGTTCACACTGCTGCAAATTAAAAATCACACGATTTTACAACGATTTTGCGGCATGCCAGTCTATAGAGCTGAATTTGCATCGCACACGGATCAAACTTGCACAGGACCTTTTTTACCGGAGATTAGATTCGCACCGATGTGAACGGCACTAATGGAAAACAATGTTATTTTAATGACTTGCGAATTTGAGCGATCGCAACGGCTCAAATTCGCAAAAGAATTCGCAGCAGTGTGAACCTAGCTTAACCACTTAAGCCCCGGACTATTTTGTTGCTAAATGCCCAGGCCAGGTTTTGCGATTCGGCACTGCGTCGCTTTAACAGACAATTGCGCGGTCGTGCGTCGTGGCTCCCAAACAAAATTGGCATCCTTTTTTCCCCACAAAAAGAGCTTTCTTTTGGTGGTATTTGATCACCTCTGCGGTTTTTATTTTGTGCTTTAAACAAAAATAGAGCGACAATTTTGAAAAAAATTCAATATTTTTTACTTTTTGCTATAATAAATATCCTCCAAAAACATATATCAAAGTTTTTTTTCCCTCAGTTTAGGCCGATACGTATTCTTCTACTTATTTTTGGTAAAAAAAATCGCAATAAGCGTTTATCGATTGGTTTGCGCAAAATGTATAGCGTTTACAAAATAGGGGATAGTTTTATTGCATTTTTATAAAAAATTGTTTTACTACTAATGGCGGCGATCAGCGATTTTTTTCGTGACTGCGACATTATGGCGGACACTTCGGACAATTTTGACACATTTTTGGGACCATTGTAATTTTCACAGCAAAAAATGCATTTAAATTGCATTGTTTACTGTGAAAATGACAGTTGCAGTTTGGGAGTTAACCACAGGGGGCACTGTAGGAGTTAGGGTTCGCCTGGTGTGTGTTTACAACTGTAGGAGGGTGTGGCTGTAGGACTGATGTCATCGATCGAGTCTCCCTATAAAAGGGATCACTCGATCGATGCAGCCGCCACAGTGAAGCACGGGGAAGCCGTGTTTACATACGGCTCTCCCCGTTCTTCAGCTCCGGGGAGCGATCGCGACGGAGCGGCTATAAATGAATAGCCCCGCCGTCATCGTCCCGGATCGCTCCCCGCGGGAATCCGACCGCCGCATGTAGTGGGGGGGGTCCCGATCGGACCCGCGGAAAGGCAGGGACGTACATGTACGCCCATATGCCTGTACGTGCCATTCTGTGGATGTACATATACATGCGGCGGTCGGCAAGTGGTTAAAGAGGTTGTAAAGGATTTTTTTTTTTCCCTAAATAGCTTCCTTTACCTTAGTGCAGTCCTCCTTCACTTACCTCATTCTTCGATTTTGCTTTTAAATGTCCTTATTTCTTCTGAGAAATCCTCACTTCCTGTTCTTCTGTCTGTAACTGCCCACAGTAATGCAAGGCTTTCTCCCTGGTGTGGAGAAAGCCTCTTGAGGGGGGAGGGGGTATTCCTTTTCAAAGTACCAACGTATACCGAATGCAGGCGGTCTGGAAGTGGTTAAAAGTAATAGTAAACTCAGTTTCACCATTTTTACCTACAGTTAAACCTATAATAAGGCTTACCTGTAGGTACTGAGAATATCCCCTGATGTCACTGATGCATGGGCTCTGAAAGTCCATCATACCAGGATAGAACTCAAATAGGACAAAGAGTAAGACAAGGGATCAGAAGATTGCTAAACAGAATCATCGGAGAGAAAGACTGGAACATAGTCTCACGTACACACGACCGAGTTTCTCGGCAGAATTCAGCCAGATACTCAAACGGAGCTGGATTCTGCCGAGAAACTCGGTCGTGTGTGCACTTTTCACCGAGGAAGCCGACGAGGAACTCGTCGGGCCAAATAGAGAACATGTTCTCTATTTCCTCGTTCAATGAGGAAAGTTGGCTCACCGAGATCCTCGGCGGCTTCAAGACAGAACTCGACGAGGAACTCGATGTGTTTGGCACGTCGAGTTCCTCGGACGTGTGTACGGGGCCTCAGGAGAGTCAATCTGGGAGTTTTGCTAGAGGCAAACTGGAAGAGACTCAGGAGAGATAAGCTTGGGCACAGTAGCGATTCACTCAGTCCAGAGGCAACTGACCTATGAAATAGAACTATTTTAGGACCTTAAAGTGTTACTATACCCACAACAGTATAATCAGTCTGTATATGCAGTAAAGCATGCTTGTTATACTCACTGTGGAGCCTAACCTAATCCTCATGCATTGTGTAAAAATCCTGTTTGATCCTCTCCTTATTCCACTGTCCCCATTATGTTTCCTGATAGTACAGAGCTAGGGGACAAGCTGCACATGCAGCAGTGGCGGTGCGCCCATAGAGGGCGCCGGAGCTCCGCCCCCTCTCGCTTCCGCACCGCCACTGATACAATACATAGATTCATGCATTGCATGAATCTATGTATTGCCGCTGCCGCCGACTATTCAGATGGTCGGCCCCCTGGTGAGCGCCGGCCATCTGAATAACTGCAGCTGGTTGGCTGTGGAAGTGCCTATCAGAGCCAGCGGCTCTGATAGGCTTTCCGAGTACAGCCCTCAGACTGTAATCGGCTTTCAAATACTTATACAAGGGACGCACGGGGGGTGCGTTCCTTGGATAAGACTAACAAGCTGGTTCTGGTTACTGGTAACCTGATTGGCTGAAGCGTCATCGAGGGTGGGAGAAGACACAGAGGGACCGTGGAAGGAGGATGGCTGACCCCAGAAAGGTAAGTGCTGGGCGAGGGGGGGGGGCAGCATTTTACAGGGCACAGTGGCGATAATTATAGGGCACAGTGGCAACAATTGGCACAGTGGTGACAATGGGCACAGTGGCGACAAAGGGCACAGTGGCGACAAAGGGCACAGTGGCAATTAAAGTGCACAGTGTCGACAAAAGGCACAGTGGCAATTAAAGGGCAGAGTGGCGACAATTAAAGGGCACAGTGGCGACAATTAAAGGGCACAGTGGCGACAATTGGCACAGTGGTGACAATTGATGGCACAGTGGCTGTGTTTGATGGCATTGCACAGTGGCTGCAGTTGATGGCATGGCACAGTGGTGACAATTGATGGCACAGTAGCTGTGTTTGATGGCATGGCACAGTGGCTGCGTTTGATGGCATGGCACAGTGGTGACAATTGATGGCACAGTGGCTGCGTTTGATGGCATGGCACAGTGGTGACAATTGATGGCACAGTGGCTGCGTTTGATGGCATGGCACAGTGGCTGTGTTTGATGGGCCCAGTGGCTGCGTTTGATAAGCCCAGTGGCTGCATTTGATGGGCACAGTGGCTGCAATTGTTTTTTTTTTCATTTGTTTGCGCCCCCCCAAAAATGTTGAGCACCAGCTGCCACTGATTGCTAGAGAGATTTTTTTTGTGCTTGGGAGAGTGCATGTGATCAGCACAGGGCCAATCAGCACTGTTCAGACAGAGGGTCCGGGGTCCTGCATCCTCATAGGACAGTCAGTGCAGAATGAAAACTCCTCCTAAAAGCCAGACGCTGATATAAGGCACAAGACTGCTCTAACTGCTGATGAGAACATGTATTTAGCTGTTTATATTTACTAAAATAATAGCATTTTCATGTTCTGTGTACTGTGGGAGACCAGATAAAGTGAATGAAGTGTTTAGTAACACTTTAAGAAATAGATAGATTGATATGTAGCACCCTATAGTTTAGGCAAGGTTCTTCCTCACAAATGTACTTGCCAGGAGTAGTTATCCTGGTTGATTGCTAGAGATCTTATGATTTCTCCCTAAGTGTGGCATTGTTTCACTTTTCTCTTCTACCACTAGGTGGCTAGGTACTTGGTGGTACTGATGAACCTCCTTACAAAATCCAAAGCCATGGGTGCTGGCAATAAATAATAATAAAATCACAAAAAACATGCCACAGCAAACCAGGTACAAGCTGACGTGTTTCACACTAAAGCTTAGTGCTTAGTCATAGCTTTTGATTAAGCACTAAGCTTTAGTGTGAAACGCGTCAGTTTGTACCTGGTTTGCTGTGGCATGTTTTTTGTTTTTTTATTTTTTTTTATTGCCATACGTGTTGTACATCACCGCGCTTTGCTAGAGCATTTTTTGTTTCACGATCGTGTGTAGGCTAGGCTGTTTTAACGATCGGGTTGAAAAAAAAAATATTTTTCTAGACCAAAAAACGGTCGTATGTACACGCCATTAGAGTCTGCAAAAGACTTGAGACTGCGGCAGAGGGTTACCTTCCAGTAGGATAACGACCCTAAACATACAGCCAGAGCTACAATGAAATGGTTTAGATCAAAGCATATTCATGTTTTAGAATGACACATTACAGACCTAAATCCAATTGAGAATCTGTGACAAGACTTGAAAATTGCTGTTCACAGACACTCTCCATCCAATCTGACAGAGCTTGAGCTATTTTGCAAAGAAGAATGGGAAACAATTCCACTCTCTAGATGTGCAAATACTTGCAGCTGTATGTGCAGCAAAAGGTGGTTCTACAAGGTAATTTTGAAAAAACATTTATCATTTTCCTTCCACTTCACAATTAGCTACCACTTTGTTTTGGTCTATCACATAACATTCCAATAAAATATATTTACATTTTTGGTTGTAACATGACAAAATGTGGAAAATGTCAAGGGGTATGAATACTTTTTTAAGGCACTGTGTATACATTAATAATTATATTTGCTAATGGAAATTTTACAAAAACTGATGACTAATGCACGGTCGTTTTTCGGCATGAAAAAAAATGTCATTTTTTCATCATGAAAAAAAAACGAAGTTTTTCCAACTTCATCATTAAAAACGACATTGCCCACACACCATCGTTTTGGAAAAATGATGAACAAAGCGCGGTGACATACAACACGTACGACGGAACTCTGAAGGGGAAGTTCTATTCGCCTTTGGCCTGCTTTTAGCTGGTTCCTTGTTAGCAAAAGACGATTCGCGCTTTTTTGTCTGTTACAGCGTGATGAATGTGCTTACTCCATTATGAATGGTAGTTTTACCTGAACGAGCGCTCCCATCTCATAACTTTCTTCTGGGCATGCGCGGGTTTAAAACGTTGTTTTTGCCCACACACGATCATTTTTTACATCACGAAAAACGACATTTTGAAAAACGACATTAAAAAATGCAGCATGTTTGAATTTTTTTTGTCGTTTTTCAGAAGCCGAAAAACGATGTGAAGCCCAAACACGACCATTTTAAATTACATTTTAAAAATTTTTGTTTTTTTTCATGCCGACGACCGTGTGTACGCGGCATAAGGCTCCAGACACTGCAGGCACAAAGGCTACAGCAGCAAGGATAATAGCAAGACTTTCATAGTTCAACAGTCCACTGAAACACAGTGCAGCAGCTCACCAGACTGATCTAATGTTTATTTATTTATTTAATGTTTAATTTATTTTTACTAGTGTTTGGAATTTAAATGATATTCTTTATTAGTTAACATCATACTTCACAACTTTTTGAGATGAGAATAAGGGACGCCTATTAGCAAAAGCATGTAGGCATAGGACACACCCGCTGCCATGTCCCCCTTAAAGAAGAATTATACAAAAAAAGTTTGTTAAACCCACAAGCACTTTTATTTTTACCTCTACTATTCCTTTATACTGGCTTTTAAGATTTAAAAACGTAGAGATTTAGAATTTGGATGAAAGTTTAGCACTGGGAAACATGTTTTGAAAAAAAAAAAAAATTAGCATTTTATAAATAACTATATAGATTGAACCAAAATGAGGGACAAATTAAAAGTAAAGGGGGAGGGATCTTGTTCCAAATAAGGGACAGTCCCCCAAAGTCCCCCAAAATCAGGGACAATTGGGAGCTATGGTTAACACAAGTTTTTAAAGATGCAAGCTTTTCAAACTTAGATTTCTGCGTAAGGTATAATGCCTCACAAATGAACCACATGCATGCCTGCATTTTAAAAAGGCTTGTACATAAAAAAAAAATATTATTTTGCAGCCACATGCATTCCCCAATTCTTTGTAAGTTACAATGGATTGTATTGCAGTTTCACAATTTGTTCACAAAATCAGGCAGGTTTCCTTCTAATAACTATTGGGCAATCTACCTGCTACAGATGAGAAATATCATCAGTGGATAACCTTTTCCTAATTAATTCCAAAGCACTCTGAAGCAACCATAAGTAACTGCATCCGTAACTTCAGTTCTAGGCAGATGCCTGAAAATATACGAAAGCCTTATTTACTGACCAAATAGTTCAAGCATTACCACTAAGAGCAGAGCAGCAGTAAACTGGTGTATTTCTGAGAGGCTATTGTGAACTGCTGATTGAGAACAGAGGTATTGAAAACTTAATTATTTATCCAAAATCAGCTGCATGATGGAAGACAGTCAAGCCGTGGATCAAAATCAGAAAATTCGGGGTCCACGAACTCTGGCTCTGTGACTGGCCGGAGTCGCATGACGTCATTCACGCGCATGCGCGTGGGAGCCGCCTTTTACGGCATGACCCCATTCACAAAACGGCATGCTCACTGTGCCTGCGCCATTGTCGGACCTTCTGTCAAGACTGCTGGAGAGTGGGTGGTCTAGACAGCTAGTGAGGGGTTGTAATGTTTATGCTGTTGTGATTTTATTGTAAATTCATGTCAATGCTTTATATCTATAGCTCCCTCCTATTTTTTCCTTCCCATTCAGGTTTTTTTGGAGGTTCAGGTACTGGCCCTCAGGATTGAGGGCCATATTTTTTTCCAGACACTGGGGACAGTGTCTTGTTGTAGTGGGAGGAGTATGTAGCGCCCTGCTCCTGATGACCAGGCGCTATGTTTACATTTAGTGGATGTCTGAGCTGGTAGTTAGCTCAGACTCTGATGATTAAGGCTAAGTCAGCCTCTGTTCCAGCTATGGCTGTGCTTGGAGGGTTTTCCCATTGTTTGCCTGTAGGTGGCATTACCACCACAGGCCAATGTTGAAACATAGGCAGGCCATAGTGTATTGGGTGTTTTTCCCCGGGAACAGCCCAGTGAGAGTGGTCTCCCCGCTGGGCATGCTGGGGAAGGATACTTAAGGGGCAGACGCCATTTTCTCTGGGTCTTTGCCTCGTGGCCCTCCTGGCTTGAGGTATGTGATGGTCCATTTTCAGCCCCGGGACCACATTGGCCCGAGGCTGCAATTCCGCCAGGTAGGCCCAGTTGTCTTGACTGGGGCCTGCATTTTGAAGGTGATCCTGTGCTGTCTGTCCTGCGGGAGGAAGCAACTCAATGGAGGAAACCAGGGGAGGACCTATCCTGTGGAGGACCAAGCAGAAGGCTGGTATCTCGGGAAAGGCCTGGTAACTTTATTGGAGGATGCACAGTTTTCTATGATGCCTTACAGTGTTTCCGGGTTGGCTTAAAGGCTCTAAACTGTACAGCTGGAAATCCAGGTACTAAATCCTGTGGCAGAGGATTCTGGAACAGTTCATTTCTACTTTGAAAGAAAGGTCTGTAGCAGAGACGGTATTATTTTTTTGACCCTCCATCCCTCTACCTATACAAGTTTGTGTGAAATAAAACCTGACAGAAAAGGGATTTACAACTTGTGTGGACAATTTCTTAGACCCTCATCTCATCCATCTCTACAGAGCAATCCGCACACATGGTCAAACGGAACGGACGTGTGGGACAGGAGCTCCGTTTAGTTAGTCAGAGCTCTGTGGTGGAGTAGGCGCTTCCCGAGTCTGCTCTCACCCAGAGATCAGACAGGCAGGCAGATAGGCAGGCTCCCTCTAGCCCCTTGCTGTATGCAACAACTACAGCTCCCAGGACCAGCTACTCATACTCCTCCCCTTGGGCCCCCCGCTTTCTCCGCAGACATCTCCAGGTAAGCCCCTGTTCTCAGGGCTATCCACCTCCCCTGGAAACCGTTTGGCGGCCGTCCTTTTCAGGACAAGCCGCTGCAAACGGCCTAATCACTGCGGCTCCCCCCCTCTCTTTTTTCCCCACATTGCCATTCACAATCGAGGCATCCCCCCGCCACCTCCCCGTCTTAGTTCCCCCTCTTTCTCCCCGCTTTTCAGACATCCGCGCCAGCCTATGATACATTTGCGGCGGCCGCATCTTAGGAAAGACCGCGGCTTCATCCGCGGCCTAGCGGCGCGCCGTACCCACACCCAGCAAACACCTCCAGAACTGCCCAGAATATCCCCCCCTACCCCAGAAGGACTCCATCCCCTGTATTTACCGATCCACACAGCTGACAGCCCCCCCAGCCTGGGTCCTGTGTCTTGATCGGCGGCCATCTTGGTACATCCCCACTCCCTCCTTCACAACCCAACAGCACTTGATCCAGGGTTTCGTCCGATTGCCTTTCAGGGATCATGAAGGAATTTTTTTCCCCGCCGCAGCACATTGGCTCAGCACGGCCAGGGTTTTTTGCCTTCCTCTGGACCAAGCAGGGAGAGAGAGAGGATTCAGTGAATCTTCCCTCCATCGCCGTTTAAAAACCTTCCCCCCCCCCGATGATTGGCGACTATGGCTAATCTGCGGTATTCTGCAGAAACCATTTGGGGTCTGAGGCGATTTGCCGCAATATTACCAGCCATCACCAAAAAGGCCCTAAGAATTGAGCAACTATTGAGAATCGATCGACTGTCAAAAATCTCAGTCACTCACCCCAGCCTAAGCACATATCATGTGCTTTGATCAACACAAGATCGGCAGTAAAACACAGACTAGAAATCTATGATTTCATTCTACAATACGATTTAGACTGCCTCTTTATTACAGGCTTACAGCCGACTGTAACACCATTCTAGGAGAACTGGTGCCAGAAAACTATCGTATTATAACTGAAAACAGAATAGGGCAAAGAGGAGGAGGCCTGGCGGTGATCCACAAGACTCACCTCGCGATCACTAAACCAGTCCTTCAAAACCCTCTTCCATTCATGGAAACCCTTACTCTGCAATTGCAAATAAATCCCCAGAAGACCGTCTGTATTCTTCTCTGCTATAGACCACCCGGGCCAAAATCGCAGCTTCTACCATCACTGACGGAGTTTATCTCCACTTATACCCTTGAATGCAAACACCTTTTGCTGCTTGCGGACTTCAATCTCTGGGCCAACTCCTCACAGGATCCCGTCGCCGACGCCTGCATTGACCACCTGGAAGGATTAGGGCTACAGCAACTAGTATGTGGGCCCACACATGCTTCAGGTCACACGCTCGACCTAATTTTCAGACAAGATCTGAAAATAAACATTTTGGAAAATGAACCGTTGCCATGGACAGATCACCATGCAATTAAATTCATAATTTCCAAAATTCCCCCATCAATAAGAACACCTAAGCCAGTGACAACACACTGGACTAGATCTCAGAAGAAGCTCCACTCGGAACTCTTCAAATCTACTTTAGGGAATAAAATAAAAACAATCCAACCACTTCAAATAGCATCAGAAACACTGGATGCCATAAATACAGCCCTATTACAGTCAGCCGACTTAATAGCGCCGAAATGCAAAGCCTGCATCTGGAAAAACAACTCCGGCTGGTTCAACAACCAGCTGTCTTTACTGAAGCAAGAGCGCAGAAGGGCGGAAGCCGCCTGGAAAAGAAGCGCTTCAGAGGAGAATCTCATCATCTACAAGGCAATAACTAGAAAATACCATAAAGAAATCTTCAAAGCAAAGAAATATTACTTTTCCAATACCATCACCAAGGCCATAAACCGCCCGCGTGAACTCTTCAAGTTGGTCACTCAGACCATGAATCCAGGCTGTCTTGAAGCCCCCAGTTCAGATACCCAAGAATTTTGTAATGAATTATCGGATTTCTTCATCAATAAAATTGAGAGAATCCGGGAAAGCATTCAGCAAAACAATACCCCCCCTAAACCCCCCCCCTCAATCATTCACACAATACCCAAAGACATTTTCTACAATCAACAAAGTTTACTCTGGAACCTATCTCCATCGATGCCATAAAAAATATCATCGGTACTTTGCGAAAAAGCACAGCGCCTAATGATATCATCCCCACTAAACTGCTGAAGGAATGTGCAGATATCCTGGCACCGCCTATCACACAGCTTATAAACCAGTCATTCAAGGAATGCATAGTGCCCTCCCAGCTGAAAGAGGGCACAATCCAACCCATCTTGAAGAAACCCACCCTCGATCCCAAAGACCCAACTCACCGCCATCCCATAACAGGCCTAAACGTTCTCTCCAAGGTAATGGAGAAAGTAGTGGTACAACAGCTGCAACAGCATCTGGATACCCATAATCTACTTGATCCATTTTCAAACAGCATTGCTCTAAATATGGGATGACGTTCTCGAGGCCGCAGACGAAGGAGAATCTAGTCTCCTGGTTCTGTTGGACCTAATCGCAGCGTTCGACACTGTAGACCACAAACTGTTACTGACTCGGCTGGCTGAGGTAGCAAGAGTCGCAGAAGGTGATTTAATATGGTTCTCCTCCTTTCTGGAAAACCGATCACAAACAGTGAAATTGGGACCTTTCACTCAGGGATCCCCTCTGTCACCGGTGCTGTTCAACATCTATCTTCGCCCTCTCTTTGAAATCATCAGTAGCCAAAAACTACTTTATCACTCATATGCAGACGACACACAACTGTACTTCCGCATCTGCAACAAAAAGGATCATCACCTCAGTCTAGAAACATGCCTCTCTTTGACAGAAAACTGGATGACAAAGAGTCATCTTAAACTCAACAGCTCCAAAACAGAACTTCTCCTGTTTCACGCCAGTCGCAAGAAGCAACTAGCAACAACTTGGACACCCCCGCCCATTCTGGGCCAAATCATCACCCCTAGCCCCAAAGTCAAAAGTCTCGGGGTAATTTTCGACACCTACATGACAATGGACGCACAAATAGGGTCAGTAGTCAGCGGATCTCACCATCTGCTGCGCCTACTACGCAGACTTATCCCATTTATTCCTAAAGAAGACGTAGCAGTCGTGGTGGGAACAATTGTGAACTCCAGACTGGACTATGCAAATGCTCTCTATCTCGGACTCCCAAAGTACCAAATCTCTCGTCTGCAAGTTGTACAAATTACGGCCGCCAGACTTGTGACTGGGAAAAAACATGGGAATCAATCTCACCTTCGTTGAGATCCCTTCATTGGTTGCCAGTGAAAGACAGAATTACTTTTAAAACACTCTGTCTGACGCATAAGTGCATCCATGGGAAGGCTCCGCAATATCTATGCGAAAAGATAAAAGCTCACAACTCCAATCGCGTTCTGCGATCCACCAACCAAAATCTGCTTCAGATACCCAAAGCCAAATTCAAGTCCAAAGGAGAAAGAAGATTTGCACTCCAAGGTCCCAAACTATGGAACGCTTTACCGACCAGCGTTCGGTTGGAGGAGAACCACCTTGCCTTCAGAAGAAAGATCAAAACTCATCTCTTTTGATATCAAAGGAGAAAGGAACAACAATCGCCCAGAGGCGATTTAGTTCGCATGTGCCGTGCTATATAAGTTTTTCATTCATTCATCCCCTAGACAACAAAGAGCGAGGTACACTACACACTAGTAGGAATACACAATCTGTCTCTCCTCTAGTCACAGAACAAGGATTTGTGTACACACACACACACACGTCCCTGTTTTGGCTCATGTGCCGCGATCGCATGGCCGGCAGTCATCGCGACCACCAGCCACGCGCATCGGCATCCCCGCAGTGCATGCATGCTGTCCCCACTTAACGGGCCGATGTACAGCTATGATGGTTCGGGGGAACATGCCGACCTACTGCAGTACAATGATGGCGGCTGGTTGGCATATGGTTAAAGAAAGTCTCAGGTAATTTTTATTCAATCCCTTGCTCTCCCAGGAAATTTCCTTTTAGCTTGGTTAATTTCATTTGTATGTACTAATTTTTGGTTTGAAAACCATGGGCCTGATCCACAAAAACCCGGCGTAACTTAATTTTCCCCGTTTAAGTTACACCGCCGCAAAATCTCTACCTAAGTGCCCGATCCACAAAGCACTTACCTAGAAATTTTGAGCGGTGTAACTTAAATCTGTCCGGCGCAAGGCGTTCCTAATCTAATGGGGCGAGTCCCATTTAAATTAGGCGCGCTCCCGCGCCGGACGTACTGCGCATGCTCCCGACGCGATTTTCCCGACGCGATTTTCCCGACGTGCATTGCGTGAAATTACGTTACGTCGAGTTTTGTGAATCGCGCCGGGTAAAAAAAGTTGCGTCGGGAAAAAAAAGAGATGCGGCGGGAAACTTTTACATGGTTTACAAACTTTACACTTTGTAAAAGCAGCCCTAATTTTGCGACGGCAAACTAATACTTACGGAGAAAAAATGAAGCGTAAAAGCTTTGTGGATCTACATAAGTGCTAATTTGCATACCCGACGCTGGATTTCGACGAGAAATGCCCCCAGCGGCGGCTGCGGTACTGCATCCTAAGATCCGACAGTGTAAGTCCCTTACACATGTCGGATCTTCTGCCTATGTATGAGAAACTGATTCTGTGGATCAGTTCCATAGATAGAAACAGGGATACGACGGCGTATCAGTAGATACGCCGGCGTATCCCTTTTGTGGATCAGGCCCCATGTTCCCCTCTTCTCCTATATATTTTTCCCTACATGTGTGCCCTCGTTCTACCCTCCCCTCCCCTCCCCTTCTCCTCCATGTTTTTCCCCTCTTCCCTCCCCTTGCCCCCTTTTTCCTTCTCTCCCCCCCTTCCCATTTCCCCCCTTTCATATCCCACTTTTCCCTCCTTCTATTTTTTTTTTTTTTTTTTAAAACCCGACAATTGTTCTAATGTTTCCAGACTGTATAAAAAATGTATTCGCTAGCCACTTCCCTACTGAGCCAAATTTGGCATTTCTGTCCTACATGTAAAAATCATATTTTGTTTTACAAACATTTGACAAACAAACCCCCAAACATTATATTGTATATATTTTTTTAAGCAGAGGCCCTAGTGATTAAAATGGTGGATGTTGTAGTTTTTCATTTCACACGGTAGTTGTGCAGCGATTTTTCAAGCATAATTTATTTTGGAATAATACACTTTAATGAATTTAAATGCAAGAAAAACACAATATATGACCCATTATTGTTGTAAAATACAGTATAAAAGATGATGTTACCCTGAGTAAACAGATACCTAAAATTCCACATTTTAAAAATTGCGCACCCTCATGGAATGGCGCCAAACTTTGGTAGTTAAAAATCTCCATAGACAACGCTTTAACATTTAACATTCGCTTTAACATTTTTTTTTCAGGTTACCAGTTTAGAGTTACAGAGGAGGTCTAATGCTAGAATTATTGTACTCGTTATAACGTTCACATCGATACCTCATATGTGTGGTGCGAACACCGTTTACATATGTGACGCAATCTATGTATGCGTTTGATTCTGCACACGAGCACAAGGGAACAGGGGTGCTTTCAATTTTTTATCACTTGTATTTTTTTACGTTTTTTTACACTGTCCTTTTTTTTTTTTTATCACTTTTATTGCTATCACAAGAAATGTAAACGTGAAATGACAGGTCCTCTTTATGGAGACTTTTGGGGTCCATAAGGTCTTTCTATCCTGATAAGCAAGGGATTTAAAAAAAGTAATGTATCTCCGCTTTCCAGAGTTCACATCTGCCAGAACAGGAAGCAAAGTCATAACGTTGCTTCTGGCCTCCCAGAATCATAGAGATGGGTGGGGACCAGTCCCTGCACAAAATTACATTTCTAAAGGAAAATTTTCGGGTCGCGGCAATACAGATAAAAGTCTTTGAAAAAAAAACGCATTGGGTTCCCCCCAGTCCATTTTTTTCTCCATATCCTCTGCAGAGTGGATTTACATTGCTGGAATTTTTTCTTCTTTTTAATAAAGGACTTGCCCCAAGCTGTGTACTGTGGTTTTTAACATTTTTGACACTTTTTTTGTGAAAAGGTAGCGGTACAATGTACTCCGTTACCAATTCACATGGGGGGCTGGGATCTGGGGGTCCCCTTTGTTAAAGGGGGCTTCCAGATTCCGATAAGCCCACAGACCCCCACAACCACCGGGCAAGGGTTGTGGGGATGAGGCCTTTGTCCCCATCAACATGGGGACATCCTCCCCATGTTGAGGGCAAGTGGTCTGGTACGGTTCAGGAGGGGGTGCTCTCTCGTCCCCCCTCTTTTCCTGCCAGCTTGCGTGCGTGGATAAGGGTCTGGTATGGATTTTGTGGGGAACCCGATGCCATTTTTTTTATTTTGGAGCAGGGTTCCCCTTAAATCAATACCAGTCCTGAAGGGTCTGGTATGGATTTTTAGGGGGACCCCTATGCCATTTTTTTTTTAATTTGGCGCAGGCTTCCCCTTAATATCCATACCAGACCTAAAGGGCCTGGTATGGACTTTGAGGGGGAACCCCATGCAATTTTTTTAATAAAAAACTTGGTTTGGGGTACCCCTTAATATTCATACCAGACCCAAAGGGCCTGGTAATGGACTGGGGGGGAACCCATGCCGTTTTTTTCAATGACTTTTATCTTTATTCCCGGAACTCCACAAATCATTATAGCCACAAAGTAGTTTTAAATTACTTTTTTTACTTTAGAAATGCTATTTTGTGGAGGGACTGTTCTAAACACAGGAAAAGTGTGCTACTTTACAGGCATACTATAGACACCCCCCAGATATGATTTTTTTTGCATTGATACGTTGTCCCCCTTTTATGAAAATAACATGCATATAAGCCTTTAAAATTAGCACTTTTGATTTTTCACTTTCGTGTCACATAGACTTTAACTGTGTTCGAAAAAATGTTTTGCCTGTTCACATGTTCTGCTACGAACCGAACCGGGGGGTGTTTGGCTCATCCCTAAACCCCAACCAAAAATGTAATATACAAGATTGCAGTTGTCCAGTCCTTAGACTTTTTCCCTCTGTTTCCACCTGGTGATCTGGCTAGTAACACTCCTCCTGTATTAGTCTCAGTTCACACTATGAACCGCACAAGAACTGCACCACATTCCTTTACAATTCACATGCGATTCATTATAGTACAATTAAAGCCTCATACACACGATCGGATTATCCAACGGGAATTGTGTGATGACAGGCTGTTGTTGGAAAATCTGATTTTTGTATGCTCCAACGGACAATTATTGATGGATTTTCCGGACAAATGTGGGATAGCATGCTTTAAAATTATCTGCCAACAAATGTGTGTTGTCGGATTTTCCGATCGTGTGTACACAAGTCCTTCGGACAAAACTCCAAAGTACAAACACGCATGCTCAGAAGCAATGCTAACCATAACTCTACATTAGCAGAAGTTTCCCAAAGGGCGGTGCTAAAGAGCTTAAGAAAACACGTAGTTTCGGGATTTGTTGGCCGACAATACTTTGCTGTTTGTATACAAGACCAGTTCACAGCCAACGCCCTTAGGACCTATGCTTTGTCCGATGAAAAGTCGATTGTGTGTACGAGGCTTAAAGTGGATGTAAACCCACTCTCATCCTTTATAAACTACTGCCATAGTGCTGATCTATAAGGATATACATGCCTCCTGCATGTATCCTTACACCTGTCAAATGTCTCCCCTCTGTCTGTTATGAGACCTGAAAAACAGCAGATTCTGTGGGTGGGTCTGTTGTCTGGAGCTCGGTGGGTGGAGTCATGATGTCAGTAGACTCTCCGCCCTCCTCTACACTCCCCTTGTCAACATGCATTTTTCCTATGTATTTCTTACACTGAATTCTGCTATGATCACTAACATCCATTCAAAATCCAGAAAAGTAACCACATGACTTCAGAAAAGGAGTGGGCATGGGAATTAAAAAATAATGCCTGTCTCCAGGCTAGTGCATGAGATATGTAAATAACCTGTCACTCACAACAAGGGGGCGGAACGGACCAAGGTTTTCCTCTGTAAGTCTATTTTTACAGAGGCAAGACTGGGCACAGATGATAGGAAATTGTATACTGTAAATTGTGACATAAAAAAAAATAAAAAAATTCGGGTTTACATCCACTTTAACTCATTTTCTTTGCTAAGTTTTATGCACACACACACATTTGCTAATTTTGCTGCATGGGTTCAGTAAAAATGGTGTTCCAAACAATCTGCAAAGTTTGTGGGTGTACAGAACTACAAAGAGGAATAGGCCAATTTTGTCACAGATTTGTTGTAAAAATGCTGGAGCATGTCTGTCTCAAATTATTAGAATAAATGTTGATACAGTTTTTACCTGTGTCTTAATGTGCACAATTCTCTTTTATTTCATGTGTGCATATCAAAGCAATTTCATATTTTTTTTCACTGGGGTGGCTTTTTATATTCAAATTATGAGAGCATCGCATTGTTTGTGCAGGTCTCTGGCGGGCTGCTTGACAGTAATGTCCAGGTATAGTCATTGGCGATGTTAGATTTACTCATATGCGTTTGATTGCTATCCATTCTCATCCCATATGAATGAAGTTATCTGTCTCTGGTCATTCTCTTGGGAAATCAAATGTTTGTTCTAGAAATATTTTGTGCTTACTCTACTGGTGGCTACTGCATTTGATGCAGAATTTTAATAGAATGCTTGTTTGTTCTCAATTTTTTTCTTTTTAATCCCTGTCCTCCTTACTCTATATAGCCGTCTTTGTAGTCAATCCTTATTTTTTTCAATTATTATTAATCTCTTGCCCATATTTCAAAGAAGCCATTGTTAATTAAATTTACAAGTACACTGGTATTACCTTGAAGTTTAAAACAAATTCAATGTTTTTTTTTCTTTTCTTTTTTAAATTCTCTGTCTTTCTTTGCTATCCTTTTTCTAATATTTTTCATATTTTTGTATTAAATCACCATTTAGCATTCTAGCTGTTCAGGTAAATACAGTGGTTCCTAAACTAAGAATGAAGGTACCATGCAAGGCTGACAGACCCAAATAGTGACACATTGGTAGCAGTGAGAATGTCATGTCTCAGTCATCATTAGTCAAACAACTTAAAAACACTTCATAGTGCATGTCACTCATTTGTCATCATTTACATTGTATTATTTTTAGGTGCTGAGTTTTACCTGTATATGTGTAGAAGGCTAAAATCACACTAGCAATCCTGTCACTGGTGAAGAAGTCATAAGGGTTATTAAAAAACTTCCGTCCCACAAATCTCAAGGTCCTGATGGGCCTCCCTACCTATTATAAAACGTTTCTCCCAGTCTTATGCCGCGTATACACGATCACTTTTTGTAATGAAAAAAAATGTAATTTTTTAACATGAATTTTTTTTTTAATTTTTCCAACTTCATCATTAAAAATGATGTTTCCCACACACCATCGTTTTTGAAAAATGATGAACAAAGCGACGGCACTCTAAAGGGGAAGTTCTATTCGCCTTGAGGCTGCTTTTAGCTGGTTAAAAGACGGTTCGTGCTTTTTTGTCTGTTACAGCGTGATGAATGTGCTTACTCCATTATGACTCCATTATGAATGGTAGTTTTACCTCCCGTCTCATAACTTGCTTCTGAGCATGTGCTGGTTTAAAACGTCGTTTTTGCCCACACACGATCATTTTTTACCACACAAAAAATGACATTTTAAAAAATGACATAAAAAATTAAAGCATGTTCGAAAAAAAATTTGGTCTTTTTCAGAAGACAAAAAATGATGTTTAGCCCACACACGATCATTTTAAATGACGTTTTTAAAAATGTCATTTTTTTTCATCACAAAAAGTGATCGTGTGTACGGGGCATTACTGCCTCATATGGTAGCTCTGTTTGCTTCTCTAATGAATGGAAAGATCCCTCATGCTCAATTTCTACATGCTTTCATAACAGTGATCCTGAAACTGGAAAAAGACCCATCACTAGCCAATAACTACCGCCCTATAGCCCTTTTAAATTCCAATTAAAATACCAGTACAGTGAATAAAATATTTAAAAGAAATTAGGATCGTGCTAAACCTATGAATGTTACAAATGTGAATATAAACACTTAAGAATTGACAAAAACACTGAAAAGTGAACAAAAAAAAGTATATGATTGCTAACAAAATGTGGGACAACAGCAACAATTTATTGAATTAATAAATAAGTCCATGCAGTGTGCAAACCAAACAAAAGTTCATAGACGTTGAATAGATGTCCACCCGTGCAGAAAATAATAAAGTCCATCCGTGAATAAGGACTCTTCAGATATTGAAATACAAACACCACGTTATGGAAATAATTCCTGCTTACCAGAGCTCCGTGATCCCCTGTGACAGAGGATCTGGAGAAGCATGTAATGTAACACAGCCTGTTTCCAAAAGAACCCAGGACCTGCTGCACCACTAGTCAACACACTCCATAGATGGTCAGGCCCATGTATAAATGGCATGGCATGTGTAGCACTACCCCCGGAGGAGCTGCTGGTTTATTTTGGGTGTCACGTTACCTTGTGGCTCTTCCGCCATCCTAGGGGTGTATGGTGCATATAGCAGTAATGGAATGACCACGACAGGTGTCTTTTTCTGTGCTCTTTATTACCCAGCCGGGTAAAAACATCAAAACTTGTGATGAAGAGTAGAGGTGAAGTAAAAGAAGAAGTAGCAGACTCAGGCGCAACAATAAGGAAACAGTCCTGCTCCCAACAATGCTTTGTATTCTCCGCCACTCCAGCCAGAGTGGGTATAGCGTACCTGGACAGGCCCACTCTCACTGACCTGGCAGCCAGGTATCGCTCAAACTTGAAGGAAAAGTCTCTGCCACAGACCCTCCTGAAATGGACTCAGGGGAAGACCTACCTACCTGCCTACCTTTTTATGTCATTATTCATCATTGTATAATTCCTATCGAATGGTATGTTATATACTTACTATGACACTATTCCTAATTTTTGGAATGTATGCTTACATTTGTATATCTTGAAAAATTCATAAACAATTAAAAAAAAAAAGTTAAGGTTCTGGAGTGGCCATCTCAGTCTCCTGATCTCAATATCAATGAGCCACTCTGGGGAGATCTCAATCGTGCATATCATGCAAGACAGCCCATTAATTTACAGGAACTGGAGGCATTTTGCCAAGAGGAATGGGCAGCTTTACCATCTGAGAAGATAAAGAGCCTCATTCACAAATGCCACAAATGCCATGTTCAAGGGCTACCCCTTGAACACCTACGGAGCACCGCTGGTTCTGAGGACACATCAGCACAGGAAGAGGCCACAGAGGAAAAAGAAGAGCAGGGGGTGGAGGAGAGAGGTGTGTCACAACCAGTAGTAGCATTTTTGAGGCGTGGTGGCGGAACAACCTCCAACACTATGGTACCTTGTCCTGCGTCCTTCCCAGCTGCCAGCAGAGTCACCCAATGCCTTCCGTGACAAAAAGTGGCGTTTGGGAACTTGCCACAGAGGTACCGCACATTCCACAAACTCACGGAAGAGGGCAGAATCTACCAACTGAAAAGGCAGCAGTTGAAGTGCTAGCAATTTAGCTAAGCTAGCATTCAACCGCTGGGCATGTGGATGGCTGGGAGAGAACTTATTTTGGCGCTGCAGCAGCTTAGGCAGGGAAATTTGCCTGGTACAATCTGACGTCGGTGTACCGATAGTAGATTGCCCGCAAGTACTTGACTGTGACACACCTAATTCTACACCTTCAGTCCTATCAGTGCAGGCTTCAGAGAGGACTCCCAGCTGATGAGGAGCAAGGAGAGGTCCGCTTTGTTCTTTGGTGTGGGTCTTTGAGGTACGCTTGCCAACGAACTGCATGGCAGGTCGACATATGTCTGGTCAAGCATGTGGTGCCCAAGCGAGTGATGTTTTGGCCATGCGAGATACGCTTGAGACATATGTTGCAAATAGCAGCGGTCTGATCTGATGCACTAGTCTCAAAAAAGGCCCACACCAAAGGACTTTTGGAATAACGCTGAGAGACAGCAGCGCCCTGCACATGCGGAGCTCTGCGTTGTGATGCCATCGGTGTGCTGCCCTTATGCTGGCTCCTGGAGGGCATCCTGCCTCGTTGGAGATGTGCCTCCTCTTCCTCCTCCTCCTCTCTCCTATCAGGCACCCACGTGGAGTCAGTGACCACATACAGTACACACACCACGTAGTTTAGGTGCACACTGCAGAGGACGCAGGAACCAGGACACAAGGCTGGAAAGCAGGAACCGGGACACCAGGCTGGAAGGCAGGAACAGGGACACCAAGCTGGAAAGCAGGAACCGGGACACCAGGATGGAAGACAGGCACAGGGACACCAGGCTGGAAGACAGGCACCGGGACACCAGGCTGGAAGACAGGCACAGGACACCAGGCTGGAAGACAGGCACCAGGACACCAGGCTGGAAGACAGGCACCGGGACACCAGGCTGGAAGACAGGCACCGGGACACCAGGCTGGGCAGCAGACAGGAACACCTCAGGCTGGGCAGCAGACAGGAAAACCTCAGGCTGGGCAGCAGACGGTGGCTCATCAGGCTGGGCAGCAGACGGTGGCTCATCAGGCTGAGCCGCAGATGGTGGCTCATCAGGCTGAGCCGCAGATGGTGGCTCATCAGGCTGAGCCGCAGATGGTGGCTCATCAGGCTGGGCAGCAGACGGTGGCTCATCAGGCTGAGCCGCAGATGGTGGCTCATCAGGCTGAGCCGCAGATGGTGGCTCATCAGGCTGGGCAGCAGACGGTGGCTCATCAGGCTGAGCCGCAGATGGTGGCTCATCAGGCTGAGCCGCAGATGGTGGCTCATCAGGCTGGGCAGCAGACGGTGGCTCATCAGGCTGGGCAGCAGACGGTGGCTCATCAGGCTGGGCAGCAGACGGTGGCTCATCAGGCTGGGCAGCAGTCGGTGGCTCATCAGGCTGGGCAGCAGTCGGTGGCTCATCAGGCTGAGCAGCAGACAGTGACTCATCAGGCTGGGCAGCAGACAGTGGCTCATCAGGCTGGGAAACAGGTACCTCGGGCTGCAACACTAGGACATCAGGCTGGGTAGCTGGCACTGGAACGTCAGGCTGCTCAGCTGGCACTGGGACATCAGGCTGGGCAGCTGGCACTGGGACCTCAGGCTGGGCAACAGGCACTGGGACGTCAGGCTGGGCAACAGGCACTGGGACGTCAGGCTGGGTAACAGGCACTGGGATGTCAGGCTGGGTAACAGGCACTGGGACGTCAGGCTGGGTAACAGGCACTGGGACGTCAGGCTGCGTAACAGGCACTGGGACGTCAGGCTGGGTAACAGGCACTGGGATGTCAGGCTGGGTAACAGGCACTGGGACGTCAGGCTGGGTAACAGGCACTGGGACGTCAGGCTGGGTAACAGAGTTGGTAGACTTAGGTGGGTCTTCAGGTTCAACTGGCATGAACGCAGGCTGGAGCAGGTTGGTCGGTGTGGAGGCAGGTTGGGTTACTGGCAAGATTGTGTGGGTCGGGAAGTACTTCCGCTTCTTTTTAGGCTTAGTCACTGCAGATTTATAAATAACGGGAGGGATGTATGAAAAGGATGGAATTGAGTAAGAGGAAGGACTGGAATGAATGAATGACTTGTATAGCGCTACACATGCAAACTGAATTGCCTCTGGGTGCTTTTTCCAGCCAGTGTCTGCTTGGCTGGTGCGGTCATTTTACCCCGTAGGATCTCGACACGCTTGGGACACACAGTCATACAACAGATATACATAGATATACTGGGCCAATTTTTGGACAGGATCCAATTTACCTACCAGCATGTCTTTGGAGTGTGGGAGGAAACCGGAGTACCCGGAGGAAACCCACGCAGGCACAGGGAGAACATGCAAACTCCAAGCAGATGGTGTGGTGGTCGGGATGCGAACCAGCGACCCTTTTGCTGCTAGGCGAAAGTGCTACTCACTGCACCACTGTGCTGCCTGTCCGCTCAGCTGGCACTGGGACATGGGAACAGTGGCTGGAAGAGTTTTCTTTTGGAATTGTTAGGCCCCATACTCACGAGCAAACATGTCTGCTGAAACTGGCCCGCAGGCCAGTTTCAGCAGACATGTTTGGTCGTGTGTGGGCGCGAGCGGGCCGAATTCCAGCAAACATTTGCCCGCCGGGCCTTTTCCCAGCAGACAAATATTCCTGGACTTGTTTTAAAACAGCCCGCTGGAATTCAGCCCGCTCGGACATGTACGGTCGTCAGTACAGACCTACCGTACATGTCCAGCCGCCCGCCGTGCCTCGCATGCGTCGAATGACTTCGACGCATGCGTGGAAGCATTTTAAAGGCGGGCCGCCCACGTCGCCGCGTCATTGTCGCGGCGACACCGCGTCATCGACGCGGCGACACCGCGGACACGCCCCGCGTATTGTTTACGCGCGGACTTCTGTACGATGGTGTGTACAACCATCGTACAGAAGCCCTCTGGCAGACATGTATGGTGAAAACGGTCCGACGGACCGCTTTCACCATACATGTTTGTCCGTGTGTACCCGGCCTTACAGGTATAAGAGAAGAAGCAGATGAATTGAAGGCGGGGTAGGTGCAACCAGTAGAGACTGGGTAATAATATTTGGTAGGAAGCTGGGTAAACTGGGCTGTAGCTGGGGTTGCCATAGGCGATGGGTGGATAGATACTTGGGAAGGCAGGTGATTAATGGCAGAGCTGGAATGTAGTGGCTTGGCTAAATTCAGGAGATCTGACCATGCCTGCAGAACAGGTTGAACAAAAGCTGGTTCACACACACCCTGTCTAATCAGAGACTGCACTAAACTAATACAATCAGATAACTTCTGCTGGGGACAAGAGAAATAATGTTCATCGAAAGAAGCCGGATCATCCTCTATTAACCATACCAGGGATTCAACTGAAGGGGGGAGAGAAATCATCACTTCCATCGGGAATAAACGACAGGGCCGGCTTTACACATAACCGGATTAACGGCTGAATATCCTCAAAAGACATATAGCCCTGATCCACCAAGGAATGAGCTGATCGGATGGTTTTCATCAGCTGATCTCTAGTCCACCCTTCTAAAACCTGGTGACAATATTCCTCATCCTCTGCTGTGAGCAGAGAAAAGTAAACAATTTAATTGAAATCCATATTAGAAAAACGCACCACACTAGGACGGTTCCTCAATGCAGCCACGTCTGGTCAAGGAGTGGCCTTGGTATACTGTCAGAGAAGCTAGTGGACCAGACTGTGTGACTGCAAAGAGGAGACCCAAAATGTATATAGGTAAAAATATAGTAATTTATTAAGAAAAGGGAATAACACACAACCACCTCCAACAGAACACAGTGCAATAAATAAACCAATAAACAGTGACCCAAAGATAACTAAAGAAAATTAGCCTGATTCAAAAAGACTTACAAAGGCGTTTCAGTAGATACGTCGTCGGAAGTCCGAATGCGCACCGTCGTATATTTTTTTTTTTTAATTTTCATTCTTTATTTGTCTTTTTTTTCCTTATACATATTTGATTATTTAAACAAATCTTTCATATCAAAAAAGTTCCAAGAACCAACATCATTTCTTATTTGTTACTTAATCTTAGTGTACGATACAACTGTTATAAAAGTTAAGAGTATACATTGATTATCTTATTTATATGAAGGGAAAGGGAAACAACATCCAGTAGAAAGGAAGAAAAAGAAAAGAAAAAAAGAAAAAAAGAGAAAAAGATAAAATGCTCAGATCATCCCCATTACAGGGGGCTGTTCTTATACCTATTCACGGTGTGGTTGGTACCTAATATTTTCGTTCTTAACTTTATATACCTGGGCCCTCCCCCCATTTTTCTCTCTCCCCTGGTGAGGTTTCAAAGCCGGCCCCAACTTTCCTAAATGACACATGTCTGGCTTTATTTTTAAGAGTTATTTTATTTCTACCTCATCCCAGTTATATTTCTTACCCACTAGAGGGGCAGGTCCTTCTCTTCCAACCAAGGTCTCCACATCTCCTCAAACTCCTTAAGGTTACCTCTTTTTGTATAGACTGCTCTTTCTTTACATATCGTCTCATTTACTGCTCCCACCCATTCCCTTATTGTTGGAGGTGTTGTCGCCTGCCATCTTAACATTATTAATTTCCTTGCTTGGAACAGACATCTCAGTAATACTACTGTGGTGCTTTTCTTCTCGTTCCGTTCCCTTCTATATCCTAGTACACATAGTGTGGCTTCTGCCTCCAGAGGTACACCAAATGTCTCCCCTATGACATTTACTACTCCCTCCCAATAGCGAAACAACTTTGGGCATCGCCACACCATGTGTACTAGGTCTCCAGTCCCCTGGCATCTAGGGCATTTGTCATCTGTTCTTCTCCCAAAGTTGAACAGACGTTTAGGTGTATAATAAGCTCGATTCACCAGCATCAGATGGGAGACCTTCTGTGGGGGTGAGACCGAAACTTTCGGCCCCATCTCCAAAACCCTCCGCCATTGATCCTGTGTCATTTCCCCCAGATCCTCCTCCCATTTCTCTTTTGTTTTTAGAAGATGCCGGCCCATATTAGCCTTTTTACCCATCTGTTTGTATAATTCAGAGATGAGTCCCTTAGTTGGTCCTACCTTGCCTAGTTCTTGGAAAAGGGGCATTTCACACCACACTAGCGTTTGTGTCCTAAACTGGGCTTCAAGGGCATGCCCCACCTGTATATAAGTGAAAAATGAATATTGAGGTATCTTAAATTCCTCTCTTAAATCCTGAAATTTCCTATATTTATCCTCTTTATACAGTTGTTTCAACCTTTTAATACCGTTTATTTCCCATGCTCTGACCTTTCCTATCTGGAGGACTTCCTTCAGTTTGTTGTTATTCCACAGTGGGGAGAGTTCAGAAAACCCGGTATAGCCCATCAATTTTTTAACCGATTTCCATATTTTGGTTATCATTTTTGTTGTTGGATTCCTATATCTAAAGGAATCAGCCTCTAGTGCTTCAAAGATAGTGTCGTGAGAGACCCCATTCATCATTATCATCCCATTAGGGGTACCTCCTCCTGGGATATTACCTCCCCCTATTTGTTGCAGTTGTGAAGAAAAATAATAGATCTCGGGTTGGGGCACTGCAAGTCCTCCCTCCCCCACCGGGAGCTGCAGTGTGCGAAGACGTATCCTAGCCTGTCCCCCTTTCCAAATTAGCTCCCTAAAGAGAGATTCAATTTTATTGAACCATTTTTTACCAATCCATATTGGGGAATTGTGCATTATGTATAAAAGTTGTGGTTGCCAAATCATTTTGATTAAGCTACACCTACCCGCCACTGACAGATGGAGACGTTTCCAAATATAAATTTTTTGTTTGAACTTAGCAAGTAGAGGGATGAGATTTTTATGAATGTATTGATTAGGGTTTTTCGTCACCAATATCCCCAGGTATCTCATTGTATCCACCACTGTTAACTGTGGCAGTCCTCGTATCGCCGTTTCTCCAAGTGGATCTATCGGCAGTAGCTCGGACTTCCCCCAGTTTATTTCTAGTCCCGAAAAACTCCCAAACTCCTCCACCAAGCTCATTGCTTTTGTCAGAGATTGTTCCGTGTCTCCCAGGAAGAGCAGGATGTCGTCGGCATAAAGCGCATTTTTTTCTTCTCCCGTCATTCTCTGGAATCCGGATATCTCAATATTTGACCTAATAGCGATTGCCAGAGGTTCCATCGCTAGGGCGAAGAGCAGGGGTGACAAAGGGCACCCCTGTCTCGTCCCCCTCTCGAGGACAGTTTTTTTTGAGAATTCATTATTTATTTTTAACTTAGCACTAGGATTATCATAAAGCATTTTTATCCACCCTGAAAAAATCGGGCCGAACCCAAATTTATCCAGCACCTTCCAAATATACCCCCATTCTACGCTGTCAAAGGCTTTGGTCACATCCAGTGACAATACGGCCCTTGCTCCCTCATTCTGTGTTGGGGTTTGTAAGTTTAGAAATGTCCTCCTGATGTTCATACTGGTAGATCTATTAGCTATAAACCCCGTCTGGTCTGGGTGAATTAATTTTGAAATAACCCTGTTAAGCCTTGTTGCCATGACCTTTGCTATAATTTTAGCGTCAGAGCACAGAAGGGATATAGGTCTATATGCCACAGGGTCCAGTGGATCTTTCCCATCTTTTGGTATAATTATAACCGTTGCTTCCAGCATTGAAGCAGGGAGTTTACCTTCTACCGCCGCTCCATTTAATGTTTTTATAAGCTCGGGTAACAATATATCTCCATAATATTTGTACATTTCTACTGGGAGCCCATCTGGTCCTGGCGACTTTTGGTTCGCCATACCTGCTACTGCCAACTGTAACTCCCCAAGTGTTATTGGGTTTTCTAGTTCTTCCCTTTCTAATTGGGTTATAAGCGGGATTTCTAGTCTCTCCAGGAAGTCCTCCATTTCTTTCTCCATTCCCCTCTTTTGTGTAGTGTACAATTTTTGATAGTATGCCCAAAAAATCCGCACTATCTCTGAGGTGTCCGAAGTTATCGCGCCACTTGTTAATCTGATGGACCGAACGCCGGAGGAGGAAGAGTTAGATTTTACCACCTGCGCCAGCATCCTTCCAACACCTTCCCCTTCTGCAAATGAGGATTGTCGCAAAAAAAGTCGTCTGGTCTCTACTTCCCTTGTAATTACCGATTTATACGCTTGTTGTTTTTCAAGCCATATTTTCTTTCCCTTCGGCGTTGGGTCCCCCACATAGTTATTTTCTGCCTCTAATACCTCTCTACGGGATTTTTCCTCCGCCTCTCTTGCTTTTTTATTAAATTTTGCTATCTGCTGAATCAGGACACCTCGAAGGTACGCCTTCAGGGTGTCCCATAATATCCCAGTGCCCGTGGTGCCTTCATTGATATCTACAAATTCCTTCAGTTTGGGCAGAACTTCATCCGACTTCTTTATTAACTCACACCAGTGTGCATTAATTTTCCAATCTCTCTGAATTTTTTGTCCACCTTGATTTAGGGTAAGAACCATAGGAGAGTGATCAGACACTCCTCTTGGCAAATATATTACTTTTCCCACCATCTGTAGTGCTAAATAATTCCCCAGGGCCATATCAATCCTGGAGAGTGTAGAGTGCGTACTTGAGTAACAAGAATATTGTTGAATCCCCGGATTCCTCACTCTCCACAAGTCTAACAGACCAACCTCTTCCAAAAATTGACCCAGGCGGCTATTTTTCATGAGGTCTGGGACCAACGGTATGGGAAACCTATCCACTCTTCGGTCCAAGACCTCATTGAAATCTCCTACCACCAACACCGGTATCTCTTCCTTCCCCAATATGAATTCATTTAATCTGAGCATAATATCAATCCTAAAGGGCGGGGGGACATATATATTTGCTATTATATACATTTTATTGTTTATTATACAATGCAGAAAAATAAATCGACCATATTCGTCTATGCTGACCTGTCTGCAGGAGAATCCCACTCCAGCTCTCACCAGAATACTCACTCCTCTAGAATATGTAGAGTGCACTGAGTGGTACTGGGTAGGGTATTTTTTACTCTGTAGTAGGTAACTTGTATTTTTCATTAGATGGGTTTCCTGCAGACACATCAGCCCTATTCCATGTTTTTCCAGCGTGGCAAAGACTGCAGCCCTTTTAGCTGCAGTTCCCAGGCCTCTAACATTCCATGAGCTTAAGTTTAACATTTTACTTTACATATAGCAACCGAGGATATACCATAGGGGAACAGAGGCATCCATCCCAAAACATAATTTATATAGCTATTCATTACCCTAATTATCTTTGTGTGTAAATAGTCCTTACTAATTTTACCGTGTCTATTAGAACTTGTGAACTAACATCCCCAAAAAATGTATGTGCTATTTTAGTGTTGTTTCCATGTAGGTTTTCAAACTTTATTTTCCCATACAAAATTTATACCCCTTGTGAAATACTTTGCCATTTTCCCATTTTCCCATTCCTTTGTGCATTATCATTACCTTCTATACTTTTCTTTGGTTCGTGTTTTACATATATTTTACTTATTGCAGTGAACATTTTTTCCCTGTGTATCATGTACTTATCTTCCCTTCCCCTCCCACCCTTCCTCCCTCCCCTCCCCCTCCCTCCCTTCCCTCCCTTCCCCCCCCCTCCGCACCTACCCAGGTGTTCCCCTAAGGGGTTTCCTATGGCCGTTTTCCATATCATCCTTTCCTCTCTTAACACACCTTCATTCACTCCCCCCTTCCCCCCCCCTCCCCACTTCTCCCACCCCTCCTCATTCACAATCCTCCCTTCTCTATTCAACTCTTGACCAATTCCTCTCATTCGTTTAAGTGTGCACCCTTCCTCCCACCTCCCCCCCCACTATCCGTGCGAGTTACAAATTAAACCCCTTACTCCTAGCTCCCCCCTCCCTCCTTTAATTGCGTTTCCATCCATAGTGCTGCATCTTCAGGTTTATCAAAAAATAATGTCATTCCCAGCGCAACCACCCGTAGCCGCGCTGGGTATAATAAAGCATATGAAAGTTTAGCCCTCTGCATTTTCCGTTTAACCTCCAGAAACCCCGCCCTCCTCTTCTGTAACTGGGGAGAAAAATCAGGGTAAAATGAAACTTTAGAGCCTTCAAAAAAAACCTCTCCCATTTCTCTACTCTTTCTCAATAGGGACTCTTTATCTCGGTAATTCAAAAATTTTAGTAGCATTGATCTTGGACGCCCCCCGGTGGGGGGAGGCTTAAAGGGGACTCTATGCGCTCTTTCTATTGTAAAAGCTTGTGAAAAGCTTTCTCTACCAAATAGTTTTACAAACCAGTTTTCCAAAAATTCTATTGGTCTAGCCCCCTCACATTTCTCCGGTAGCCCCACCAGCCTGACATTGTCCCTCCGGAGTCTATTTTCTATTTCATCCATTTTTTCTTCTAATGTCTCCACTTGGGACTTCATGTTCTTAACATCTTGTTTGAGAGGGTGCATTTCATCTTCCATTTGTGAGATACTCCCCTATGCTTCTGATATCCTTTCATTAGTTTTCCTTAATTTCTGTCCCACTGAGACCAGTTCTTCCTTGACACTTTTCATTTGGTCACACAGTTCTCCCAGTGCCTTTTTACATTCATTCACCACTAGGAATACGTCTTTTATTGTGGGAGTATCTTCTGACCTAGGGGTTACTTTTGGATCCATAACTATGGGCGCTGCGTTCTTATTAACTGAAGTTTTACTTACTGCCGCTGCCGCTGTTTGGCCTTGGCTTCGTCTCTCTGTGTTTATTTTGGCAGAGGCCTGGGATATTGAGCCATTTTTAATGGGGGTCTGCTCTGATGAAAGAACATATTTTTCTAATTTGGCTGCTGCTACAGCAGCTACCCCCACCTTGTCTTTTGCTGACCTTAATGCTTGCGGCCCAGACATTATAGAGAGAAAAAAACTTCTGTTTTTTCCTTTTCTTCCCTTTCCTTTAAAGAAGAGAAAGAACAAACAAAAAAGAAAAACAAAATGAATTGACCATTAATGGTCAATCTCCAGCTGATCCTGATCCTGATGAGCAATATATAGTCACATTGAGACCAGTGGTAGATAATAGATCAATAACTCTGTATTTCAAATGTATAATGAAGAAGTCCCTTTTATCCTCGATACAATATGCAGTATGCGTGCTCTCACTTTACTTCACTTTACTTCCTTGTGCAACTGAATTCGTTTAAATTTAGGATTATAATCAGTCCATACATCAATGCACATCACAGCACAGTACAGCACCATTAATTCATTTAAAACCAGCGAAAGTCCAGCAACTCATGTAGGGCCTCCATAGATAGCAGTAAAGCTGATCAATGGCGCAGTATTTAATTGTTTGGAAGTGCTAGACAACAAGTCCAAAAGCAGGATGTCACACCAGCTGTGTGCCAGGGGCCATAAATAGTAAATGATCAATAGCCCTGCTTCACGAGTGTAAAGTGGAGAAGTCTCAGTTTTCCTCAATGCAGTGTATAATGTATATACTCTCACTTCACTTTACTTCATTTTACTTCACTGAGCAGTTACTTCATTAGGCATATAGCCAAACCATGTCTCAATGCACAGCACAGCACAGCACTATTGGTACATTTAGCATATATCCAGTCCAGACAGCATACCACAGTACAGGTCCGTTCAAGGCACAATGTAATCCATACGTCACTGTTTGTGCAAGATTTTACTCACTTTTATGCTGTTTTTGCAGGGTTTCCCCACTGCTTCTCCTCCTTTAAACAGGGCTGTGAGGCTTTTAATGTAGCGATACAGGGGGGGAGTGAGTCCTCCTTATTAACCCGGTTCAGCACTGCAGAGTAAGGCAGACCCCCTGGCTATCTCCCGTGCCTCCCCGAACCTCCAACAGCCAGGAAACGCCGATCCACGCTGGGACTGACACGGCCGGTCACATGGGCTGGTCAGCTGACCACCGTCGTCCAATCACGCGACCGGCTCGCCTGCTGCAGCTACGTCTCCACCCCGGGTCTCCTCCGCTCTCTCCCCGGCTCCAGAGGCTCCCCAGACGGGACGAGTGGAGCAAGCGAGTAAGCAAAAGCCCCCCCCGCAGGGCACAGGACTTCAAAAGCTCCCGACCAGCTATGTAGGTAAACCGCCTCTGTCAAAAAGGCTATGGTGTAGATACAACGTGGTAGCAAAAAAATAAGTTCAGCAGGTAAGGGGACCAGACTCCAGCTATTCAGGCAATTTAAGCAGCGCTTCCAGCATGGCCATTTCATATGTCTGTAGGGGGGAGAGATACATGGGAGGTTTAGGCACACACCTCTCCGCTTCTCACATCTCTGCCTCGCTCACTCTCCACACTCCACGCTCCACACTCCTACATCCGGCCACACCCCTCGCACCGTCGTATATTTAAGCGTATTCTGGAAACCAGATACGCTTAAATTTGGCTAAGATACGACCGGCGTAAGTCTCCTAAAACAAAAAACAAATCAGCTTTTTATCTAAACTGATGAAGAAAATTCAAACAGGGACACTTTATTATCTGTGGAGACTTGTAGTCCGGGATAACTCACTTGGTCCCTCTTTAGTAGGATCGCATTACCTATGGGCTCCTTTATACGGTCCAATGACCTATATGACGTGTGGAGATGCCACCACACCACTGAAAGGGACTACTCCTACTGCACCCGAATTGACTATTTTTTTGGTGGATAAGTGGACCCTGCCCAAAGTGTCTGCATTAGAGATTTCCACCATTACGTGTTCCGACCACACTCCAGTTACTATGACTCTAAATATAGGGTTGTGAGAAAAATGAAAGGGATTATAGCGGTGCCTTAAACAAGTCACAAAAAATTGTAGTCAAATACGTAAATAAATATAAACATTTTATTGATAGTACATAAATGGTTTAAAAGTAGACTAAAATTGACAAGGGTTGTTACAAGGTCCTGACATGTTTCGGCAAATCATTGCCTTCCTCAGGGTATTGAATCAATCAATGTATTTTGTACAATCTATTAAAAGATACATACAAGTAATTAGTTCAGAGTATATGAAAAAATTAATGTTTCAAAACAAGGCTACTAGACATGTGCGTTTCGTTTCGTTACGAATTCGAATTCGGACACATTTTTCATTATTCGGAAATTCGGATGCATCCGAATTTCCGAATTACAAAATTAACGAATTTAAACAAATTCGAAAAACGCAAACGAAATTCGAATTCGAATCGAATTCGAATCGAATTCGAATCGAATTCGAATCGAATTCGAAACGAATTCGAAAACAAATTCTATTCGAATCGAATTCAAAAACAATTCGAATCGAAAACAAATTCGAATGTAAATTGAAAGCAAATTTGAATCAAAATCTAAAATATATAAATCGATTTCTAAAAAAGAATACAACAAAATAGAATATAAAATAATAAAACAATAGAATGAAAATCAAAGAATAGTAAAGAACAGAATAGAATTTAATAGAATTAATCAAATACAATAATACAAATACAAATGCATACAATCAAATTCGGTTGAAATAATTTCCAATCCGGTGGAAATAATTTCAAATCCGGTTAAAATAATGTCAAATTCGGTTGAAATAATTTCAGATTTGGTTGAAATAATTTCCAATCTGGTGGAAATAATTTCAAATTCGGTTGAAATAATTTCAAATTCGGTTGAAATAATTTCCAATCCGGTGGAAATAATTTCAAATTCGGTTGAAATAATTTCCAATCCGGTTGAAACAATTTCAAATCCGGTTGAAATAATTTCCGATCCGGTTGAAATATCATCGAATTTGGTTGAAATATTAACAATAGCGGATAATATATTATTGAATTCTGTTGAAATATTTTCAAATCCGATCAAAATATGATCGAATTCAAATCCGGTAGAAATATTATCGAATCCGGTAGAAATGTTTTCGAATTTGACCGGGTTTTTTCAAATTTGTTTGAAAATGATCGAATTCGACCAGGTTTTTCTAATTCGGTTGAAAACGATCGAATTCGACCGGGTTTTTTTAGAATTCAGTCGAAAACGATCGAATTCCGAAAACAAATTTAACAAATTTAACGAATCTAACTTAACGAAATTAATTAAATAACAAATTAAAACGAAACAAAACAAATTGTTTCCTTTTGCACATGTCTAAAGGCTACATTCTTCGGAAATAAATGAACAAAGATGGATCCAATATGTGGAAATAACCATTGTGAAAAAGCTGAGTGCCAAAACAAATGCTGTACCTACCCCGGGTCCACACAGGAAGCAGAGCCAGATGCAGCAAACCGCAAAGTCACCCAAAACACCAATCAAACCTTAGTGTGGTTGCAGGGGGCTAATATTGCATACTAAAAAACAGAAATTCAAAGAGAACTAATTAGGGGTTAAAAAGACCACAAAGTAATAACTTGTGGTAACTTGTCCCTAAGCAAGGGCTAACATAGCCTCCATACATACCTGGTTTGAACATGTTAGGATTTAAATGAAAGGGTGCTGAATAGACTGCTAGTGGTGTAAAATAGCAGTTTAATCAATGGGTGAATAGCTATATCCTACAGTGCAGTCCAAGTATTATAATGTCAAATAGGAATGAAACCTGGAAAATATAAATGAAAAAAAGGAGGCCATTCAGAAGAAGGTCCTAAACTAGCAAGGATGACAGTCAAGTCAACCAAGAAAAGAAAGAAAGAGCCAAAAAATTAGGAACAAATAAAACAAATAAAGTTTACCTTTTGCCAAGAAAAACCATGTGTCAGCGCCCAACAGGCTCAACAGCAAACCAGTGCTGACTGAGCCTGTTTAAATAGCCCCCCAATGTTTATATTTATTTATTTACGGATTTGACTACACTTCTTTTGTAACTTGTTTAAGGCACCGCTATAATCCCTTTCATTTTTCTCACAACCCTTCTTCAAACTACGGCCCTCCAGCTGTTGCGGAACTACAATTCCCATCATGCCTAGTCATGTCTGTGAATGTCAAAGTTTTAAAATGCCTCATGGGATGTGTAGTTCCGCAACAGCTGGAGGGCCGTAGTTTGAGGATGCCTGCTATATTATAACCTATAGGAATGAGGTGCCGGATTCAACAGAGGACACACCAATCACTCTTATTCATATGACTCTAAATGATTCACCATCTACTTCCTTACACGGATTTGGAGGGCCAACGCCGCACTCATCCATTCACCAGCCTACTCAGTGTACATCAAAGATTGCCTAGAAAAATATTTTGCCCGTAATGCAGGATCTGTTAGTGATAACACTGTTCTCTGGAATGCTTATAAAGCGTTCATAAGGGGGAGCTAGAGAGAGGAGGAGGAGATCACAGCGTCTAGGCACCCTCACGTCCGATATCAAAACACTAGAAAGCCAAAACCAATTGAACCCTGACCCCACAACCAAAAATAAACTAGACCTCCTCAGGCAAGAATTGAGAACCCATCTGCTAGATTCCTTCGAAAAAGCCCATACTCACTTTAGAGCCAAGCATTACTCCACTGGTAATAAGGCAGGGAAGGCCATGGCCAAAAGGATTAAAGGTCATTACTCCAAAACTAAAATCACCCACCTTTATCACCCTGCTTTTAAACAAAAACTAACTGATCCATCAGCCATTGCAGATGCATTAAGCTACTACTATAATACACTTTACACCTTAAAAGATGATCCCTCTGTTACACAACCATCTCCCCAAGACACTGCATTGTTTCTTCAGGAAACTAACCTCCAAAAGTTGTCTGAGGACCAACTAAAGACGTTAAATGCCCCGTTCACCTCCCCAGAAATTATGCGTACAATATCGGTTCTACCCTCCAATAAATCTCCAGGCCCAGATGGTCTCACTGGTGAGTACTATAAAAAGTTTGGAAGGATTCTAGCACCCTTCTTATCAAATGTCTGTAATGACGCTGCCTTATTCTCTCTCCCACCAGAAATGTTGTCTGCCCTGATTATTACTTTGCCGAACCCGGGTAAGGAACCCACGTGTGCGAAAAAAATTCCGACCCATCTCTCTTCTCATAACAACAAAACCAAGCCTACTCACCGACCAGCTCGCAGAACAGCCAATTAACCTGTCTAACAGTATGTGTTAAAAACAGGGGTTTTGTCCGCACGCATTTGCAAACGCATGTGTGAGCCACAGAGCCGCGCCAAGGCACCCTGTAATCTGTGGTCCTAACACTAAACAATGAGTGTCCCCACAATGGAGGCACATGCATTCTAATGGATAGATGAGGGCAGGTGAACTGAAGGGGAGCCACCCCTCCTTAAAGGTGCAGGAGTACACCAAACACCCAGCATGTAGCACAATGGCTGCAAAGGTGTTGGTGTGCTGCTGGACCAATACAAGCACCGCAGGTGAAACATAAACATGTCCACCACCCTATCTATAGCTGGCCATAGCAGTAAGTAGCATTGGAAGGCTAAAGCAGATAACAACAAAACCTGGGGAATGCCCAGGGAAAAACAATCTCTCTTCTCAATCTAGACACGAAGATATATGCCAAACTCATAGCAAATCAATGGATAGATCCGATGCCCCTTTTAATACACAAGGACAGTCAGGTTTCACAAAAGGCAAACATTTGATGCAACCCGCAGAATTATTAACATCATTCACAATGCTGGTTCGACTTGGACGCCTTCTCTGCTTCTTTCCCTGGATGAGGAGAAGGCATTCAATAGGGTCCATTGGGAATACCTGAGAGCAACCCTCATTAAATTTTAAATCCAAGGACCCATTTTGTCCGCCATAATGGCACTGCATTCCTCCCCCTCTGCACAGATATACACTTCAGAGATGTCATCTAAGCCATTCATTATCACTAATGGCACCCGTCAAGGTTGTCCGTTGTTACCACTCATTTTCAATCTAGTGATGGAACCCCTAGCAGAACATATCAGGACCAACAACAAAATAGCAGGCTTCAAAATCTGCACCGTAGAATACAAAATTAATTTGTTTGCGGATGACGTGATAATGATGATCACAGACCATCTTTCTTCCCTGGCTTTGGTACATTTGTTATTGCAAAGGTTTAGTAATATATCTTATTATAAGGTAAATGAACATAACTCCTACATTCTATACTTGGGCCTAGATGCAATCACTAGTAATCTCCTTAGGAATTGATATCCCTATCCCTGGGCAGACACTGGGATACCATACCTAGGTATCACACTTACTAAATCTACAAAAGGTCTCTTTACTCATAACAACACTGAAATTAAACGAATGCTGATCCGAGAAACGGCCCAAATCTCGAAACACAAATTCTCATAAGCAGGCCGCCTGGCGGCCTTTGAAGTGATGGTACTGCCTAGGTTATTGTATATCTTCCGTACACTGCTTATACCTCTCTCACTCATATTTCAACGCCCTTCAATCCATTCTGACTCAATATGTATGGCGAGGGAAAAAACTACTGGACTCCAAACTTATTCATCCCAAGCTGGATAACAGAACAGGTGACCAACACCTACAAACTCTGCAGCTGCTAACAACAATTTTTACATATTCAAAAGGAATTCAAATCTCCTACCAAAGATTACTTCACTTACTATAGAATACAACAATGCCTAGCGGCAAACCCCTCCCTAGAAGGATCTTTACCCATAAATCTATGGATCTATTTCTTCTCTGACAATCACAAACCTAAAGGGACCTTCTTAATCTATTCAATTCTGCAAGACAAATACATATTCCACAGAACCAAACACTTCACTGAATGGGAAAGTGATGTATAAAACCAACTCTCTGACCAGCAATGGCAATTAGCAATCAAATCTATATACAAATCTACGTCCTCCACATCCTTATGGGAACTTACACAAAAATGATGAGATGGTATATGACACCCCACAAGGTGGCCAAATTCCATACGCACACCTCACATGAATGCTGGAGGGAATGCAGCCTACCGGGTACACTCATACACATTTTTTGGTCATGCCCACACATACGACAGGTCTGGACTGACGTAGAGATAGTGTTATGAGAGGTACTACATCTCCCCGTCCCACTGACCCCTCAGCTAGCTAACGTCGATTTGACCATTGATGACATACCACCAAATCTCCGACTACCTTGTTTCTCCAAAAATAAGACCTGCCCCGAAAATAAGACCTAGTGTTATTTTCCAGACGGTCTGCAATGTAAGCCCTACCCCGAAAATAAGCCCTAGTTTAAAATGCTTGTAACACCTGTAAGGGGTTAGCTCGGTAGCGGGGTGTGTGACCCCCTGGATGGGTTCACCACACACTGAATTTATACAGACAGGCAGTCGAAGATGGTTGAAAACAATGATTTTGGTTTATTCTTCCATCTTGCTGGAAACAAGTGCAAGCATCTAAACAGCAGTTGATAGAATTGGGACATATAAATGATACTTAACACTCTCTGTGTGTTCTCCCTCCCTTCCCGCCCGGGGTAAAACCTACCTGGTCTGGGTGTATTAGGGGGGGTATGTAAGACAATAATCTGTTGGCGATTATTTTTGAAAATATCTTCAGATCTATATTCAATAGGGATATTGGTCGGTAACTAAGACATAATGTAGGATCTTTCCCTTCCTTTGGAATGACAGCTATATGTGCCCCTAGTGTTTCTCTGAGCATCGGCTGTCCCTCTTTTAACAAGTTAAAGGCCTCTAAAAATTTGGGTGCCAATTTTTCATAGAAAGTTTTTTAATATAGTAAAGTATATCCATCTGGACCCAGGGATTTACCCGGTTTCATTTCTTTAATTGCTTCTAAGAGTTCCTCTGATGTAATCGGCCCCTCCATGTTAACAGTAATTTCCTCTGGGATTTTGGGCATTCCTGACTCCTTAAGGTATTCCTTTACTCTATCCTCTCTTCTCTGACTCATCACTGGTGTGGATTGACTTTCCAGTTGATACAGACCGCTATAATATTCTCTAAAAGCTTTTGCCCTTAGCTGCGATGAGCTGACTAACTTATCTCCTTGAGTTTTTATTTTTTCAATATATTTTTTAGCTCTTGTCTCTCTCAATGTGTTCGCCAGCACCCTGCTTGGCTTGTTCCCGTATTCATAGTATGCCCTCAGGCATCTACTTAATTTGACCTTCGCCTTCTCCATGAGTAACAAATTTAATTTATCTCGGAGGGACGTTAGTCTCTCTTCAATATATGCTTTTTGCAATTTCTTATGTTCATTTTCTACTATTCGGATCTCCCCAAGCAGGCGATCTAACTTTGCATTGAGAGACCTCTTTCGGTGAGCCCCAAGTGAGATAAGGATTCCTCTCAGATAGCACTTGTGTGCCTCCCATTTACATAGCGACGATGTTTCGTCATCTTCATTCATTACAAAAAACATTTCTATTTCCTTATTTATCTTACTCTCATATTCTGGATCTTTAATTAGTGATTCATTGATCCTCCAATTCCACTCCCTGGTACCTGCTACCCCCCCAATCAATGGAGCAATGAACTGAGGCATGGTCTGAGATTTTAAATGAGCCAATTGAAGTTTCTCTTAAATTTAACAATATGTTTTGGTCCAGGAATATGTAGTCAATTCTTGTATATGTTTTGTGTTTTGATGAATAAAAACTATAGTCTCTCTCATGGACATGTAAGGTCCTCCAACTGTCTATTAACTGTAAGTCTTGTAAAATTTTCCTTGATTTTCTCAATTTAGTGTTAGATATATTATAGGACCCCTTGGAGGAATCCAATATAGGGTCTAACACCATGTTCATATCTCCTCCCAAGATCAGAACCCCCTCTTTGTTTTGATTTTCCACATCCGCAAATTTTTCCAAAGCAGAGACCGGGTCTTCATTAGGGAGGTAGATATTTACTAGAGTGACCTTTTGCTCGTTTAATGTCCCCTTTACCATGAGGAATTGTCCTTCCTCAACATTTGTTTTAAGGTTTTATTAAACCTTTCCACTAACCCATCTGTTTGAGGGTGATATACTGATGTATGTAATTGGGTCACTTTCAGGAGTTTACAAAGTTATTTGGTCACCCTAGACATAAACGGGGTGCCCTGGTCAGTTAGGACTTCCTTAGGAAGACCCACACGGCTGAAAACCTGAAACAACTCTTTGGCAATGGTTTTAGCAGAGGTGTTTCGGAGAGGAATCGCTTCTGGGTACCGGGTGGCATCGTCCATTATTACCAAGATGTGCTGGTGCCCTCTAGTGGACTTCAGTAAGGGGCCAACCAAGTCCATGGCGATCCTCTCAAAAGGGACCTCGATAATGGGCAGGGGTACCAACGGACTGCGGAAATGTGGCATGGGTGCAGTAATCTGACACACTGGACAGGAAGAGCAGTACAATTCCACTTCTTTAGTGATCCCAGGCCAATAAAACCTCTGGGTGATCCTCTCCCAGGTTTTTTCCGCTCCCAAATGTCCCCCAAGAATGTGCCCATGGGCCAGTTCCAAAACCATCTTGCGGTACGGTTTAGGCACTACCAGTTGCTCAATGGTGTCCTCTATACTCTGTGACACTCGATATAACAGGTCCCTTTCAATAATGAAGTAAGTGAGGGCAACCCTCTCGTCAGGGTTAACTAACTCCCCATCTATCTTCACTACATTCTCCCGGGCTCTTAGTAATGTGGGGTCCCTCAATTGCTCAGTGACAACATTTTCTCTGTGCACCTAGAGGTATTCAAACCCTATCGGCCGCTATTCCTCTTCTGAGGTAGCAGGCTCCTCCCTAGGGACTGGTGTTTCCCCTGCTAATACTGAGAATGGAAACTCAGGAGAATCCTCACAGTTATAGGTTTCTGGAGTAGATGGTTCAGACTCAGAAGAACCACCTACTGGGGAATCTGGGCAGTCCCAGAGTTCCCAGAATTTTGGGAAATCCCTTCCCACAATGGCGTCATGTGGCATTTTGGGAAATAAACTCACCTGGTGACACAAGTTACCGAGGGAGGTTTCAAAGGAAACCGTAGTCACCGGATATTCTCGAGTGTCCCCATGTACACAAACTACAGCCATTTTCCTAGGATGTAAGGTTTTTCCCACCACTAGATCACTTTTTACTAAGGTGATCAGGCTACCTGAATCCAACAATACCACAACATTTTTACCATCTAAGCACATTCTATATAAAGGTTTCTCATTTTCCTTTACTGCAGTGCATGTGGTTGCAAAAAGGGACTGTCGTCTCTCGGTTCAGAAAGTCACACTGCATGGGTTCATCACCCGCTGGGCAAACCGCTGCTACATGTCCCTCTTCCTGGCAACGGTAACAAATCAACCTTCTGGTCCTCTCCTGTGGGATGGATCTTCCAGGCCGCTCTCGCCAAACATTAGCAGTAGTCACGATAATTCCTCTAGTTGCTCCTTGGTCCCTCTCTCCACCCCCATCCCTTGATGCAGTCTTACCTATAGGTGGGGAGGGTCTGGTCTTGGGGTGAAAAGTCTGTGCGTCTCTGGTGGAAGAGGACAAACTCTCTGTTGTTAGGTACCTTTCGACCAGGTCTACAAGTTTGTCTGCGGTTTCTGGACCACCATGGTTCACCCATTTCTGCAGGGTGTTAGGAAGAGACCTAAGAAATTTGTCCATGACTACTCGCTCCAAAATTTTTGGTCCGGACAGAGTTTCTGGCTGCAGCCATTTCCTAGCCAAATGGATGAGGTCATACATCTGTGACCGAGGTGGCTTCCTCTGCTGATAACTCCAATTGTGGACCCGTTGAGCACGGACATCCAGGGTTACACCAAAACGTGCCAATATTTCCTTTTTTAATTGATCATAATTTTTTGCGTCTGCCAGCTTCAAATCAAAATATGTCTTTTGGGCTTCTCCAGATAATAGGGGGGCCACTAGTCCAGCCCACTGTTCTTTAGGCCAACTCTCTCTTTCCGCTGCTCTCTCAAATGTGGTCAGAAACATCTCAGGGTCCTCATCTGCAGTCATCTTTGGCAATAAGTGTCTTACCCGAAAAGTCGGTATGTTACTGGCCTGACTCCCAGACTCCCAGCCTCGGTCTGTTGTCTCTGAAGCTGTTTCACGATGGCCTCCATTTGCTGCTGGTGTCTCTGTTCCAAGCCTGCAATGCTCTCTCGTTGAGCTGCAAGGCTCTCTTGGTGAACCTGTTGTTGAGCTGCCATGCTCTCTTGGTGAGCCTGTTGTTGAGCTGCCTGAGCCTGTTGTTGAGCTGCCATGCTCTCTTGGTGAACCTGTTGTTGAGCTGCCATGCTCTCTTGGTGAGCCTGTTGTTGAGCTGCGTGAGCCTGTTGTTGAGCTGCAAGGCTCCGCTGCAAACCTGCATTCGTCTGCTGTTGATTTGCATTTGCTATAGCCAGCTGTTTCAGTATCTCCTCCATTTTGGGTTTACTTTAACTGCCCACGGCACTCCACCATGTGGAAGGGGTTAGCTCGGTAGCGGGGTGTGTGACCCCTTGGATGGGTTCACTACACAATGAATTTATACAGACAGGCAGTCAAAGACGGTTAAAAAAAAAGATTTTGGTTTGTTATTCCATCTTGCTTGAAACAAGTGCAAGCATCCAAACAGCATAAACAAAATCAAACATAAAATAAACCCTGGCCACTTGGGGCGTCTACCTTCAACACACAGGAACCTATCTAGGGAGTCTGGCACAGCCTAGTGCTGGGCAGACACTGCTGGTCATACAGCAGAAAAATAATAGTCTTTTGATTTTTATCACACAGAAAAATCAATCTCCACCTCACCTCCTCAGAAGACTTTCAGCTACTGCTCTCCTTATTCACAAAGCCTCAGGATGCAGCAAATCAGTGGTAATCCTCTGGATTACCTATAGAGGCCTTAATTGCCTCATTCTGAACAGCTGAAGTTTTCCAACGCCCTTAGACCCTTTCTGGATACTTTTGCAGCCGATGCCTAATAACAATTGGTGTATTGTCTAAACAAGGCAGAAATGTATATCCCGTCTGTGACAACACCCACAGATTTACCTGACTTCCTGTCACACATCCTATAATCCACTCCATTACAGTATATATAATGTTCAATGTGTGTGTTTCTGTAATATAATTGCCGGGGAAGAGAGCTCCGGCAGGTCACAGAAGCACAGAACATCGCTATAACAAAGGTTTTTGGCACAATTATATTGCAGAAACACACACATTGTACATTATATAATACTGTAAGGCCGCATACACACGGACGGTCAAAACCGATGAAAACGGACTGAAGGTCCGTTTCATCGGTCCAAACTGTCCCTGTGTGGGCCCCATCGGTCAGTTATCCTTCGGTCCAAAAATTTAGAACTTGCTTTAAAATTTAACCGATGGACGCCTAACCGATAGCTCAAAACCGCTGGTTAGTACGCAAAAGCATCGGTTAAAAACCTGCGCATGCCCAGAATCAAGTCGACGCATGCTTGGAAGCATTGAACTTCATTTTTCTCTGCACGTCGTTGTGTTTTACGTCACCGCGTTGGACTCGGACGTTTTTTTAACTGATGGTGTGTAGGCACATCAGACCATCAGTCAGCTTCATCGGTTAACCGTTGAGAACGGTCTGAAGGATGGACTGATCTTGTGTACAGGGCCTAATAGAGTGGATTATAGGATTTTACAAGCATTTTAATTCAGTTCGCACTGGGGATTCCTGTTAGGCAGGGGGAGAGAAGACAGCACATTACATGTTAAGACATACCCCTGAAATAAGCCCTACTGTGTCTTTTGTTGCCAAAATTAATATAAGACCCAGGCTTATTTTTGGGGAAACGCGGTAGTGACCACACACATTTTCTTGGCAACAAAACTTTTGATCGCCAGAAAATGGAAGACAAAGGATATCCCTAGCCTTGCGGAAGTAGTTACCCTAGTACAAACACACTATACATATGAGACTCTCCTCTCTCTCTCTCTCTTTCTATTTTCTCTCTCTCTCTCTCTCTCTCTCTCTCGGGAAACATACACACGCTAAATTACTAAACCTCTGGAATCTATGGATCCTCTGGTACACAAAGAAATACAACCATTGATAGTACCATATTGATTCACAGCCTTCTATTGATGCTCTCTCCCTCCTTCCTCTCCCTCTCCTCCCCCTCTACCCTCTCCCACCCTCCCTACACTTACCCCCTCCCATTCCTGCTTATATTTGTAGCGCTCCCCCCCTACTTTCAGTATGGGCGCTACACGAAAATAAGTGGGGAATGGGAGGCTTAGTTTTACTCCCATTCACAAATTTTACAAATTCAGGCTGCTGTCAATTCCAGAATTTGTCCTGTAGGTCAGTCTGCGCTCCAGGGGTACGTTGACACTCCTGGGCGGCAGTTGGCGCTAGAGGGATTCTGGCAGACCCACCTGCTTCCAGCAGCCAATCAGAGGAGTTCTTCCCTCGTTGGGCATGCTGGGGGGGGGATATATCTGTGGCAGCCGCTTTTGGCGGGCGCTGCTTGCGGGGCCCGAGCTCCAGGTGCGGTACCCACCTTCAGGGTACGCGCATCCATGGGCCCTGCCACCGTGTCCTGCCATGCTGAGGCCGTGTACCATGTGGAGCCTCCTCCTACTATTGAAAGGGGCCCCAGCGTCTCATTTAAAGACAAGGTTCAAATATTGCTACCGGGATTGGAGCCGGGGCTGACACAACTACCGTGACCGGGTTGTGTTGAAAAGCCCCGGTAAGGAAGACCAGACCTTTGCTGTAAGATCTACTACGTCAAAGGGGAATGTTGTTTGGTTGCCCGACCCCCGGTTCTATAAGTAGAACGTATGTGGACTTTGCATGATTTGTTAGCCCTACAAGAATATTGGACAACCATGCCCACTCTACCCTCTCCCACCCTCCCTACACTTACCCCCTCCCATTCCTGCTTATATTTGTAGCGCCCCCCCTACTTTCAGTACGGGCGCTACACGAAAGTTAGTGGGGAATGGGAGGCTTAGTTTTACTCCCATTCACAAATTATACAAATTAAGGCTGCTGTCAATTCCAAAATTTGTCCTGTAGGTCAGTCTGCACTCCAGGGGTACGTTGACACCCCTTGGCGGCAGTTGGCACTAGAGGGATTCTGGCAGACCCACCTGCTTCCAGCAGCCAATCAGAGGAGTTCTTCCCTCGTTGGGCATGCTGGGGGGGATATATCTGTGGCAGCCGCTTTTGGCGGGTGCTGCTTGCGGGGACCGAGTTTCAGGTGCGGTACCCACCTTCAGGGTACGCGCATCCATGAGCCCTGCCACCGTGTCCTGCCATGCTGAGGCCGTGTACCATGCGGAGCCTCCTCCTACTATTGAAAGGGGCCCCAGAAACTTGCTGGGTCCCTGCCTTCTGCTGAGAGGATCCTAGGCTGGGAGCTGTGCGATGGGGGATTGGCCCGGGAGAACCTAGAACTAGAGGTTGTCCAGGAGGCCCAGATGAACCATCGGGGATCTGGTCACCACACCGTATGACAGGTATGCTCAAGCTGTCAGTGGGTGACATCGATTGAACTGACTGGAAGGATTTGCTCAAACTGTTTTATCACAAATCCTAAATTGTCCGGCCTGTGGCAGAGGCCTTGAGTCAGGCCTGTGGCAGAGGTCTGTTTCCTCCCAGTGATTTGTAAGTGACGCTTCGGCTGCCAGGCCTGAGATAACTGCCTGTCCGGGGGCACTTTACCTACCCTGATTGGGGTGGCGACGAATTGAGCTACACCATTGCTGAGAGCAGGCTTGCTCTCTCTGAATATCCAAGGCCTGATACTAAAAGTTCCTCTACGCTCATCAACCTTCTCTGTCGTGTGTCATGTTGATGTTGGCCAGGTTGGGCCTTGGAATAAAGCATTGAAAACTAAATTGGTGTCTGGACACTTGCTCTTTACTTACACTCACATAAGTCGCCCCTAGACCAAGTCAAGAAGGTAACTTAGAAAGCCGATCCCAAAACTAATCAGCGGCTCCTTCGGGGGTGAGCGCTACATATTATTTTATATACATGCTGATATGGATATATCTTACTGCTGGCTTTGCCTATATTTGATTTTTCCACTGTTTATTTTACTTTAAACTGGAATTCACACACCATGTTCAGTGTGTACCTTTCACAGATCCAATTTCAGTAATATGTCATTTATATACTGTTTATTGCACTTCGCTTCTGTATTCGTGCAATTGTACTTTTAGAAAATTCAATAAAAGTATATTGAAAAAAAAAATTATGTAATGGGGGTCCTGTACCAGAAAAATAACACTTTAAATGCTGTCTCACTCTGCACCTGATATCTTGGATATTTTGGAAGTTGCGGTGCATTTTTTAGCCCACTGTTGGAGGGAAATTGGTTGTTGCATAATTTTAGTCCATTTGCGCATGTAGAAGTGGGAGTCTATAGAGATTGGAAGGGTCTCCTGAAGCAATTGGTAAAGAGCAGATATTAGTCGTGTTTGGTGGGGGCCCTGGGAAGGGTAAGGAACGGGGAGAGAGTTGATAAATAGTGGGTTATTTGAAAGTAGAAATATGACATATGTTTTGGAAACTGATATTTAGTTTGAAGGTCTGCAAAAGGGCGAAATTTATGCGTGACCGGGTGTACAAAATGGCAAAATTGGAACAGACCAGCCTGTGCCCAAGGGAACATTCGGGAATGGGATAGGCTATCGGGAATTAAGGGATTAAGGATTACTTTAGAGAGAGGGGGGCACAAGGAAGAGAGGGAGAATTTGGTGTGACATGAGCGCCATATTCTCATTGAAAACAACATAGGGCCCAAACAGAGGCTATGGAGTTTAGGGTCTGAAAATAATGCAGCAAGACAAGGGAGCAGGGATGAGCCGTAAACAAAGAACCCATCTCTATCTCCGTCCACAGCCTTAAACTGGACAAGACACCACTGCACGGAGGTGGGAGACCAGGTAATATTTGTAAATGTCCGGGGCTCCCAAACCTCCATGGCTTCTACATGCACTTTAATTTTAATTTCTAGATTAAAGCCAGCCTGGTCTCTCCATTTTAAACTGTGGCCCACTAAAGCTGCTTACATAGTAAACATGAATTCTATTCAATATTTCTGGCTATTGTCTTTGAAATAATAATTTTCATTTTTATGTTTATTCCATGGTAAAGCCTGCTTGGCCCCTCTTTCATAAATTGCAGCCTAACGTACAATGCCCAATGTTTTTAGCTATTGCTTGTGAAATAATACACTCTATTTTTTTATTCCTTAATACAATCTGCCTGGTCCCTTTTTCTTAATGTGATACTAAACACACACTCTTTCACTTGCATTGTCTCTTCTATTTATGTGAAGAGCAAAAGCATGGTGTGAGCGGGTTTCTGCCAATCACAGGCTGTGTCACACCCCTCCAGCCTTTGTGTCTTAGATTAATAGGGAAGAGAAGCCACCATTAATCTACATGTAAAATCCCACAACATTGAGTTTAGCCGGTTAGTGGACATGGAGGAGGGAGGGAGGGAGAGAGCTGTCATTTACCACTGCTGTCAACAATCACTGTGTGATAGGAAGGAAATGCTTAACATAGAAACTCACGAAGAACTGAGCATGTGTTGCTACAGTTGCCACAACAGATGAAAACCCCTAGCTGAATTGGGGACATGAACAGAAGATGGCGATAGAGAGAAGCAGGATCAACCAGGTTTTTTGCAGAATGCAGAAAATTAATCTTAGCGACCAAGTGAAAATGAACAGCATGTAATACACCATTTATTGATAGTTTCTTATGATGTGGTTTAGTGTAAGAGAAATTCAGTTAACCAACGCACATTGGCACTAATGCGTGGGCACACTAGTGCGTGCACAAAAAAATATGCATTTGCGCATGAGCGCAAGCATGCACACATGCGCTCACACATGCATGCACTGGTGTCAAACAGCCTATTTGAACCAAGCAATGACATGAACACATTGCTGAGTTGGCTTTTAGCTTGTTCCGTTTGCCTGTGCCCTGATCTGCTTCCTTGCTACCTGTGTTTGATCCAGCTTGATCTCAACCCTCCTCTGGACTTCCATCTGCCTACCTGTGACCTCGGCCTGTGTTTGACCCTGCTCCTGTCTCATGCTCTTGTACCTTGCTGCCCGATTGTGTACTAGCTCCGGCGTGTCTCCTGTGCCTGCTTTAATCTCATGTTCCTGTACCTACATTGCCCGGCTGTTGTTGACTCCTTGGCTTATGTTCCAACTACACTCTTGCCTACTGATCCAGTGTCACGGAGTTCCCATTCCAGGTGCCTGTCTGGTGATCTACAGTCATCAAGCCTCAGCTGGTGTCAGCTGGTGTCACCTGCTATACCAGCCCTCTTGCCACTCTGTGTCCTACACTCCCTGTCATCTGTACCAGGGGTGTACACACCATCAGACCAAAATCCCCACGGACAGAGAACACGGTGACGTGGCGGTGAAAGTGATGCGGCGACGTGCGCAAACCAGGAAGTTTAATGCTTCCACGCATGCGTCAAATCAATTCGACGCATGCGCGGGATTGTTGTCCGCTGGTTAGACGTACTAACCAGCGGACATGTCCGACGAACAGGTTTCCAGCGGCAAAGTTTCTAAGCATGCTAAGAAACTTTTGTCCGCTGGAAAACGGTCCGCTGGAAAAATGTCTGCTGGAAAACGGTCCGACAGGCCGTACACACGACCGAACATGTCCGCGGACCAGTTTCATCGGACATGTTCGGTCGTGTGTACGGGGCCTCGGGGTTAAAAAATATGCACTTCACATTTAAAGTCACTTTTCATAAACTGCAAGCTTTTTTACTCACCCTGAGATTTTGTTTTCTTAAAGGGGTTGTAAAGGTAAAAACAATTTTCCTAAATAGCTTCCTTTACCTTAGTGCAGTCCTCTTTCACTTACCTTATCCTTTGATTTTGCTTTTAATAATGTCCTTATTTCTTCTGAAAAATCCTCACTTCCTGTTCTTCTGTCTGTAACTCCACACAGTAATACGAGGCTTTCTCCCTGGTGTGGAGTGTCATGCTCGACCCCTCCCCTGGAATACAGGAGAGTCAGGACGCCCACTAACACACAGCTCTTTTCTCTATCTGCAACGTAGAGAGCGTCCATTTCAATCAATTATTCAAATATTGCACTTACAATAATAAAAAGGTAAAATTGCTCATCACAATATTACAAGATGTCCACTTGCTCATCACTCTGATGGCGTGACGTCACAGGCTCAGCTCCTCCCCTAATATAGGCTGCAGCCTACAGAAGTGGGAACACAATCCTCCATGCTCCTCCATCTGACATTTCTTAAATAGCTAAGAGGCAGAGTCACCCGATCACTTGAGTGGGTGACCATGCCCCCTTATGATGTCACTGACTGGGGCATGCTAGCGCAATGATGTCACAAGGGGCAGGGTCACACATTGAATTTATCGGGGGACTCTGCCCCTTAGCTATTTAAGAAGTGTCAGCCGGAGGAACAGGCAGTCGACGAGAGCCTTTGACGAGGCAAGAGGAATTTTTTCTTTCCTCAGGTCCGGCGGGCATCGTGTTTGATGATAGATCTACATCGGGGGAAATTGTTTTTGATTTTAGATTTTTGAAGGACTTGTCAAAAACTTGTGTTGTGTCTTTATTCACTTTTTTTTACAATTTATTGGTGAATGGGTAGGGGTACTATGTACCCCATACTATATCTTCCATAGGGGAGGGCCAGGATCTCGGGGTCCCTTTTCTAAAGGGAGCTTCCAGATTCCCATACGCCCCCTGCCCACAGACTTCCACAATCACTTGCTAGGGCTGTGGGGAAGAGGTCCTTGTCCCCATCAACATGTTGACAAGGTGCTTTGGGGCAGGGGACCTCCCCATGTTGCGGGCATGTAGCCTGGTATGATTCAGGAGGGGGTGCTTGCTCGTCCCAACCCCTTCTTTCCCGGCCTGCTGGGCTGCATGCTCAGATAAGAGTCTAGTATTGATTTTGGGGGGACCCCCACTCCATTTTTAAAAAAATGGCATGGGGTTCTTAAAATCCATACCAGACACTAAGGGGTCCTAATGGATTGGGGGAACCCCACGCTGTTTTTATTTTTTTCTGAAGTTTCTATTGCCGGCATTCTCTTGTTTACATTTCAGCTCTCAGCAGGGAAGCCTGCTGACAGATGATTAGTCATAGGTTGTTAAAGACGTGGCAGCCAACTTCCCGACAAAAAAACTGCCAGCAATGAAATTGAAATCAGCTCTCTTTTTTCTCGTCGTGTTTCCCAGCAGTTTTTTTCTCGTCGGGAAAAACGGTCGTGTGTATGCTTTTCCGAGGGGAAAAAAACGGACATGCTCAGAATCAAGTATGCAGCCCAAAAGCAGTCCAAAGGGTGGCGCCATTTGAAAGGAACTTCCCCTTTATTGTCCCGTCGTACGTGTTGTACGTGTTGTACGTCACCGCGCTTTGGTCGGATGTATTTTTGCATTAACGTGTGTATGCAAGTCAGGCTGGAGAGGAATCACGTCGGAAAAAAATTTGTTTTTTTTCCTGCCGAGAAAAATGGTCGTGTGTACGAGGCATTAAAGTCTGCAAAAGACCTGAGACTGGGGCAGAGGTTCACCTTCCAGCAGGACATTGACCCTAAACATACGGCCAGAGTTACAATGGAATGGTAGAGCATATTCATGTGTTAGAATGGCCCAGTCAAAATCCAGACCTAAATCCAATTGAGAATCTGTGGCAAGACTTAAAAATTGCTGTTCACAGACGCTCTCCATCCAATCTGACAGAGCTTGAGCTATTTTGCAAAGAAGAATGGGCAACATTTTTACTCGCTAGATGTGCAAATCTGGTAGAGACATACCCAAAAAGACTTGCAGCTGTAATTGCAGCAAAAGGTAGTTCTACGAAGTATTGACTCAGGGGGGGCTGAATACAAATGCAAACCACACTTTTCAGATATTTATTTGTAAATAATTTTGAAAAACATTTATCATTTTCCTCCCACTTCACAATTATGTGCCACTTTGTGTTGGTCTCTCACATGAAATACATTTACATTTTTGGTTGTAACATGATGTGGAAAATTTCAAGGGGTTTGAATACATTTTCAAGGCATATTATCTTAAAAACAATATTTTGTTCCATATAAAACTACTTTGTATGGTTATACAGTTTTGTATTGCATATATACAGATATATGCAATACAAAACTTTATAACCATACAAAGTAGTTTAATATGGAACAAAATATTGATTTTAAGATAATGTGTTAATAAGTGTCAGGATCAGAGGGGTAAACAGGTGGCTTGGAGACAGTTTGATCAACTTAAAATACACTTCATTTAGCATAAAACAAAAAAAATCTGTGGTGGCTGGTGCTCAATTTTTTTTGTTGGGGGGGGGGGGGGTGCAAAGAAACTGAAAATTGCAGCCTCACTGTGCCCATCAAATACAATTGGAAAAAAAAATTGTATACAAATAAAAAAGTGAAAAATACTGTAATGTCCAAATGTGTCACTGCTCAATTAAGAGACAAGAAGTGACACATTTGGACATTATTTAACACTTTTTTTAATACTGTTTTGTGGGGATCACACTGGAAGGCACTGGGAAATGCCTGCAGTGAGTCGCTAGGGAAATGGAGTTCCAGCTAAACATATCCTAAGTCTTGCCATACATTATACAATTTTCTTGTGCAACTTTCCTTTAGATTTACCAAAACCATAGAATGTGAGGTCAAACTTAAACACTTTCAATTTGTATGCAATCAGACAGGCCCTTGCACTACATAGCTGAGGGTAAATCTAAAGAACATTGAATAAGAAAATTGTATGGTGTATGGCCAGCTTAAGAATCTCAGGGTCACCAGGAATCTCTTACAATGTTAGAACACTAGGAATCTTGGGGTCAATTAAAACTCTTTTCACAAAGACAGGAACACTAGGAAGCACTGGAGAAATCTAAGAATCAACCCCACTAGAAAAGACTGGGGAAAATAGGACATTTCTGGAGTGGGGAACGTCAGAGACATAGCAGTAGGAACACTAGCTGTTCCTCAGGCCAGCTTAAATAGAAAGGGAGATGGTCAGGCTGGGCTAGGTGCAGGGTTGGACTGGCCATCGGGACTACCGGGAGTTTCCCGGTGGGCCGATGGCTCAGTGGGCCAGTTGTCACTCAGGGGCGTCGGGAGGGGGTGGCTAAAGCCCCGAATGGGTCCCCAAAAAGCCCGGAGTCCGCCCTGAGTGTAAACATCCAGACCAGTGATGATTGGTGGGCAAGCGGGGGCGTGCGGCCGCAGTGAGAGTGGAGCTGTCAAAACGATGTCGGGGATGGGCGGGGCCAATATGCGGGGGCACCCCCATCATCAGTGCTTAGATGTGACGGCTCCACTCTCACTGCAGCAGCAAGCCCGATACCAATGTGCGGGGCTCCTTTCCTCCAGTACATAGCAAACACTGCCTGTATACACTCTGACAGTTAGAATGTATACAGGCAGTGTTTGCTATGTACTGGACGAAGGGGGCCCCGCACATCGGTATCGGGTCATGCGGCTGCAGAGTCTGACTGCTGGCTGGCAGGGGTGGACTGGGACAAAAATTTGGCCCTGGACTTCATCCAGACCGGCCCACTTAATTTTTGCACACACACAAAAACTATACGCAATTGTCGGCGGTAAAAATAGCGGCGTTTTACCGCCGACGCTATGGGCGGCTCAGTGTGAAAGGGTCTAATAAATCAGTTACTATGACCAGCGGCAGTGCATTTACCCCCCCCCCCCCGCTGCATATTAAAAAAAAAAATCAGACACATACACTGACCCCCCTCCTGAAACAAACACTGCCCCCCCCCCTCCTTACACAAACACTGACCCCCCCTCCTTACACAAACACTGCCCCCCCCCTTAGACAATCACTGACCCCCCTCCTTACACAAACACTGACCCCCCCCTCCTCACACAAACACTGACCCCCCCTCCTTACACAAACACTGACCCCCCTCCTTACACAAACACTGACCCCCCCTCCTTACACAAACACTGACCCCCCCCCTCCTCACACAAACACTGACCCCCCTCCTTACACAAACACTGACCCCCCCCCTCCTTACACAAACACTGACCCCCCCCCCTCCTCACACAAACACTGACCCCCCCTCCTTACACAAACACTGACCCCCCTCCTTACACAAACACTGACCCCCCCTCCTTACACAAACACTGACCCCCCCCCTCCTCACACAAACACTGACCCCCCTCCTTACACAAACACTGACCCCCCCCTCCTTACACAAACACTGACCCCCCTCCTTACACAAACACTGACCCCCCTCCTTACACAAACACTGACCCCCCCTCCTTACACAAACACTGACCCCCCCCCTCCTCACACAAACACTGACCCCCCTCTTTACACAAACACTGACCCCCCTCCTTACACAAACACTGCCCCCCCCTCCTTACACAAACACTGACCCCCCCCCCTCCTCACACAAACACTGACCCCCCTCCTTACACAAACACTGACCCCCCCTCCTTACACAAACACTGACCCCCCCCTCCTTACACAAACACTGACCCCCCCTCCTTACACAAACACTGACCCCCCCTCCTTACACAAACACTGACCCCCCTCCTTACACAAACACTGACCCCCCCCCTCCTTACACAAACACTGACCCCCCTCCTTACACAAACACTGACCCCCCTCCTTACACAAACACTGACCCCCCTCCTTACACAAACACTGACCCCCCCTTCTTACACAAACACTGCCCCCCCCCCTCCTTACACAAACACTGACCCCCCCTTTCTTACACAAACACTGACCCCCCCCTCCTTACACAAACACTGACCCCCCCTCCTTACACAAACACTGACCCCCCCCCTCCTTACACAAACACTGACCCCCTCCTTACACAAACACTGACCCCCCCCCTCCTTACACAAACACTGACCCCCCCTCCTTACACAAACACTGACCCCCCCTCCTTACACAAACACTGACCCCCCCCTCCTTACACAAACACTGACCCCCCCCCCTCCTTACACAAACACTGACCCCCCCCCCTCCTCACACAAACACTGACCCCCCTCCTCACACAAACACTGACCCCCCTCCCCTCCTCACACAAACACTGACCCCCCTCCTTACACAAACACTGACCCCCCTCCCCTCCTCACACAAACACTGACCCCCCCCCCTCCTTACACAAACACTGACCCCCCCCTCCTCACACAAACACTGACCCCCCTCCTCACACAAACACTGACCCCCCTCCCCTCCTCACACAAACACTGACCCCCCTCCTTACACAAACACTGACCCCCCCTCCTTACACAGACACTGACCCCCCTCCCCTCCTCACACAAACACTGACCCCCTTCCCCTCCTTACACAAACACTGACCCCCCCCTCCTTACACAGACACTGACCCCCCTCCCCTCCTTACACAGTCCCCTTCTTTTTGGTATCCTTTGCAACAAAACACAGCTCCCTTTATGTCAGTGCCCCCTCCCTTACCTTACACAGCAGGGAGAAGACACTCAGAGGATGCGAAGCGTCCAAGCAGAAGGCGGGAGCTGTTCAACTTTTACAGACAGACGATTGGTTGCTAGGACTGCCCCTAGCAACCAATCGCAGGCTTTTTAACTTTTTAACAGCAACTTCTGCTCGGACAGTCTTCTATTGTATGGATGAGAGCGGCTGTGGGGGGGAAGGAGGAGGAGTTACACGGGAGAGGACACACAGGCAGGATGTTCAACGGGTTCACTGTTGTCACCCTGCACAGTGCACTCCACCCTACTTGCAGTAGTGGCAACGGGTGCGGCCACCACCTTCCTCCCCAGCCAGCAGTCAGACTCTGCAGCCGCATGACCCGATACCGATGTGCGGGGCCCCCTTCGTCCAGTACATAGCAAACACTGCCTGTATACATTCTAACTGTCAGAGTGTATACAGGCAGTGTTTGCTATGTACTGGAGGAAAGGAGCCCCGCACATTGGTATCGGGCTTGCTGCTGCAGTGAGAGTGGAGCCGTCACATCTAAGCACTGATGATGGGGGTGCCCCCGCATATTGGCCCCGCCCATCCCCGACATCGTTTTGACAGCTCCACTCTCACTGCGGCCGCACGCCCCCGCTTGCCCACCAATCATCACTGGTCTGGATGTTTACACTCAGGGCGGACTCCGGGCTTTTTGGGGACCCATTCGGGGCTTTAGCCACCCCCTCCCGACGCCCCTGAGTGACAACTGGCCCACTGAGCCATCGGCCCACCGGGAAACTCCCGGTAGTCCCGATGGCCAGTCCAACCCTGCTGGCTGGGGAGGAAGGTGGTGGCCGCACCCGTTGCCACTACTGCAAGTAGGGTGGAGTGCACTGTGCAGGGTGACAACAGTGAACCCGTTGAACATCCTGCCTGTGTGTCCTCTCCCGTGTAACTCCTCCTCCTTCCCCCCCACAGCCGCTCTCATCCATACAATAGAAGACTGTCCGAGCAGAAGTTGCTGTTAAAAAGTTAAAAAGCCTGCGATTGGTTGCTAGGGGCAGTCCTAGCAACCAATCGTCTGTCTGTAAAAGTTGAACAGCTCCCGCCTTCTGCTTGGACGCTTCGCATCCTCTGAGTGTCTTCTCCCTGCTGTGTAAGGTAAGGGAGGGGGCACTGACATAAAGGGAGCTGTGTTTTGTTGCAAAGGATACCAAAAAGAAGGGGACTGTGTAAGGAGGGGAGGGGGGTCAGTGTCTGTGTAAGGAGGGGGGGGTCAGTGTTTGTGTAAGGAGGGGAAGGGGGTCAGTGTTTGTGTGAGGAGGGGAGGGGGGTCAGTGTCTGTGTAAGGAGGGGGGGTCAGTGTTTGTGTAAGGAGGGGGGTCAGTGTTTGTGTGAGGAGGGGAGGGGGGTCAGTGTTTGTGTGAGGAGGGGGGTCAGTGTTTGTGTGAGGAGGGGGGGGGCAGTGTTTGTGTAAGGAGGGGGGGGGGGTCAGTGTTTGTGTGAGGAGGGGAGGGGGGTCAGTGTTTGTGTAAGGAGGGGGGTCAGTGTTTGTGTGAGGAGGGGAGGGGGGTCAGTGTTTGTGTGAGGAGGGGGGTCAGTGTTTGTGTGAGGAGGGGGGGGGGTCAGTGTTTGTGTAAGGAGGGGGGGGGGTCAGTGTTTGTGTAAGGAGGGGGGGGTCAGTGTTTGTGTAAGGAGGGGGGGGTCAGTGTTTGTGTAAGGAGGGGGGGTCAGTGTTTGTGTAAGGAGGGGGGGGTCAGTGTTTGTGTAAGGAGGGGGGGTCAGTGTTTGTGTAAGGAGGGGGGTCAGTGTTTGTGTAAGGAGGGGGGGGGGGTCAGTGTTTGTGTAAGGAGGGGGGGTCAGTGTTTGTGTAAGGAGGGGGGGGTCAGTGTTTGTGTAAGAAAGGGGGGGTCAGTGTTTGTGTAAGGAGGGGGGGGGACAGTGTTTGTGTAAGGAGGGGGGGTCAGTGTTTGTGTAAGGAGGGGGGTCAGTGTTTGTGTAAGGAGGGGGGTCAGTGTTTGTGTAAGGAGGGGGGTCAGTGTTTGTGTAAGGAGGGGGGGGTCAGTGTTTGTGTAAGGAGGGGGGGGTCAGTGTTTGTATAAGGAGGGGGGGGTCAGTGTTTGTGTAAGGAGGGGGGGTCAGTGTTTGTGTAAGGAGGGGGGGGTCAGTGTTTGTGTAAGGAGGGGGGGTCAGTGTTTGTGTAAGGAGGGGGGTCAGTGTTTGTGTGAGGAGGGGGGGGGGGGTCAGTGTTTGTGTAAGGAGGGGGGGGTCAGTGTTTGTGTAAGGAGGGGGGTCAGTGTTTGTGTAAGGAGGGGGGTCAGTGTTTGTGTGAGGAGGGGGGGTCAGTGTTTGTGTAAGGAGGGGGGGTCAGTGTTTGTGTAAGGAGGGGGGTCAGTGTTTGTGTAAGGAGGGGGGTCAGTGTTTGTGTAAGGAGGGGGGGGGTCAGTGTTTGTGTAAGGAGGGGGGTCAGTGTTTGTGTGAGGAGGGGGGGGGTCAGTGTTTGTGTAAGGAGGGGGGGTCAGTGTTTGTGTAAGGAGGGGGTTCAGTGTTTGTGTAAGGAGGGGGGGTCAGTGTTTGTGTGAGGAGGGGGGGGTCAGTGTTTGTGTAAGGAGGGGGGTCAGTGTTTGTCTAAGGGGGGGGGGCAGTGTTTGTGTAAGGAGGGGGGGTCAGTGTTTGTGTAAGGAGGGGGGGGGCAGTGTTTGTTTCAGGAGGGGGGTCAGTGTATGTGTCTGATTTTTTTTTTTAATATGCAGCGGGGGGGGGGGGGTAAATGCACTGCCGCTGGTCATAGTAACTGATTTATTAGACCCTTTCACACTGAGCCGCCCATAGCGTCGGCGGTAAAACGCCGCTATTTTTACCGCCGACAATTGCGTATAGTTTTTGTGTGTGTGCAAAAATTAAGTGGGCCGGTCTGGATGAAGTCCAGGGCCAAATTTTTGTCCCAGTCCAGCCCTGGCTAGGTGTGTAGCTAATTGAATCAAGCGCAGGTGAATACCAGCCTTGAACAGGCAACAGCAGAACCTTGTAGCTAAGGTGTACGTTTATCAAACATTGATAATTTATTTCATTTCACTTCTCAGAAAAAAATCTTCTCCTCTGGCACCCTGTTTATGAAGCGGAGAACATTTGTTCTCAGGAGGAGATGAGAGGAGAAGTTTTTCCTCTGAGAACACCTGAGATCTGAGTAGAAGGGGGAGGGGTTGCCTGTGATCTCCTGAGACACCTGTGTGATTACAGAGCAGCTGACTTTTAAAATTGAAAGTTAAAAAGGCTGTGTTATTACATGAAAATAATAAGCGCTTTTTTAACTCAGTTTTTTTACACACATTGTGGCACATTCTTTAAATGTGTGTTTTGGCCCTTTTTAATTGCTAATTGTGGCATTATTTATGCATATTTTGGCGTTTTTTTTAACATGCCGTATTTTTTTAACACACATCTAGCCATAGGTTTTTTTATTGGGCATTTTGGCGCTTTTTTTAAACACACATTTTGGCCCTTTAGCACACATTTTGGCACAGGTTATTTTAAGATGCATTTTGGTGTGGTTTGTAATGCACACTTTGGCGCTTCTTTTAGCGTATAGTTTGACACCTTTTTAATGTGCATTTTGATTTGCTTTTTATGCGTATTTTGGCAAACCGCACACTTGCTAGCCACTTTTGGGATGCCATTAACAATTAATGACACCGCAAGCATATCATGCATTTTGCATGTGTTTCTGGAACGCACTCCAAAACGCAGGTAAAGAAATAAGCCAAAATACATGTTAAAAAAAGCACCAAAATGTACATAAAAATTTGCTAAAATGCATTTTAAAAAACAAGCCAAAATGTTTGTTGAAAAAAACAGCAAAAAGTGTATCAAAAACAGTACATAAAAAAGGCCCAATTGAATTTTTTTTGGGCATGGAGCATTGTGCATTTTTTCAATGCGCATTTTGGCAAGTTGCTAGAGTATTTGTCAAATGAGAAAATGTGTGGCAAAATGCATGTTTGCTAACTGCATTTGGGGTGCCATTAACAATGAATGGCACCCAAAAACGCATTGCGCATTTTAACAGATTTTTTTAGAAATTTGGAATTATGGAAAGAATTGCACAATTCTGCCATCAATTATGCATTGCTCAGATGTGAATGGGTCCTAAAAGAAAATACATTGGGGCAGATCCACAGAGCAAGTACGCCGGCGTATCTACTGATACGCCGGCGTACTTTCAAATTTCCCGCGTCGTATCTTTAGTTTGAATCCTCAAACCAAGATACGACGGCATCTGGGTAAGATCCGACAGGCGTACGGCTTTGTACGCCTTTGGATCTTAGATGCAACACTTCGGCGCCCGCTGGGTGGAGTTTGGGTCGTTTTCCGCATCGCTAATGCAAATTAGCGATTAACGACGATCCACGAACGTATGCGCGGCCGTCGCATTTTCTAACATCGTCTGTAGTCGGCTTTTTCCGGTGTATAGTTAAAGCTGGTATTTTGCGGCGTATAGATAGACTTGCCATGTTAAGTATGGCCGTCGTTCCTGCGTCGAAATTTGAAATTTTAATTTTTTTTGCATAAGTCGTCCGTGAATAGGGATGGACGTAACTCACGTCTAAGTTAAAAAAATTACGTCCTAGCGACGTCATTTAGCGCAATGCACGGCGGGAAATTTCGGGACGATGCATGCACAGTTCATTCGGCGCGGGGACGCGCTTCATTTAAATGAATCACGCCCCCTAATCGCTGATTTGAATTCCGCCACCAGAAATACACTACGCCGCCATAACTTACGGCGCAAAATTGTTGAGGATTCGAAATTCCGCCAGGTAAGGTACGGCGGCGTAGCGTATCTCTGATGCGCTGCGCGGATGTAATTCTCTCTGGATCTGGCCCATTATAACTATACTGTGTATGTGTGTGTAATATATATATATATATATAATCACCTATATACATAAATAAACATATATAGTTATTATTTATATCAATCTTTAAGCTTGCTTTTGCTGATATTAGGAGGAAAGAAACCTCCTTCTTCACATCACAGCAGCTTCTCACCCATATTCTCAACCTCTGCCCAGGTTCACACTAGGTACGATTTGGTACGATTTGAGATGCGATTTCACATGTCAAATCGCATCTCAAATCGGCGGCATTTGCCGGCAATTGACGGCAATGGCACCGTCCTAATTGGTGCGATGCCGCATCTGCGGCGCTGCACCGATTTCAAAAAAGTAGTTCCTGTACTACTTTTTGCGATTTCTGGCCGCGATTTACATTGACATCTGCACAGATGTCTCTTAAATCGCAGCAAAACCGCAGCTGCGAAATCGCGGTAAAATCGTGATTTTACCGCGATTTTGAATTCGCAGCTGTGTAAACCTAGCCTCTGAGCTGGAGAATCTGGGACAGAGATATTTTACAGAGATAGTCAGTGAGATCCTCAGATCTCACCTTCATAAACTGGTCATCTGTGTAAGAGTGAATGACAGAAGGGTGTGTCTTGTGATGAGAAGTGAAAAACATGTTCTGCACTCCTCATCTCAGCTTCATAAACTGGCACACCTGAGAGATCAGCCATGATCATCAGGATCTCAGCTCTTCTCTGTTTGATAAACGTACACCTTAACCACTTGACGCCTGCTCTATAGTCGAATGACGACTACAGCACGGACCCCAAACGCCGGGAGAACGTCAATAGACGTCCTGCAGGGCACGCGCTGTGATCGCCCGAGTCACTGAGACTCGGATGATCACAGTACACAGATCCCAGTAAGGGCCGATCCCGGCTCCTTACCACGTGATCAGCTGTCAGCCAATGACAGCTGATCATGTGATGTAAACAAAAGCCGGTAATCTTTTTTATTTTTCCTCACACTGACAGCGTGAGGAGAAAAAAAAAGCTGATCACCGGCTTATTTGTAAGGGACATCGGTCATGAAGAGGAAGAGGCAATTCTGCCTCATGTGCCCACCAGTACCCCCTGGCAGTGCCACCTGCCATTACCACCTGCAAGTGCCCACAGTGCCCACCGGTGCCACCTATCAATGCCCATGAGTGCCACCTATCAATGGTGCCAAACAGTGCCTCATCAGTGCCACCTAGCAGTGCTGCCTATCGGTAACTTATCAGTGCCCATCACTGCCACCCATCAATGCCCATCACTGCCACCCATCAGTGCCCATCACTGCCAGCTATCAGTGCCACCCACCAATGCCACCTATTAGTGCCACTTCTTAGTGCCCTCCAGTGCCACCTATCAATGCCCTTCAGTGCCACCCATCAGTGCCACCCATCAGTGCCGCCTATTAGTGCCCACCAGTGCGGCCTCATCGGTGCCCACCAGTGCCGCATCATCGTGCCCACCAGTGCCGCATCATCAGTGCCATCCAGTGCCGCCCCATTGGTGCCCACCAGTGCAGCCCATCAGTGCCCATCAGTGCAGCCTCATCAGCGTACATCAATGAAGGAGAAAAATTACCTGTTTGCAAAATGTTATAACAAAATAAAAAATATATAATAATTTTAAAAAATATGTTGTATGACCGCGCAATTGTCATTCAAAGTGCATCAGCGCTGAAAGCTGAAAATTGGTCTGGGAAGGAAGGGGGTTTAAGTGCCCAGTAAGCAAGTGGTTAAGGCCCCTTTCACACATGCAGTTCCTTTGATCAGTTCAGTCACTTTTTTCAAAGAGAAAACGGATGAAGTTTACATCAGTTTTTCATCCATTTTTAATCAGTTTTTTACATCTGCCTGCTGGAGTCCTTAATCACTTGAGGCCTGGAGTCATTTTTTTCATGCAAAAAGAGGGCGTTCGTCCATTTACATCTATTTTTCTCCCGATCCGTTTTTTATTTAATGGATGAAAAATAGGGCTTTCTTCCGTTAAAAAAAACGGATGTTGACGGAAGCGGATGAAAATAGATGATCATCCGTTGTCATTCGTTTTTACATAGAAATGTATTGATGTCTGTTTTTCATCCGTCAACAGATGAAAAACGGACGAACGGCCGTATGTGTGAAAGGGACCTAAAGCTGTGGAACTACATAGTACAAGCATGTCTGCTAATCTTTGGGAATAGAGGTGAAAAATATTCAGCTAAGGCTGGCCATACATTACACAATTTTCTTGTGCAACCTTTCTTTAGATTTACCAACACCTTATAATATGAGGTCACACCTAAACACTTTAAATTTGTATGCAATCAGAAAGGCCCTTTCACTACATAGTTGAAGGTAAATCTAAAGGAAATTAAATAATAAAATTGTTTAGGGAGTGTATGGCCAGCGAAAGCTGACACTTCCCCATAAGGGGCAAAGGAGGAACAAACCAAATTATTAAATAGTAGGGATGAGCTCCGGCGTGTTCGCACAGTCCACATGCAGAGCCCACCAGGAAGTCTGCACGGCGCTGCGCTAATCACAGGCAGGGAGACATTGTCCCAATGCTCGGCTGCAGAGATCGGGAAATGTCTCCCTGCCTGTGGTTAGCGCAGCGCCGTGTAGACTTTCTGGTGGGCTCTAAATGTGGACTGTGCGAACACGCAGGAGCTCATCCCTATTAAATAGCAACACCTTCAAGTATTTAAAAAAATGCACAGATTGTATGGACTTTCCATTAATGATTAGACAGGACTCTTCAAGAGAAAATGCAGTCTAAAAAGTTTATTCAAGCATTGATAATAGCAACTGTCAACCTGAAAATTATTTTCTTTTTCCCTGCTGCCAATTGCTTTGCCCTCACAACTAAGGGCACAAACAACATTTTCCGAGCCTATAATTTTCAGCGTAATCTATGCCCAATTCCTGACACACGCCTGAACTCTTTGAGTTGCCAGAACACCTCTCATCTGCACCCCTAGCATGAAATATCATATTGTCAAAGCTGCTGTTAATAGAACACTTAGAGTGATGGAAGATTTTAATTCATGTAATCTATTCATTTCCCTTATGTCATTTCATCGGTGAGTACATGCTTTACTTCCAGTAGCCCCATTATTATGTTTTGGCCCTTATGATGACAGAGTTGTGTATTTACATTAGGAGTATCTACACCTATAGTTGCATGGCTTCTAATAATGTCTAATTATTCTAGGGGCATTAGAAGCCGCCACAAGTTTAGCAAGAGTGTGGAAAACAAGGCTTCAAGCTTTGTGTACAGGCGCAGCTGTATCCTGAAGACCACTATAATTTAATGGTTTCACCCAGAGCTTTTTTTCCTCAGAAAATAGGTGCAGGAACTCAACCGCGACCCCGTTCAGATTTCAAAAATGGTAGAAGGGTCTTAAAGGGGCATTAAATACCAGGATTGCATTACATACAGAGTGCAGAGTTCAGGGGGTTACACACAGAGGGCCAGATCCACGTAGATCGGCGTCATTTTAAGCAGGCGTAGCATATCGTAGTTACACTATGCCGCCGCTACTTTGAGAGGCAAGTGCTGTATTCACAAAGCACTTGCGTCTAAAGTTACGGCGGCGTAGCGTAAATGTGTCGGCGTAAGGGCGCGGAATTCAAATGACAAAGATGTGGGCGTGTTTTATGTTAATTCTACTTCTACCCCACGTAAAGTAAGTTTTTTTTGAACGGCGCATGCACCGTCCGTAGGGGTATCCAAGTGCGCATGCTCGAAATCACGTCGCAAATAGTCAATGCTTTCAACGTGAACGTAATTTACGCAAAGCCCTATTCGCTAACGTTTTACGCAAACAACGAAAAATTTTACGCTGGCCCGACGTCCATACTTAACATTGTGTACGCCTCATAGAGCAGGGGTAACGTTACGCCGAAAAAAGCCTTACATAAACAACGTAAAAAAATGCACTGGGCGGACGTATGTTTGTGGATCGCCGTATCTAGCTCATTTGCATACTCTACGCGGAAATCAACGGAAGCGCCACCTAGCGGCCAGCATAAATATGTACCTAAGATCCAACGGCGTACTAAGACGTACGTCAGTCGGATCTAGCCCAGCTTCAGGCGTATCTTGTTTTGTGGATACAAAACAAAGATACGCCGGAGCAACCTAGAAGTTACGCAGCGCATCAATAGATACGCCAGCGTAACTGCTTCGTGGATCCGGGCCAGAGTGTAGAGCTGTCACTTGTAAACACAGAAACCAGACTTCTGTGTTTACAAGTGATTGTGGTGAGCCAGGACCAAAAGGTCTGAGCCAAAGGTAGCGGAACTGAGTTCCCCCAAGTTCCCCCTGAAAAAAAGCCCTGGTTTCACCACTGCGCACAAGGGCAGCTGTAAGCAATTCCTTTTCCTGTGTCTCAGTACATCTCATCGGTAAAGATGTATGAATTAGACACGATAAATATAGTAATATTAGAATGGACATCATTTTTTTTACGCACAGATTAAAAATAGACATAGAAGATTAATGATGTAGAATGTTTTTTGATGCAAGTGTATACTCGTTCCTGCACTGTTGTGTGACCATGCAAAGAGTTATTCTAAATTACTTGTAAGACATGTTTCTTCCATTAGCCTGTATACTGTCTCTGTGATAATCTCTGCCCTCTAATGGAATTGTACAAGAGTGTTCATGAAATATTAATGTGCACCTCTAGACAGGGCAGAGAGACACTGGAAGAGAGCCTAGTTAAAGAAGGGGAGAGAGGTTAACAGTAAAGAGCAAGAATGCTTTAAACAAGGTGAATTACAGAAAGACTGTGGCAGTGTTGCATACCAGAGAGAAAGAAATTGAGACACACTGTAATTAGTTTACATAATGACATTGTGGCAGTATGGTGGGATGACAAATGACAGGGTTAAAAGATCACTGAAATTCTCCTGCTGATTAATTGATTTCTAATTAAATGATTTGTCTATTGCACTACTCTGAATTCTAATTTCTACACTCCCTTTCTATTGTCTTGTCTGTCTGCTTTTAGTTTTTTTTTGCTATTTAAATCTTTTACCAGAGTTACTTCCTGGTTTGTGATTTCGGCACTGTGATTGGCCGGAGCCGTGATAACGTCACTCCAGCGCATGCATGCAGGAGTCGTCGGTCACAGCACGGGCCCTGAAAAAACTGCACCAGCAGGCAGTTTCTTCTGTGTACATGCGCTAATGATGGCAGCAGCACATATAGTGAATATCTCCTAAACTGCAGGTTTAGGAGATATTCACAGTACCTACATGTAAGCCTTATTATAGGCTTACCTGTAGGTACAAGTGGCGTTTACAACTACTTTAATACCCTAGGCAAGACTGACACATAATTCAGAGTATTCCCATTGGTTTTTTAGTTTGACATTCCATGACAGCCAGCCTTGAGCACCTTGACCAGGTGATGTCCATTTATCCCATGATGATGTTGGTTATTGTTTTTTCAGTTAACCAGTTAAAGCTTTTTTGGACCTACTTCTCCTATGGATCTTAAAAATGCAGTGTGTTCTGCACTCTTGTGACTTTATTTTCGGCCAACAGTAGCAGGCTAAAGCCCACTGTCCACTCACTTTACTAATAGGGATGAGCTTAGAGTTCGAATCGAATTGATGTTCAACTCGAACATTGCCTGTTTGCATGTTCGGCGAATAGCGAACAATTTGGGGTGTTCGCGGCAAATTCGAAAAGCCGCAAAACACCCTGTTAAAGTCTATGGGAGAAATCTAAAGTGCTAATTTTAAAGGCTAATATGCAAGTTATTGTCCTTAAAAGTGTTTGGGGACCTGGGTCCTGCCCCATGGGACATGTATCAATGCAAAAAAAAGTTTTAAAAATGGCTGTTTTTTCGGGAGCAGTGATTTTAATAATGCTTAAAGTGAAACAATAAAAGTGAAATATTCCTTTAAATTTCGTACCTAGGGGGGGTGTATAGTATGCCTGTGAAGCAGCGCATGTTTCCCGTGCTTAGAACTGTCTCTGCACAAAGTGTCATATCTGAAGGAAAAAAAGTCATTTAAAATCACGCACGGCTATAATGAATTGTCGGCTCCCGGCAATTCAGAGAAAAGTCATTCATAAAAAATAAAAAAAGCGTGGGGGTCCCCCCAAATTCAATTACCAGGCCCTTTAGGTCTGGTATGGATATTAAGGGAAATCCCGCCGTCAATTAAAAAACCCTTCAGGTCTGGTGTGGATTTTAAGGGGAACTCCACCCCAAATTTAAAAAAAAAAGTGGAGTTCCCCCAAAAATCCACACCAGACCCCTTATCCGAGGACGCAGCCTGGCCGGCCACAGGAAAAGAGGGGGGCAACAGAGGCCCCCCTCCTGAACCATACCAGACCACATACCCTCAACATTGGGAGGATGCTTTGGGGGTCTGTGACCCCTAAAAGTACCACGTCCCCATGTTGATGGGGACAAGGGCCTCATCCCCACAACCCTTGCCCGGTGCTTGTGGGGGGTCTGTGGGCGGGGGGCTTATCGGAATCTGGAAGACCCCTTTAACAAAGGGGACCCCCAGATCCAGATCCCCCTATGTGAATTGGTTAATGGGGTACATTGTACCTCTACCATTTCAATCCAGCGGTGGTAATCCACTCTCGGTCCCCGCTCCAACGTTGTCAGTATCCTGCGACTGGTGATCTCCTCTCCCCTGGGGGCCAGCGATGAAAAGATCTCTTCTTCCAGGTCCGGGATCCAGAGCGCACGCATCGCCAGGCCGCCTGTCTCCACCGGAGACAGCATGGCGAATGACACGGCTTGAGCCAGTGACAGCTCTTATATAGGTGAGGCGGGGCCACCCGTCACGTGACCTTGCCCCCTCTGGCACCCGGCGCAGGCTACGCGCGGTGCGCGTAAGTTGTATGTCCGGCGTAAAGTTATTCCCCATAAAGGAGGTGTAACTCAGCAACAGACGTGCACAGGTCAGCTGGAGAGCAGCTGCAGCAGCACCGTTATGGACGAGCTGAGCAACCACACTTGCAGGACAACACATCTGTATGCCAACATGCCAGGTGCAGCCATGGTCATAGCACTACTGCGTCCACAGGCACGGAGGAGGGCACAGGAGAGGATATACCGAATGCGCATGAACGTCTTTGGCATGGGGGAATCGGAGGTGTATCGCATCTTCAGATTCAGCCCTGATGCCATCCTGGAATTAGCCACAGCCCTGCATGATGAAATCACCAGCCAGACAGAACACTCACATGCAGTGCAGCCACTGGTCAAGGTACTGGCAACACTCCATTTCCTCGCCAGTGGATCTTTCCAACGTACAAGTGGAGTCGTGTCTGGGATGTCACAATCCACCATGAGCAGATGCATGCACCAGGTTGTCCCCACAATCCTCACATGCATGTCCCACCACATCATCAAACCCACCCATGAGCATCTGCGGCAGAAGGCAATGCAGGATTTCTACAGAATTGCCGGATTCCCACGCACCGTGGGGGCCATTGATTGCACACATGTGGCACTACAGCCCCCCGTGCCACAGAGCACATATACCGCAATTGTAAGCAGTGGCATTCCATCAACGTACAGGTGATAGCCGATGCCCAATGCCTCATATGGCACGTCCGTGCCAAACACCTCGGGGCCAGCCACGACAGCTACATATACCGTCAAAGCAACATCCCAACAGAATTTGAACAGAACATGTACAGGGACAGCTGGCTGGTTGGTGAGTGACATGGGAGTCAGGCATGACTGTCCGACCCCATGATGCAGACATCACGAGGGGCACATGCACAACTAACATCCTCCTCTCTTTTCCCTTCCAGGTGACTCGGCATATGCACTTGGGCCCCATCTCCTGACTCCATACCGGAATCCCCAAACCAGAGGCGAGAGAAGATACAATGCTGCACACATACGCACCCGTGCAGTGGTGGAGCGTACATTTGGCATCCTGAAGTCGCGTTTCGGATTCCTGGATAAGTCCGGGGGGGCCCTGTTGTATTCCCCAAACTTTGTGTGCCAGATCATCGGTGCATGTTGCGTGCTGCACAACTACGCCACGAGAAAGGGCCTGGAGAATGACATATGTGATGACCTGACCCCCGAGCCACACAGTCCCCCCCTGCCCGAGGCTACCCCGTCTGCTGAAGGAACAGCAGTCAGGAGTTGCCTCGTGGAACGTATCTTTGCACGTTAAACACACACATTCATCATGGCACACGGACAATGCATGCAGGCACACCACTGTGGTCCCTAGCTCACACACACCACATCCACCTCACATTGGTTTAGCCCAAGTCCACCGCACGGGACTTGGGAGCAGCAACGCCACGCCAAGGCCCCAATGATGTTGCTGTCCATTCATACCACATTCACACAGTCGTGGGGATAGCCTCTCTCCGACGATCCAAGGTGACATGCCTTGCTGGCAGGAATGTCATACACACACTCACACACCAGTCACACGGTCCCACGGTTGAGGGCAGTCCCCTGGATGGGGTAGCCCTTGAGGGGGTTCCCCTGATGGGCGTGGAGGTCTCAGAGGGTCCGGGGAAGATGGAAGCCTCCTCAAGGTAGAGGCATTCCTCCAGATGGAGATCCACCTGCTCCTCAAGAACTACCTCTAGAGCAGAGGTGTGGGCACTCCCCTCCACCAATGTCTCATAGCTTCCCAGGGGGTCAGGCTGAGGCTGATGTTCCGGGGATGGTGTGGGTCAGACACAGGCAGACGATGGCCCAGCTCCCTCCAGCACATCTGTGGATGACACAAAGCATTCACATGTTGGTGGACCCACACACTTGTCACATGTTCCCTTCCACCCCCTCACATGCTCCACACCGGATGGGGGATAAAACACACTTACCTCTCCTCAAGTCCTGGTCACTGGAGTCAAAGCCCTCCAGGCCCTCCACCTGCTCCTGCTCCAGACAGCTGGCAATCACCTCCTCCTCAGGTGTCAACTTGAGAGAAGAAGCTGGTCCGCCTCCCGTGCCCCTGAGGTGCCTTCTCACCCTGGCCAGCTTCTCCCTGAACCGCCGACGCATGTCGTTGATCTTTTTCTGTATATCTTTGAAGGTCCTGGATTCATGCCCAAGGGCATTGATCTCCAGGGTGATCTTCTGGAGGATCTCCTGCTTCCTGGCCTTGCTGGTCCTGGCGCTCTGTGCGCCATGGAGGTAGGCATCATACTTGGAGATTGCTGAGGTCAGGATCACCCTCTCTTCAAATGAGAATTTTTTCTTTCTCCTCTCCCTGTCCACCTCACTATCTGACATGGCTCAGACAACAAAAGTACTCTGCACCAAGCGGAAGACAAGCTGGTGTACTTTTGCACTGGACGGGCATATGGCTGGGTATATTTACGTATCTTAGGCAGTTGTGCCAATGTAGTTGTGAGCATGCGCATAGGGGTGCTGGGCATATGTCTGTGTCACGGCGCATGCGCCGTTCATGATACGCCGGGCATAAAACACTGCACCACGCTCGGACCATAATTTTCATGGGGTCACACCCACTTCCACCTACGCCGGCCTGCGCCTTCAAAACCTACGCCACGCCGACGCAGCGTGGGGAGCAAGAGCTTGCTGAATGGGGTGCTTGCCTCTCTGCGATGCGTCGGCGTACCGCACAGGGGGATGTGCTGCGACGGCGTAATGTGCGCCTGCTGTCTGTGAATCTGGGCCATTGCGTCCTGAGGAGAAAATCCAACCTAAATACAAGGTAAATTAGGCTACAGTCTTCATTGACCAAGGCAATATGGAGGCGATGGTCATATCATTGCCATTCACATCTATTACTATAGTTGGACTTTGGTCCCCTTTATCCCACCAAATATGGCCGCCGGTTACATCCACTACAGTGTATGGGTTTCTCTTTCCCAGATCACACCAAACATGGCCGCCGATACACAGGACGCAATGCTGTGATAAAAAGGAGGCGTTTCAGGATGCTCCTAGATGACGTCAGAATGACGAAACCGTTTGAGCGATCTGACAGAACGCCACACACTTCCGTCTTTTACATGCAAATAATATGCTCTGCTAAACCCACTCAATTGTGAGTACCCATTTGACTATTTAATAAAAGTTGGAAAGTTTTAAACGTTATTACACTATCTGGGACCCTTTTCCTTCTTCTCCATATGGGATAATCACTGGGAGCCCTCTAGGATCACAGTAGGACAGTAGGACTCTATTGCCAGAGTGCTGCACAGTGGCATACACTGTGAATGCTGTAGACCCCAAGAGGGGGCAAAAATCCGGTGAGTGCGATCCACATTGGAGCACAGTTTGAGGTGGTCACTGTGTGAAATAAGGAATTTGAAGGTCACAAAGCACCAAGCACTTATTTTTTCTTTTTTTTATTTATATTTTTTATTACTAATTTTCATATTAATTTGATTTTTCTTTTATTTATTCTATGTATACGTTTGGATTAGGAATCCATAATCCATACGTAGCACCAAAGATTTGTATATTTAGCACAAAGATTTATTAACGTACACGATTACATTTGACCTTTCTACTATATATGGCCTCTCACCAATAAGCACATGTGCACTTTATTATACTCCTTATTATACTTTATATTAGGGCAACATCACTACCCACATTATTTGCACTTTTATACCTATGTTAATTAAAGTAGCGCCATGTCTACCTTTATACCTCATTCAAATCTATTATTTCACTTAGGTGAAATAAATTAAGTAGGGGCAGCTGCTTAATTAATTAAGGGTGTCAAAACCTCACTATCACATTCAGGTATAATTATTTTTTGTCCATAGCGCGGATTCATTTATCCCATTTCACAAGAGGCTTCAACCAGGAAATCCACCAGGAAGCAATAAAGACATCTCAGCCAAACGTCTGTTCTCTATTGCTCACATATCATTAAAACCAGAGCCAGATTAATGGGATGAGATGCAAAGACTTTCAAATCACAAGAAACAAAAGTGGATCAGCATTGTTGATGAAGGGATAACATCTCTTATTGAACTGAACCAGATTTAAAGAACTGAGTTCTGAAATTGGACTAATATAAGGAGTAGTTGGTGAGTGGTGGTACTGGAATACAATGTCCATGTATGTTGTGCAACAACTACATTAGCCAGTAGGCAGTTGTAACGGACACATGCATGCTGCCGGGACAGTTATGATCTTCGTGCAGGGGGACTACAAGGAACTGCATGGCTTGTCACAAGTGGATGTACCGCATTGTATTCTGAGCTCAAAGGGTTAATTGGACAAGTTTCTTTTCATTGTTGAATGCTAATGTTCCCTTCGCATAGATAATGAACTCTCTTTTGTGTGCAGGTAAACAGCCCCCTGTGAGGTGTATGCTGATGGGGATTATGTGTGAGTGATAATTGTTTTAAAGGTTAATTGAATTCTATGTGCCTGGCCAGGAAATGTTAAGTGGGGTGCGGTGCCGAAGCGGCTAGAAACTGGCCAAGTGATTAATTCAAGGAGATGTCATTGTTCTTGTAACAGTTGTAACCAGATATAAGCAGGTGAAATATGCCAAATAAAGTCAGTCTACTTGACCCTTCAAAGGTAGCACGTCTCGTTTCTTGGAAGGGCGTTCGATGGGATATACCGGCGGTACCTGCATATCGCAGCTTGCCAGGGAAAAGGACGTCTCAAACGGCTGAGACCCTCACACCAGTGGGTAGCCGTTACATTGGTTGGCAGCGGTGGGATGATCCTTTTATCCAAAGAGCAAGTGCTGAATGGAGTCGCAGTACGCCAGGCTGAAAAGATCCACACTAAAAGATCTATTGGAGAGTCGTGGTAGGAGCGCCAGCAACAGACCACGGAGGGAGCTGATAGCTGACCTGCTGGAGCTGGACGAAATGGATGGATCTATGGAAGGAACGGAGCCCCTTGCACCTGTCAGCAAAGAAGATGTAATTACTGGGATTGTACAGCGGAGATTATCCTTGTATCCAGAAACGTCTGCGGAACTAATCAACCAGCTGTTTCGGGAAGCAAGGGAAGAGATACAAACGAAGAGGGGACAAGAACTGGAACTGGTAAAAGCGAGACAGCCCATTACACCTGCAGTTCCTACCCCCCCACCTGCTGCTACAGGAAAGAAAATACCGTTCACTGCATTTAAAGCTTTTGTAGAAAGTGAGGAGGAAATCGATGGATATTTGGCGGACTTTGAGAGGCAGTGCTCACTACACCAGGTACTACCAGACCAATGGGTAACTATTTTGTCGGGGAAATTGTCGGGCAAAGCCAATGAAGCCTTTCGGGCTCTCGCTCCAGAGGATATTTTACAATATCAGCAAGTTAAAAAGGCGTTGCTAACCCGATATGCCGTAACGCCAGAAGCCTACCGCCGGCGCTTCCGGGAGTCCAAGAAGATGGCTGTGGACTCCCACATGGAATGGGCCAACCAGTTACAAAGGATGGCACCCCTTTGGGTACAAGGGTGCAAGGCCAACACCGGGGAGGAAGTATTGCAGCTGTTCCTAATGGAACATTTCTTCCAAGACCTGGCCGCAAACATACAAGACTGGGTACGAGATCGCCGTCCCGCTAACTTAAACGAGGCGGCTCGGCTAGCAGATGAGTACGCGGAAACAAGGAAAGTAAGCCAGGGTACTACACGGCTGGCTCATAAGGTAGAACCGCGTACTCCAACCGTCACCCCACGCCCAGAGTTTTCGGCTCCAGTTCCACCACATCCTCAGGGGCCTAGCAACTACCCCCGGGATTCGCCTAGGGTGACGTGCCATCACTGCAGCGACACGGGACATATTGCTCGTTATTGCCCTTTGAGAGCTACAAATAACAATTGGAGACGCACAACACCCAACACAGAGGTCACTCCATCACGTCCCTCTGCGGCCCACTGCCTGGAGACCGAGGGGGGCCCGGAGGAATGTCTGGGAATTTGGTATGAGGCAGACACAATACAAGCGGCCTCTCCGGATAACCGTCAGCATCACCGTCAGGAGGTACGGGTGAATGGACAAGTAGCACAAGGCTTAAGAGATTCCGGGACTACTATCACTCTGATTCAAAAACATCTGGTAAAGCCAGAGAACGTGTCCACTCGCACAGTTGCCGTCCGGGTCGCAGGGGGTGCTGTATTTCGCGTACCCACCACCCGGGTGCACTTAGACTGGGGAGCCGGGTCAGGAAAGACCACAGTTGGTATCATGGACAACCTACCTGCCGAGGTGGTGCTGGGCAACGACATTGGCCCTCTGACTTCGGCTTATTTACCTACACCTGCTGCTGCTTGTCCCGTGACCACCCGCGTTGCTGGAATCAACCCGCGTGCTGCTGAGAACCGGGTAAGACTACCTTCCCCGACATGTACTGTAGATCCGGCACAATATCACAGTCTAAAATGGGAATGTGACAAGTTGGCCAGTGAGAAATCAGAGATGCAACGACACTATGTCATGTATTATGAGATGTCCCGTGGCTTGAACATTGAAATGCACAAACAGGCGGAAATTGTCAAAAGATTAAATGGGATTTGCATCCAGGTGGTGCCGTATCTGTCCCAAGAGCATCAGCAACAGGTTTTGGGAGCCATTGAGAGAGCAAAGCAAGTGACTGTTCCAGAACTGAATTCCATTATTCACCTTCACCATCAGCTACCGACCTGGTAAGCCAATGGGAAGGCTGACGGACTGTCCAGGCAAACTGAACTTTTACCCTAACAGCAGACCGGACATCCCCAAGTTGATCCGAAAAGGATCAATCCGGGTCTGCCGGAGTGTTCCACAAAGGGGGAGTAGTGTAACAGACACATGCATGCTGCCAGGACAGTTATGATCTTCGTGCAGGGGACTACAAGGAACTGCATGGCTTGTCACAAGTGGATGTACCGCATTGTATTCTGAGCTCAAAGGGTTAATTGGACAAGTTTCTTTTCATTGTTGAATGCTAATGTTCCCTTCGCATAGATAATGAACTCTCTTTTGTGTGCAGGTAAACAGCCCCCTGTGAGGTGTATGCTGATGGGGATTATGTGTGAGTGATAATTGTTTTAAAGGTTAATTGAATTCTATGTGCCTGGCCAGGAAATGTTAAGTGGGGTGCAGTGCCGAAGCGGCTAGAAACTGGCCAAGTGATTAATTCAAGGAGATGTCATTGTTCTTGTTACAGTTGTAACCAGATATAAGCAGGTGAAATATGCCAAATAAAGTCAGTCTACTTGACCCTTCAAACGTAGCACGTCTCGTTTCTTGGAAGGGCGTTCGATGGGATATACCGGCGGTACCTGCATATCGCAGCTTGCCAGGGAAAAGGACGTCTCAAACGGCTGAGACCCTCACACCAGTGGGTAGCCGTTACAGCAGTGTTTATAGGTTTGTAGCTGATCTCTGTGGTAAAGCTCTGCCTTTTCTCTGTATAATAAAAGCTCCTGTTTCCTGTCTGCAGTGAAGCAGCAAAGCCCATACGGATTGTGCCTTATCTGTTATGTAGGGTTGTATACAGAATTTCTAACAGTATCCCTGTTCTACTTTGAAGTCCTCAGTAAAGGAGCTATATTCATGATAGTTTCAGTGACTCTTTGGCCCTCTCTAACCAGAATCCACATCTCCAACCTCATTAGAAGCCTGAAGCCATTTTCAGTACAGTAGACACATACAGTACATTCTGACCTACAACACACTACATAGGTTTAAACCTAACAATGCAATCACCAAAGAACAGTTGTGTTTTCATTCTAGCTGAAGAAAGCCTAGGGGATACATACAATAAATGGAACAAAAGTAAAGCTGTTTCCCAGAGCAACCAACCAAAATATTTCAAATGAAACATTTTTGAAAAGAGCTAAACATTTATTGCAGCCTGGAAGACTTTCTTGAGGACAGTGCTGAATGAATTACTGGCTTTGCTGTAGTCAGCACAATCAAAGTAACAGGCTAAAAATAACTATAAAATAATTTCTGACAAAAAAAATCTACAAAACAAACAGTGTTGTTTGGATTTTCACTTTTGTAAAAAGAAAACTGACCTTACAATAAACAGAATTGTTATTTCTGTTTTTCAATACATGGTTCCATGATTAGCTATATGAAAATACATTTTGAAGAAAGGTTTCTTTCTGGTTTATTGATTTATATTCAGTGTGTTCAGGTTAGTCATATTAGGAGATTTCTGTTCAGCTATTTCAGTTATAGCCTAGTTCTAGCTATAATAAAACTTATAATACAGCCAAATGTTTACTGCATCACAATAAGAGATAAGAAACCAGTGACGCTGGGAATGGTTTGGGACACTTCCATTAGCTGTACCATTACAGAAATATACAGTTATTATACAGTATGTTTCTTTCCCAAGAAATCTGTAAAAGACATAAGGGTTTTTAGATGCAAATGTAAATAGACGGCCTTTCTACTTCCTTTTCTATCAGCGAATTAGGGGCTCAGTGACAAAAACTATTACTCCTTTATAATATAAATATAGTTATTAAAAAAGGACTGCAAAAAAAAAAATGGACATGCAGAGGAGAGACAGCAAGAAAAAAATTGCTGAGATCAGAGGACTGGTTTCATGAAATTGTAAATGTATCACTCATCTGGCTAGTCCACCATAGATACAGTAGTAGTTTTTTATTATATCTTTTATTAAAATGTCCAAAGTGTCCATATTTTGTGTGGTCATCATTATTTTTCAGCACTTCCTTAACACTCTTGGGCATGGAGTTCACCAGAGCTTCACAGGTTGCCGCTGGAGTCCTCTTCCACTCCTCCATGACAACATAACGGAGCAGGTGGGCATTAGAGACTTGCGCTCCTCCACCTTCCATTTGAGGATGCCTCACACATACTCAATAAAAGTTAGGTCTGGAGACATGCTTGGCCAGTCCATCACCTTTACCCTTAGCTTCTTTAGCAAGGCAGTGGTCGACTTAGAGGTGTGTTTGGGATTGTTATCATGTTGGAATACTGCCCTTCGGCCCAGTCTCTGAAGGGAGGGGATCATGCTCTGCTTCAGTATGTCACAGTACATGTTGGCAGTCATGGTTCCTTCAATGAACTGTAGCTCCCCAGTGCCGGAAGAACTCATGCAGCCCCAGATCATGACACTTCCACCACCATGCTTGACTGTAGACAAGACACACTTGTCTTTGTACTCCTCCCCTGGTTGCCGCCACACACGCTTGACACCATCTGCACCAAATATGTTTATCTTGGTCTCATTATACCACAGGACATGGTTTCAGGAATCCATGTCCTTAGTCGGCTTGTCTTCACAAACTGTTTGCAGGCTTTCTTGTGCATCATCTCATCTTTAGAAGAGGCTTCCTCCTGGGATGAAAGCAATGCAGACCAATTTAATACAGTGTGTGATGTATGGTCTGAGCACTGACAGGCTCACTCCCCACCCCTTCAACCTCTGCAGCAATGCCGGCAGCACTCATACATCTATTTCCCAAAGACAACCTCTGGATATGATGCTGAGCACGTGTACTCAACTTCTTTGGTCGACCATGGGGCGGCCTGTTCTGAAGGGAACCTGTCCTGTTAAACCGCTGTATGGACTTGGCCACCATGCTGCAGCTAAGTTTCAGGGTCTTGGCAAACTTCTTTTAGCCTAGGCCATTTGTATGTAGAGTAACAATTCTTTTTTCAGAGAGTTCTTTGAAATGAGGTGCCATGTTGATATTCCAGTGACCAGTATAAGAGAGTGAGAGCGATAACACCAAATTTAACACCACACCTTTTTCCTATTGAAAGGTAAAGTGACGAGCGCAATAAATGTGACTAAGTAATCAAAGTGTTAATCAGTGAACACTGATAATGAACTAAAATAGAAACAGAGTGCTGGAAATAACATAAAAACATCAATAATGAAAAAATCGTTCAGCCAGCAAGTGGCCAGTGAAAAAATAATGATATGCACAGGAATAGCTGCAAAAGTCAGCAGGCAAACATAAATATGAAGCCTAAATAAGTCCTGGGATAATAGGCTAAACGTACAGCCTTTATGATATCAAGTGCATAAAAGTGTAGAAAGTTCCATAAAAAACAAATAAATAAACTTCTCCAATAGTGATAAAATAGTGTGTTAGGGATCTTCTCATGTAGATCTTCAAATAATGTGAGCTCACAATGCGCTTACCTTCCCAAGGTAGTAATCAAGCCTTGATTAAATGGATATCCACAAGAGGTGTTATTGAATCTGCAACTGACTCTGGATGTCCAAGGCGTCCTATGTAATCCTATGTTTGCAGGCTCCAGACTTCTATTTGGCAGCGGTAGTGCTCAGCATGGGGAAATAAAAAAGTAGCTTCCCATAGTGTAGTAAACCAAGGCTATTTTATTAATAAAAACGCTAACAAGTGCATTTAAAAAGATCAGAACAAACGAAACTGAAAAAACAGCTGATGACAGCTTGCTGATGTATTGCTTAAAAGAGCAGTCCGTCCCTTACATGTTACGCCACGTCACGTGGCTTCATCAGAGGTGACGGATTGGTTGTTGGACTTGTCATTTATAAGAGCCAGCAGGAAATAGTTCGATCGCCATTTTGTCAGAGAAAGTGTCTCTTTACTGACGGCGGCCATTTTAACGGTGGGTAAGGATCAGCCTAACCGTGTCAATAGGTCCAGAGCGCTGTGTATTCCCGGCGGCCATTTTAGTGTAGCCCCAGACCAAATAGCAAGTAATTGGATCATACACGCCTGGTGGTACACAGCATTGTAAATAATCTGGAACTGACATTAGCCAAATGTAGCGATGGAGCTATCTGCTGTATAATCCACATACATGTTAACATGAGTGGCTAAATAGATAATAAATAATGAAGCAATATATCTTGATATATAATTACTCAGAGTTAATATGTTCTATATATATGAACCCAACGTGATTAACTGTATAGTAACAATTCATAACTGAATAATCAGAAAATGTACATACATAATAAAAAAATAGTTAAAATGCATAGGGATAATATAATAAGTTTAAAAAAATATATATAATATATTTATAAAATGATGGCAGTAGCAAGTGAATAAAATTGCAATAGCAATGAATAAAAATGTTGATTAAAAATTACTTAAAGCGGTAGTTCACCCTGACCCACATGATGTTACCATCGAGACAGGCATTGTAGCGCGAGCTACAGTATGCCTGTCCCGATTTTTTTAACCCCGTACTCACCTCGTAGTCGTCCATCGTAGATTTCGGCTCCCGCGGGGAATGGGCGTGCCTATGGAGAGGGAGGATGATTGACGGCCGGCCCTGGCACGTCACTCTCCCCGAAGACAGCCGGAGTAGGTCTCGGCTCTTCACGGCGCGTGCGCACACGTTTAGCCTATTATCCCAGGACTTATTTAGGCTTCATATTTATGTTTGCCTGCTGACTTTTGCAGCTATTCCTGTGCATATCATTATTTTTTCACTGGCCACTTGCTGGCTGAACGATTTTTTCATTATTGATGTTTTTATGTTATTTCCAGCACTCTGTTTCTATTTTAGTTCATTATCAGTGTTCACTGATTAACACTTTGATTACTTAGTCACATTTATTGCGCTCGTCACTTTACCTTTCACTATTTCATTGTATTTTTATTTGATATTTATACATTATTAGATTGAGCAGCATCATCACTTTAGTTTATTATTATTATTTTACTTTACATCTCAAGGTTTACTAGGTAGGCGCAAGAGCACCCTCACTTTATCACCTTTTTCCTATTCACACCTAAGACCTTATAACACTAACGAGTCACATGTCATCATGGAGGTAAAATAGCTAATTGGGCCCATTTTGGACATTTTGACTTAGGGGTGTACTTACTTTTGTTGCCAGCAGTTTAGACATTAAAGTGATTGTAAACTTTTTTTTTTTTTATAACAAACATATCATACTTACCTCCACTGTGCAGTTCATTTTGCACAGTGTGGCCCCGAACCTTGTCTTCTGGGGTCCCCCGGCAGCATTTGCGGCTCCTCCTCGCCTCGGTAAACCCCCTGGGAGAAGGACTCTCCCTATGGGTTACCTTGCGGGCATGCTTCCGAGTCCAGTATTTGCGTCCATAGAGAATGCCGGACACGCCCCCCCCCTGGTGCCCGCGTCATTGGATTTGCACTGCTATCAATCTATCCAATCAAAAGTCGAGAACTCCAGGCAGAGAGGTAGAGCCTGTCTCTGCCAAGGGAACAAAGGGGCTTAGGTGAGTAAAACAGGGGTGCTGGGGGGCCGGTCAGTGTCAAGTTTTTTCACCTTAAAGTGTCACTAAAGGAAAACATGTTTTTCATTTAAAATAACAAACATGTGATACTTACCTCCACTGCACAGTTCATTTTGAACAGAGTGGCCCCGATCCACGTCTTCTGGGTCCCTCGGCGGCTGTCTGTGGTCCTCCCCGCAATTACTAACCACAGTCATGCGAGAGCTCGCATGGTGGTCAGTAATTGCGGGCACGCTCCTGTGATACAGCGAGCGGACATAGTCGCTCGCTGTATCACTCGGCCCCTGCTGCGCAGCACGGCCCCGCCCCTGCTGCGCTGCACTCAATCCATTCCGCTCTAGCCAATCAGCGGCCAGGCTGAGCGTCGAAGAGGATATCAGGACCATGCGGGACTTTCGAGGGGTCAGGTAAGTATAACGGGGGCTCGGGGGGGGGGGGGGGCGACAGCATTCAATGTTTTTTCACCTTAATGCATAGATTGCATTAAGGTGAAAACATTTTTTCCTTTACAACTCCTTTAAAGCATAGAATACATTAAGGTGAAAAACCCCTTTAATGGCTGTGTGTTTATTTATTTTGAGGGGACAGCAAATTTACACTGTTATACAAGCTGTACACTCACTACTTTACATTGTAGCAGTGTAATTTCTTCAGTGTTGTCACATGAAAAGATATAATAAAGAATTTACAAAGATGTGAGAGTGTGTACTCACTTTTGTGAGATACTGTACATATATAGAAGAGACGTAGACTGAATCACATTACCAACCAACATGGTCATCTAAACCCTGCTACAATTTACAATATATGCTTTAGGTTTTAACCCAATTTTATTATCCCCTGGGGTATATTATTTTATTGAGCACAATTATTTTCTCTCGTTCATGGATTTTTCCGGTAATTGGAAAATGCTGCAAAATGCATGGCAACATGTTTAGTGTGAATCAGACCTTTTCTCATTTTCATACTCAACCTATTCAAACCTTGCCATTAATGGAGTCCCCCAGCTAGGTAACATCCTCATTCCTCACATATAGGATTTTGCACTAAATGCTGGTCATGATACTGTTCATAACCCATCACTGTATTTCCGTTACTGTTGTTTATATTACTTGCTCTAGAGTAGTGACACAATTTAAACCTAATGAAGCACGGTATAAAAACATCTAAATAACACAATTTCTGTATGTAAAATCGGAAATTGCAGCTCCTTGTGCCTGTAAAATGAGGGAGCTGTAGATACATAACCTCTGTGTGTTAGTACACAGATGGGTCAGAAACAGATGGCTAATTTCTATTTAATATGCAAATCCCCCTTAATAATTACAGCCAGGAAAATTAATGCATTCAGACACTAGCAACAAATTCTACATTTAGTAATAAAGTAAAAAAATCTTGTGGAATAGTTCAATATAATGTATTTAACAGTCATACTTTATGTATGTTGGGGGGGTCTGTCTACCGATAACAGGGAGCACTGTGTAATCAAAGTATAAGGTTTATAGAATGTTATTGAACTTAATAAGCAAGTGACAGCACAAACATGGGTTACAGAAGATGTTGGGTTCTAATAAAGTCTTATTAAGGTAGATACTAGTGAGGATTTGATAAACATGTAGTGTGTGATCCATGTTTCCTATGCTACATCTCTGGGAAATAAATATATGACACCTTAGATAATACTAGAGAGTAATTAGTAGAATGAAGTGATATTTTTTATACGCAGCAATATGTGTCAGCTGTAGCACTGGGAATTAGGCTGATTCTTCCACTGGGAAATCAGATGAGGCATTAGGATGAGCTTTATAGAGAGGCATGAAATTCATTGTAGAGATTGGCTAATTAATGGTTATTACAAATATTTACATATTGCAAAATTAAACATATTTAAATTGTTGAGACTTCAAGTCATATTGCTGATATTGTGCAAACTGTATGACCATCCATCGAAATAAGGAAAAAAACATATTTCGTTTTTTTTTAATACATTAGAATTAGAGAAGATAACCTTATGGAAAAAATCTATCACATTGTTCAAAATTCGATCCATATATATATAATAAAAAATTGGAAACCCATGGTTTGAACATTCTGCTACTTTCTTTAATCCCATCTAAATCGCATAATTCCTTTTGCTGATCTGTTTATCCTAATAACACTTATGGTTTTATATCTACTTTTTGACCCTCATCTTAATTCTCTACTCTTTAGAACTATGTTTTATTAATGTTACATAAGATTTGTATAGTTTACTATTGTCTATTTTTTGACTCCTGGACATTTTCTTATGTGTACTCTTTTTTTGTATGCTATTTTGCTTTTTGTACCACCATTTTGTACCAAATAAAAAAGTTTGTAAACAAAAAAAAGAATTAGAGAAGATGATTCAGGCAAACTCCATAAAGCACAACAACCTTGAATTGTAGATTGTTGAAATGACCACTGATGGATGATGCCATTTCAGTCCCATCAGCAAAATATGTCACCGGTACTAAAAAAGTTGATGTAACATTTTGGAGGCTCTATTATCATGTAAAATAAACCACAGGTGAAGGGATGCTTGCATTTACTCTGAATCAATAATGTTGCCCTTCTAGGCTTTTTGGAGTGCTATGACACACTCACTCTCATCAACGCTTGCAATGTTGTCAGGGTTCATGAGTCAAACGTACTCGGTTTTCATTCAGGACGGGTTTGCTGAAATTGACTGAAGTTCTGACTCTAATGCCGCGTACACACGATCAGTCAAACTGATGAGAACGGTCTGATGGACCGTTTTCATCGGACCAAGCCGATCGTGTGTGGGTCCCATCGGTTATTTATCCATAGGTTAAAAAAAAGCAATCTTGTTTTAAATTTAACCGATGGATACCTAACCGATAGAAAAAAAACGATCGTTTGTAGTCACGTCCATCGGTTAAAAATCCAGACATGCTCAAGTCGACGCATGCTTGGAAGCATTGAACTTCATTTTTTTCAGCACGTCGTTGTGTTTTACGTCACCTCGTTCTGACACAATCGTTTTTTTAACCAATGGTGTGTAGGCACGACTGACCATCAGTCAGCTTCATCTGTTAACCTATGAAAACGGTCCATCAGACCGTTCTCATCGGTTTGACCGATCGTGTGTACGCAGCATTAGAAATCAGGCCATTTCATAAAGCTAATAGGCCTAGGGATTTGGTTCTGGGGTTGGACACTGCCTTGGGGAACAGTATCAAAGCAAAAAAAAATATAAAAAAAATATTATTTGGTGGGGATTAACAATGTTAATAATGCTTAAAGTTAAACAATAAAATGCACAATTCCTTTAAATGACATGCCCGAGAGATGCCCCAAACTTGCCTGTGAAGTATACAACCTACTATGGCAAAACTGAGGAAAGGAAAAAAATGCAACTTAAAGTATTTGTTACCCTAAAAAAAATGGATCCTGTTCCCTTAAAGGGGTTGTAAAGGTACAATTTTTTTTCCCTAAATAGCTTCCTTTACCTTACTACAGGAGAGTCAGGACACTCTCTACGTTGCAGATAGAGAAAGGAGCTGTGTGTTAGTGAGCGTCCTGACTCTCCTGTAGTCCAAGGGAGGGAGCGAGCACGACACTCCACACCAGGGAGAAAGCCTTGCATTACTGTGTGCAGTTACAGACAGAAGAACAGGAAGTGAGGATTTCTCAGAAGAAATAAGGACATTTAACCACTTAAAATTTTTTAACATGACATTCAGCCGAGTTGTCAGAATGACAATCGGCGTTTTTTTTTTTTTCAGTGCAGCACATACCGTATTTTCACCACCGCTTCCGGGTATGTAATCTGCGGGACTGGGCATTCCTAAGTGATTGACATCCTTCCGACCGGCGCATACAGCGCGTCACTAGTTGCCGAAAGAAGCCGGACTGCGAGTCGGCTCTATACGGCGCCTGCGCACCGACATTCGGCTTCTATCGGCAACTAGTGACGTGCTGTATGCGCCGGTCGGAAGGATGTCAATCCCTTAGGAACGCCCAGTCTCGCCGATTACATACCCAGAAGCGGTGGTGAAAATACGATATGTGCTGCACTGAAAAAAAAAACAGCCGATTGTCATTCTGACAACTCGGCTGAATGTCATGTTAAAAATTTTTTTGGGGTGAACCCCCGCTTTAAGGTCCGCCTAATGCCTATATACGTTGGCAGAATGGTGCGGCTGGGCACAGGCACCTACAGGTACGTTGCCCTTTAAAAGCCGAAGCTCCATGATCCACACCCGCGGGACCCATGGACCCAATCTCCGCCGGTGTCCCGCAATCGGGTTACAGGAGCTGAAGAACGGGGAGAGGTGAGTGTAAACACACCTTCCCCGTTGTTCTCTGTGGCAGTGTCACTTATGGTCTGTTCCCTGTTATAGGGAACGACGATCAGTGACGTCACACGTCCAGCCACGCCCCCCTACAGTAATAATCACTCCATTAGGGCATACTTAACCTCTTAGCGCCCCCTAGTGGTTAACCCATTCACTGCCATTGTCATTTTTTACAGTAATTAGTGCATTTTTATATTATTTTTTGCTTTAAAAATGACAATGGTCCCAAAAATGTGTCAAAAGTGTTCGATGTATCCGCCATCATGTCGCAGTCATGAAAAAAAATCGCTGATCGCCGCCATTACTAGTAAAAAAAAAAATATTAATACAAATGCCATAAAACTATCCCTTATTTTGTAAACGCTATAAATTTTTAGCAAACCAATCAATAAACACTTATTGCGATTTTTTTATATATATTTTTTGGGCATATTTATTATAGCAAAAAGTAAAAAATATTGATTTTTTTTCAAAATTGTCGCTCTATTTTTGTTTATAGCACAAAAAATAAAAACCGCAGAGTTGATCAAATACCACCAAAATAAAGCTCTATTTGTGGGAAAAAAAGGACGCCAATTTTGTTTGGGAGCCACGTCGCACGACCGCGCAATTGTCAGTTAAAATTACGCAGTGCTGAATTGCAAAAAGGGGCCAGGTCCTTAACCTGCATATTGGTCCGGGTCTTAAGTGGTTAAAAGCAAAATCAAAGGATGAGGTAAGTGAAGGAGGACTGCACTAAGGTAAAGGAAGCTATTATGGGAATTTTTTTTTACCTTTAAAACCCCTTTAAAGCATGTTATACAGCACAGTGCTTGTGCTGTGTAATTTGGCCCCCTGTATTACCTGAAATACCTGGCTGATCCTGCCTAATTCTGCCCTCCCCCCAGTAAACTGACCACGGTTTGTCATGGCTGCTGAGCTCTGACCCTGTGGTCAGTTTACGTGCCTCCGTCATCCGCAGCCCTGCTCTGTCCTTTCTCCCCTGTTCTCTTGCCCTTCCTCCCTGCTCTCCCCTTCCCCTCCCTGCCTGTTAGCTCTGTTCACTCCATGATCCTCCTCTCCAGATGCTCTCACAATACAATAACCTTGCAACAATCCCCTCTGTTATGTAAAAGAATGTACCCAGTGCATTTTTTTTTAAAATGCCGCTCTATTCCTGATTTCAGATTTCAGAGCGCCAATCGACACTGGCTGACGTCAGCTGAGGTTTCTCAGCCCCGCCCGCTTTGCTGTCAGCTCGAGAAATGAGAGAGCGCTCTAAAATTAGGTACACAGCGGCATTTAAAAAAAGATGCACTGGGGACATTATTTAACATAGCAGAGGTGATTGTTGCAAGTTTTTTATTTTTTTTAAAAAGCCAGCAGCTACAAATACTGCAACTGCTGACTTTTAATAAATGGACACTTACCTGTCCAGCGCGCCCGTGATGTCGGCAGCCGAGACCGAGCAATCGCTCGTTTCTCGGCTGCCCCCGCCGCCATCCTCGGTGAGGGAATCAGGAAGTGAAGCATTGCGGCTTCACTGCCCGGTTCCCTACTGCGCATGCGCGAGCTGTGCGGGGCGCCCCTACTGGTCCCCACTGTCTCCTGGGACCATTTTGTTTCCCAGAAGACAGAGGGTGTGACGCAAAGGGGTGTGACTCCCACGGGAGTCTATTCCTGGAAGTGGGTGCAAATACCTGTATTATACAGGTATCTGCACCCCCCTCCCCCTGAAAGGTGCCAAATGTGACACCGGAGGGGGGAGGTTCACTTTTTGCGTGGACCTCCACAATTAATTGCCAGTATATGACAGCTTCCAACAGCTTTGTTCTGTTAGTAAACAAAGTGATTAGGGATTATCTTTATTTATTCCAGACTGTGATCTTAGATGAGGGTCTGTTATACAGTAGATGCTAATGGAGAACCCCACACTGAAAAAGTATGTAGGGTCTTCCCAAAGCCTGGTATGGATTTTACGGGAGAACCCCATGCAAAGAAAAAAGACAAAAAAGACATGGAGTTCTCAAACATTCATACTGGACCTTTATCTAAGCATGTAGCCTGGTTTACCAGGAAAAGGAGGAATGAATGCATGGCCTATGCATTAAGGTGAAAAAACATACGACGGTACCGGCCTCCCCCGAACCTCACCCCTCGAAAGTCCCGCGCGCGTCCCCGTGATCCTCTTCGGCTGGATGGATTGATAGCAACGCAGCCATTGGCTGGCGCTGCTTTGAATCACATACAATGACGCGCGCGCCGGGGGGCGGGGCCGAGTGATACAGTTGGCGGCTATGCCCGCCGCTGTATAACAGGAGGGCGCCCGCAATAGCTTTCGACCATGCGAGCTCGCTCGCATGAAGGTGGAAAGCTCTTGCGAGGAGGAGCCGAGAAAGCGGCCGAGGGACCCCAGAAGACCAGGTTCAGGGACACTCTGTGCAAAACGAGCTGCACAGTGGAGGTAAGTATAACATGTTTGTTATTTTACAAAAAAAAATTTTATTTTAGTGTTCCTTTAAGATTGTATCTAGGATGGAAACAAAGGGGCAGCGATACTGGCTGGCATCATTGACTATTGGTCAAAGTACCATGCCATGCCAAAGTCTGTATGACCATGTTGCCGTATTTGGTAAAAGATGTCTGCTACTATCCCTGCCCCTTTGTTTACATGTTCGAGATTTCCCAGCCAGCAATTGATAGGGCCGATTGACATCACTGGTAGCTTGTTCTCTGGCGAAAGTTACTTCCTTAACAGCCAATGACAGGTGAAGAAGCAAGCTGTTATATACTGTACTGTATAGTAGCATTAGAACAACTGCTGCTATATATAAAGTTTGGCTAGTGCTGAGCAGACATAGTATACCCTCAGTCACCTCTCTCTTCGCTCTGCCCCCTCACTGCTACCAATAGCCATATAACTACCACTGCTAAATGCAATAGCTTTTGTTCTGCTAGGCTGTTAGGAAGAAAGCAGCCGCTGACATCCTACCACCATAACCTACAGCCCTTTGAGATTTGGGAATCCCAGTCTGACAGTGTAACAATACGCCAAATTAGTTTCAGGTTTATGGATCGCAACTGCGGAGACTTCTCAGGTTCGAACCCAGGTTTCACTCTTAACTCAGTTAAGAGTTTGGGTTTTATCATCACAGCCTCAGTAAAGTAAATAGTGCTTATTCCAGCATAAGCAACATAAAAGTAAATCTTGGTATTAATGGTATAGAACAGGTATAAGGATAGGTGTAGCCGCAGTACTGGAACTGCACACCGGAGGTCAGTAATGAACACAGGCATAGAAGCAAATCAGGTAACTGGTATCTATAGCTGTGAGCTTAACATGTGAGCTGCAGTTCAAACTTGAGTGGAAGTCCTTAGTACTTTAGCATAGCAGTGAACATAACTTGCAAGCAAGCGGCAAGTATGGAGATTAGCGTTTAGTAATTGGTTTCTATAGCAGAGTACTTGCGGTTGCAGATAGCTGGGCATGGATGTGCATCCTGGGAGCCTGGACCTGGTTGATGAGATCGGTAGCTGCAAACAAGGAGTCTTGGTGATCCAGTTCAGGAAGCTGGAGCTCAGTTCATGTGAGTCTGGAAGCCCAGCTGACAGTGGCGTTCTGTCAGCAATAGAGGAACACCTTCCTGTCAGTGCTGGGAGTTTAAATAGGCTGCACAGGAGTGAACCAGGAAGTACCACTAGGTGGCACACCTCCGCAACCACCGTGGGGAGCAAGGCTGCAGGAAGTGAGAGGCTATTCAGAAAGAAGGAAGAGAGTTGACTGGGAAAGAAGCAACTATAGTTGTACTTAGTGCAAAGTTATTGGTGTGACGTTACAGACAGCAGAATGTAAACAAAAGGGTGGGGTTGTGGTAAAAAAAAAAAAAAAAACAGTATGTTGTTCCCCTAACATTCATGTCAGATCCTTCTGGTATGGTATGCCCTGACCATTGTAAGAACCCTTATAATTTTTTAGTAGTTTGTCTCAACCCTCTAACAGCCATTTCAACTGTACAGCTTGGTCTGTTAAAGAAAACTGAAAAACATAGACTTACTGGCAGAATTGACAGGTAAAAACAGACTGCAGTTAATGAGATATGAGATGCGCTATGCCGGCACAAAGATACAATTTACCTGAATCTGGCCCTAAATAATCATTTTATTAACTCCATCACAGTCCCCCCTTAAAATGACTATTTTATCAGTACTGTCCCTATGCTTTCTTTGTCCCTGTGTTTGGCCTCCCTATCAGGATCTTTTTTGTGTTTTGCTTAGCGATCAGACAGGGCTTATCCGTAGTCCTTACCAACGAAACGTCAGGAGGCATTCAAACACTATTCTTTCCCTCACTTGAGAATGTTGTATGTGTTTTTAACATGTAAGGACTGTAATGGAGGGTACAGTCATTACAACAAACCATTATCGTAACCAATATAAGTAGAAACAAAATTGCTATACCCATCTGAGTACAAATGCGTTATCACAAAAAAATACTGTTCCCAAGTAACATTTTACATACACCCCCCTTGTCAGCTAAAATCATGTCAATTTTACAAAGTCATTTGTCAAGTGGCCACTAGTTATTCAGCTAAACTTTGGAGTGCATCCCTGTTAGTTAACAAACCTCTGTTGGTTATAGTATATATAATTAATCCAATCTACATTCTTATCTGTACCCTCTTTATCCCATTACTAAATACAATTTTGTAAAAGCAACAATCTTACCAGATTACTGTATTTTTTCCTCTTACTATACTTTCAATCATAACCGTTTTAATTTTGCAAAAGAACATTAATTTAGATTGGGCTTTCCTAAATATTTTATTTCTGAAAGAAACTTATTCATGTTGAATTACACTATTTTAACTGACCTTTCTTTTTAACATCCAGTTGTCACTAGACAAAGCTCAGTCAAAGCTGTGTATATTGACACATCATGTCCTCCTTAAAATAACAAAATGGTGCAAAAATCCACTTTTTTTTTAAATACCAATCATCATCCACATACACTTGTACAATGTAAATGTATGAGGACTTGCTTTAGATCTTTAAATGATTGTATACAAGTTATCTTTTATTATTAAAGAAAAGATTTGCCCTATAGTAAGCCTTTATAGTTCATTAACATTCACTCAAAAATATATTTCGTCTTCAAAAATTTCAATGAACTCTCAAGAAAAGTTATTTAGGCTCAAAAATGTTTTAAAACTATTACTTTAGTAAGTACCGTAATACCCTCTAAATATATTTTTCTCATCCATGAACCTCTATTTCAGATTTCTGACCAGGCTGTGTAACTTGACCATCTGCTTTTCTCTGCTGATAATACATTCCTTTACATGTCACACTCCCAGAGAATGATCTGTTACTGTCAATCTTAGCTACCATGCTTTGTATCCCCCATTCATTATACAATTCGTTAACAATCAAATTCATTGTTTTTTATAATTTTTAACCTTTTTTTACCATTTTTTAAACATATTTGATTTGTACATCTGCCAAAAATCATGTACATTACATTATAATATGACATTTGTTGATTACAGTAGTGACAAAAAATTGTTTAGAAGACAATCTTGAAAAATAGACAGATTAGTTCCAGCCTAATGAACTGTGAATTGGCCATTTTCCAAAGAAACTCCTCCTCCCAACCAGAGTCTCCACTCCCATCATGTCAGGTCACCTGTGGCCAGGTGACAGATGCACCCCGTTGGAGACAGGAGTGCAATGCAAAGTAGTGAACCTAATAGCCGACTGCTGCAGATGGACAGGAAACGTGAACCCAAGATTGTCCAGGGCGCGGAGTCTAGGTCCAGCAGGTCCAGCAGGTGTTCACCAGAGCTTCTAGTGGTGAGGATGGCCTTTGCTGCAGCTGAACCCAGGTCGCGACCCCTGGGGTCCCCCAGGTCACGCTCCGTAGGGAGAGAGGGAAAGCAGCCACTGAGAACACAAGGGATAGTGATGGGTAAGCTGAGGTCGGGGCAGCAGGCAGACAAGGGTAACCAGGGGACAGGCAAAAAGGTCAGGGTCACAGGCAAACAAGAGTAGTCAGGGACGGGCCAAATCGGTACACAGAAAGGTTAACGTATCACACGGCAGACAGGAACAGCTAACAAACAAAGTTGAACAGCACTGCAGACCTGCAGTGCAACAGTTAATATAGACTTCCTGGGATGGCCTGGGTTGGGGCCATACAGGAAGGAGAGATGATAAAAAGGCAGCCAGAACAGAGTCAGGCCTCTAATGAACACATGGAGACAGGTAAGCTGCCAGACTTTATTGCATATCCATGACACATCAGAAACATCAAATTACAAAAACTTTTAACACTTGTTTGTTTTTTTTTACAATTTTTATGATTTTTAGATTGAACATAACTTTCATATTTTAATATTTTTCCTGGGTAACCTTAAGTAAATTAGCACAATCTACTACCTTAATTTAACAACCAAATCCTAGTTTAGAATCTTTTGTAAAAAAATTGCTCAATCCTTAACTTATTAATTCCTGCAACCAAATCTGTAGTATTTTCTGTTAAATACTAAATACCATGTTGTTTACCATTATCTGAATTTTAAACAGTTCTTTACACAATCTTAATCAATAATTTTCTCTTAAAACTTTGTTCTGATGCCATGTTTGTGCTTTTGAATGACCACATGTAATAACACATTTTCCTGTTTAGGGCTAAAATATTCAAAAAAAATTCCTGCAGCATTAAACTTAGTTTCCTCATTAAAGAACTTCTTTACACTATGACCAGGGGCGACTCTAGGGGGGGCCAGAGGGGGCCCTGACCCCCCCAACATTATGCTGTGCCCCACCATGTGCCCCCACATTTTTGTATTTTGCTCGGGCCGCCGCTAGAGTAACAGTCTCTCCTGAGAGGGAGAGCGTCCCCAGTCAGCTCTGCGGGGCATTCCTCCCCCCTCCCTCTGCTCGCTGACACTGCATAATGCGAGCTCTCACACAACCACAGCCGCCCGATCTGCTACTTCCCCTGCATCCTCATTGTCACAGAGAAGAGCGAGTTGCAGAAAGGACTCCATGAGCACTGTGGGGGAGGGGGGCCCAAGCCTTCATCTCAGTTACTGAAAAAACAGACTGATTTCTCCCATCCTTAGGACAGGAGAACCAGCCTGTAAATTCCGAGTGGTGACTGCAAGCTGAGCCGAGTGTCATTCGATGACACTCTTTTACAGCCCAGCGAGTCCAGCCACCCCCCCCACTCTCCTCACATATGAGCAGGGAGGAATACATATCCTCCTCCTCCTTTCAGCCCCGCCCACACTATCCTGGTGTGCTGTATCTGAAGAGAGGGGATGTGTGGGTGGGAAATATGAAAATCAGCAGCATGTGTGTGAATGATGCCTGAGATTCTAGCCTGGACCGTAGGTAAGTGTGTGCACTGCAGACTGCAGTACACTGTAATCACTGAACTGCATTATCTCCATCCCTTCTCTCCCCCATCTGTCTCCCTCCCCTCTCCTGTTCTTTCAAGACATTCACAATTTACTTTCTGTAACGGTCACCACCGTTTACGATTATCCATTCCATCACCCCACGACAGCTTATCCGACAGTCCAACAGACATCAGACATGACCCATTTCATTTTTCAGAATAACCGAGACAACACAAGCTCTGGTACTGGTTCCAAAATGAATGAATGAATGAATCCTTTAATGGTAACCTAGCTTTGTTATATACAGTACAAGCATGTTACAGTTAATCACAGGGACAAAGACACACTCCACCCACACATCACACAATGGGGGGCTTCATACACATTCTTTTAGATAATGACATTCCGATGAGTTAATTACTACTCATTACCCAGAGGGTTTGGCTCCGCATTTAGAGGGGTTAATTACTACAGCTTGACAAGTCACATTCCACATCTTAACAGTGTCATTAGCATACACAATGAACAGGTCTTAGGAGCAGACCTAATTAGCACAATGGACACAAAACAGTATTAGCATCACACAATGGAATGTCTAGGAGCAGACTCAATTAACACCTCAAAAGCATGTGTCCCCACATTGAATGAAAACACTCTATTGACCTGTCGGAGTCAGACTTTAACAACTTGGAATATTTCAAGATATCCTGCAAAACATGAATTATCAGTAATGTCCCATCTCATGTAATTTATCATTATCATTTCTCAGTCACCCTATGCCCAAAAGGGGCACAGGATGATCCTAGACCCAAGAGTCATTAGTGACGCTGGCACAGGAGTACCCCCCATCCTTCAAAAGTCTCTGGGTGTCACGGGCCTTTCTGTTACACTTTCACTTTCAGTTAGGCAGGTAATATACAGTGCAAATTTCTTTCCTACATCCACAGATTGCAGGAAAGAAACTTGCATGATTCCCCCATCAACACAGACAGTGATGACGGGAATATCCCTCCTGCCCAGCAATTGTATTCTCCCGACAAAGAGTGATTATCACTAGTGGCTATACAGCAACCACTAGTGATAATCATTAGGCCTCGTACACACGACCGAACATGTCCACTCAAACTGGTCCGCGGACCAGTTTCCGCGGACATGTTCGGTCGTGTGTAGGGCCGACCGGACAATTTTCCGGCCTAGCGGACAGGTTTCCAGCGGACAAAAGTTTCTTAGCATGCTAAGAAACTTGTCCGCTGGAAGCCTGTCCGTCGGACATGTCCGATGGTCAGTACGACTCATCGGACATGTCCGCTTGCCCGAGAACCCGCGCATGGTGTCGAAGTGATTTGACGCATGCGTGGAAGCATTGAACTTCCAGGTTTGCGGACGTGGCGGCGTCAACGTCATCGCCACGTCACCGCGCTGTCTGTCCGCGGGGATTTTGGTTTGATGGTATGTACAACCATCAGAACAAAATCTCCGAGCGGACATGTCCGATGAAAACGGTCCGCGAACCGTTTTCATCGGACATGTTCGCTCGTCTGTACAAGGCCTAAGAGAATCTGCTCATTAATGGTTCAAATCTCAGCTAGTTCCTTCTGAACCAGCTGAGATTTAAACTGTCTATGGCTGGTCTTAGCTCTTAGGCAGCCCATACATTGATCACTTTTTTTCATTCAACTATTAGGTTGAATGAAAAAAAAAAGGAAATGATCCAATTCCCCCATCTACACATTATAGGTGGATGGGGGAATCCTCCCAGTGTGGACCAGTGCTGGAATAAGTTGCTCTCCTGTCCTGTCCCGGCTATTCACAGCGCTGGTCTCTGTCTCCATGGCAGCGGCGGCAGCACATTGGAACCCAGAGCTGGTTACTTTATGGGGCTGATGTACAGGAGGGCCAGCACAATTTGTTGTTAGAAATGGGCTGGGCATGTTCAAAATTCCACACGCCAGAGCCTGCCAGGAAGCCCACACTGCACAGCGCTAATCACAGGCAGTGAGACATTTCCCGGTCCGCAGCTCTGCACAGATCAGGAAATGTCTCACTGCCTGTGATTAGCACTGTGGAGTGTCGGCTTCCTGGCGGGATTGGGCATGTGGGATTTCAAACACACCCGAGCCCATCTCTATTGGTTGTAGACAGTTGAGCTCCCTGCAGGTTGCTTAGCAGCAGTGGAGCCTTCTCTGACATGCTGATCGGGATGCAATCCAGGTGATGCCCACACTTTACAGGCATAGAGCCCACACGGCTGCGGAACATACGTTTGATTATATATATATATATATATATATGTGGTTGTACTCTTGATGCTAATAAATACTGGCCGCGATTCAGATACATTGTAGTATCTTTGAGCGGGCGTAACGCATCTCCTATGCGCTACTCGGATGTAACATTGAGAGGCAAGTACTGTATTCAGAAAGCACTTGCTCCCAAAGTTACATCGGCGTATCGTAAATGGGCCGGCGTAAGTCCGCGTAATTCAAAGTAATTCAAAGTAGCAAGGCAGTGGGCGTGTTGTATTGTAATGAAGCGTGACCCCATGTAAATGCATGCCCGATCGAACGTCGCATGCTCAGAATCATGTCGCAAATACTTCCTAAGATACGTTGGCTCAATACTTTGTCGACGTGAACGTAACCTACGCCCAGCCCCATTCACGTACGACTTACGCAAACGACGTAAAATACGACGCTGTTCTGATGTTTCCCGACATCCATACCTTAACATGACTTACCCCTGCTTTATGAGGGGTAAACTTACGACGGACATACGCCTTACGTAAACAGCGTAGATAAATCCGACGGGCGCAAGTACGTTTCTGAATCGGCGTATCTAGGTCATTTGCATATTCAACGCGTAAATCTACGGAGGCGCCCCAAGCGGCCAGCATAAATATGCACCCAAGATACGATGGCGTAAGAGACTTACGTCGGTCGTATCTTGGCAAAATTCAGGCGTAACTGCCTTTATGAATCAGCGCATAGATACGACGGCGCTCATTTGGACTTATGACAGCGTATCTGGAGATACGCCGTCGTAAGTCCTTTCTGAATCCGGGCCACTGTGTTTATTAGATCTGACTGGGAGCATTACCTGGATCACAACCTGATCAGCATGTCAACAGAGAAGGTTAAACAGCATTACTGCTGCTAGGTGACCAGCTGGGGGCTCAGTTCTCTATAACCAATAGTGCCAGCCTTCCCCTGCATGCACCCATAATGTCACCAGCACTAGGTCCTAATAGACTGTCGCCGCTGCCAAGGAGACAGATGCCAGACCAGTGCTGTCAATAGCAGGGACAGGACAGCTGGGGAACCTCACAGGGGCAGAACACCAGGCCCCGGTGGCAAGACAACCTTTGCAACCCTGAAAGTTCTCCTACTTCTTTGGACCCTTATATTTTCTTGGTGTGCTGGTGACATATCTCTCTTGTTTTCTGCCACCCTGGGGGGCCCCAGTATAGTAGGAAGGGAGCTTACTGCAGAACATGTGAAAGGGCCCATTGTGGGATCGTAGTAAAGGGCCCCAGGAGAAATATATATATATATATATATATATATATATATAATTGCATTTTATAGTTGGCCCCCCTACTTTTGTCCCTGTCCCCCCATGTGCCCCCCCTAAAGCTGGAGACGCCACTGACTATGACATTAATTAACTAATTACCCTATGGAATATATGACAGTGATTATGGGACTCAGGGACTCAAAACCTGCAGCTACTTGGTCTCTTGCTTTAAACTTATCCGGGACCCCCCTTGGGACCCCTATGGCATCTACATATGGCCTATATCCCCAGTCATCAACTGTATTCCAACCCACAGATTCCCAGTGGTCACAATCATCACCTATATCACACATATATATATATGGTTCCTGAACATGTTACCCTGCCAGTCTAATGGAAGGAAGGAGATTATAGTACAGTAATCAAATATAAGAAAAAAGATATATAGTTTCATTCTGATGCGGGTGGCACGGTCCATCATATCTCATCTCCAGAGAGTGTTTTCGAAGGAACTTCTTAACCATCACCCAGTGACCAGGGAGTATGCAGTGAATATCTGTATCTAAATCAGGATCTGGAATGCAAGAAAATACTCGTACATGGATATTAGCTAATTATTTTTCAAGAGCGGTCACATAATTTCTCAAAGTATCAGACTGTAATTGCAACTGTTGTGGGTAGTCCTAATCTGTTCCAAACAAGATTTCAAAAGGGGATAATGAATGTTTCCCCCCTGGGGCCACTTTCCCACTACTCTGAGGGTGGTAAGGTGTGTGAAACGCTAATGTGGTACCTAGGACCTTGATCACTCTCTATCACCTCAGTTACCCCATATCTGAATCTGAAGCCATCAACATACAAGGTGAGTTAAGGCATTGGGGTCTGGGCACACAGGACAGAGGGTAGATGAGCGGATTCCACCTTCATGAGTTTAAAGCAATCATGTTCATCCAGGGTAGGAGCAGGTAGGTCTGCGCCATTCTCTTCTTTCTGTTTTGTCAGACATGGCATGATACCCCCCTTGGACAAAACGAAGGAGAGCAGCAGGGTTGGTGGGTTACAGAACACATAATCTGGTATGGGCAATGGGCGGTGGGCAGGATAGGATGCCATCTGCGTTCACAGGGGGTAGTTCAATACTGGGCACATGATGGGTCATGGGTTGGGGCAAGATAGGTCAGGCTGGAGCAAGGCCTGTTTGCAAGGGGAGGAACCTCCAGCACAAAACTGCATTCGGGCAGAGCCCATGCTTCGGCAATAGCAGTGGTGTTGCTCAGCATACACACAGCAGCTTAAACCTTGGCCAGATCACCACCCGGTACAACAGTCGGTGTTGAAAGCAGTAGGGGCACCAGTCCAGAAACTGAACATCAGGCGTGATCTTGAAGGGGGCAATAGCCGCATTAACAAGCCCTCGGGTCACACTACACTGAACTATCCCTAGATGCACACTAAACTGATATTTTACACTGACAATAGAATCAGAATAAAACCATATAACACACTAACTGTCTGATAGCACTAAACAGAGCCCTGTTCTATCTATCTCCACACATTTCAGCCCACTGGCGGGTGTCACTCGCACTCCCATTGCACTCTCCACACCCCCATAACGACGCCACTGGATTTACTAAAGGCAGGATGTGCACTTTGCAAGTGCAGTTGCTGCTGGCTTAGTAAATGAGGCGAAGCTCTGCTAACTTTCATCCATGTGCAAGCAAAGTTGATTTTTATTTTTATTTTCCTTTTATGCAATTGGTTATTCTTTGTAAAGTAAAGCTTTACCTAATTTTCCAAGCACAGTCTATTTGCCTTTAGTAAATCAACCTGTATGTGCAAATGAACTCTAATGCCCTGTACATACGATCGGTTCATCCGATGAAAACTGGTCTGATGGATTTTTTCATCAGATATCCGATGAAGCTGACTTTCATCAGTCGTGCCTGCACACCATCGGTTAAAAAAACGATTGTTTCAGAACGCGGTGACGTAAAACACAACATTGTGCTGAGAAAAATAAAGTTCAATGCTTCCGAGCATGCGTCGACTTGATTCTGAGCATGCGTGGATTTTTAACAGATGGACGTACCCACAGACGATCGTTTTTTTTTTTCTATCATTTTTTTAACCATCAGATCATTTTAACAAAAAGTTCCTAGTTTTTTTACCGATGGATAAAAAAACGATGGGGCCCACACACGATCGGTTCGTCTGATGGAAACGGTCCATCAGACCGTTTTCATCAGACGAACTGATCGTGTGTACGCGGCATTAGTTAGCTTCACTACCACTGTTTTCTCTTAGAGAAGATATGTTTTACAGTTGTGTTCACAAGTCCCACAAAAAATATACTGTCTTATATTCTACACCCATTTTTGTGATTTTTCAAAAAAGCAATTTTTTTTCCTTCAGAATTTTGCTGCTGTAGCTCCCTGAATCTCTGCATTGTTCTGTATGCATACACAGTTGAAATAGAAATGAAATTCAAACTCAAAAGGGATATATCTATTGTGTTACTGTAGATTTCATTTATTCACTTCACACACACAGTTGTCATTTCAAAGCAATTGAAACTGTAATATAGGGCTCAGAACGCCAACAGTTTGCTTCAAGGGGAAAAAAAATGCTACTAAAAAATATGCCCAACGTGCGTGCAATATTATATTTATCGTTTGCTGATTTGGTCTGTGAGAATATTTTTTTTATTTTTTTGCATTTTCACAAGTCACTAAATTCCTGCACAAACAGAAAGTAAAATGCAGGAAAAAAAGATTGCACTCACAGGATGCATAGTGACATAGTGAAATGCAGGAGAAGGGACTCCCTGCACACACAGAAAATGAAATGTCATCATTATTCTCCTGTATACTCAGGAACTGAAATGCAGAAGGAGACCAGATGAAGCAACAACTCAGTACACAGCTCATATTCTACCCATGGAAGTGAGGAGTCATCCTGGAGAAATGTTGAGCTGTGTTACTTACTGTAATGTCCATTCGTTTATCTCACTGAACCAACATGGGTAAAGAAAACACGTTAGCGAGGTAGCGCACTAGAAAACTCCTTCCTCTTCTTCTACCTTTTGTCTATACTGCTCAGTTTTCTTTTTATTTATTGCAGTGGGCTCAATTCACTAAAGGATATCGCATTCAACATTTGGGTCATGTATATATATATTATTTTGTTAAATAAGTTGTGGTCTAACTATTGACTATTTAACCACTTAAAAAAAAAATCATCATCTTTGCTTGCACATGATTGGATGATGGAAGTTAGCTGAGCTTCCCCTCATCTACTAAGCTCTGCAGCAACTTAAGGACCAGGCCTATTTTTCAAGTTGTTTACAAGTTAAAATCATTTATTTTTGCTAGAAAATTAGTTAGAACCCCCAAACATTATATATTTATTTTTTCAGACAACCTAGAGTAATAAAATGGCGTTGCTGCAATACTTTATGTAACACTGTATTTGAGCAGTACAATTTTTTGGGAAAAAATACACTTTTTTGAATAAAAAAATAAGAACAACAGTAAAGTTAGCCTAATTGTTTTATATTGTGAAAGATAATATTACGCCAAGTAAATTGATACTCAACATGTCATGCTTCAAAACTGCGCCTGCTCGTGAAATGGCGACAAACTTTGACCCTTAAAAATCTACATACGCGACGTTTAAAAATTTCCATACGTTGCCAGTTTTGAGTTAGAGGAGGTCTTTTACTAGAACTATTTCTCTCGCTCTAACGATTGCGGGAATACCTCACATGTATGGTTTGAACACCGCTTTCATATGCGGCTGCGACTTACGTATGTGTTTGCTTCTGCGTGCAAGCTCGACAGGACAGGGCACTTTAAATTTTTATTTTTTTTATTATTTATTTTACTTTTTCTTTTTACACTGTCCTTTAAAAAAATGTTTGGGTCACTTTTAAGCATGATAGGACCTCTTTAATGTGATATCTGAGATCAAAAAGACCTCAGATTTCACATTTACACTTGAATGCAATAAAAAATAAATCAATGTCTTTAAGGCCTTGTACTCACGACCAGATCTGTCCGCTGTAAACTGTCTGACGGACAGTTTCCGGCGAACAAGTCTGATTTTTGTTTTGTTCCGCTGGCTTGTACACACCAGCGGACCAAATTCCCGTCGTACCGGAACGCGTGCACGTAAACCACGTACGACATCACTATAAAGGGGAAGACCAAAGTTAATGGCGCCGCCCTCTGTTCCTCTTTTGCTAGTTACGGGTTTGCTCGTGTTAGTGAAGGTTTGGTTAGAGCTGATTCGCGCTTTTCGGTCTCCACGCTTTGACAGCTTGTATTCACGGATTCAGTGCGTGTGCTTGCGGGATCGTAGTTGTCATTCGGCTATAGGCTTGCAGGTTGTTTCTGCTTTTGCAGTTGCGTCCTGTACGCTCGTATCTGTTTGTCACGCGTTCCTCGCAGGTAGTGCTGGATTTGCGAGTGCTTTCTGTTGGAGTGTGTTCTTGACTGACCAGCCGGCCGGTTTGAAGCCATGACGGAGCAGCAGCGTCAATTTTCACGAGTTGGTGCTGTTTATGGGATGGCTGCTGGATATGTTCATCATTCCAGTACTTTGGCCAGAAACAGGGGGCAGAGGCGTTTCTGGGCCAAGAATTGGTTGCGCCAGCGTGACCAGTTCTCACATATGCCTCTGCTTAGGGAACTCCAGGAGAATAATCCTAATGACTATAGGAACTTTCTCCGCATGACAGACCCCGTATTCAACCGTCTGCTGGATCTTCTGTCCCCCTATATCACGAGGCAGGACACTGTGATGCGCCAAGCCATCACGGCCGAGCAGAGGCTTATTGCCACGTTGCGGTACCTGGCGACTGGGAGGAGCCTGCAGGACCTCAAGTTCTCCACAGGCATCTCTCCGCAGGCGCTTGGGGTCATCATACCGGACACGTGTGCTGCCATCATCAAAGTTCTGCAGGAGGAGTATATTAAGGTAAGTTTCCTCATTTTACCCTCAAAATCTGGCTGTAATAATGTGGGCAACTAACATTTTTTTTTATTTCCCAGATATGCTGTGTGTTTATTAACTAACATTCCCTTTTCTCCCTATGCATGTTGATATAAGCTGTCCATGTTTTTTTCTTGGCCTACCTGCATATTTGTCCCTTACCCAATATTAACCTGTCCAGCATGCTATCCTAGGGACAAACCCACCTTGCCAATTTTTAAAACAGGAGTTTTTGGTTTTTCTGTTCCAACCCCCCCCCCCCCTTAAAACTTTTTTATTCCCCATCAGAGGGCTGTGGAGTCTCTTAATTAAGTGTCCCTATATATTTCATTACCCAAATTCTCCCTGCACATTTTCAAAATGCAATTTTAATACTGTGAAGTAGCACAAGGATGCTTGTAGGATTATGTTTGCAATGTTTATGTGCCAAAGTACTAAATCTCTTTATTTGTTTGTCCCCACAGCTACCCTCCACACCACAGGAATGGCAGTCTGTGGCTTCCCAATTTGCCCAGCGGTGGGATTTCCCGAACTGCGGTGGAGCAATAGATGGGAAACACGTCCGCATAGTGCCCCCACCCCACTCGGGGTCCTACTATTATAACTACAACGGTTATCATAGTATTGTGTTGATGGCGGTGGTGTCGGCACAGTATGAGTTTCTATATGTGGACGTGGGGAAGAACGGCCGGCTGTCTGATGGGGGAGTGTTCGCACGGACTGATTTCTATGATCGTCTCCAAGCTGGTGGTCTGGCATTGCCACCAGATGAAGATAATGTGGAAGGACTTCCGTTTGTGTTCCTAGCGGACGAGTCTTTCGGGCTTGGTCCTCACCTCATGCGGCCTTTTCCCCAGAGGACCCTCACCTCAGAGAGGAGGGTGTTTAATTATCGGTTGGCCAGGGCTCGGAGGGTAGTCGAGAATGCCTTTGGGATCCTCTCCAACCGGTTCCGCCTGTTCAGGACATCGATACACTTGGCGGAATATAAATTGAACACCGTTGTATTTGCCTGCTGCATTTTGCACAACTTTTTACGCAGGCACTCCCAGACGTACCTACCCGACATCGGTTCTGAGGCAAGACTACCCTCAAATCCCCTTCCCGGGCTGGACACTGGTCGCGCTGGCTTGGCCACCCAATCAGCTCGTGAGGTACGCGACAAATATGTTGAGTACTTCATGGGTCGGGGGGCCATTGCTATGCCAGATCATATTTCTTTCTAATTCGGCCCCCAAAAGAAAGAAATATTCACAGAACTAATAAATAATTAGACCATTGGACTTTATACAGTTGTTTGTCATTAATGCTTTTTCTCTTTTTATCTGTCTTCCTGGTTCTCAAACTAACTTCTGCACTTATAGTGCAAAATTTAGTTCTCCACTTTTAGTAAATAACCACATTAGCACATTATTCACTCATCTACAAACAGGGTATTGAGTCTAGAAATAAGAAGCCACTCCATTTTCAAATTTTGAGGTCAAGCTTTTTATTTTCTGCTTGTTCATGACCACACCAAATTTGTTATTTTTTTAAAGTACTCCCTGCTTTTGGACTTAGGAGTCTACAATATTTTTAGTCCTTTTTTTAGTAATTTTTTATTTTATTTACCAAAAAATATTCTCAAGAATATACATTTTTAAACAAGTTCACAGTTTTGGTTATCAAATATAGTTCTATTTCTTTTTTACATAGATATATATATATATAATGTCGTAAAACTTTTGCCAATAAACTCCAAAAATAGAGAGATATATATATCAAATTTTTTTGGTGGGGTGTTTACCGCCATTTTTTTTGTTTTTTTTTTCGCAAAAAAAAAGATATTTTTTTTGGACCTTTTGTTTCCAAAAAAAATATTTTTTATTTTTGTTAAATATTTTTTTTCCGATTTTTCGAAATGTTATCTTTTTCTATTTTTTCACAAATATATATATATATATATTTTTTTTTTTTTTTTTCTTGTTGAAAATTTTTTTTTGTATTTTTTTTTTAAAATACGATTATATTTTTTTTGGATTTTGGTGTCAAATCTCGACTTCCCTAAATTTCGGATTTTTTAAGATATATAATTATATATATATATATATATTTTTGTTTGGTGTTTATTCTTTGATTGTTTATGGTCTAAACTTTATAGTATCCAAAAATTAACAAAATGGACAAACAAAAGAACTTAAACCTTATAAAAATATAAGAATTCACAACAGCAGTCAGTCATGGTGTGCTTTCACACTGGAACACGCCAAAATTTGAAGATGCACACATTCAGTGAAAACTCGCCAAATGTCATTGGTTCAACAGACAAATGGCCACATGTGCTATCTGACATCATGGGTGATCAATGTCTGTGTTTTGTGGGAGCAAACCCTTCCTCTCAACTACTTGAGGATGGAGGAGGGGGTTGGACCCACAAAGCACAGACACTAGATATTCTGTGATGGCAGATAGCACATATTGGCACACTGTGTGTGCATCTTCAAATTTTGGCGTATTCATTATTAAAAAAGTAAAAATGGTTGTGGGGGCGGGGGATGGGCGGGGGGTGTTTCAGTCTTTGACACGGCCCATCATGTCAATAATATTTTTAAAATTAGATTCGATGACCATCATTCTTTGCCGCATGTTGTCCATTTCCGTGCTGCACTCCAAAAGGACATTTGTTACATTCTGTTCCATGACAACCATCCTGTCACGCATATTGTGCATTTCAGTGCTGCACTCCATTACCTGCTGAATAATTATAGCAGCACTTGCACGCGAAAAAATTGCAACACCATCTTCATCCCCTAAAAAAAAAAAAAATGGGCAATCAAAACTAAAATATTTGATGAGGCCTATCTACATATGTTTTGCCAAATCAAGCTGGGGTGACACTGACCTGATGGTCTTCTCCTTTCCACCTCCACAACTTCGCCATCTTCGATCACTCCTCCTTCTTCCACCACTTCCCCATCATCTTCCACGACTCCTCCTTCTTCACCCACCTCCCCATCATCTTCCATGACTCCTCCTTCTTCAACCACTTCCCCATCATCATCGACTCCTCCTTCATCCATCAATCCACCTTCTTTCAATTCGCCAAATTCTTCTTCCTCAACTTGCCCTTCATCTGCTATAAATTCTAAATCCAAAATTACTTCTTCCTCCTCTCTTCCTTCCTCCTTTCTTCCTTCCTCCTCTCCTTCAACATCCTCTTCTCCTTCAACATCCTCTTCTCCTTCCACATCCTCTTCTCCTTCCACATCCTCTTCTCCTTCTACATCCTCTTCTCCTTCCACATCCTCTTCTCCTTCCACATCCTCTTCTCCTTCCACATCCTTTTCTCCTTCTACATCCTCCTCCTCCTCCACATGGCGAGATGGAAGATTTTGGCCTTGTCTGGCCCTCTCTGCCTCCTCCAAATGCTGGCGACTTCTTTCCCCTAAATAACACAAAACAAAAGGTATACTCATCAGCACACAGATATTGGAGAGCAGAAATCGCATACATTGCTTAGAAGAGGCTTTCATTTATTTCGTTTTATCTTTCACCAAACCTACATTTTTGACAGACTTCTATGGCAAGCTTTGATCCTGCCTCTTTTTAGCAAAGTGACACACATGGATGTCCCCCCTAAACTGTATTTCTGGGAGACCCTACCAAAAACGTAAATTTTTTTTGGGAGACACAGGTTCTCTGCATTGCAGATGGGAAAACATCTGCTTTATTATCACTGTTTTTAGAAAGAATCCTGTTTGCCTTTCACATTCTCTTAATTTGATTTTTATAAACTAGCTTTTACACAATGTTTACAAACAAAGTTTTTGGCCAGTGAGCCATGTCCATGTGTGTTGTTCCTGGAATAACCTTGCATTTCTGAGAAACGATGTGATGTTACGCGGTTTACTAAGAACACTATTTGTAAATAGGTAGGTATTTACGTAAAAAACAAAAACTGTCAACATGTCTTCAAAAGTACAAGCAGGCCAAGGAGGTGAAATATACATGGCAACACATTCTTGCAGACAATCCCCCCCCAACCCCAAAAAAATTTACTTACTTTTACGCAGAATTTTAAGGATCTTCTTCATCTGATGTGGCTCCCTCAATTTTAAGTCGGACCAGCGTTTCCTTAGCTGTTCTTTGGACCTGGTGATCCCAAACATCCTCTGCATTCTCCTCGCCACCTTGTCCATAATGTGTGCCTTTCGGCGGTTAGGGGTCTTGTATGGCCCTAATTCACCATCATAGTCCTTCCTCCGCATGATGGAAACTAACTCCACCATTTCCTCGAACCGCATATTAGTGGCTTTGTATCTTCTTTGCCTGGATCGGGACGTCCCTGCCTCTGTCCCTTCACTTGCGGCCTGAGAGCATTGTGCCCGCTCGTGTGACATCGCCATCTTTCCTTTCCCACAGATATTATGGGCGGGGAAAAGAGGAAATGTTCCGCCATGGGCGGAGACGAGGGCGGCGTTTCATACATATGCGGAGTGTAGAGAATGCAAACAACGTGTTTACGTAGGTTACGCGGAGAATATTCGAGCGCATCCAGAACATACACAGTTAACGCCATATTTCCGAAACACATTGATTAGGGGCATGGCAAAGCTGACGAGGGCGGCGTTTCATACATACGCGGAGTGTATAAAAGGCGCACGCCGTGATTACGCAGGTTACGCGGTAATTAGGCGAGCGTGAGAAACGAGGAGCGAGAGACAGGAAGGTAAGGATATTCAAAATGGGATCAGCAGAGGCCTAGAAAATGGAGAGCCATGGGATGGGGGTTTGGTCTGTTGGTTGCACCCTTTTTAAGCTATTCTGTCTCTTGAGTACCACAATGTTATTTTGGTATCCAAATGCTTTTGGACACCTCACAAAGTAGAGATGTGAACAATGCTGTACCTCATTTAAATCTTTTTGAATGGTGTATTCAGATCAGGCAAAGTATTGTTCAGTGTTGGTTGTACAGAGGTCATTAGGAAGTGTCTTTTATGTCATCCATTCTCAGGGGCAGGAGATCTACACATGAAAGAGTGCCTAGATGAATGCTCTCATTTGTAAGCATTGTTTAGGTTTCTATATTAAAATTAGTTACTGCAATGTTACCAATGGGTCTGCATGTAGCAAATCAATGTTTGGTACAACCAATGCGGCCGAGCTGGCCATCATTTTTACAACAAGAGAGACTGTGTTTGTAATTAGATATAGGTCATAAATTTGGAGACACATATTATATCAAGGTCAACGCTGATCCTTTTTAATATCTATTTTTATTTGGTTTATGTTTTGCTAATCTAGACTCAAAAATCAAATAAGAAAATAAGGCAGAGGAATGGACCTCCTCCAAACTAAGGAAGCAATAGAGGCCTTACTTGAAAAATTTGAGGGCACGCCCATCCTGTGGGATTCAAAAAACTCTTTATATTGCAATAAAGATGTACGAGCGGCAGCACTAGAGGAGCTAGCAAACTATATGCAAACATGGGTGCCAGGATGCAGGGTGAAGGATAAACTTGCCAACCTGAGAAGCACATAAAGAAGAGCATACAAAGCTAATAAATCTAAAAAATCTGGAGCAGCAGCAACACAAGCAAAGGAACCCAAACTGTGGTATTACAAACAGATGGCTTTTTTGCGTAAGGAAATGGAGGGCAGGAAATCGATGTCTAGTCTTGCTTCCAACCTTCCCTCCACGCTACATTCCAGCGGACCTTCCCCAGATGACCACAGCCCTGCAGAGTCGGAAGAAGAGGGCCTGGCTGACAGAGATGCAGATCTGCCACCCTTCGATGAGGAGGTATAGTAGTTTCCTCTATATTTCTGGCGTAAATAATTATTGGTGGATTAATGAGTTGATATTGTAAAAGAAAAGCCAAGCTGGGAAAACCAAAAAAAAAGGTCGCCAGACAAATAGGTGTCAGGGATGACAACTGCAGGGGTCAGAAGGAGAGTCTATTCAAGTTATAATGAACCTAAAATAATAAAAGAAAAACATGAAAATGTGTGTGTTTTGATTTGGCTAAATAGTAAAAAATGTCCCTTTTTTAGACACAGGACGAAGAGATCAGCCAGGAGGTGGCAGATCCTCACGTCTCTGTCAGCCAGGAGGAGGCCGGGGTCAGTGGCAGCCAGGAGGAGGCCGGGCCCAGTGGCCTGCAGCAGGTCCCCCCGCCCAGGACAACCACCACCAGCCAGTCTTCTCCCCCCAGGTGAGGCCATCAGGCCGAAGGAGGCAGTTGAGGCCTGTGGAGGAGGCAAGCCTCTGCATGATCCAGGAGGCAAGCGCCATCATGAGGGCCCCCCTCAACCCCACAGAGGCCTTCAGTGCCTCCTTGGCACACAATTTAAATAAAGGGGAGGAGGACCAGAGAAGACTGGCAAAGGCCCTGATGAACCAGGTCCTTTGGTGGATGCAGAAGGGCCTGCTGACCCCAGACACTGGGCTATGTGACCCGGCCCGGCTTGCTGAACACCATCCTCCTGCTGCCACATCGACCCCACCTGCAAGAGCCCGTGTAAGATCCGCTGGAAGGCAGCCTGGAGGGAAGGCTGGAAAGAGGAGGAAACGGTGATTCCCTGCCTTCCATTTCCTTCCACACAAAGGACATATTGTTTGGACTACCACAGTTTGGGTTCCTTTGGTTCTGTGCTGCTGCTTCAGATTTTTTTGTTTGCCTCCTGAGGTTTGGTAGTTTATCCTTCACTATGTTGGAAATGCGAGTTTGCATATAGTTTGCTATCTGTTCTAGTGCTGCCGTTCTGTTTTTTTTTTTTGATGACATTTGCCAAAATAAATGGCTTTTTGCTTTCATTTGAAAACCTGTCTATTGTTTGTTATACTGTGGGGATTATTAGGCAGCAAACCTTAAAAAAAATCCAATGGGTCATTTACAAAGGACACAAACTCCTTGGGGGGGGGGTACATTTGGTGTGCCAACATGGTTAAATATTCTAAAATTAAAAAAATAAAAAAACAAAAAATGCCAAAAAAAAAAAAATAACATGTAAGAACAAAATGAACAACATGGTGACATAACTAGAAACACACCCCCAAAAAAAAGAAGATGAACATTCCTTTACAAATTTAAATTTAAAAAATATGGAGGACCACCAACAAAAACACACGTCTGGCCTAGAAAACATTTATAAATGATTACATCACAAGCAAGAAATGTCACATTTCAGTATGGGACAACTCAGTTGAAATTGCATCAGCAAGAGAACGGGGTTATTCTAGCAAGAGAAGAATTAATAAAACGAGGCAATAAACTGTTGTTTATTACGCCGTTTTAAGACATTGTTCTCTTGCTAGAATAAAAGCTTGCAAATGACGAATGTGCCATATCCCAAACAAACGCAAGTTTTACCTGAACGAGCGCTCCCGTCTCCTCATTTTGACTGAGCATGCGCGGGGTTTTTGTACGCTGCTTTTGTGTACAGACGACCGAACATGTCCGAGCGGACACGATTCCAGCGGACTGTTTTAAAGCAAGACCAGGAAACAGTTGTTCGTTGGGAAACGGTCTGGCCGACAAATGTTTGCTGGAATCCTGTTCCATACTGCCTACACACGATCGAACATGTCCGCTGAAACTGGTCCGCGGACCAGTTTCAGCAGACATGTTTGGTCGTGAGTACGGGGCCTAAAAAAAAACATTCCCCTTTAAGACCATTGGGCAGAAGTGACGTTTGATGTTGCTTCTGTCATCCAATGGTATAGAGCCAAGTGGGGGCCATCTTTCCCTCACTCGGCTCCATGCTACTGAGCAGCGTAGATGACCAGAGCGTGGTGGCAGGGGCACCTCTTCCGCCTGCCATTAAAATTCTGCCACGGAGACCACTTTTATCTGAAAGAGGCCTGCCTGCCATTAAAGAGAATACTGGGGTTATGCCATAACCCCGGTATTCTACGTCAAAGTACCGACGTATAACAATGGTGACTGGTCCGTAAGTGGAATATATTCTTTTACAAAGGATTTTATTAATATTCAATCCAACAAATGAGCTTAACATTTAGATGGTTACATGGCATAATGAACAAAGACAAAGCAAAAAGATAAAACATAAAAAAAGATGTATAAGAAAATGACGCAAGTCCCATGCGTGACATGAAATCCTTAATAAGATTTAATAAGCTTATGGCTCAAAAACGCTGAGAAACACTGAATAGCCACGTTTTTCTGAGTTTTTACATTAGAGCGTTTTTACAGCTAAAAAACTCCTCGCAAAACCCACTAGTTCTGTTTTTTTTTCCAGTCAGAAAACGCCCTTGCCAAAAACTGCTGATAACAGCCTATGTGTGCATAGACACTTGGGATAACATGCTGAGGAGTTTATGGCTGCAAAAAAAAAATGCCTGAAGCCAAAGACAGCAGCTGTAAATACGTCCAGTGTGCATAAGGCCTAACACTGTAACCATCCTGGCAAGAACAGCGCCTGGCAGTCCAATAGGCATACAAAGTGTTGAACAGATGGAAAGAAAGAAATTAGAAAGAAAAACTGAAGGCCAAAAATGAAAAACAGGAGAGAGGGAGAGGAGGAGAAGAAGAGTATTTGAATATGAATATACTCAATTACTAGCTGGTTGTTAAGGAACCAACACCTGGCGTAACCCTAACAACCAGTGATTTATCTGCTAAAAGTTGACAGTAATATTTTTTTGTGTGCAGTTCTGTCCAATGCATACCAGGCCCTTTGGGGGGACCTCATGCCAAAAAAAAGTGGTATATACCCCCCAAAAAATCCATACCAGACCCTTATCCAGGCATGCAGTCTAGCAGGCCAGAAAAAAGGGGGGGGGGTGTTTGGAGAAGAGTGTGTGGGGAGAACAAGGGCCTCTTCCCTACACACTTGGCCCAGTGGTTGTAGGGGTGCAGAGGGAGACTTATCGGAATCTGGAAGTTCGCTTTAACAAGGGGGGCCCGATCTCCCATGTAATGTGTAAGTGGTACATAGTACCTTACTCATTCGCCCAAAAAATACAAAAAATAGAATGTGCCCTAGAAATAAACACACTGAAACTTTTGTAATTTTTGTAATTTCAAAGGATGTCAATGGATGGCGTGAGTTGCAAACAAATGGTCATATTGTGAAAACGATCAGTACTATGGCTTAGCCGTGGCAGCAGGCATAGCTGAACATTTTGATATACAATTTGTGTAGGTGGCCTTGAAAATGAGGGAGTGGTGGCAGTTTAGAAATCATGTCCTGATTTTTCAGATTTTTTAGTTTTTGTCAGCTCACACTCTAGTTTCGCCATTTATTTCTATGGGACAAATTATGCCGCAAAAATTTGGATATTTCGTGAATGATTCGGCAAAACGTTCCACAAAGTAATAGCGCACCAAACGGGAACGGTATATTACTTGTCTATGTAGTGTAAAAACTGTGGGAGGAGTTAGGGTGGTAAATTTGGCTATAAGAATAATAATATATATATGAGATAACAATAAGTGATCTTGCTATGCAAGAACACTTAATAATCTGGGATGGTGAAGCAGAGCAAGTTTAGCTGGCAAGTGGTTAACCAATAGAGGATGCAGATTTTTCTTGTATAATCTGGTGTTGTATCCTGTAAGACTACAGATGCCAGCGATGTGAGTGACAGCACAGGTGTCTGCATACAGTGTCTATGAGATCAAATGAACTTGCATCCAGTAGTACTACAAGTATCAGAAATGTGAACAAAGACAATGGTGTCTGTATGCAGTGCCTATGGGATCAAATGGGTAGGTGCCCACTCACCGACAGTGTAACTGAAGATGCTGATAGCAATGCAGATGGTGATGTTTTTTCAGGATCTCTTTCTGGGTCCTGGCTCAGGGCCCACCCGGATCTGAATTGCAGGTTGCGTGGAAGGGACAGGAACAGCCCCTGGATTGCTGCAAATTGGAAGCGATGCTGTCCACAGATGTCCCTCTGGATGCCGCTGGATATCTCTCTACTATGCAGGCTATGACTCGGCCGCAACTCACTCAGTTCCTGCTGGCAGATCCAGATCGAGGTCCAAAGAGAGCGATCTAGGTCTCAACCAGCCCCTTTATATCCTCTCCCAGCAGTCTTCTCTCCTCTCACAGCAATCTGGTGGTTGTAGTTCAGGCCAGTCCTGCTAGAGTTGAAACCCCTGCATTCTGAACTACACATTCTACGATGCTTTGCTCTGCAGGACATTAAAACATGGAGTCCAATCCAACACTAGAGGGAGACAACTCCACACCAACAACACTGCATAATAGCCATAAAAATAGCCAGCTCCTGGCTACACTAGTATGATGATGAATATTTTGAGACATGGCCTTGCAAGCAATGAGCATGTTATGGATGACATCTTCCAATAACCCTCTGTTCTTCAACACTTGGCTTTCAACAAGAGGTGCATCCAGCAAAGCATAGTACATCTGATTGGTTCAAGTTCGAGCACTTTGATGGAAAGCAAGAAATAATCAGGGCCCCAATCACCCAGAGAGCCAGTACTCAGCTTTGGAGGCTGGTGTTCCTGGCTAGCAAAGCCACCAGTTGTTTACAAAGTTGACTTTGTAAGGTTACTTTCTATGGTCTCCTGTGACAGGATCTGGTGCTGTAACATTCTGGTGTGGTGTTGCTCATAAGGGATTACCTGATGGGGCAGCTATCATTAGACCTAGTACTCCAGTGTAGTGACAAATGGGCAACCAATGGACAAAAACCTGCAAATTTGCAGTAGGCTGACCTGAACTTCTAGTTTCGACAGTTTTTCTGATTGGCCTGGTTTACATGCAAGATAACCCCCCAGGTATTTCAGATGAAGAGATAGAAACAGCGAGGAGTTTTTGAGATGTAAAATCCACCTGAATTACTCCAGTTCCGATACATGGTTTAGCCAATAGTCTGTGAATGCTAGAAGTCGTCCCCCTAGCTGGACAGGCGAGAAAAAACTTCATATGAAGGAGAAGAGCATCTCTGTCATTTCTACCCCCCTCCCCCCTCCACCTGCCCTGGGTTGTCTTTTGCTTTTTGGTGAACCCAGTGCCCTACTCCTGCAGGTCTCTCTATACAAAGCTGGCGATTATCTAAAGCAGAGCTACGCCCTCTTATAAGCTAAAATGAAAAAGCCCTGTTTACTGCTAGATCCATAACCCGTGTCATTTAACCCACTTCCATGAGCCCAGGCTGACCCGACTCATAGGAGGTGTCATTATGCTGGCATATGCTTACAGTATTGCTGTATGGAACATCGCTCTTCCAAGGCAGAAGATGAAGAAAATGTGATGTCATCAGAATGGCCAGAAGATCGTATAATTGTTTTTTTTTTTCCTAAAGCTGGAGAGTGAAAAATCTGGTGCAGCTCTGCATAGAAACCAATAAGCTTCCAGGTTTATTTTTTTGTCAAAGCTTAATTGAACAAGCTGAAGTTGGCTACCATGCACAGCTGCACCAGATTTATCACTCTCCTGCTTTAGTAAATCAACCCCAATGTCTTGTTCAGGGCCTAGGTTAGTGACTTTTGTTCACATCAGAAATGCTTCTCTCCTTTTAAAAGTATGGGCACTCAAAATAATAGGCTTCGTAAAAGCTTTCCAGCTTGCTGCACCCCCAGATCCCACAGTGCAGTGGGGAGAAGCTACTTTACATCACGTGACCATGTTTTATGGCATGTGAAAAAACAATATTTTAAAGATTTCTTGATGATACATATGAAGTTGCTACAGTGGTTGTTAAAGTGGTTGTTAATCTCTGAAATGAAAAACGAACAAAGCATATTCTCATGTAGTGTATACTTACCTCAATCGATTTCTTAGTGTGATCCTGTCTACGCTCTACTTCCTCTGTTATCTGCATGAATCACTTCTTCAGTTTTTCCAGAAACCAGGGAAACCTTGGGTAGGATTCTACAGTGGAAAACTCGATATCTCCAATGATAGTCGTTGGTGTTGTTAGTATTGAACCAATAAGCCCAGATACAGGGGACACGGCTATAGAGGGGTACGTAGCAATTGAGCAAGCACTACATCAGGGGTCTCCAAACTGCGGCCCGAGGGCTTGATGTGGCCCTTTGCTAGCTTCTATCCAGACCTTGGGGCACTATTCCTTCCACTGATACCAATGATTGGATACTATTCCTCTTTTTAATAAGGGCCACTACCCCTCCTATTGATCACCAATCCTGAGGCCATATTTATTCTCAATGATGTCGAAATTTTTTGCCCCTGCTGGCCACAATCCGGCCCTCCTAAAGTCTAAAGGACAATAAACTGGCTCTTTGTTTAAAAAGTTTGGAGACCCCTGCACTACATGTTTCACAGAAACGGCTTCTTCAGGAGCAGGAGCTTTGGAATAATTGTTATCCCGTCCCCTGTTCCTGCAGCTGGGCTACCAATGTATTGTACAATATACTCTCAGACTGCTCTGATGTGACCTTCCTGTGTTGGATGGTTTCCAACACACTCTATTTTTCTATGGGAGGATTCCAAATCAATTTGTTCTTCAGCCATTTAATATCAGTATCTCGATTCTGCCTTTGTTTTTCCCATTTATGATATCACTCATTTTAGTTGAGAAATTATACACAAGCTCCCGAAGAAGCAGTTCCCACGAAACATGTAGAGCTTACTCAATTGATATGTACCCCTCTATAGCTGTGTCCCCTGTATCTGGGCTTATTGGCTTGATACTTACAACACCAACCGCTATCATTGGAGATATCTCGTTTTCCACTGTAGAATACTACACTATACAATACTGTTGTTTTTTAAATGTAATTTTAAATCCTGTGTATAACATGTTATAAATAAACTTTATTTTTTTATCAGTGGTGCCTAGAAAGTAAAATTTTCCACTTCCAACTACTATTGTTATATGATTGGGACGTGGCACTGTATTATTGTATACACCCACAGTACCATACTGTGATGGTATATGTAGCTTTCTGATTCAATCCTTGGGTAGGACCGACACCCCCCTTGTCAGGAGTCTGTGATAGTGAGCTCCTATAGTTTGCAAACTCTGGGTTCCCCAAGCCAAGAAGTCTAAGCCTCAGCCTGCTTCTTCACCAGAGCCCCTGATGGCGGGGATGGACTTGCAGAAAGCTGGAACCGGATCACGGTCTCCAGGTACGCCCAGCTGAGAATTTGGAGACCACTTAACGAGTACAACAGCATGAGACTGATGGGAACACCAGAAAACAAGCCAAGGGCAGAGCAGGCAGCAGACAAGCATAGACAGTGGACAAAGCCGGGATTGGTACAGGGGAAGGCAGACAGGATACAAAAGTAGTAACCAAACCGGAGCTCAGACAACTGTGAAGTTGCTCAGGAAAGGAATGCTGCACTGAGCACACAGATATATAGGGAAGCAAACAGGGAGGTGACACAGGAAGTAATAGAAGGGAAAGGCTACAAACCCACAGTAGACCAGGCAATGCCCATAGCGGAACAGAGAACCCAAACAACATACGTCAAATTCAGTCACAGATCTAACAGAGCACTGCAGCAAGGAGGTAAGAATTTCACAAACAGAAATCTGCAGGCTAGACCGTGACACCCCACTAGCACACAGCAAGTGATTGGCAGCCTCAGATGTGTTGCTATGAAACTGTGAAGACGGGATGTGTCCTTTTCATCCATTCATGTCCCAGATTACACTCAGCACTGTGCTTTGTGCTGTGTAGTGGGTGACATACGATCCTACTAGCCCCCTTGCCTCCCAAAACCTGAGAAATACTCTTTGACCTGTGTACTTTGGAGGACTGTGAGGGAGAGAAGGTACAGCTTATGGAAAATGTATTTAATCTGTGTACCATGTGAGGTTAGTGACTTCAGTGGGCTTATTTAAAAGTTTATTATCACCTTAATGGCGCTTTAAGAAAGTATATAATCTTACATGGGACCTTCTATTGAGTCATTCGTCCAGCAGTTCTTCTTCCTCCATAATCCAAAAAAATCCACTCTGTCACACATTTGTTTCTACCCTGTATCTCTAAGAATGTAATATCAAATGTACAAGGATCTTTTTCCTACTGTATTGTGCTTTTGTTGTTATTTATTTTGCTAGACAACTGTAAATGATTTATGCTTTTCTATTATCTGATTTACCCAACCTTGCTAGTATCATTTACTTTGTATAGTAGTATAAGAGGCAACAATGCTATATAGGTTTAAATCATTCATAATGGTTATTATTCAAATTTAAATTATGTGTATGTTTAAAATGCAATGTTATACAATGCAAAACATTACTTTTTAAAACCAAAAACTGCAAACTTTTACAAGCACATAAAGGAATGTGAAGACATCCGCACAACACTTGCATATGGTTGCAAATTTACACTGATGTTTTTTACATCTGCAGATATATACTGTATATATATATATATATATATATATATATATATATATATATATATATATATATATATATATATATATATATAATTATTATACAAGATTGATATAGCGCCAACAATTTGCACAGCGCTTTACAAAATGAGAGCAGACAGTACAGTTACAATATATATATATATATATATATATATATATATATATATATATACACACACACAGTATCTCACAAAAGCGAGTACACCTCTCATATTATTGTAAATATTGTATATTTTCATGTGACAACACTGAAGAAATTACACTTTGCTACAATGTAAAGTAGTGAGTGTACAGCTTGTATAACAGTGTAAATTTGCTGTCCCCTCAAAATAACTCAACACGCAGCCATTAATGTCTAAACTGCTGGCAACAAAAGTGAGTACACCCCTAAGTGAAAATGTCCACATTAGGCCCAATTAGCCATTTTCCCTCCCCGGTGTCATGTGACTCATTATTGTTACAAGGTCTCATGATGAATGGGGAGCAGGTGTGTTAAATTTGGTGTTATCACTCTCACTCTCTCATACTGGTCACTGGAAGTTCAACATAGCACCTCATGGCAAAAAAACTCTGAGGATCTAAAAAAATGAATTGTTGCTCTACATAAAGATGGCCTAGGCTATTAGAAGATTGCCAAAACCCTGAAACTGATCTGCAGCACAGTGGCCAAGACCATACAGTGGTTTAACAGGACAGGTCCCACTCAGAACAGGCTTCGTCATGGTTGACCAAAGAGGTTGAGTGCACGTACTCAGCATCATATCCAGAGGTTGTTTTTGGTAAATAGACTTATGAGTGCTGCCAGTATTGCTGCAGAGGTTGAAGGGGTGGGGGGTGGGGGTGGGCCTGTCAGTGCTCAGACCATACGCCACACACTGCATCAAAATGGTCTGCATTGCTGTCATCCCAGAAAGATGCCTCTTATAAAGATGATTCACAAGAAAGCCCACAAACAGTTTGCTGAAGACAAGCAGACTAAGGACATGGATTACTGGAACCATGTCCTGTGGTCTGATGAGATAAACTCTTTGTGTTTACAAACATGTGAGGGGTGTACTCACTCTTGTGAGATACTGTATATATGTGCAAAGTATATTAACACACATACATTGTGTATACTGTACAGTATATAATCAAATGCATACAATAATCGCACACTGAACTGCTGCTCTCGCAGCCATTACCCCATAATCACACAGTGTTAATCCTAAACACATTACACTGCAATGTTTGTTGAACGCGGTCCTAATTAATCCGTTTATTAGGCGATTAACATGCTCCTCTGAGAAGCTTGAACACGTCTCCAGACAGGAAATATTTATCCAAGAAGCAGCGACAGGAGGGAATAGGAGACTAGCTTTGCCCTCTATACTTAACCCATTGTTCAGAAGTTCGTGATTTTTTTTTGCTGCTTCAATGTAATATACAAATACAGTTGTCCAGTATTTGAAAGCAGTAACAGTTTACACTAATGTTGTGCTCTAAAATCCCATTACACTGCATTCTGAACATCAAGATGTTTTTCATGTTTGTGTGAAGCGCTATTTTTTACCATTAAGATGTATATTAAACATGATACAGCTTTTTGGAAAGCCTTTGAATTCTGTTAGGTTTTATGTTTGTCTAGAATTTTTCATAAATACAGTTACTTTAAGCCAGCAGTAGAGATCATTATATTAGTGACAAATTACTGTAAAATAAATCTCTACTTTCCCATAAGCTATCGTGGAGGTGGCATGTTGCAAAATTGAGACTGGAATACATGATGCATTTTAACCAACAGTGGAGCTGATTTACCGAATGAAGAGAGAATGGTGAATGTTCAGTTTGTAAGAGGGAAGCTGTGTCCTTTGCAATTGCTCAATCAGGAGCAAGGAAAAAAATATATATGTTTTTGCTTTTGCACATGATTGGACTAATAAAGTGAACACAGCTTAATTTTAATCACTAATCTCATTAAATATTTGCATAGTTTTTAAATTATTTTTTCAACCTTACTTCATTAACACCAAGTAAGTCATCTTGTGCTGTTGACATGCAGGTATTATAAGGAATTAGTTAAGAAAATGGAAATGCTTGTTTGCGGGCATAACAGGATGGAACCTGATCTGTCCTAAAATGTAAAATGTGCTAAAGTGCATGAACCTTGTCACACCTCAAAGTATAACTAAAGGCAAACCCTTTTCTTTATGTAGCGGTGTAGCCATTTTCTTTGCTGGTCCTGCTTTAATTTTATTGGTTAGTCAGAGGATTAGTAAGAAAAATATAAATCGCGCTACCTCAACCACCCTTCTTGACAAACACAAACGTATGCAAGTGGGTGATCTATAGTGATATAAGTGAAAGGCTGGCTGCTATATAAAAAGTGACCTGTAGTGGCCACTAGGGTGCAACATGCAGCCACCTCAAAATCCCTCAGCAATCATAGTGATGGTGATATACAAGAGAAACAAACAAAAACAAAAACAAAAGACACTTGGATCAGAAACCATCAACTAAATATGAATTTTGGCTCTGAATGGGTTAATAAACAGTCCAAAATGTTGAAAGTAGAGAGTCCATTAAATAGCAGGTAAGATGTCAAACACCCGTGCATCTGTGCCACATTACAGATTGGTTGTAAACGTGTCCAAAAGAAAAGAGTGACATGTCCTCCACCAGACTTATAGTTTGGCCTCTTACCGAATTCCCACAATCCCTTATGACAGGGGATCAGAAACAGCATATAATACTGTACACCTGGCAGCCTCTTGCTGCTCTATCTCCCACCTTTCTCCTAGTTGGAGCCCTCCTGACTCCTGGGAAAATACCTTCTCTGTGTGTCGGGGTGAAGCCCAGATCCATGGTCAGTTCTGCTCTAAAGGTCCAGCATACACCCGCTCAATCAGAGTAACGGTTAGTCACAAAACACAGACCCAGAATTGGAGATTTCATCCCTCCTAGATTTCTACTAAATCTCCAGGCTCCAGGTCCCAAATCGTTTTTTACCAACTGATGGGGAAACTGAAAGGCCAGTTTCCTCTGAATGGCACAAGCCCCCTGGAGCCCCTAAAAACTGCTTGAATGAGAATTCTGGGTCATAGACTCATTTTTCACAGTGGCAGGCTAAAGCATTGCCACAATATATATACTGTGCGATTGGGGTGATCAGACTCAAGCGGTAGGTGCTTTTTTGATGAGTGTGCCAGACCAAAACTGTATTTTTAAGAACATGGTAGCCCACTTTTAATTAAAAGAAGGGAAAAGTTTACAAAAGACATCAGTAGCCCATGCAGTGGGTTCCACCATTACTGTAACTTGCACAGTCAGAATACTTCAGCCTCCTGGCTTACTCTCTTGCCACAAGGCTGCTTCAGGCCTCAAGCCTAGGCCTTAGGTCTGCACCTCAGACTATAAAGGGTCCCTTATGCTTCGTACACACGGTCAGACTTTTGACGGTGCTAAGGTCTGCTGTAAAGAAGACTGCTGGAAAGATGGAGGCTACACACGGCCAGACATTCCAAGAAGAAAAGCCCGTCTGACTTTTTTTCTCTGAAAGTCCAGGTGTGTGTACGAGGCATTAGAGTCAAGTTCTCTCATAGCTTACTCATGATCAGCTTCTTGCTGCTCTGCCACAAACTAAATTTGCCTCCTGCAGACATGCACGTTCTAGCTGCCCCCATGCAGCCTCTATAACTTCTGACTCATTTGGACAGACCTCCTGTCTGTTGGAAGAAGCCCTGAGCCATAGTCAGGTCACAACTCCCAGCAACTCTCTAAAATCTGGCATAAACCAGCAATCTTCCAAGTAGCACAGGGCCCCACTGCCACAATACACATACATGTTTTGCCTTTCATTTCTATTTTAAACTGAATGGGTACTTTTTCAAGGCATTGGTTCACATAATCTTTAATCACTTAAGCCCCGGACCAATATGCTGGCTAAAGACCCAAGGGGTTTTTACAGTTCGGGACTGCGTTGCTTTAACAGACAATTGCGCGGTCGTGCGACGTGGCTCCCAAACAAAATTGGCATCCTTTTTTCCCCACAAATAGAGCTTTATTTTGGTGGTATTTGATCACCTCTGCGGTTTTTATTTTTTGCGCTATAAACAAAAATAGAGCGACAATTTTAAAAAAAATGCAATATTTTTTACTTTTTGCTGTAATAAATATCCCCCAAAAACATATATAAACATTTTTTTCCTCAGTTTAGGCCGATACGTATTCTTCTACCTATTTTTGGTAAAAAAAATCGCAATAATCGTTTATCGGTTGGTTTGCGCAAAATTTATAGCGTTTACAAAATAGGGGATAGTTTTTTGCATTTTTATTTTTTTATTTTTTTTACTAGTAATGGCGGCGATCAGCGATTTTTTTCATGACTGCGACATTATGGCGGACGCTTCGGACAATTTTGACACAATTTTAGGACCATTGTCATTTTCACAGCAAAAAATGCATTTAAATTGCATTCTTTATTGTGAAAATGACAGTTGCAGTTTGGGAGTTAAACACAGGGGGCGCTGTAACATTTAGGGATCACCTAGTGTGTGTTTACTAGTGTAGGGGGGTGTGGCTGTAGGACTGACACCATCGATCGAGTCTTCCCTATAAAAGGGATCACTCGATCGATGCGCCGCCACAGTGAAGCACGGGGAAGCCGTGTTTACACACGGCTCTCCCCGTTCTTCAGCTCCGGGGAGCGATCGCGACGGAGCGGCTAAAAACAAATAGCCGCGCCGTCGTCCCGGATCGCTCCCCGAGCGGACCCGACCTCCGCATGTACCGGGGGGGGTCCCGATCGGACCCCCCACCCACGTCTAGCAGAGGAGGTACAGGTACGTGATTGTGCCTGTCCGTGCCATTCTGCCGACGTAAATGTACATGAGGAGGTCGGGAAGTGGTTAAGAAGAGTTTAATTAAAATAGTTTGGAACCACTTAGCCATCAGCAACTCTTGAGACAATAAACACTATGGTCAGAACTCAGAAATGTGTACAAGATATAGAGCTAGATTCAGGTACAGCGGCGTACCTTTTGGCCGGCGTAGCGCATCTCATATGCGATACGCCAACGTTAATCAGGGAGCCCAGAACAGTATTCTGAAAGATCCCGCGCCGTAGGTTGCGTCGGCGTAGTGTAATTAGGCCGGCGTAAACCCGCTTAATTCAAAATAGGCAGGTAGGGGCATGCTTCATTTAAATTAGCCGTGACCCCATGTAAATGAATTGCCGTTCGTATGGCGCATGCTCAGAATCACGTCGCATATACTCCCTAAGAAACGTTGGTGCAATGATTTGTAATGCTGGTAACCTGATTAGCTGAAGTGACATCGAGGGCGGGACTACATCGATGGATCGTGGAGGAGGATTCAAGGATGGCTGACCGAGAAAGGTAAGTGCCGGGTGAGGCGGGGGAACCTGGCAGCATTTTAGGGGCAAACTGGCGGCAATTGATGGGCACAGTGGTGACAATGGCATGGCACAGTGGCTGCGTTTGGCATGGCACAGTGGCGACAATTGATGGGCACAGTGGCGACTATGGCATGGCACAGTGGCTGCGTTTGGCATGGCACAGTGGCGACAATTGATGGGCACAGTGGCGACAATGACATGGCACAGTGGCTGTGCTTGGCATGGAACAGTGGCGACAATGGCATGGCACAATGGCAGCGTTTGGCATGGCACAGTGGTGACAATTGATGGCACGGTGGCTGCGTTTGGCATGGCACAGTGGCGACAATCAGTGGGCACAGTGGCGACAATTGATGGCATGGCACAATGGTGACAATTGATGGGCACAGTGGCGACAATTGATGGCACAGTGGCTGTGTTTGATGGCATGGCACAGTGGCGACAATTGATGGGCACAGTGGCTGCATTTAATGGGCACAGTGGCTGCGTTTGATGGGCACAGTGGCGGCAATTGATGGGCATAGTGAGGCTGCAATTTATTTATTTATTTTCGTTTGTTTGCTCCCCCCCAAGAATTTTGAGCACCAGCCGCCACTGTTAGTATGTAATGCACAGTGCAGGTGTCAGGAGTAAATAAGGAAAGAGTGCAGGTGTGAGAAGCACTTTGAGATAATGTACACAGTTCATGGAATTGCAGGCCCCCCGCCCAAACACAACTTCCCCAGATACAACTTATTAAATAAACACTTGAAACCATTTACTTTGGCAAAAACTTGGCCACGACACCTTTATTGTTTTTTTACTAGGGCTGTTACTGATCAAAATGTTTCTGTTCGATTAATCGATTTTTTTCTTAAATCTATTAATCGACTAATTTCGATTAATTATAACGCACATACAGATCCAACTACTTTTAGCTGATCTCCTTGCAGGCTGATTCCCAGTTCAGCTACCAACCATGGGAAAATGGATAGCGGGATACAAAAAACACACAAAGGCAGCGCTCGATGGGAATAGAATTACAACTTGTATAGTCTTCAAGTAGGTAATCAAATAAATATTGCACTGGAGATAAAATCAGTGTAGCTACATAAACTGTAAAAATGGTGCAAGTAATACCAAATGGTAGCAAAAGCTGTCATAAAAACATGTAGCTAAGTATGATACTGGTATAAAAATGTGTACAACGATACCACTGCTGAATCCAGATGAGGAGAGGTTAACATCAGTCTCTCGGTATGTAGATGTCCCATGAAGGGAACTACCACAACTCCCAGTGGATGGTTGTAGAATCCCGGGTTGATAGAGGGAAGTGTAACAGCCCTTGCATGTGGCAGATAGTGAGGTCCCGCCGGCATGCAGATCTGAAGGCACAGCAAAGGAGCCCTTCAGATGGACACGGCAAGCCCCGCCGGTGTCCGTGATGTTACCGGATCTCCGACGGAACTCCCTGAAGGCCCAGAAGCCGGCGGAGAGGTGAGTACTAATCAAAAGAATTTTAATCGATCAAAAAGATTTTGATCGATCAAAAAAATTTAAGATTAATCGATTAATTAAAAGTTAATTTGCACAGCCCTATTTTTCACAAATAATTTCCATAGCTTTTATTTATTCATTCAAAACTTCATAAACCATCATATAACATATTTCTACCTGCTCAGTTCTTACAACTCGAGCAGTAGCACAATTTCAAATATAAATAATGACCCACCACATAAAAGTGATCGCGACTGGGGTGATCACCACATAAAAGTGATCGCGATTCCTTGCTGTTCACCTGGCAAGAGGAAGTGCCCTGGCACCTGCTGGCCCTTAAATAGCCTCTCCCTGTCCTTCCAGCGCATTCCCTGGGCCCCCATTGGCTCTTCCTAACTAGCTCCCCTCTAGCCCCTTAAAGGGGCAGGTGCTGCCTAATTAACCCTTAACCAGCTAAACCACCTGATCCCATAACCTGGACTAGGGAGGCCGCAATCCCAGGAAAGTGGCCCCATATTGTGATCCCTTTTTTCAAGGAATTGCAGGCCCCACCCACCCAAACACAACTTCCCCAGATACAACTTCTTAAATAAACACTTGAAACCATTTACTTTGGCAAAAACGTGGCTGCAACACCTTTATTGTTTTTTCACAAATAATTTCCATAGCTTTTATTTATTCATTCAAAACGTCATAAATCATCATATAACATATTTCTACCTGCTCAGTTCTTACAACTCGAGCAGTAGCACATTTTTAAATATAAATAAAGTCCCCACACGCCGGACTTGAGCATCAAGCCCGGCCCACCCCAAACGTTGCGGCCTTCTCGATAATGTTTTGCAAGCCCACATTAAAGATATCAATCCCTACTTCAGACAAGTGGACCCCATCCTGCCTGTACAAAACCTGATAACCTCTCTCCAGGTCCACATGGCGATAAGACAAACCCCCTATCTGAGGCATACATTTTTCAAGAGCCCTATTGACCCTTTTCCTCATTTTTTCCATAACCCTCCTCTGTGCAGAGGAAAGCCATGAAAACCGAGGGACTACCTCTGAAAAAAATATTGTTGTACCTGGGAAAGCCGCACTGAAACACTGCAAGTTTCCCTTGATCATGAATAGTAAGTCTAGGGTTTTTACCTTTCCCAAATCATTGCCTCCTAAGTGGATTATCAAAATGGACGGCAACGGCCATAACTGACATAACCTTGTCAAATGAAAATTCTATTGAAACCACTGAAGACCTCTTATACTTTTCCATAACACATGCGAAGAGTCTGGGTGTAGAGACAGATTTGTTGAATAGTTGCATTGAGCCGCTGTTTTTTGCGCCCAATAAACAAATGAGTGCCCCAGAATCCAGACTGTGTGCTGGGTACCTAAAAATTAAACAAACAAATTAGGGCGAACATATAACCTGAAACATTTTGACTTCCACCTCCCCAATGCTTTAATATCCGAATCCGGGAAACCCGAACGGGCAGCCTCTGAGGCTGCGTACACACAATCGGTCAAAACCGATGAAAACGGACTGAAGGACCGTTTCATCAGTTCAAGCCGATCGTGTGTGGGCCCCATCGGTCAGTTATCCTTCGGTCCAAAAAAAGAGAACTTGCTTTAAAATTGAACCGATGGACGCCTAACCGATAGGTCAAAAGCATCGGTCAAAAGGCTGCGCATGCTTGGAAGCATTGAACTTTGTTTTTTTCAGCACGTTGTGTGTTTTACGTCACCGCGTTCTGACACAATAGTTTTTTTAACCGATGGTGTGTAGGCACATCAGACCATCAGTCAGCTTCATCGGTTAACTGATGAAACGGTCCTTCAGTCCGTTTTCATCGGTTTTGACCGATCGTGTGTACGCGGCCTGAGGCTGCTCCAATCCGAAAGGAGTGGGATGAAAACTTAAAGGCAGTTAAACCCATTTTATCAAGCATCTTTTTAAAACTACATCAAATTGGTACTTTGTGAGGGGCAGCAAATTATCATGAATAAGAAAAAATTCCCCCCCGGGCGGTCTAAGCCCCAGGAAGTGTTTTACTACTGCTACTGAACACATGAATAAATCATCGTGCTCACGTAAATGAACCCATCTGCCCTTGCCGCATTGATCCACCACCACCTGTTCAAAGCGAATCCCGGAGCCACCTTGTTTGTTTGCCGGTATTAATTCCGATATACGGAATGCTCCGAAAAAAGCAAGCACAAATGCTGTTCTAAATAGCCACGCCTCAAAGGCCGAAAAGCATATCACTGGAGTAACCTTACAGAGTTCGCTGAGGATGTCCAGCGAGATTGGTCTTCTATTGTCCGTGGCAAAAGTCAGTCTTCTGTACCCCTTCAGTGCCTGCTTAACTGAAAAATAAGAAGTACAAGATTTTAGACACATCAAACGAAAAAAAAAACATTTTTGTGACATGACTATTCGAGAAATGTTGCCGCATTAAGCTGGACAAGAATGCCAAAATAGCACCCTCCGAAGGCCTATTATATTGATAACCTTCGGCACTAGCAAAGGATACCCAGCTGTTCCAAGCTGTGGAGTAACTCAACCAAGTCTTAGGCGCTAGAGAGCCCTTAATGGCATTCGTTACTGTACTTAGATCATCTCCCATCTCCCCGGAAGCAAACTCCGAAACCGCTCCACCTGGAAACGAGATAGAGAATCAGTTATGTTGTTCATAACCTATCCTTTAACCAAATGTTAAATTTGAGGCATCTGAAGACCACCTGACGCAAGATTTTCATTACCCACCAAGAGCTGAATGAGAGACAGTTGACCGCGTATACTACTCCCTTGTTATCTGTTTCCACTAAGATACGCTTATTAGAGAACTCCAAGCCCCACAACTCCAATGCCACTAGAATTGGGAATAACCCCAGCAATACCATGTTCCTGGTAGTTCCCGAACTCACCCAGGACTCTGGCCAAGCCGCACAGCACCAATACGTTCACCATATTGCTCCAAAACCTTTCGAGCCAGCCGCATCTGTAAACAAACAGAAGTCCCGAGCCACCACAAAATCCGCCTGAAAAAAGGACTTACCATTATAACAGTCAAGAAAACTAGCCCAAACCATCAAATCCTCTCTCATAGGCGTAGTTATTCTAACATGATCCAATGGAGATTTCAAGCCAGAGATAGCCAGATATAACTGGCTAGAGAAAATCCTGCCAACTGGCATGATTCTACACGCAAATGCCAGTACTCCCAACAGCGACTGCATTTCTTTCAGATGTATCTTCCTCTTTCGCAAGACCGACGCAATTAACCATTTCAATTTTTTCACTTTTGCTTCCAGCAAACGGCATTCCAATTTACAGGTATCAATCTCGATGTCCAAAAACTCCAATGACGTACTGGGCAAACAGGTCTTCTCTTCAGCCAGCGGGACACCAAAATCTAGAGACATAGCTTGAAATGTGGACAACAAATCTGAACATAACCTAGTGTGACAGAACCCACTGTCACTGTGTGTTTTGGAAAGGACTGTGGGCAGGCCTGTTACCCACAGATTATGGGCCAGGAGATACTGGAGACCCGGGACAAGCTGGCATTGAGATAATGTAATGTAATGCTACATGCCTTCTGGCGGATGTGCCCACCCGGGGTATCTGAGATCCGTCACATCTAGAATCCGACAGACCAATAAATAAAAAATCATCTAGATAGTGAACTATACTATCAGACCCAGACCGCATGCTAAGCACCCAATGAAGAAATGTGGAAAACTCCTCGAAGTACGCGCAAGACAATGAACATCCCATCAGGAGACACCTATCAAAATAATACTGTCCTTCAAAATGAAAACCCAGCGAATCAAAAGCCGCTGGGGAGACTGGTAATAATCTAAAAGCTGATTTTATATCAGCTTTTGCCAGCAAAGCCCCAGGGCCAAACAACTTGATTTTATTAATTGCATCCTCAAACGTGGCGTAAGACACTGCACATAAGTCACTATTGATGTCATTGTTTAACCTCTTGACCACCGCCCCATGTCAAAAAGACGTCCTCCTTTTTAAAGTTGAATATCTCGATAACGGCAGCAGCTGCTGCCACAACCGAGACATTCATCTTTTCAGGGGGCGGTGGTGTACACGATAACGGCGGTCTCCGCGGCGGATTCGCCGCGAGATCGCCGTTATCGGTGGCGGGAGAGGGCCCCCCCCCTCCCGCCGCTCTCCCGTGCCCTCCGCCGCTTACCGGAGCCGTCGGTAGCGGCGGAGGGGATCGGATGTGTCCGGCAGCTGAGCGGGGACGGGACTGAAGGAGAAATCTCCTTCACCCGTCCTCATAGCTCTGCTGGGCGGAAGTGACGTCAAAACGTCAGTCCCGCCCAGCCTCTTAAAGAAACATTTTTTTTTTTGTCATTTGAAAAAATGACTTTTTTTTTTTTTATTTTTTTTTTTGCATTTAAGTCTAATTATGAGATCTGAGGTCTTTTTGACCCCAGATCTCATATTTAAGAGGACCTGTCCTGCTTTTTTCTATTACAAGGGATGTTTACATTCCTTGTAATAGGAATAAAAGTGATCAATTTTTTTTTTTTTTTTCAGTGTAAAAAATTATAAAACTAAATAAAAATAAATAAGAAAACCAAAAAAACATTTTTTAAAGCGCCCCGTCCCGACGAGCTCGCGCGCAGAAGCAAACGCATACGCGAGTAGCGCCCGCATATGAAAACGGTATTCAAACCACACAAGTGAGGTATCGCCGCGATCGTTAGAGTGAGAGCAATAATTCTAGCCCTAGACCTACTCTGCAACTCAAAAAATGCAACCTGTAGAATTTTTTAAACGTCGCCTATCGAGATTTTTAAGGGTAAAAGTTTGACGCCATGCCACGAGCGGGCGCAATTTTTAAGCGTGACATGTTGGGTATCATTTTACTCTGCGTAACATTATCTTTCACAATATATAAAAAAATTGGGCAAAATGTATTGTTGTCTTATTTTTTAATTCAAAAAAGTGATTTTTATCCAAAAAAAGTGCGCTTGTAAGACCGCTGCGCAAATACGGTGTGACAAAAAGTATTGCAATGACTGCCATTTTATTCCCTAGGATGTCTGCTAAAAAAAAATATATAATGTTTGGGGGTTCTGATTAATTTTCTAGCAAAAAAATTGTGATTTTCACATGAAGGAGAGAAGTGCCAGAATTTACCTGGTGGGCAAGTGGTTAATGAATCACCTTTAGGAAAGGATAAATGGTGTATGATGCTGAATTCATTGGGTTCACGTTTTGGTACTACTCCTAATGGGGAGATCCTAAAATTACCAAAGGGGGGGGGTGCTCAAAAGGCGCTGCGATCCTACCTTCCCTTAGTTCCTTACATAGTTTATCCCTTACCACCTGGGGAAACTGCTCAACGGATTTCAAATTCCCCACCAATTTACACCCCTCCCCTGAAAAGGTAGGCGATAGGGATGAGCTTCGCGTTCGATACGAACGTATGTTCGACTCGAACATCGGTCGTTCGATCATTCGTCGAAACTCGAACAAAACGGGTCGTTCGCGCCAAATTCTAGTGACGCAAAACGTCCCATAATTCACTGTGGCGTTGAGCGCTGATGATTGGCCAAGCATGCTGTATGTCCCGCATGCTTGGCCAATCACAGCGCGCAAAAAACGAAGAGCCATACTTAGCCAAAGCCAGGTTGGCTTTGGCCAATTATGGCTCAGGGGGATTAGTACACGCCCCACACTATAAAAGGCAGCCTGCACGGCGGCCTCGTGTAGTGTGTTCCGGCTTTTGTTAGAGAAGTCAGTCAGACAGTTAGAGAGAGAGAGAGATAGATAGAGACACAGTGTCTTTTCTACCAGATAGATAGATAGATAGATACTAGATACTAGATAGATAGATAGATAGATAGATAGATAGATAGATAGATAGATAGATAGATAGATAGATAGATAGATAGATAGATAGAGCAGGAAGGCTAGTCAGTATAGTTAAATCTACAGTTTGTAGAGAATATATTCACATCCCTAGGAGTTGTCAATATATTTATAAACTGTATAGCTCAGCTAGATCTGCTATTAGTATCTGTCAGGCAGGATATTGTTCTTCATGCAGCACTCTAACGTGTTGTATTGCCTGCATTAGGGATTAGCTTAAACATAGTACTCCATGTTATTCAACGTGTACTAGTTAATTGCACATACACGCATTACCTGTTACTGCACGTGTGCAATTTATTTGCACAGAAACACAGTCGCTGTTAATGCAAGTGGGCTATTGAATTGCACAGAAACGCAGTCGCTCTTACTGCGTGTGTGCTGTTTAATAGCAACTAAACGCAGTTGGTGTCATTGCGTGTGTGCTGTTACATAGCACCTGAACGCAGTCGCTCTTACTGCGTGTGTGCAGTTTACTAACACCTGAACGAAGTCGGTGTGACTGCGACTATTTTGTTACATAGCACCTGAACGCAGTCGCTCTTACTGCGTGTGTGCAGTTTACTAACACCTGAACGCAGTCGGTGTCACTGCGACTATTTTGTTATATAGCACCTGAACGCAGTCGCTCTTACTGCGTGTGTGCTGTTTAATAGCAACTAAACGCAGTTGGTGTCACTGCGTGTGTGCTGTTACATAGCACCTGAACGCAGTCGCTCTTACTGCGTAATTGCAGTTTACTAACACCTGAACACAGTCGGTGTGACTGCGACTATTTTGTTACATAGCACCTGAACGCAGTCGCTCTTACTGCGTGTGTGCAGTTTACTAACACCTGAACGCAGTCGGTGTGACTGCGACTATTTTGTTATATAGCACCTGAACGCAGTCGCTCTTACTGCGTGTGTGCAGTTTACTAACACCTGAACGCAGTCGGTGTGACTGCGAATATTTTGTTACATAGCACCTGAACGCAGTCGCTCTTACTGCGTGTGTGCAGTTTACTAACACCTGAACGCAGTCGGTGTGACTGCGACTATTTTGTTACATAGCACCTGAACGCAGTCGCTCTTACTGCGTGTGTGCAGTTTACTAACACCTGAACGAAGTCGGTGTGACTGCGACTATTTTGTTACATAGCACCTGAACGCAGTCGCTCTTACTGCGTGTGTGCAGTTTACTAACACCTGAACGCAGTCGGTGTCACTGCGACTATTTTGTTACATAGCACCTGAACGCAGTCGCTCTTACTGCGTGTGTGCTGTTTAATAGCAACTAAACGCAGTTGGTGTCACTGCGTGTGTGCTGTTACATAGCACCTGAACGCAGTCGCTCTTACTGCGTAATTGCAGTTTACTAACACCTGAACACAGTCGGTGTGACTGCGACTATTTTGTTACATAGCACCTGAACGCAGTCGCTCTTACTGCGTGTGTGCAGTTTACTAACACCTGAACGCAGTCGGTGTGACTGCGACTATTTTGTTATATAGCACCTGAACGCAGTCGCTCTTACTGCGTGTGTGCAGTTTACTAACACCTGAACGCAGTCGGTGTGACTGCGAATATTTTGTTACATAGCACCTGAACGCAGTCGCTCTTACTGCGTGTGTGCAGTTTACTAACACCTGAACGCAGTCGGTGTCACTGCGACTATTTTGTTACATAGCACCTGAACGCAGTCGCTCCTACTGCATGTGTGCAGTTTACTAACACCTGAACGCAGTTGGTGTGACTGCGTCTGTTTTGTTACATAGCACCTGAACGCAGTCGCTCTTACTGCGTGTGTGCAGTTTACTAACACCTGAACAACGCAGTCGGTGTGACTGCGACTATTTTGTTACATAGCACCTGAACGCAGTCGCTCTTACTGCGTGTGTGCAGTTTACTAACACCTGAACGCAATTGGTGTGACTGCGTCTGTTTTGTTACATAGCACCTGAACGCATAAATATGGCTGGAAGGACAAAGAGAGGCAGAGAGTCACGAGGGCAACCAGGCTCTGCATCTAGAGGTAACGCTGGTGGTGGATGTGGTGCATCCTCTTCAGCACGTGGCCGCTCGTCCTTCTTTTCGGGAGCTGGCCGTGTTGAGCCTCAACATGCAGAGAAATTAGTGGAGTGGATGACCAAGCCGTCCTCATCCTCCTCATCCTCTCTCACACAGACTGATCATAGTTTGTCTGGCAAAGCAGCTGCCAAGGCGTCCTCTTCCCTCTGCACAATGGCATCACACAATCCTTCCCTAGTCCCACCGTGTCCTCCTGAGGAGTCCCCCGAACTGTTCCAACACAGTGTTGGGTACATGCTGCATGAAGCTGCGCAGCGTTTTGAAGACTCCGATGATGGAACACAGATAGAGGAAGGCATTGATGTGAGCCCAGGGAGAGGGGGTGGCCAAGAGGGACAACAATCTGGGAGTGATGTTCCCCCAGCTGGAGCATACTGCTAGGTTGTCGACAGTGATGATGAGGAGGGAGGGGATTATGAGGTCACTGACTCTACCTGGGTGCCTGATAGGAGAGAGGAGGAGGAGGAGGACGAGGCACAGGCACATCTCCAAAGAGGCAGGATGCCCTCCAGGGGTCAGCTTAAGGGCAGCACGGCATTACGTGGCACTGCTGTGTCTCAACGGTACAGCAAAAGTTCTTTGGTGTGGGCCTTTTTTGAAACATGTCCATCAGATCGTACCTTTGCTGTTTGCAACATATGTCTCAAGCGTATGTCGCGTGGCCAAAACATCACCCGCTTGGGCACCACATGCTTGTCCAGACATACAGTAGGTGTTTGTGATATTGTGCTTTTAGCAGGACAGCGTCGCGCTGATACTCGGCGACAGGGTGCCGAGATCTTGCCGACATCTCACACTCACTGGAATAGTGACAGCACATCCCAGCAAGCGCGTCATAGAAGCGACGGGAGATCCGACTTGGATTCCCGCCAATTCTACACACGTGCGGCGTTTGTTATGAATCCTGAGGGGGAAGTCCCCGCCGGATTTTAAATAAAAATCCGGCATGGGTCCCCCCCTCAGGAGCATACCGGGCCCTTAGGTCTGTTATGGGTTGTAAGGAGAGCCCCCCTACGCCGAAAAAAACGGCGTAGGGGGTCCCCCTACAATCCATACCAGACCCGTATCCAAAGCACGCTACCCGGCCAGCCAGGAAGGGAGTGGGGACGAGCGAGCGCCCCCCCGCCTCCTGAGCCGTACCAGGCTGCATGCCCTCAACATGGGGGGGTTGGGTGCTCTGGGGCAGGGGGGCGCACTGCGGCCCCCCACCTCAGAGCACCCTGTCCCCATGTTGATGAGGACAGGGCCCCTTCCCGACAACCCTGGCCGTTGGTTGTCGGGGTATGCGGGCGGGAGGCTTATCGGAATCTGGGAGCCCCCTTTAATAAGGGGGCCCCCAGATACCGGCCCCCCCACCCTAAGTGAATGAGTATGGGGTACATCGTACCCCTACCCATTCACCTGCAAGAAAAGTGGTAAAAACACAAATAAACCACACAGTGTATTAAAATATTTTATTTTTCTGCTCCGGAGGCCGCCCCCTGTCTTCTTTATTAGCTCTTTTACCAGGGGGGGGCTTCTTCTTTGACGTCTTCGGGTGGGTGGGGGCCGCCGTCTGGTTCTCTTCCACCGCCGGGGGGGGTGGCTTTTAAAAAAGCCCCCACCCCCCGGCGGGTTTCCTCCGGCGTCTTCGGCGGGGCTCTTCTTCTTCCGCTATCCCGACGGGTCTTCTCCGCTATCCGGGGGGTCTCGCCGCTCTCCGCTGTTGACTCGTCGCACCCCGGTTCTTCGTCTCGCAGTCCGATCCCTTCTTCCGTGCTGTACGTCTTCTTCCGCGCTGTGACGTCATGTTCTTCACTTCTCTTCTTCTCCCGATGTTGACTCGCCGGTCCTCCTCGCTGAAATGACGGATGCGCGCCTTGCATCGGACCTATATAGGCCTCACAGTCCCATCATGCTCTGTACCTACCCATGTGATACCTACCACGTGGTAGGTATCACATGGGTAGGTACAGAGCATGATGGGACTGTGAGGCCTATATAGGTCCGATGCAAGGCGCGCATCCGTCATTTCAGCGAGGAGGACCGGCGAGTCAACATCGGGAGAAGAAGAGAAGTGAAGAACATGACGTCACAGCGCGGAAGAAGACGTACAGCACGGAAGAAGGGACCGGACTGCGAGACGAAGAACCGGGGTGCGACGAGTCAACAGCGGAGAGCGGCGAGACCCCCCGGATAGCGGAGAAGACCCGTCGGGATAGCGGAAGAAGAAGAGCCCCGCCGAAGACGCCGGAGGAAACCCGCCGGGGGGGTGGGGGCTTTTTTAAAAGCCACCCCCCCCGGCGGTGGAAGAGAACCAGACGGCGGCCCCCACCCACCCGAAGACGTCAAAGAAGAAGCCCCCCCCTGGTAAAAGAGCTAATAAAGAAGACAGGGGGCGGCCTCCGGAGCAGAAAAATAAAATATTTTAATACACTGTGTGGTTTATTTGTGTTTTTACCACTTTTCTTGCAGGTGAATGGGTAGGGGTACGATGTACCCCATACTCATTCACTTAGGGTGGGGGGGCCGGTATCTGGGGGCCCCCTTATTAAAGGGGGCTCCCAGATTCCGATAAGCCTCCCGCCCGCATACCCCGACAACCAACGGCCAGGGTTGTCGGGAAGGGGCCCTGTCCTCATCAACATGGGGACAGGGTGCTCTGAGGTGGGGGGCCGCAGTGCGCCCCCCTGCCCCAGAGCACCCAACCCCCCCATGTTGAGGGCATGCAGCCTGGTACGGCTCAGGAGGGGGGGGGCGCTCGCTCGTCCCCACTCCCTTCCTGGCTGGCCGGGTAGCGTGCTTTGGATACGGGTCTGGTATGGATTGTAGGGGGACCCCCTACGCCGTTTTTTTCGGCGTAGGGGGGCTCTCCTTACAACCCATAACAGACCTAAGGGCCCGGTATGCTCCTGAGGGGGGGACCCATGCCGGATTTTTATTTAAAATCCGGCGGGGACTTCCCCCTCAGGATTCATAACAAACGCCGCACGTGTGTAGAATTGCCGGGAATCCAAGTCGGATCTCCCGTCGCTTCTATGACGGCTCTGTCTCCATCGCGGCAAGCCAGCTCGGCGCTGGCTCCCGCGATGGGGCTCGTAGGTGCTCAATCTCGCCGAGAAAGAGAGCGAGATTGACACAAAATCGGGTTCACCTACTGTATGTCGAGCTGCCATGCAGCTCATTGGCAAGCATACCAGAAAGACCCACAAAGACCAAAGCGTACCTCCCCTTGCCCTTCTGTGACCTCCAACCCCACTAGACCCCCAGTCCTCTCTGAAGCCTGCACTGAAGTTGTAGAAATAGGTGTGTCACAACCTATTAGTGGTAGTACATGCGGGCAATCTACTGATAGTACCAGACAAATTTCCCTGCCCCAGCTGCTGCAGCGCCGAAAAAAGTACGCTCCCAGCCATCCTCATGCCCAGCGGTTGAATGCTAGCTTAGCAAAATTGCTAGCACTTCAACTGTTACCTTTTCAGTTGGTAGATTCTGCCCCCTTCCGTGAGTTTGTGGAATGTGCAGTACCTCAGTGGCAAGTACCCAAACGCCACTTTTTCTCACGGAAGGTGATTCCGGCTCTCTACCGTCATGTGGAAGGCAATGTCCATGCCTCGCTGGACAGGGCGGTCAGTGGTAAGGTGCATCTTACCACTGACTCATGGTCCAGCAGGCATGGACAGGGACGTTACCTGTCTTTTAAGGCCCATTGGGTGACTCTGCTGGCAGCTGGGAAGGACGCAGGGCAAGGTACAGTAGTTTTGGAGGTTGTTCCGCCACCACGCCTCCAAAACACTACTACTGCTTGTGACACACCTCTCTCCTCCACCCCCTCCTCTTCTTCTTCCTCTGTGGCTTCTTCCTGTGGTGATGTTTCCTCAGAACCAGCCGTGCGTACAAGGTGCTACGCAGGAATGCAGGCCAAGAGATGCCATGCGGTGCTAGAGCTGGTGTGCTTGGGAGACAGGAGCCACACTGGGGAAGAGGTTCTTTTAGCTCTGCAGGGGCAGGCTCAGAGGTGGTTGACGCCACGCCAGCTGAAGCCTGGAATGGTGGTCAGCGATAATGGCACCAACCTCCTCTCTGCCCTGCGACAGGGAAAACTCACCCATGTGCCCTGTTTCGTGCATGTTCTCAATTTGGTGGTGCAGCGGTTCTTGGGCAGGTACCCGGGCTTACAGGATGTCCTGAAGCAGGCCAGGAAAGTCTGTGTGCATTTCTGGAGGTCATATAATGCCACTGCTCGGCTGACAGACCTCCAGAGGGAATACAACCTGCCCAAGAACCGCCTAATCTGTGACATGCCCACCAGATGGAACTCTGCACACGCAGCAGAGGGCCATCAATGAGTACCTGTGCCAATATGGCAGCAGAACTGGCTCAGGGGAGCTTGGTTTTTTTTCACCACGCCAGTGGGCCTTGATCAGGGATGCATGCACTGTCCTGTCACCATTTGAGGAGGCCACGAGGATGGTGAGCAGTGACAGTGCATGCATCAGTGAGACTGTCCCGCTTATTCACATGTTGGAGCACACCCTACATGGAATAATGGACAGGGCCCTTGAGGCAGAACTTCCTTAACTCTCAAAGCCCCCTTTATCCAGACACTGTTCCTGCTTGCCCACCTAGAACACAGGAAGAGGAGGAGGAAGAGGAGGAGGATGATTGTATCAGCAGCATGGAGGTGGAGCCTAGCACACAGCATCAACAGCAGCAGTCTTCAAGGGATCATTTACAGTCCCAAGGAACACGTGGACTTTTACGTGGCTGGGATGAGGTGGCTGCGGATCCTGTCGTCCTCAGTGACCCAGAGGACTCTGCCCCGAATGCCTCTGCAAACCTACGCTGCATGGCCTCCCTGATCCTGCAAAGCCTGCGTAAGGTTCCTCGTGTACGTGCTATCAAGGAGAGGGATCATTACTGGCTGGCAACTCTCCTTGATCCACGTTACAAGAGTAAGGTAGCGGACCTTATGTTGCCATCGCAGAGGGAGCAGAAGATGAAACTTCTGCGGGAGGCCTTGCAGAAGGGTCTGTGCAATGCGTTCCCAGAACCGGGGGATTACCAAAACCTGGCCCTGGACAACGTCTTGCTGAGGCTTCGGTGAGTCAGAGAAGGAGCGGTGGAGAAGGTGGCCGTCTGACCGATGCGTTCAGAAATTTTTTAGTCCGCAGCCCCAAGGTCTGACCGGTTCCAGCAACCATCGCCAGCGTCTGGTTTACATGGTCCGGGAATACCTAGCGGCAAGATCCGACTTGGACACCTTCCCCACAGAAAATCCTCTGGCTTACTGGGTCTTGAGGATGGATCACTGGCCAGAGCTTGCACAGTACGCAATTGAGCTACTGGCTTGCCCTGCATCCAGTATTCTTTCAGAACGCACATTCAGTGCTGCTGGAGGCTTTGTGACCGATCACAGGGTGCGCCTCTCCACCGACTCTGTTGATCGGCTGACCTTCATCAAAATGAATCAGGCTTGGATCACCACCAGCTACCAAGCACCTGATGCTGATGTTACTGAATAAGAATTTTTTGTTGAAATGTCAGATCCCTTTGAGACTGCTGATGCTGAGTGACTGTCCTGTTATGCTGCTGATGGAATATCCTTCTCCTCCTCACTTTTCTTGCTGATAGCAATTTTGTTTTTCTGTGCTCCGCCACCAGTGCCTAAGGCCCAATTTTTCTGCCCCTGTTTAACATTGGCGCCTAATAAAAAATTTTGATGCAATACTTTGCACGTGGCTCCTTGTTGCACTCCAATTAAAGATATTGGGAGGGGTTGCAGTGTTGTGTTGTGCCTAAGGCCTAATTTTTCTGCCCCTGTGTAACAGGGGCGCCTGATAACAATTTTTGATGCAATACTTTGCACGTGGCTCCTTGTTGCGCTCCAATTACAGATATTGGGAGGGGTTGCAGTGTTGTGTTGTGCCTACGGACACATTTTTGTGCCCCTGTGTAACAGGGGCGTCTAATAACAATTTTTGATGCAATACTTTGCACGTGGCTCCTTGTTGCGCTCCAATTAAAGATATTGGGAGGGGTTGCAGTGTTGTGTTGTGCCTAAGGCCTAATTTTTCTTCCCCTGTGTAACAGGGGCGCCTGATAACAATTTTTGATGCAATACTTTGCACGTGGCTCCTTGTTGCGCTCCAATTACAGATATTGGGAGGGGTTGCAGTGTTGTGTTGTGCCTACGGACGAATTTGTGTGCCCCTGTTTAACAGGGGCGTCTAATAACAATTTTTGATGCAATACTTTGCACGTGGCTCCTTGTTGCACTCCAATTAAAGATATTGGGAGGGGTTGCAGTTTTGTGTTGTGCCTAAGGCCTAATTTGTCTGCCCCTGTGTAACAGGGGCGCCTGATAAAAAATTTTGATGCAATACTTTGCATGTGGCTCCTTGTTGCGCTCCAATTACAGATATTGGGAGGAGTTGCAGTGTTGTGTTGTGCCTACGGACAAATTTTTGTGCCCCTGTGTAACAGGGGCGTCTAATAACAATTTTTGATGCAATACTTTGCACGTGGCTCCTTGTTGCACTCCAATTAAAGATATTGGGAGGGGTTGCAGTGTTGTGTTGTGCCTAAGGCCTAATTTTTCTGCACCTGTGTAACAGGGGCGCCTGATAACAATTTTTGATGCAATACTTTGCATGTGGCTCCTTTTTGCGCTCCAATTACAGATATTGGGAGGGGTTGCATTGTTGTGTTGTGCCTACGGACACATTTTTGTGCCCCTGTGTAACAGGGGCGTCTAATAACAATTTTTGATGCAATACTTTGCACGTGGCTCCTTGTTGCGCTCCAATTACAGATATTGGGAGGGGTTGCAGTGTTGTGTTGTGCCTACGGACACATTTTTGTACCCCTGTGTAACAGGGGCGCCTAATAACAATTTTTTATGCAATACTTTGCACGTGGCTCTTTGTTGCGCTCCAATTACAGTATGTTTGAGGGGTGCCCTTTTTTCTACAATTTTGCTTTCACAAAAAATAATGCCCCCCCCCACCACCCCTAAAATAATCGAGATATTGTTGCCACACAGCACGTGCGCAAGCAGTATTAAATTACTTTGTTCTTATAATAATTTCATGTTGTGCAGGGACATTTCTAAACACGTGCCACTACTATAGACACACAGCAGGTGTGATATTTGAAGGAAATTTTCATTTTTTTTTTTTCACTTTAAGCATCATTAAAATCGCTGCTCCGGAAAAACGTCCGTTTTAAAAAAAAAAATTCCATTGATACATGTTCCCTGGGGCAAGACCCGGGTTCTGAAAGACGTTTTTCAACATTAAATTGAATATTGGTCTTTAAAATGAGCGTTTTTGAATTCGAACGTTCGAGTCCCATAGACTTCAATGGGGTTCTAAATGTTCGTGCGAACCCGCGGTCTGTTCGAACGTTCTGGTGCGAACGGAACCTGGGTATGTTCGGCTCATCCCTAGTAGGCAACGGAAAACCTTGTGCAAATCCCTCACTGAGCAAACATGCCTTCTCCTTGTCTGGGTAGCTGTCCAGCCATGGGTGCAGACTTTCCAGCCTCACTGGCATACAGGCTTTTGGGAAAAATATGCTGCGCCTGGGAAGGGCCTGCTGCTGCATTTTTTCTAAAACATTTTGCCGCTGGGTGCGCCCCCGCACATACTGAGCACTCATGCCTGTATTTGCAGGAATTATTCCAGCGACATTGGCTATCATTGAAAGCAAAGCAGCTGCCTTTTCCAAAAGCCGCTGTGGGAGGATTAACCATGGGTTGCCTAGCTGCTACTGGCTTCTGTGGCACTATCGAATTTCATACCCCACCTAAGTGACGGGTGAATTGATAATTTTTGACTAAAGGATTCATCATAATAAAGCCAACCCAGGCCACCAAAATTTTTGTACGCTTCCAATACATGATCTAAATGCTGGAAAAGTCCTCCACATTGCTCTGGATGCTTCTCCGCCATTACACCTGCATAAATACAAAAGGCTTGCAGCCAATTGTTAAACGACCTGGGGATCAACCTGCGCTTCTCATCCTCCCCTCTTTCCTCACCCCTCTTGTCCCTGACCAAACTATCCTTCTGAGCAGGCAAGAGAGAGAGAATATCCACATAATCCCCTTTCCAAATTTTATCCTGCATAGCAGCACTTTAATGGTACCCTAAATGGGACATCTCACAGGGCATAACATCCTTCATATATTTTTCAGGTACATTAACCCTAGCAACTGTATGTAATGAATCAGGCTGAGAACTAACATTGCACACATAATTTTGCTGTGAGGATACACTGACAGGAAGGACAGAGAGATTAGTAGAAGAAGCAACAGGGTTAACAAGAGAGGCTGAAGGCTCAGCAAAAACTGGTACTTTAAATAGAGATTGAATCAACACTGACAGAGACCCTACTAGACCAGATAACACATTCAGCTGGTTCAACTCACCCACAGCTGAGGGCTGCAACGCCTGCTGCTAAGCCGCCTGCTCCAGCAGCAATGCAGGGTCTTGTCCTTGTAGTGCCTGTGACCCGGATGCCTGATGTAGCACCTCCGAGCGCTGACCACTTTACTATGTGGGTCCACACTGCTGCCTGGGAACCTGCAGAGCAGGCTGCCTTCCCCTGGTGTCCTGCGTGTCTTTCTGCATCTGTCCGCGGCGTCCTCCTCTTCATGCAGTCTCAAAAATATTCCAATTGCACACCTTCCTGGAAAATGGCCGATAACAAAGGAGGGTGCTGAAGCGATTACCAGTTGGGAACCGGGAACTCCTCTTCATGCAGGCGACTCTGTGGGAGTAGGTCCGACGCTTCTTGTCGCCGCCGCTGCTGCTTCTCGTCGTCACGCCGCCATCTTGCTCTGCCTGTGCTTGGGGCATCAGAGCTGCTTCGGCTTCTTCCTGTGCATATAATATATCTGCAAGAATGATGCCTCCCCAGCGCTCTGACCCCTCTACACCCCAGATATCCCGCCAGCGCTCTGACCCCTTTACACCCCAGATATCCCCCAGCGCTCTGACCCCTCTACACCCCAGATATCCCCCAGCACTCTGACCCCTCTACACCCCAGATATCCACCCAGCGCTGTAACCATATACCACAAGATACCCCTCTCATTGTGACCCCACTTTATACCCGACACCCCCTACACTGTGGCCTCTCTACATCCCTGATACATCTAGCACTATAGCCACCCAAGCTACCCCAAGCATTGATACCACTTATACACCCCAGATCCCCCCCCCAGCATTGTTTTTCCCCATACACCCTTGATATCCCCCAGTGTCATTATTCCATCCATGTGGTACATCCTTTTCCAGTGGAGATACAGTGCATGTAAACTTCTGGCTCTGTGCCCACCTCCAATAATGCACTCACCTATACCAATCAAGCAGGCACAAGGGAGCATCTCTCCAGGCATTCCAAGCCTTTCGGTCCAAACAGTGCAGCACAGCTGGACTCACCATGACATCATCTACAATGCTAATTCCTCAGGTGGGCTCTCAGTACTGCTACAGAGCACCGCTGCCAGCCTGCCTCCCCTGTGTATTCATCACTCTTATTGCCATGATGGAGCCCCAATTTCCGGGCAGCGTGGGCTCAAGGACCAGCTGCTTTGGGTAAAGTGCAGGGGCCCCCCATGCAGCTGGGGCCCCTGGGCAGTGTGCCCTCTCATTAAGACAGCCCTGCAAGCACCGCCTCAGCCATGCCTCTCCTCCAGGAGAGAAAGAGGTAATGGAAGAAATGGTGCTGAAGGCCATCACTATGGCCCCAGTCAGGGACCTACAAGTCACCATGGCACTCGTCACTACACAGGTAGAGGTGGAGATGACTATGATGATGATAGTGATATTGACGTGAGAAACCAATTTTATCCATTGAGGGATAGGGATGGACCACGTAATACCAGTCAAGTGGACTATGAGAGGGCTAACCAGATTCAAGGACTCTACAGGTTAGGCCCCTCAAGAGATTTCCCTTTAGACCAACTATGCACTCGTACAAACGATCAATGGGGTTTTCCCAGGACCAATCACGGTGTGAAAAGACCTGTAGAAAACAAAGAGGGTGCAGAGGGGGGAGGAGAACAAAACCCAAAGAAACAAAGGATGTAGGGGGTTTGGGCATTTATAATTTGAGTTCCCACACTTTGACACAATCTGAACTGTCACTGTTAGACAGAGGACTCAAATTTGCCCCCCCCAAAAAAATGAATAAATTCTCCACGTATATGGATGTTCATCGTTATATACGGAAAATTAATATCAAGCGTTATTTCGCTGGCCTCCCTAATCAAGATAGAGCAATAGCTCAGCATTCCTCTATCCAGTCAGGGTTGGCTAATGCATCCACATGGAATCCTCCAGGGACGTTAGCACCATCCCTTAGGGTCTTTAGGGATGTTGTACTCAGAGACTTAGAATCTATCAAGGTAACCAATCAGAAAATGGACCAGGAACTAATTAAGGGTCTAGACTCCCTATGTAACAATAGCCAAATAGTTATCCGTCCAGCGGACAAGGGAGGAGGCATTGTTGTCATGGATCGTTCGAAGTATATCGAAGGCACCATGAAATTGGTGGATGATCGAGATACTTATTCACTCCTTATGGGCAACCCAGTGAATCAATACCAAAAAGAACTGGAGGTGCTAGTTAAGAAAGGCTCTGACCTAGGTATACTGGGTGAGAAAGAACGGGAATTTCTTATTCCCAGGGCACCTAGAACCCCAATTCTCTATTGTTTACCAAAGATTCATAAAAGCCTCACTTGCCCCCCTGGGCGTCCGATAGTCAGTGGCATAGACTCGGTTACGTCCAGGGTGGGCAAATACATTGATCATTTCTTACAACCCTTGGTCCAACAAATGCCATCATACCTGAAAGATACCAAGCAGGTCATCAATATGCTGTCTCAGATCCAGCCGAATGATGACACCTGGCTGGTGACAGCTGACGTAAGCTCATTATATACTATCATTTCACATGAGTTAGGTATATCAGCTGTCAAATATTATTTAGATGCTCTCTCTGACGTACCTCAAGGACAGAGAGAATATTTGATTGAACTTTTGGAATATGCCGCTGGACATAATTATTTCTGGTTCAATCATAATTTCTACCAGCAAATTAGAGGTGTCGCCATGGGCGCAAAATATGCGCCGAGTCTTGCCAACTTATTCATGGCTAAATGGGAGGAGGATGTCGTCTATAAGGACCGGAACCCACACATCTTGTTGTGGGCAAGGTATATCGACGACATCCTCCTCCTATGGAATGGCACTAAACTTCAACTGGATGAGTTTATAGGTTCCCTTAATAATAATAATAGGGGCATCCATCTCGTTCACGAGATAGACAGGGAAACTATCAACTTCCTTGACCTCACCATCATTAAGAAGGAGGGTAACTTTCAAACACAAACACACTTTAAGAAGACGGACAGGAACTCCTTCATTCCGGTGGGGAGTTGCCACCATAAAAGCTGGCTCAATTCTGTACCCAAGAGCCAATTTATCAGAATGAGGAGGAACTGCACGTCACTGGAGGATTACCAATCCCAATCTCAAGTCCTCAAAATCAGACTGGTTGAGAAGGGTTATGAACCTACTAGCTTGGATACTGTGAGGAAAGAGGTTGCTGATATGGACCGTTCAAAACTTTTAGATTCCGCCACTAGGCCACGCCGGGAAGGCCCTATTGTACCATTTGTCACTAATTATTCCACCCAGCACTATCTTATTAAGAAGATTATTAAAAAGCACTGGCATCTGCTGGGCAATGACAGGACAATTAGCACTTTCCTTCCAGCCAACCCTCAGATTATATTCAGAGGTGTCCCTTCATTAAGGGATAAATTAGCACCAAACGTTGTTGATCCGCCAACTAAAAAGGTCTCTTTTTTCCAGAGAGGTATTTCTGGATATCACCAATGTCGCAGATGTCAAATCTGTACATTAAACAAAGCTGTACCTAAAAAAACTCTGAGATTTATGTCAACTAGTACCTTGAGAGAGCATTCCATCGAACCATTCATTACCTGCAGCTCTACGGGTATAGTCTATTTGCTACAGTGCCCTTGCGGGTTGCAATATATAGGCCGAACCAAGAGATCCATGCAGGTCAGATTGGGAGAACACGTAACCAATATAAGATCAGGGTTCCCAAATCATTCAGTATCACACCATTATGATTTGTGTCACAATAGGAATCCTGAGGGAACTCTGTTCCTGGGCATAGACAAGTATGATGCCCATTGGAGAGGTGGTTCTCTAGTAAGAGAACTATCCAGGCTAGAAATGGCCTGGATACACCGTGTTCGTACATATACTCCATATGGATTAAATATAGATGTTGATGTCAACGCGTTTATTGACAACAGCTAGGTTATCTTACATTATGAATACTTAGTATCATCTCTGAAGTACATGTTGTGAACCTGACTTGACATCTGGGGTATCAGGACTTCCTTAAAAAAAAATTTTCTTTTTACTTTTTCTGGTTTTAACTTATTTTCTGTTTCTAGATCTGCACCTTATGTGTGCCATATCAGCTCAATCTGATGCATCCCTTTTTCAAATTTTAATTGATTTTTGTCTTTGTTATTCCGATCATTTTCTGCCATACATGATCGGATGTTTTTATATTTTATATTGTCACTCAGTTGGATCATGAGTGGATTCAATGATATGAGTCCCTTTTGACCTAACTTAATATTTTAAATATTCAATATCATCACATTGTCAACCAATGATTGGTTTGGGATTTGTACTTCAATGAGTGCCTATACCTTGGCCTAACGCTGGTTGAATGTGTTTGTTGTTTTTTTTAACCAAGATACACCTATAAATGAGGTGTATTTTACGCTGAAAGGTCTGCGGTATATGACCTAAGTCGGTTCAATCTGATTAATTAGAATGACCGTAACCAATAATCCTTTCTGTTTTGTAAATAATTTATATCAAATTTTTATATAATTTTTTACATAACTTTTAGCCTTAGTGATTAGCTGCTATATTTTTATTCAATATAATATTGAGAATTATTGTTAGCACCAACATTCAATGTTGTTGGGATATACACTATTTGGGCTAGGATCCCTCATCAAAAATGGCAGATCTGTGTCCACGATCCCCGGAAGTCAAGTCTGGGCGGTCCTATTGACACTGAATGCACATAAGTAGTGGCGAGTCAGCACGCCGCTCGTGCCCCTGGAAGATGTCATCTCATTGACAAAACGGCGTAGGGAGGAACGGCGTGCTGACGTCATCACTGTTTGCCCGCGACTATCCGGAAGGAACGAGCGGACTATTCAAGCCGGCCGGCTTTACATTTAAAACACATGCCTTTGTACTACTTTAGACATGTGAGTGCAATATTTTTGTTCTACCAATAAATCGTTTTGTTAGCAGTACTACTCTATGTTTGCCCTTCTTGTTCTTACTCCTGGGTTCAACGCATGAGTGCGTTCTGGCTAAGGACTATCCATCAATTCCATCTGGTGTGGAGGAACCTAGCTGGAGAACGGAGGTTATCTATCAGTACTACATGTGATTTATTATTTGGTGTTCGGTAAGCAGATTATTTACTTGAGGTGGAGGTTCTTCAATCAGCTATCTTACACTTGCTGTGAATTTTTTCCAACACAACTCGGGTGTTTACATGAAGATTACACGTTCAATCATTTTTAGCTGATCTCAGCTATAAGGACTATATATTTCAGTGCACTATTTTTTCTTTCGATATTTTTTGCACATTTAAGCACTTTGTGTATTGTGGTGTGTTTAATTTTACCTTATTATGTTGGTATCGAATCACTTATACACACCATACTAGCAGCGCAGCATTCATTCCCATTACAATTGATATTATTTGTTTATCTAACATTTTTTTTGCTGCAGCAGCCATACTCATTCATTTATTTTGATTTTACGTCATTATAAATCATATTCACAGACCTGCGCTGTATTTCCTATATATTCTTCTCCAGCGCCGCCCGTTTTCTCCAGGAGCTGCAGCATTAAAGCCTCCATCGGGTAAGGGATACAAACTGAGTCAAGGAGAGAGTTACACAGCGAGTTCCACAGATTCCTTGCTGTTCACCTGGCAAGAGGAAGTGCCCTGGCACCTGCTGGCCCTTAAATAGCCTCTCCCTTTCCTTCCAGCACATTCCCTGGGCCCCCATTGGCTCTTCCTAGCAAGCTCCCCTCTGGCCCCTTAAAGGGGCAGGTGCTGCCTAATTAACCCTTAACCAGCTAAACCACCTGATCCCATAACCTGGGCTAGGGAGGCTGCAATCCCAGGAAAGTGGCCCCATATTGTGACCCCTTTTTTCAGGGGTCTTAAACATAATTAGTTCCTAAGGAAGGTCTGTACACTGCTTTTTATACTAGTTTGATATATTTCCTCCAAAGAGCTTAGACAGCTGTGTTTTCATGGCTACGTGTAATTCAGGAACTCAGTTCACAATCAGGGGATTACAGGTTTGGTAGGCAGGGAGGCTCTTGCCTCCCTGGGTGAGTACAAATAATATATTTCTGGTTGGTGTCCCTAAATGGAGATACTCCCTCATTCAATCCTCAGTCAATCTTCCGAGTGGTATAAACAGTCAGTGACAGCTGCTGGTCATTATGTTGTATGTTCCCTGTTTAGACCTGTAATCACAGTGTCTAACAGAAGGAAGTCATCCAGCATTCACTTAATTTGTGGCTCTGTAATGTTATACAGCCAAATCCTGCATAGAAAGTCAAAGCTAGAAATCATATCACCTCTTACAACAAAAAAACATATCTTTCTATAGTGTCTACTTGCTTCTCTCCAAAGTGCCTACTGTGATTTATATGCTCTCATTCTTATGCTATCTGCATGAGTCACTTCTGACACAGTCTATGTCACCACACAATGCTGGGAGATGGCCCCAAACCCATCCAGCACACAGCAGGCAGTGTCATCTTAAGAGCATTATAGGCCCCCGGGCAATACAGTGCACTGGGGCCCTGTCTACACAATCACGCACGAGAATTTACTGACAAAAATCATAAAATTTACTGGCAGAACCACATTTTTTACTGCCACTGCAAAAAAAGTACCCAAAAATACAGTTTTCAGTGCCGAACAATGCAAATGTCAGTATTTAAACTATAAACATATAGCTAGTGCTATTAGCAATGTGTTTAAAAAAATTGACATGAAGGTCAGGTTACTATAACCCAGCCGGCACAGAGTTTCCTCTTACATCAGAGTCTGCAGGATTCCCTCTTACAGTGAAACTCTTATGTAAAGGGAATGCTGCAGATCATGATCTAAGGGGGAACTCTGATGTGGAGGGGGGCTCTGGTGACCAGAGACCACCTTATATCAGAGTCCACTGCTTTCTCTTTACCACTTACATCAGGGTCCGCAGACTGAGTTCCCCCTTGCATTGTAAGGGGGAATCGTGCAGACTCTGATGTAAAGGGGAACTCTGGTGACCAGAGACCACCTTCCGTAGAGTAAATACACTAAGGTAGGGGGGATCACTAATATAGGAGGGGAAACCTTTATATCAGTGCCCCCTTACATTTTTGAATTCACTCCCCCCTTACATTAGCAACCCCCCGCACTCGTGAAGGACCGGATCTTCTATGTGATTTCAGCAAACTGGGCATGGGCAGTTCTAACCCGTCACTCTCCACAATTTTTTACTGGGGTTGCTGGGCAGCCGGTGGGGCCCCCCAGGCAAGCGGGGCCCCCGGGCAACTTCCCAGCGTGCCCAATGGAAAAGATGGCCCTGACAGCAGGTGATTGTCAACCTCGGGCTTTGCATTAGGGTTGCCACCTGTCCGGGATTCACCCCGGACAGTACAGGTCTTGAATCATCTGCCCGGGGTTTTGTACTGCCTGTAACCTGGACACATGATTCAGCCCTAAACAGGGACAGACCATATGGGCAGGGGGGACTATAAGCACACCTGTCACTGTGAGACAGCAGCAGCAGCAGCATTTGGTTGTAAAGAATACACTGTGCCTGCAGTGTGTGCTCTCAATCCAAAGCTCCTTTCTGTCTCCCCCCCAGACTCTGTGCAGAGTCCCTGTTATCTGACTCAACCCCCCTTCCCCCCTCCAATCATCAGTGTGGTGTGCTGTGAGACCTGGAAGGCGGAGCTCACTGTAGCTCCTGTCGGGCTGGCCAGAGGAATGAAGGAGGTGAGTGAGCTGAATTTTTTGTGGGAGAAGTCTTCTAGGGTGGATAGTTTCAAAGTTTCAGGAGGATTTGTTCTTCGGGAGATGCAGTGAAGGGTTAAGTTGGCAGGAGACTTGAGGAGATAGTGAGTGTGGGGAAGGGGGTTGGCAGCCCTATCACATTTGACAGATAACATCTAAGCCTGAAGTCTGTGCAAACATCCCCCAATTATTCAGACCAGATAATGTGCAGTAATTAATGACCATTCATAAAACCTGTATATATGTGATGAGTTCACACTTCTGATTGGCCAGACTCAGAGCCTGGAGAACACAGGGTTACATGAATGGTCATACATTACCTTCACATTATCTGGGTATGCAGAGTGATAGGAGCTGGACTACATAGATCTGTACTTACAGTTTATAACAGATTGTTTCCATCAAGTAGTACTGTTATATGATTTATTAGACGCTGCAAGAAATCCCTCCCCATTCTGCCACCGCCATACCCTCCGCACTCCTCTCCTGTACATACTGCCCCCATCATCCCACTCCGCACTCCTCTCCTGTACATACTGCCCCCATCATCCCACTCCGCACTCCTCTCCTATACATACTGCCCCCATCATCCCCTTCACACTCCTATCCTATACATACTGCCCCCATCATCCCCTCCACACTCCTATCCTATACATACTGCCCCCATCATCCCCTCCACACTCCTCTCCTGTACATACTGCCCCATCATCCCCTCCACACTCCTATCCTATACATACTGCCCCCATCATCCCCTCCACACTCCTATCCTATACATACTGCCCCATCATCCCCTCCACACTCCTATCCTATACATACTGCCCCCATCATCCCCTCCACACTCCTATCCTATACATACTGGCCCCATCATACCCTCCACACTCTTCTCCTGTACATACTGCCCCTGTCATACCCTCCACACTCTTCTCCTGTACATACTGCCCCTGTCATACCCGCCACACTCTTCTCCTGTACATACTGTCCCCATCATACCCTCCACACTCCTCTCCTATACATACTGCCCCCTTCATACCCTCCACACTCTTCTCCTGTACATACTGCCCACTTCATACCCTCCACACTCCTCTCCTATACATACTGCCCCATCATACCCTCCACACTCTTCTCCTGTACATACTGCCCACTTCATACCCTCAACACTCCTCTCCTATACATACTGCCCCATCATACCCTCCACACTCTTCTTCTGTACATACTGCCCCTGTCATACCCTCCACACTCTTCTCCTGTACATACTGCCCCTGTCATACCCTCCACACTCTTCTCCTGTACATACTGCCCCTGTCATACCCTCCACACACTCCTCTCCTGCAGAATCATATCTAAAGGAGAACTTTGTTGAATCTGATGTAAAGGGGGGACTCTTGTGATTAACTCCATATGATTAGAAATTTTATTTAATCACAACAATATATGCACAGTGTATACTAAATAAAAAAAATGGCTTTGTACAGAGGTAATGAATTTAATGTACGACAAATATATATATATATATATATATATATATATATATATATATATATATATATATATATACATATATATATTGGCGTGCGCTGTTAATGTGTTCGGGATTGGCTTGACAAAAAGGTACCCTACGCTGCATGTTAACTAGGAGACTGCGTTGAGAGTGGTATGTCCATTCTCTCCACTTAGGTCTTAGATTACATTCAGGTCTCTGCGCTGCAGTGTGACATCAATTCCCCACCCCCTGCCTTCTGAAGCTCAATAATGCAGTCTAAATTCTGTACTTTAAACAGCTATAGAAAAAAGAGGGCTGCAGATAATGGGAGATGGGAGGAGGGGGAACGTCCAAGTCAGACCATGTTCACTGCTGTTCTGCCTGAAGACCACAAGTAATAAACTCCTGTAACACCATGGGCCAGATTCAGATAGATCAGCGGATCTTTAGATCCGTGTAATCTATCTGATTTAAGATCCGCCGCCGCAAGTGGGTAATTCACAAAACACTTACCTCCAAACTTGCGGCGGCGGATCGTAAATCCCCCGGCGGAATTCAAATTCCGCGGCTAGGGGGAGTGTAGTATTTAAATCAGGCGCGTCCCCGCGCCGATTTAAATGCGCATGCGCCGTCCACAAATTTTCCCGGCGTGCATTGCTCCCAATGACGTCGCTAGGACGTCATTGGTTTCGGCGTGAGCGTAACTTGCGTCCATCGCTTTTGAGAATCGACGTACGCAAACGATGTAAAATTTCAAAATTTGACGCGGGAACGACAGCAATACTTAACATTGGCTGCGCCTCATAGAAGCAGGGGTAACTATAAGCCGGAAAAAGCCAAACGCAAACGACGTAAAAAAAAAGCGCCGGGCGGTCGTTCGTTTCAGAATCGGCATATCTCCTCATTTGCATAATCGTTGCGTAAATAAAGCAAAACGCCACCTAGCGGCCGGCCGGGAATTGCAGCCTAAGATCCGACGGTGTAACACAGTTACACCTGTGGGATCTTAGGCATATCTATGAGTATGAATCAGTCGCATAGATACGACCGGCCTAACTCAGAGATACGACGGTGTATCAGTATCTCTTTGAGAATCTGGCCCCATATGTTCAAAAACAGGAAGAGGACAGTACCCCCTCACAAAAAAATTCTACAGGATCCAGCTGCCTGCACAATATGGGACAAAAAAGGGTAGGGCGGCGCCCATGTGCCCATAATTTACGAGCCAACCCAGGTGGCCATACATGCTGTACGGGCAAGCAGATACAACCCGACAGGAAGAATCAATGAACTACCTGGCTGCTTGTAGTTCTTTCACACACAGACAGAGCCCCGGATGGCCATGATGATTTCTGACAGCTAGTATAGGCAACTATCAGTGCCACCAATAAGTACACATCAGTGCAGCCTTTCAGTGCCCATCAGTGTCGCCTATCAGTGTCCGCCAATGACACCCATGAGTGCCCATCAGTGCTGCCTATTAATGCCCATCAGTGCTGCATATCAGTGCCACCCATCAGTGCTGCATATCAGTGCCACCTATCAGTGCCCATCGTCAGTGCCACCTAATTGGCACCACCTCATCGGTGTCGCCTTATGAGTGCCCATCAGTTAAGGAGAAAACGTACTTATTTACAACATTTTATAACAGAAACAAATGAAAAACTTTTTTTTTTTTTTTAATTTTCTGTCTTTTTTTATTTGTTTAGCAAAAAATCAAAACCGCAGAGGTGATCAAATACCACCAAAAGAAAGCTCTATTTGTGGGTACAAAATTATACAATTTTTGTTTGGATACAGTGTAGCATGACCGCGCAATTGTCATTTAAACAGCAACAGCGCTGAAAGCTGAAAATTGGCTTGGGCAGAAAGGGGGGTAAGTGCCTGGTATGGAAGTGGTTAATGGGGATCCCACTCCCATGGTAGTCCATTCACCATTGCCTGTGTTGTCTTTGTGGTGCTGGCCACTGCCATAGCTCCCGGAGATGAATCCCCCATCATGTCTTCGGCTCTCAGCACCCCATTTGGAACCTATAGCTGACTTGTGAAAAAACAGGGTGAATTCCCTTTCCCTTTTCTTTTAACTCTACCAGGGGCGGACTGACAACTCATGGGGCTCCCGGGCAATAGGAGATTATGGGGCCCCCGGGCAATAAGAGATAATGGGGCCCCGGGCAATAGATTATGGGGCCACACAGTATACACAGACACACAGTATACATACACACAGAATACACATACACACACTAAAAAGGTACTGGAGAGGCGGGGCAGCTTTAATCTTGGGATTTTTTTTTTAAAACACAGATTTTCACATACTATCCCTGGTTTTACTGAGGCTGGCAACCCTGATGGGGCCCCCTAGTGGCATGGGGCCCTCGGGCATTGCCCGAGTTTCCGAATGGTCAGTCCGCCCCTGGCAGGGACAGAGGCATATGACTCTACCCAGTCACTACCTCATTCAAAGTCCCACTTACTCCCCCTTCTCAACCTTTTCTTCTGGGACTGGACAAGTCTCCTTATCCTTTCACAGAATACCTTCCCACACAAAGGTTGGTTGTTTTCACCTCCCAAGACAAATGTTCCCAACCCTCCCTTGGTCAGCATACTAGGAAGGTATTTTGTTTCAATTTATACATATTTAAAGTTTTGCATGATAGGCAAACTATTTAGATCTTCTCGTTAAACCTAGACAGTCTGAATCATCCTTGTCTTCATTTGAGCGGTGGTTGCAGCCTCCTCAAACAAATGTCAAATCTTCTTGCGAGAAAAATATTTTGCTGTACCCATTCTGTGTACGGCTGCCATAGATTGCTACACAGAATTATTGTTTGCTCTGTGCTATTAAGTGCACTACTGCTTAGTCAGCATAGACTGTTCTGTTCAATGTTTTTATCTCTTTCACATAAAGGAATATAAAATATATGCATTATATATACACAATCTAGAATCAATTAACAGCAGAATGCAAGCAGAACGTACAACATAGCACGCAGACATAAGAAATGGCAGAAAAGTTTTGCCTGAGAGTGCAAATTGTTTCGAAGCGTAAAATGATATTACACCTGAAAACAAGAAATTATTATATTAAAGTTTGCCCATTCAGAGGTGTTTGCTGCATTTGTTTGCTTGTTTGTTTCCCTGTTTGAGTGTTTTTTTCTATTTTTTACCTATTATGTTTTAAACTTCCTTTTACCAAGCTGTCCAGTAAAAGTGTCAGATAGAAGATTGAGGCAAACCATTTAACACTGACAGGATTGCTTACAATTATCAGCGTTTTATTTAGTTATGTAAAACCTTTATCCCAAAGGGGGAATTTTTTTTTAAAAAAGTGTTAGCTGAATTTCGGCTATAATGTGTTAGCCAAGTCCTTGCAAAACCTGCTGGTGCATTGAACACTACTTTTTTCCAACTTTGATAATGCTGATGTTCAAAGGATGACTCCGTTGCTCCTCCTGTGAAGTGCAGATAGGAGGTGTGTTACTTACTAGCCTAAGCAACAGATGAAAAAATAGCCCCCCCCCCCCCAAAAAAAAAAGGAAGCGAATGCAGCCACCACATTTAGAGCTTGGTAAACTGCAATATATTAAAGTGGAGCTCCACCCAAAACGGGGAAGCTTGTTTGCTTCCTCCCCCTTCGCTGGCATATTTGGCACCTTTCAAGGGGAGCGGGTACCTGTTTTTGACAGGTACCCATCCCCACTTCCGGGAGACCTCGCCACTGCCAGGCCATTCAGAAAGCGCAGCACCCTTCATGCATGCGCACTAGAGAACCATCTGTGAAGCTACAGGGCCCTTATAAGGAATGGCGGCGGCAGCACCAAGAGCCGATTGAAAAATCAGCTGGGGTGCCGACATCACGGGATCCCTGGACAAGTAAGTGTCCTAATATTAACCTCCCTGGCGGGAATCCCGAGTCGGGCTCGGGGTGAAATTTCAGTACCATTAGCGGTAACCCCGAGTCAGACTCAGGATCACATCGCAGTATCCAGGCAGTTACTTACCATACCTTGTCCCCTGGATCCTGCAATGTCTCCCCGCTGTGTGAGCAAGCTGTCTGCTTGCTCGATTCACACAGTGCCCCGAGTGCCGCCGAGCTCCGTTCCCTGCGGCGTTATGACACAGGGGGGTGTAGATGGGCGCCAAATTTAAAAAAGTAAAAACACAATACACATACAGTATACTGTAATCTTACAGATTACAGTACTGTATAAAATAATTACACACACCCTTTGTCCCTAGTGGTCTGCCCAGTGACCTGCATGAACTTTTATATTATATATAATGTTCTTTCTGCCTGGAAACTGTAGATTGTCCATAGCAACCAAAAAGTGTCCCTTCATGTCAAAAGTGGTTTTAGACCAGCTAGAAAACAACGATAATAAATTAGAATCACTTGCAGAATTGAGCGATAGTGATTCGTTGTCACTGAAATTAATGACATCGACAATTCTGCAACTGAGCAAATTTCAGTGTTTTTGATTACATCATTGAATAATTTTTATTATTATTATATTATTATTTGTTATAATTATTTATATTTATTATATTATAATTAATGATTTTGTGTTTCAAACTTTACCATACCCGGGATGTCTACTAGACTCTTGTTTGGACAGATTTAAGTGAGTTATTCCTAAGAATTACAGGCCTACAATATAAAACGTCAAATTTCCATGCAAAACAATTGTACCGCTTTCAGCAGTGGCGGCCCGTCCATAGGGGGCGCATGGGCGCCGCCCCCCCTCCCAGGCAGTCACAAAATAAAAAAAAATAAAAAAAAAACTTTTTTTTTTTTTTTTTAAACTGTCCCTTTAAGAATTTTTTTTTTCTTTTCAAAAGTTCCTTAAGTTCTTTGTTGCTGAGCGCCGGTCGCAATGCGCTGTGGGAAGTGCCACGTCTATGCAATCACAAGACTGCAGACTAGGCGCTTCATTTGCGGGCTTTAAACCCGCCCTGCGGCGCATTCGATCCCGCCGATCAGCATCCGCCCGTGCCATAGTATGTGTTACTATGGACGGGTGCTTTGATTGACACTAGAGGCGCATCACTTCCGGTTTTCAGTGTGCCGGAGCGCCCAAGTGGAGGAAGCATGAGGAGCAGACTCCTCCACCACTGCTGCTGCCTGCTGCCCACTGAAGGAGATGAGAGACACACAGGAGAGGACACCACAGTCAGCCTGGTAAGTGCCAAAGCTCCTACGGAGAAGGGGGGGGGTGTTTTGTGAGCCTAGCTAGAAGAGGGGGACAGATGTACACATGTAAGGGGCCCCAGCTTGTCAGCAGTACTGTCCGTCTACAGCTCACTCCTGGGCTTGGTCAGCAGCAACATCATTACATCTAAATACATACACTGCCTAACATGTGTGTGTATTTGGAAGACCTGAGTATCCTTATCTCCTGCACACTTGAGCCTCTCCCCTCCCCCCACCTCGATCTCCAGTGCCCCACTGTCAGAAGCCAGAGCATAGCCTATGCGGAGTCTGACGCTGCAGAGAGGGAGGTGAGCTGAGCTGCAGTCTGAGGGAAGTTTGTGCAGATAAGCAGGTGGCCTTTCATGTCGGGATATAAGATGGATTTGTTTGCAGGACATGAGATACTGACAAGTAGTGTCAAAGGAGTAGGGGAGTGTGTGTGGGTGGGGGGAAGGGGGGTAACTAAGTCTGCAGTCTCCCCATAGCTGGTACACATCCCCCCAATCAGGCACACATCACTGCATAAACATCCCCCAATCACTCTGTGTATGTCCAGATAAAGTGACAGTCATTTATGACCATTTGGTGGGATGGCTGGCCTTAAGCTGTGTAAGGGACCCCAACATTTTTGATGGCTGCCCCTGCAGGAGAGGAGAGCCGAAAGTTCTACCTTCTTCCTGGTGTTTAACCCCTGCAGCGCTGGCTTTCTTCCTTTCAGGATTCAGAAAGGGGAGAATGTGCCAAGAGCCAGCCTTGTTCTGCAGGTAGTGTGCAGGGATGTTATCAGTGTGCCTCAATCCCCGCTGGGGGGGGGGGGAATTGCTGTCAGTGTGTCCTGTGAGCCCCGAGCCAGTGTGCTGCGATCCGGGTGGGAGGGGGTGATGTTATCGTGTCCTCCACCAGTGTGTGGATGCTGACAGTGTGCTGTGAGATCAGTATATGTGATGCTGCTGATCTATATACCATATCTTTAATGCCGACCTATATACCCTGATCTGTGATGCTGAGCTGTATACTCCTGACACTATATGGGTGGAATACAGGGGACGGAGTGGGTTGATTTTATAAGGGGTGGGGCTTATGAGAAATGGGAGGGATCAAACAGAAGGGTGGGGTCTGGCGCCCCCCCATCCTAAAACTTCACCAGCCGCCACTGGCTTTCAGCACCTAAAATCGGACATAATCATACCACCAGGAGGTTAAAAGTCAGCAGCTACAGCATCTGTAGCTGCTAACTTAACATTTTTGAAGGGGAGGGCTGGAGCTCTGCTTTAAATATTTAATACCGCTTTAATAGTTTGTCACAATCAGATAATATACTGTATATACAATCATGCATGTTACTGTTTCTTTTTTCTTTCATATACACAATGTTATGATGATCTTGATTGTTGTTTAAAATCTTCATAATGTTATTCAAAATAAAAAAATCTAAATTCTGATCCATTTTATTTAATTGTGGCTCATGAACGGTTACCAATCCTTTGCTCGCCCGGTTCTGCTCTCCCGACACTCCTCTGCTACCATTGAGTCAGCTTGCAGATTGCAACGTCTGATGGTCCAGTCATCCAAGGTTCCGGGATCCGAATTACAGCTATGTGCCATTCGGACCCATTAAGAACAAACACCAGGCAGGCTGTATGTAAGTTCCAACAGGACTCTCTATTTTCAAGTACACAGCACACTTTTATACAGAATTTGGAACATCCCACTCCCAACAACCGCTTTCCTATTGGTCAATTGTAAAGTATATGCAGTCTTCACTCAGGTCCTCCTTGACCATGTAAATGAGGACTTGAAATAGTCAACAGGGATTGGTCCAATAGCTTGGATAGAAAGACTTGTGTATTGAGACAGAAGCCCCAGGGGGTAATCAATGTACACAATAACCTGGTCTACTTAATTACTACCTCTGAGAGGTTACCTTCCTTTAGACAATAGAATGCTAATTCAATACAGCTGACAGGAGGCTTCTGACCTTTAGAACAATACAAAGTCCCTTAGCGTAAACACATACATCTTCAAACATACATAATAGATTCAATTAACCTTCAATCCACAATTCTAGCCAGATGGACTGTCTCCGACACCCGCTCTTAACCTGCAGAACACAATAAAAGGTATTTCACAAGCTGGTTCCACTTAGCATTCCAAAAGTCTGAGCTAAGCATTGAAGGGTCATTGTCCATTGACCTAGTCAGGACAACTATACCACTTGTAATGTGTCCAGTATCTCCTGCAATGAACTGTCAGTAATGTCCCATCTTCTGATATACACGAATTAGGATTTCAAGTAGAAACATTCTAGCACTGCAAGGCCAGGTCCATGACATTACTTCCCCTGGGAAACAGTCCAACAGCCGCAGTGGGACCCAAACGGGTCAACTCGAGGATGTTGGAAAAGTAGTCTTAAAGTTCCAGGACTGTCTGCTGGGATGACCCATCTGCCTTCCTGTTTTGAGGTCCTGGCCCATAATCGGACGGCAAGAGGCTCACATTAAGTCCTCTCCAAAAGCCCCTGTCCCGGCTAGGTCTGTCACACATCTCACCCTTTGGCAGGAGACTAACACTGGGAGAGACCCCAATTCCAGGACCCACCCAGTACCCCAGATAATTTGTTCCAAACAGAGCATTACTCACCCAGCCAATCTCTGCCTCTCTCAGAGAACACGCCTGCGGCTGGGGAGAGGCCTGGACTGGCCCTTCTCCCTGGAGTGCTTTCAGCCGCTGGAGAGAAGACAGGGTGGCTGGGCTTAGTTCATCATGCTGTTGGGGATCTGGGCCAACTGGCCACCATTCCTGGGGTATACCAGTGGAGACTGAAATCCCATCCACTGATGCTAGGTGAAAATCCCCCGGTGCTTGCAAAGCAAAGCCGACATCCTCCTGTCTCAGTGCCGCACCATTTTCTGGGGTTGTGTCAGTGGAGATCGGAGTCCCATCCACTACCACAGGAACCCCCTCTTCTGTTAGTTGAGAGCAGAGGCCCGGGGCACTCTGCTCTGTTGCCAGCTCTTCCGCTGGGCTGCTGTGAGTGGAGACCACAGTCCCATCCACTGATATCCGCTCAAGCTGTAGTGTTGTGCAGCAGCCAGTAGCATCCTGCCCTGCTGCCAGTGATTCAGCTGGGAGTAACAGCTTTACTACCTCAGCTTGTTGCTGGGGAGGGGGGCCAACCGCCCCGGCTCCCTGGAACTCCACAGTTGGTCCCAGTGCTGGGCAGAGATGGCTAGCATTCTGCCCTGTTGCCAGCACTTCTGCTGGGGGTGCATAATCCATAACATCCTCTGAACAGTCCATACATTCTGTAATCTGTGGCTGGGGAGTGATCGCCATCTTCTCACCCTGAGCCTCCGGAACTGCCACGGGGGTGGGGCAGAGGTCTTGATCCCTCTGTCCTGTGACCAGCGCTTCAGCTGGGGAAGTTCCTTGTAACTCCACAAATACTGCCCTTGGTGCTGGGCAGAGCACAGTGAAGTTTGGCCCTGATACCAGCTCTTCTGCTGGAGGCTCACCAGGTTGTTCTTCCTCAGCAAAAAAGTCTATCAAATCCCCTGTCTCTACAACTGGTGTCTGGGGATAGAGGTTCACCATCTCCTGTCCATGGAACCCAGAAGATGCTATGGGTACTGAGCAGAGGTTAGCAGAGCTCGGCCCTGCGGTCAGTACTTTCGCTTTGGGAATGGCAAGCTCCCGATTTTCCACTGCTGATTCATCAGCCAGGATTTCATCACTGTCAGCTGATATTTCCTCATAGTCCCAGGTAAAGGGAGCCTCACCCTGCTGCTGAGCGGAGTCTAGCAGCTGTTTGTAGGCGATTTCGAGCTCATGTTGCCGCTCTCGTTCTCTCTGTTGCCGCTCTCGTGCTCTCTGTTGCCGCTCTCGTGCTCTCTGTTGCCACTCTCGTTCTCTCTGTTCCTGCAGCTGGATGTCTCTAATGGTATTCTGTATGGCGGTCTCTGATGGGTTAGCACCATATAATGCCAACCGCTGTTGAACTCGCTGCTGGAACAAGTCTTCAACTGACCGGGGTCCTGCATCACCATCTCTCTGATCCATCTCGGCTAGCGCAATGATCAGGGTGGCCGTGTTCTTCCCACCGGTCCCTCCACGGCTCTCAAGCAAGTCTTTTAGCATGGTTCTCCTCCAGGCTGCATAGCTGGTCATTCATGGTGGTGGTTTGGAGTTGTCCCAGTAACTGGAGAGCAAATCCCACCGCTGCCAACCAATGTGACGAGATCCTTTGCTCGCCCGGTTCTGCTCTCCCGACACTCCTGCTACCATTGAGTCAGCTTGCAGATTGCAACGTCTGATGGTCCAGTCATCCAAGGTTCCGGGATCCGAATTACAGCTATGTGCCATTCGGACCCATTAAGAACAAACACCAGGCAGGCTGTATGTAAGTTCCAACAGGACTCTCTATTTTCAAGTACACAGCACACTTTTATACAGAATTTGGAACATCCCACTCCCAACAACCGCTTTCCTATTGGTCAATTGTAAAGTATATGCAGTCTTCACTCAGGTCCTCCTTGACCATGTAAATGAGGACTTGAAATAGTCAACAGGGATTGGTCAGGGGGTAATCAATGTACACAATAACCTGGTCTACTTAATTACTACCTCTGAGAGGTTACCTTCCTTTAGACAATAGAATGCTAATTCAATACAGCTGACAGGAGGCTTCTGACCTTTAGAACAATACAAAGTCCCTTAGCGTAAACACATACATCTTCAAACATACATAATAGATTCAATTAACCTTCAATCCACAATTCTAGCCAGATGGACTGTCTCCGACACCCGCTCTTAACCTGCAGAACACAATAAAAGGTATTTCACAAGCTGGTTCCACTTAGCATTCCAATAGTCTGAGCTAAGCATTGAAGGGTCATTGTCCATTGACCTAGTCAGGACAACTATACCACTTGTAATGTGTCCAGTATCTCCTGCAATGAACTGTCAGTAATGTCCCATCTTCTGATATACACGAATTAGGATTTCAAGTAGAAACATTCTAGCACTGCAAGGCCAGGTCCATGACAACTTCTTAACTAAGTTAAATTAATTTTCAGCAAAAAGTGGTTGTATGCCTCGCACACACGTACGGTTTTCTCGGCAAGAAAGCTGCTGGGAGAGCTTTTTGCCAAGAAAATCATGCGTGTGTATGGATTCTCGTCGGGAAAACTGCCAGGAATCTCGACAAAAAAGAAAAGAGAACCTGCTCTCTAGTTTTCTTGTCGGGAAACTCGGCAGTGTTTTCCTGCCGAGAAACCCGAGCGTGTGTATGCTTACCTGGCCCCGGTAAGCCCGCGCATGCTTGATGAGACTTTGATGCATGCGCAGTAGCTTACTAGGCATAGTGTAGGGTGTAGCAAGATGGCGGCGACGGCATCGAATGTGACGAGCGAATGCTCGCCATAGTCGATGACGTCACTGCGTTCTTACCATTCAAAAGAACGGCAGTTCTTTTGAATGGTGTGTGCGTACACTCGGCGAGCAAGAAAGCTTTCCAGGAATCTCTTCAGAAAAACGGACGTTTTTTTTCCTGGCGAGATTCCCTGCCGTGTGTACATAGCCAATCAGTATGCAGTTTTGAGTCAACATTCAAAAGTCAATCTTTTTGTGAGATACTGGGGGTTATTTACAAAAGGCAAACTACTTTGCACTACAAGTGCAAAGTTCAGGAGATCAGATCTACGGGAGCCGTTGAAAGTCAAGCTGTCACTAGTAAACACAGACGCCGGACTTCTGTGTTTACAAGTGATAGTGGTGAGCAGGGAGCAGAGGGCCTGAACCAGAGGTGGTGGAACTGAGTTCCACCAAGTTCCAGCTGAAAAAAAGCCCTGTATATATATATATATATATATATATATATATATATATATATATATATATCTATATATCTATATCTATATATATATATATATATATATATATATATATATATATATGCATTTTATTGTAATGACACATCTTGGCGTTCAGATTCACGGGCAGAATCGCTGCGATCGTGGGTCGCCAGTGCGTTCCCTGTCACTTTCAATAGCACAACAAACACGGCATGATTTTGCCACGATTCGTCAGGCAACAATCACGGTAAACTCGCGCAAACAGAATCTCATCCCGCGATCCTGTTTTTGCGATTTTACCACGACTGTCGTGTCGCCCGATACGCCAAGATGTGAACAGGTCCTAACAAATATCAGCCCTTATAAAAAAAAAATAGTAAATACATTAGCAATGACATGCAATTGGCACATCTTTCAGAAAGATATGAGAGATGCTGCCACACAGCGTTTTAAAAATGTTTCTGTCACACTAGTGGTTAAACAGGCAGCAACTCCTGTCCATGGTGATATGTGTTGTACGTGTCCTAGTTAATGTGCACAATTTACAGCTTTGGCTGTGATGTATGAGCTGGATGCTGATCACTTACTCACTGCAGGTGCCAGCAATCAATGAGTTGTATGTATCTGTAAACACCATTACACAGAGCTCAGCTCTGATCCATTACATCCTTTTTTGCACCTTCCTCTGCTTCTGTCACCTTCTCTATCTTTATCTCTGCTCTCCAATATATGTGGGTTCTGTCTTCACCCTTCACATGCCTGAACAAAGGTGTACCAATTTGTGCGTATCACCTATGTACAGATTTAGATTTGCTTCTGTAAGCGATTCACTTTTCTCTTTTTTTTTTCTTTCTTGCTTGTTTTGTTTATCTACTGTGATTTGCACTCTGCAGTATATAAAATGGAATAAAGCAACATAAAACAGAATAAAATGGCAGTCAATGCACAGGTTGTGCATTCATTTCTTCATTACCGTTTATGAATTAAATTCTAAGCACAGCTATGCTCCCATCGCCCACTAGCTAGTACGAGTACTTTAAGCTAGAATGGAGATCATTTGTGTTACAAAGGATCTTTCGTTCTTCAGAGAACATTAGTTGGAAAGAAATAAGCCGGAAGACATCCTTGATCCATGTGAACAAGCTCTAATTCTGTTATGATTGCAAATCATATCCTAGCTCCAAATTGGTTTCCACAATATGGGCTGGGGGTCCCCACACTGTTAGAGTTTATATTCACTCAGTGTATTTTTCTATAGTTATGGAAAAAAAGAAGCAATATATTGACACTTGGGGCCACAACATAAAATGGTATAACACCACTACTCTAATGGTAATAGTCAATTCTTTATTTCAAATGCATTCTTTATGTTTATATTGTAACATGAAACAAATATTAATATATCTGAGCCCTTGGGCTTGATTAGCTGAAGTGTGAAGGAAATTAAATTGGGCCTGATTTGCTAAAGTGAGGTGAAGTGAGTTTGCTTGAAATGTCCAAAGGGGATGTAAAAAAAAAAAAGAAAGCTTTGTCTTCACATGATTGGGTGTTTAAAATGAACACAGATTAAATTAACATTACTTTAGACTTTAGTAAATTAGGCCCACTTTACTTTACCCTACATCACCTCATTTTAGCTCCTTGCACACGTCAGTAAATCAAGCCCTCATTATTAGCTATACAGTAAGACCTTGGTTTGAGAGTAACTTGGTTTAAGAGCATTTTGCAAGACAAGCAAAATTGTTTAATGAAATTTGACTTGATATACAAGCGATGTCTTGATATACAAGTAGCGGCATGTCACTAAAGAGTATTGTAACGACACCCCGTGTATGAAAGGGGTTAACGTCGTTTAGGATATTCCATTCATGAACACAAGGCAGCTACCAGACACTCCAACCAGCCGAATAAGACCCCATACAAATAATTCTCCCCCAAATACGAGACGACACTCTGTATGAGGTTCAAGCAGGAATGACAATCTTTATTGAAGAGGCTACAAGTTTTATACACAGTCAAAAGAGGAGGTGCATCATATTACTCTGGAAATATACCTGTGACCAGAAGCCTAAATAACATGAACTAATTAACTAATCCCTTTAAGCAGCCAAAATTACCTTTGAGTTTCCTAGCCTGGCTGTCTCCTAAACTACAATACACATTATCACAGGACTACTTCATACAATTAACACAAGGCCACAAGCCACCATGAAAAAAACCTTAGAACCATTTACATTACAACAGACAGACAGGTGGCTGGAGTTGAAGACATCAGCACCTCCTAACAATATGAATCAGTGAGTCCTTACATATATCCTGGAATGCCCATATTAGGAGTTGCTAACTGTGCAAAGACCTCACAGCACACAGGGGATACATCTTCATATTTCTTGAGAGATATTGTTAATGAATATTAGTGTCCCATTTTAGGTAGTCCAAGATATGTTTTCTCAGTCACCCTATGCCCCTAATGGACATAGGGTGATTTAAACACAAGGGGCAAGATTCACAGTGAGAGTACGCCGGCGTATCTACTGATACGCCCGCGTACTTTCAAATTTGCCGCGTCGTATCTTTATTTTGAATTCTCAAACAAAGATACAATGGCATTTGGCTAAGATCCGACAGGCGTACGGCTTTGTACGCCTTCTGATCTTAGGATGCAATACTTCGGCGCCCGCTGGGTGGAGTTTGCGTCGTTTTCCGCGTCGGGTATGCTAATTAGCTGTTTACGGCGATCCACGAAGCTACGCGCGCTCGTCGCATTCTCTTACATCGGCTTTTCCCCGTCGTAAAGTTACGCATGCTATTTCACTGGCTTATATTTAGACTAGCCATGTTAAAGTATGTCCGTTGTTCCCGCGTCAAATTTTGAATTTTTTTTCCGTAAGTCGTACGGGAATAGGAAAGGATGTAACGCACGTCGCCGTTCAAAAAATTCCGTCGGTGCGACGTCATTTCGCGCAAAGCACGGCGGAAAATTACAAAACGGAGCATGCGCAGTACGTTCGGCGTGGGAACATAATTTAAATGATACACGCTCCATTTGAATTAGGCGGGCTTGCGCCAGACGGATTTACGTTACGCCGACACAAGTTTACAGGCAAGTGCTTTGTGAATCAAGCACTTGCGCTGAAAACTTGCGGCGGTGCAACGTAAATGGGATACGTTACGCCGCCGGAATTCTATGTGAATCTGGCCCAAGAGGTGTATGGGTATCTGAAGCAAGGGTATCTCATACTTTCCAAGAGATTCTGGGTTACACTGGCACACCCGTTACAAGTATAAAAAAAAGAGAGGCGCCTCTAAGGCCCACGAGAGAATTTATCCGCGGATACGGTTCAGCGGACCGTTTCCACGGATAAATCCTCTCAAAGATTTCCGCAGATTTCTATGCGATGGAGTGTACACACCATCGCATTGAAATCCGCGCGGAAATCCTCTGGCGATGACGTGTCGCGCCGTCGCCGCGATTATGACGCGGCGACGGGCGCGACGCTGTCATATAAGGAATTCCACGCATGCGTCAAATCATTACGACGCGTGCGGGGAATCCCTTTGGACGGATGGATCCGGTGAGTCTGTACAGACGAGCGGATCCATCCGTTGGAATGGATTCCAGCAGATGGATTTGTTGTGCATGTCAGCAAATATCCGATCTGCTGGAATCCATCCCAGAGGAGATTTCTCCGCGGAAACAGATCCGCTGGCGTGTACACACCATAGGATCTATCCGCAGAAACCCATTTGCTGGGATTTATCTGCGGATGGATTCTATCGTGTGTATGGGGCCTAAGTGTAGCAATATGGTTACATTTAACCACTTACCCCCCGGAACATATTGCTGCCTAAAGACCAGAGTACTTTTTGCGATTCGGGACTGCGTCGCTTTAACAGACAATTGCGCGGTCGTGCGACGTGGCTCCCAAACAAAATTGGCGTTCTTTTTTTCCCACAAATAGAGCTTTCTTTTGGTGGTATTTGATCACCTCTGCGTTTTTTATTTTTTGCGCTATAAACAAAAATAGAGCGACAATTTTGAAAAAAATGAATATTTTTTACTTTTTGCTGTAATAAATATCCCCCAAAAATATATAAAAAAACATTTTTTTTCCTCAGTTTAGGCCGATACGTATTCTTCTACATATTTTTCGTAAAAAAAATCGCAATAAGCGTTTATTGATTGGTTTGCGCAAAAGTTATAGCGTTTACAAAATAGGGGGTATTTTTATGGCATTTTTATTAATATTTTTTTTACTAGTAATGGCGGCGATCAGCGATTTTTTTTTCGGTATTGCGACATTATGGCGGACACTTCGGACATTTTTGACACATTTTTGGGACCATTGGCATTTTTATAGCGATCAGTGCTATAAAAATGCATTAGATTACTATAAAAATGCCACTGGCAGTGAAGGGGTTAACACTAGGGGGCGGGGAAGGGGTTAAGTATGCCTGGGTGTGTTCTTACTGTGGGGGGGGGGGTGGCCTCACTAGGGGAAACACTGATTTTCTGTTCATACATTGTATGAACAGAAAATCAGCATTTCCCCTGCTGACAGGAACGAGAGCTGTGTGTTTACACACACAGCTCCCGTTCCCCGCTCTGTACCGAGCGATCGCGTGTGCCCGGCGGCGATCGCGCCCGCCGGGCACACGCACGGGAGTCGGGGGCGAGCGGGGAGCGCGCGCGCGCGCCTCCGGCGGCGCGCACGCGCCCCCTAGTGGCGGCTATACGATAGGACGTATAGCTACGGGCTCTCGCCCAGGAGAGCCGACCTGCCGCCGTATAATGACGGTGCGCGGTCGGCTACTAGTTAATGAAGGTACAACATTTAGCAAAATATTACTACACTTAGAAGCACTTCTTTTCTTTTTTATACTCCTGCTGGATTTTGCTTCTAATCCCTTTGTGGAGGCTTCCATTTGTGGATGGACTTTTTATGGTTACACAACCTATCACATTGCTATAATCTTTTTTATATAGACTATAAACTGAAGGCTCTATGAATAAATGCTTGTAGAACGAATCATTTAAGTTTTCCATTATTTCTTATGAGGAAATTTGCTTTGATATACGAGTGCTCTGGATTACAAGCATGTTTCTGGAATGAATTATGCTCCCAATCCAAGGTTTTACTGTACAGCAAAACCTTGGATTGCGAGCATAATTCATTCCGGAAGCATGCTTGTAATCCAAAGCACGTGTATATCAAAGCAAATTTCCCCATAAGAAATAATGTAAACTCAAATGATTCGTTCCACAACCATTTATTAATAAATCCTTCAGTTTATAGTCCAAAAAATTATAGCAATGTGGTTGTGTGACCATAAAATATCCATCCACAAATGGAAGCCTCCACAAAGGGATTAGAAGCAAAATCCAGCAGGAGCTACAGAGTATAAAAGAGAAGAGAGTTGCCTCTAAGTGTAGCAATATGGTTACATTTAATGAAGGTACAACATTTAGCAACTCAGATGGTTGATGATTAAAAGAGGCACATCTAAGTATGCTGAGATCCGGGGTAAAGCTGTCCACATAGACCATCCCCCACACCGCCGGCTCTCACTGCTGTCAGTCTGCAATCGTGACTGGAAAGACTACCCTGCAGTAGAGTGATCTGAAAGCAAGGCTTGCACCACTCGTGGAGGGCAGCGTGGAAGGGAAGACACCAATGTCTATGTGGACAGCTTTACCCCGGATGCCTGCATGCTTATATGTGCCTGTTTTAATCATCAACCATATGAGTTGTTAAATGTTGTACCTTCATTAAATGTAACTAAATGTAACTGTATTGCTACACTTAGAGGCACCCTTTTATACTCAGTTGTGACATGACGCTACTATACTATATCAAGACATCACTTGTATATCAAGTCACAATTTATTTAAAACTGTTGCTTGTCGTGCAAAACGCAAGTTAATCTCAAACCAAGGTTTTACTGTAGTTCCATTTTGCATATAAGCTTGATTACAGAAATATTTAAAAAACACCTAATAATGCCATGAGATCAAATTTGCAGATAACTCCTGTATAAGAAAACTGCTTCTATAACCAAATGCCAATCAACTGTGCTATTGGACAGGTACATTTTAATGCAGCTGAATTTGTACAACTAGCAAACCACGTCACCGTAAAAATAATTTGTCTCTAGGGAGACTTCTGCTGGTTGTAAACAGTGTAACTTCAAAAAATCCAGGCCAGGTAAACATCGTACATTGCAGGATGTTATAAAACATTTTTTGCAGACCCATAACTTTCGGTGTTCTGAAAATGTAGTTGTTTGTTTCCCAAACTGATTTGTGAGTGGAAAGGTCAGCCTTCATTATATCTACCTGGTACAATTTAAGCATTGTAATGAGAAAAGCTGCAGTGTCTGCATTTCTTTAGAAGTGGATGAGCCTTAGGGCTTGTTCAGATGATGTGACAACTGCACAGGATCTTGCTTTCAAAAACAGAATCCTGCATAAAAGTTTGTCCTTATGCTTGTATGCATGTAAATTGTGTACGATATTTACATGCGCAAGGCGTTATTGAATTCCGTTGGTTGCCATCACCGACATGTGAACAATGTGCACTCAACAGTGCCAGCACTGCTGATTTCAAATATAGTGCTACCCGCTGAGGAGCCACTGGATAGATGGGTCCAACTTCTGCTCCCTGCGAAGACCTGCCCTGGACCTGAAAAGTATTGACAGTGGAACGAGCTTCACTGAAACAGGCATACGCCCTGGAAGGGGAGTTTGGGTTAAACAAATGTAAAAAAAATACATCAGGTAGATAAATATTCCGTTTTCTTTTTCCTTCTAAAGCTTTTGAACCGGCAGCCTTTTCCAGACAGTTATTTTTATTATTTGTATTGTTTTTGAGCTTTATATGGACTATATTACTATTAAGAACTGTTGCTATTTGCCTGGCCTCCCCCCTCCCCATTCATTCTTATTCGCATTTGAGTCTTAACCTTAGTGTGTCATATTACCCATTTTTTGAATATGTTTAATCCAAAGGACTGATCCCAAATGGCGAGAACAGAGAATGCTCCACCCGGGAGCTGAAGGGGCGTGACCCGCAGCAACCAGGGGAGGGCCCAGTGGAGGGTGACCATGGCGAAACGAAAAGTGACAGAGTGTGTGTTCTGAATTGCCCCACTGGCCATATGTGTCATGACAACTGTAATAAAGATATATATGTATCTAAATTGGTAATAAAAATCAATAATGACCTGCAAGTATAGGTAAAGTATTGCTGTTGTATAGTGGAGTCAATGAGAATATGGACATGGATGCAAGCAGAAGAAAAAGACAAGAGGTGAAGAGAATGGATAGGAAGGGTGGAGATGTGAAGGAAAGAATAGAGATGAAGGGGAAGGGATGAAAAGAAAGGAAAGGAGAGAGAGAAGATATGTCTCTGGTGTGCTTTGTTAACCATATACAACATAGTGCCCATGCCAATATTGAAATATGTAGCTGGATCTATTATTAATCATCATAATGGTATAAGAGTGTAATAGTAGTAGTAGTATAGATGTCGATGTTGTATCTCTGTTGTAAGCTGAAGTAGAACAAGAGCACAGGCAAGGGCACATAGAGGAAAAAATGGGAGTGGGGAAAAAAGGGAGAGAGTGAAGAGTGTGTTAGTAAGGATGTCTTGCTGGTTTATCAAAGTGTTTAGAAATACAAATGTATCCAACGTATACCCCTGTTGCATCAGAGGGGACGGGGTCACCTGTCCACATAACGGGTGGCCCCGCCCTCAGTTATAAAGAGCTGTCAGACAGCTTGAGCGTCATTTGGCCGGGAGCCTCTGGTGGAGGCGGTATCATTCGTTGCGGCGGGTCCGGGACCGGGATCGTAGAAGGATTACTGCACTGGAGTTTTATTTTATTAAAGGACTTGTCCCAACTTAGTGTGTGTGTGTTTTTTTTTGCATTTTCTCACTTTTTTGGATGAAATGGTAGGGGTACAATGTAATCCATTACCAATTCACATAAGGGGGGACCGGGATCTGGGGATCCCCTTGTTAAAGGGGGCTTTCCAGATTCCGATAAGCCCCGTGCCCACAGACCCCCACAACCACTGGGCAAGGGTTGTGGGGATTAGGCCCTTGTCCCCATCAACATTGAGGCATCATTTCCCTAACTGACACCAACGAAGGGGCACAATTCCTCCCAGAGACACCAACTATGGGGCACAGTTTCCCCAATGACACTAACGATGGGGCACAGTTCTTCCCAGTGCCACCAACAATGGGGCATGATCCTTTCACTAAATTACGCCAATGATGGGGCACAATTCCTCTCACTGACACCCAAGAACGGGCATTGTTTACTCCCACTGACACTGGACATTACCTACTTCCAATAGCCACAGTTTTCTCCCTCCCCTAAAGTCTAAAGGACAGTTAACTGGCCCTTTGTTAAGAAAGTTTGGAGACCCCTGGTCTAAACAGCAGAATGTTATATTGCCTCTTCTAAAGACTACCATATTTGTGTCACTTGCTAAATCAACCAGCCAGACAGGAAACAGGTGACATGGCGAAGGTGATGACTACTCTGGTAGTGAAGGGGTGTTGTGCTTGGCCCATCCACTAGTGACCAATTTTCTATTCTAACTTCTGTTAACTGTGCAAGTTCTCTGCTCACTTTCTCCTCTGGAGTATCACCTTAAGACTGATTTCACATGACAGCGGCTCCTGACTATGGTTTAGGCATTAGCAAGCGCAGTTCCACAGTGTCACTACTTAGGGCCCTTAAGCTTCACCCACATGTATGTACATGATGGTGGTCGTATTTACTCATTTCTAGAGATGAATTGAAGTCTGAGGTTTGGATATGGGAACAAACGTTCAGATGTCAGAACTTCATTGAAGTCAGGGGGAGCTAAACCTTAAAAATCAGTAATTGCCATTTTCTGGCCAAATAGGCAAGGGCTTTTCAAACAAAGGCTTTGTGAGCTGGACAGTACCCTAAAAAGATATGTACCAATGCATATATATATATATATTTTTTTTATATATATATATAATTCAACTAATAGAGTTTTTTTTAGGTGGCAATTCCTTTAAATGGCATGTTTGGGAGATACCTCACAGCTGTATGTTGTTTTACAGAGTATTACAATTCTCAGGGAAACCATCAGCAACATTGTATTGTGGCATCACATAAATTGCATGTGTAATAATTTACTTACGTTTACATTATTCATTGGCTTACATTCAGCAGCAACCTAATGCTTAATTTCCAATTTTAGGGTGTGACTTAGACCAGATGCAGTCAAATGAATTTTTAAATGCAACATGAACATATTTACAAGAAAAATTTATGTATTTCATGAGGTGAATTTATACCATGGTGGTGCTTTCGCATGTGCAAACACATGTAAATACAATTCAGGAAAAAACAAAACATAAACAATGCTTAAACAATGTTTTAACTCACCACAGACCCACTAAAAATGCATTACAAATGCACATAAACGTGCATGCAGAAATAGGAAAAGGAAATAGTACATCCCTTTTGCTGTTGACTGCTAGCATGCAGGTGTTGTTCTCACTGGTACGTGGTAAATACTCATATGTGTCTTCATATACATGGTACCTAAATGACCAATTTTATTACCACATTTGAGATGCTGCACATGGCTAAAGCATAGCCCCCAACTGTCCCTGATTTCGAGAGACTGTCTCTGATTTGGAACAAAGAAATTCAACCAAATTTTGCATCTTTTGCATCCAAATGTCCAAATAAAAAAATAACGAATTTGAACTAATACGAAAGAAATTATAACAAAAATAACGAATGAATTTGGCATGATTCGTTAATACGTTAAAGGTCTAATTAAACAAAAGGTAAACTCTGAGTTAATCTTATAGTCCAATCAGCTGATTCATTTTGTGCTGAAGGTTGGATTACTGGCAAAGTGCGTTTCTGAGAACTGAGTGAGAAGTGTGTTGTATTGTATTTGAGCATAGGAGAAGAGATATTGTCATTGTGTGTGTTAACGGATTCAATAAACAAAATACTTTTCGAACTACGAATCGTTATCACAAATATATAAATATATATGTAGCCCTATCCCTGGAGGAGCTGCTGGATGTTTGGGCGGCATATTACCTCCTAATTCCCAGGGATGAATGATGCATATTGCATATAGTAGAAGTTAATTTGACTAGCACCGGTACCATAAAGTACACAGGCTCTACACACTCCCCCTACCTGAATAGACACTGTCCTCAGTGTCTCAAGAAAGGGTATTCACTCCTGAATACCTGACCTGAATCTGCATAACAATAAAAGGATAGTAGAAAAGAAGAAAATAGAAAATTTACAAACATTTTAAAACATTATCATCTAAGCATTTATGTACAGTGATACACAGAACATTTTACAATCCTGACTATCTAGTCTGCCCTATTCTCCGACAGATGTTGATAGCTTGTCACTCCACCTGCAAAACACAAAATTGGAAGAATTCAACGAAACCACATATACACATACATATTAACTATTTACATTTTTGGTCCCCGAGGGGTGAACTGGAGCTGCACCTCCGCCACCTAAGGTGAAACATCCTTTCCTCCCAGAGAGACACATCCAAATAACTATATATATACAATCACTAAGATTGGAATTGAAACTGCACCCTCTCGTCAGAGGGCGAAATTTCCCTTCCTCCCAAAGAGACATTCAATAAGTGCTGAGGCATATAAAACAACAATAATCATATTTATGTATTTTTTTTCTTCTCTCTGCTGCAACAGGCTAAGGAAGAAAACGTGGTTATGTACAATAGTCTTTTCTTTCTGAGCTGGTAGAAGTTGCAGAACACTGCCCCTAGTGGTCAGCGTGCTGGTACTACCAGGGTAAGGCAGTGCATTGCTCACTCAGAACAATCAATGGAAAAAGAGAGACATAAAAAACTGTTTCCTCTCATTCTTTCTTTTTCCTGGTGCTGTGAAGAAGCCGGCAAGACCCTATCCTTACTAACTTGTCAAACCCCCCGAAGTTTTGCACAAACAACAAAGTGTGGATGCGGTGGAATGAAAACAAAAACTGGAAAGGGGCAACAGTTCCTGTCCGTAACTTCTTCAAAGCAATGAATAAGGGTAAAAACGCAGGCATTAGGCCTACTTGTAGAACCTTGGATCCGGCAGAGTGATAATGTCCCCTCGCTGATTTGTAGTAGTAACAGAGAAAACTTGATCCACTTTCCCGGGACATTTAAGAACCACTCTATCACTGAAAATATAGCGGCCAGGGCTCCAGTCTCTCAAGCAATCCTCGAACTGTCGGCCAACGTAATTAAGTGCACGTTCAGAATAGCGGTCTGTCTTGGGTACTCCCAAGTGTTCTCAGATAGCATCCTTGTACCAATTCTCTCTCATCTTCTCGACTAAGGACATGAGTACGGGAGGCACATAGGGATATTCCCACCCATAACCAATGGCCACCTTTTTCATAAGGGTGCATTGCAGGCGGGCAAATTCCAGCAAAGTACGGGGGTTTCCAAGTCCTCGGAGGACGATAGCATTGGGCGATCTCTTCAATGAGGGCAAAGAAGCGGGCGGACACATGCACCCTTCAGTAAAGATATTTGCTGTATCACTCTTGCTCACAGGCAGGCCTCGACCACAGCCATGGGAGGCCTGAGCGGGGCCCATCTTGGCAATAGCGTGCCACACAGAGACCACATTGGTTGGTGCTGTCTGCGGTACGGCATCTGCTTCCACACTAGGCACACACTCTTTAACATCCACATCGCTTACCTCCAGTGATGCGGTTTTGGGTAGCAGCCGATGGCAGGGTCAATGTGGATGAAATGGTCACCACCTCCGGATCAGCGACTACTGTAGTTGGGGAGGGTTCCGGCCATGGGACCTCCTCCTCCTTGGTCACAGTCCCAGTGATCCAGTCCACCTTGTACTCCCGGGGAGACTCAGTCGGTGGTTCCACTTGAAATAGGTAACTCTGGCACCTCTTGCATCTGGCAAAAGGCAAAAGATGGACAGCAAGCTCCGAACAGCGGGGGCAGGACAGTCCGAGGGCCTCCACGCTGCCGCTGGAAAACAGGACAAACTTCCCCTGGGTACGCATTCGAATTCCGGTATCTGTCAGGGGGACTCCAGCAGCAGACATTGCGTTGACTCTCGACACAGACATCGGGGGTCGCAGCCTTCCAAATGGCGTTGATGGCACAGACATGTTCGCACGACCTTCTGTCGTGGGCGGGCAATCACTCTGTCCTTTGGCGCCAAACTTAGTCTGCGTCTCACACAGGGGTGGGTGACTCCTCCCACATGAGTTCTTTTCTTCACACGTGGCAGGCACACATGGCTTTGCCGCACGTGCGCCCAGCTCCAATGGCGACATTAACTCCTTCCTCACCGAACACAGTTTAACACACGACAATTCCTTGAATAAATGGCAGATTAAACTTCTGAATTTGGGTATTTTGAGGTAATAGCTGGATGTTTGGGCGGCATATTACCTCATGGCTCCTCCGAATTCCTAGGGGTGAATAATGCATATTGCATATAGTAGAAGTAAAGGAATATCCATGACAGGTACTCTTTGCTGTGCTCTTTATTACACAGCCTGGTAAAAACAGTAAACTTATGGTGAGAAAAGTATAGTTGAAGAAGAAGGGAGAATAGCAGATTCAGGCGTGAGGATAGGGAAACAGTCCTGCTCTCAAGAGTAACACTTCTATGCGCCACTCCTGCCGGAGTGGGTTTAGCTTACCCAGACAGGCCTCTCTCACTGACCTGGCAGCCGGAGTATCACTCGGACAATTGTAGGATAAAGTCTCTGCCACAGACCCTCCTTGGTGAACTTGAACTTGAGGAAAAGTCTCTGCCACAGACCCTCCTCGGTGAGCCTCAGAAAGATACCTCTGCCACAGACCCTCTCTGGACTGAATTCTTGGAGATATCCCTCCTTAGATGAGTTACGCCTGGATCTCCTTCAACTTGTCAACCAGGTACCGACTGACAGGTGATCAATCCCTCATTGCTCGGCTACCTCGATCCCCGTGTGTTTGCCAGACACTTTTGGACCGCCAGCCTCTCAATGGCGCTCCTCAGACTGACTCCCCACTGAACAGCAGTACAGCTTGGGATCCTCGAAGGTGGGAAATCAGTCATTCACTGGGTCCCTGTCGCTGTTCAGATGCTCCGGGCCAGCATGGCCCCGGAACCAGGAATACCGCGTGGCACGCACGTCCCGGCCAGGTAGGCCATAATGCCTGGGTGCCGTGATGTAGCCACCCTAAAGGTGGGTGCCACACTGGATGAAGAAGACCCAGAACCAATAGTGTCTGCCCCAAAAATACCCCTCCCCAGCATGCACAGCAAGGTCAAACCCTCCTGATTGGCTGCTGGGAAAGAGCACCCAAACCATGACTCCACTGCTGCCACCTGCAGCACCGGGGCTGAAAGAACACCCCAGTACAACAGAATAAGCCCGCAGCACAGCCTAGCTGAGGCAGAGTTTTGCACTTAACAATCTAGAGTCTAACTACACTCTGATCTTACCCTTAAATTTGACTAGCACCGGTACTATAAAGTACACAGGCACTACATATACATACATAAATAACACATTACCCGAAAAAGAAACAATAAAACAAATTGATTTGTTATAGCGAATATCTATACTCTATAGAAATAACAAATGATCTGAAAACAAATTAACGTAACATACCGAATATAACAGAATGAAATTATGTATTTTACAAATGAAAACAAAACTAAACAATATTTTTTTTGTGCGCAAGTGAGCTGCACCTACCTCATGTGCATGAACTGGCGGCATAGCACCCACACTGCCTGAAAAAAAGGCACACATGCCCTGGCTCCTAATGCTGCACAGTGGCCACCACAAAAAACCCAATCCCCCGAATTTGCATTAATATTTTGTAAATTTATAGAGAAACTCCACTTTTGTTGAAAAAAAAAACATTCCACTCTGGGTGATCAATGTACAATTGCAAGCAGTGGCGATGCATCCATAAGGGCACACATGCGCGGCCCCCTCTCTCCAGCCACCCCCTCTTTGACCAATGGATAGCTTCATGCCACCCCCTATTCAGGTGCCCGGCCCCTTTTCAGATGCCGGGCGCCTGAATTACAGCAGCGGGGGGTGTTTCTGAAGCACCTGATTAGAGCCATATGCCTCTCGGCTTGGCTAGGCTCGGGTCTGTTACCCGTCACCCAATTGACTGAAACAGGTGGTGAGATTGGATGCATGATGGGAGGAGACGACGGGACAAGAGGACGGGACGAGAGGAGAGTGGAGACACATGTAGGACACCACTCGCCGACGTCACCCGCTACCCCACCGAGACAGGGTAAGTGCCAGGCAGACGGCAAGCGGCAGCATTTGATGGGCACAGTGGCTACGTTTGATGGGCACAGTGGCAGTGTTTCATGGCACAGTGGCAGTGTTTCATGGCACAGTGGCAGCATTTGATGGGCACAGTGGCAGTTTTTTGATGGGCACAGTGGCAGCATTTGATGGGCACAGTGGCAGAATTTATTGGCACAGTGGCAGCATCTGATGGGCATAGTGGCAGCATCTGATTGGCACAGTGGCTGCAATTGATGGGCACAGTGGTGGCATTTGATGGGCACAGTGGCGGCATTTGATGGGCACAGTGTCTGTGTTTCATGGCACAGTGGCTGCAATTGATGTTTTTTTTTCAGTATTTTTCAGTTTGTTTGCACCCCCTAAAAATTTTGAGCACCAGCCGTCACTGACTGCAAGGTTTTTAAGGCCTCATCCATACAAGCATACTACAGTGCATGCCCGTGTAAGGACCGTGTGTACTTGCATGAAAATTGAAACAGGTGTTCCATGTATCTCAATGCAGGTAGTCCCATTCATGTCAATTGGCACACAGCAGTTGCTCCCAATCTGACATCCGTATGGGTAAGGGTGCACGGCCTCAAAAGTTGAGAATGTGCTCTGCAGTTTACTGTGGCAGGGCACAAGCAAGAAAACCCTTCTGTATACTGGACCCATGTTTAAGGCTATTCACTTCATATTTATACTATTCAACTATTATTGTTTGTGTGGATATGTATTTCTCTCATCTGAGTTTACCAATGTTATTATAGTTTTTGGAAGTGATATTAGAGCATTACTCTGGGCCATGTATTGATAATTATTATACAACAATTTTTTGAATGTATGATTGTACTTTTACAGATTTCTATAATAAAACCCCTAGATTTGTACATGAATAAACTATGTGCCGTTTTAAGTCCAATTTCGTAGTATTAGTGCAGCACCAACACACTTCCTGTCTCTGTGTAGGGTAGCAAAACAAACAAGAATTCCCATCAACCAATGAAAATTGTAGCTATGGATGTGAATGTGGGGGCAATGGGCATGTGGTTGTGATTGAAGGTGGGTTTTATTCCATCCATAGTATGGTGGCCAGGACAGACTAGGAGTCTCCTGGACTGTCAGTCAAAATGTTAGGTCATGCTAGACCAGGGATCTCCAAACTACGACCCTCCAGCTGTTGCAAAACTATACATCCCATGAGGCATTGTAAAACTCTGACATTCATAGACATGACTAGGCATGATGGGAATTGTAGTTCCTAAACAATTGGAGGGCCATAGTTTGGAGACCCCTGTGCTAGACAAAACAGACCAGAAAAACAACATTTTGTTGGTGGCTGTGACAGGGTGAGTGTCTGATTGTCCTGGGTCCTACAACTAGAGCGAGAAGGCTAAAAAACACAATGGTGAGTTTTTACGCTGTTTTGTTTTCTCACCTGTTAGAACGCTTGTAGCTTACAAGCAGAAGAAAAAAACTTACAAGGCCATATATTTTCATACGAGGCTAATGGGCCAGCTATTTTGGACAGAGTGTTTCAAGATATCATGGAAAATCCAGCGAGGACTTTCTGGTTATGGAGAAAAATCATAAAAGTTTACGTACGTGAAGAACTGCCAAGAAGGTTCTAAAAAAGGTGAGAGTTCTCACAGAAGAAGTGTTGAAATAGGATCTAAGCTTCACGTTATTTTTTGTAGGCCACCATTGATATACAGGCAGATGTATTTTGGGTGAGCTACAGTAATGAAGGTCGGATTTTGATGTTTGAACGGTCCAAGAATACACTATACATTATACATTCCTTTCGCATACACCAGTGGTTCTCAACCTACTAGTGCCGTGACCCCTTGATAAAATTTCCCAAATTGTGGGGACCCTTAACAGTAGAATTTTTGTAGTGTGGGTTTTCAGCACCTAAGGCCAGACAAGTAATTTGCGCCCCTAGCCCACGGACATTTAGGGAACCCTAAGTCCCTTACACTCGTACAGTATTAAAACCCCTTCTGGTACATTTTAGGATGTACCACTCTCTCTATGTTCTCCTTTCTTTCACTTTTATCTCTCTATCTAAATTTCTTGTCCCCCCCATCCCTCTCTCTAGTCATCTTTCCTGTTCTTTCTCTTATTTTTTCTCTTCCTTTTTTCTTTGTTCCTCTCCCTCTTTTCCTCTCCCTTCCATGTAGTCTCTACTTTTATTCCTTCTCTTACTCCTTGGGGGGGGGGGGGGGGTGGCAGTGCTGGCAGGGAGTTCTAATCAGCCAGTTTAGATTCTCTTGATCAGAAGGGGGGGTGCTGGCTGTGCTGGGGGGAGTTCTGATCAGCCAGCTTAGATGCTCTTGATCAAGATCATCTGCTGATCTGAGAACTGTAGTGGGGGATTTTAAATGGCAACCCTATACACAGGTAGTGTTACTCAATGTGTCGCCAGCTCTGTGGTGTCTTGCAGCAGTGACACCTATGCCAAAATCAGGAGATAGGGTCTCCTCCAGCCCTTCCCACTTCACATTTCTCACCAGTCAGCTGACCTCTAGTCTCTGCCCCACAGCAATGTGAACTGAATGGGCAGGCAAGGGCTCCAGGAGCAGCCCAGCTGGGCGGCCACAGGCTCCAGGGACAGCCCTGCTGGATGGCTGGGAAAAGGCTGAGAGTGCTGCAGGCTTCAGGAACAGCCCAGGATTTGGTGACCCCTGGCAAATTGTCATTTGACCCCCAAGGGGGTCCCGACCCCCAGGTTGAGAACCACTGGCATACACAAAAAGGAGAAAGACATTATTTTTTACTCACGCATCTTTACATTTGTTTACTTGAGGATACCTACAGCTTAACTAAACATTTACATTAACACGAGCCAAAAGGAACGGCGAGCCATGAACAAGACAAGAACTGCTAGAAAATTAATTCTTCAAAGAAAATAAGGACATTATTCTTCCAAGATAAAGCAACGAACGAAGATACAGCAAAAATCACAGTAGACAATATCGAACGTAAGAAACTAATAAGACAAAGTTAAAAGGACATTGCATCTCTTGTTTTTTTAAGTGCACAGGAAAATCATTCTAAACAAGGGGTAAATATGTTTTTTTATATAAGTGGGTTAACATGGGATGGTTAAAAATCTCAAAGTTCAGAAGTATATCCCTGTAATATTCGGGAATTGAGATATTCTATATATATATATATATATATGCAATACAGGCATATAGCGGTAGTAGGGTAATTAATTAATTAATGCCAGAGTGTAAAGAAGTTCTTTAATAAGGAAATTAATTTGAATGCTGCTTGTATATGTTTAGGTAAATTTTAAGCCTAAACAACAGAAATGTGTTATTGCATGTCATTCAAAGCACAAACAGGGGCAAAAGTTTAAGGCCGCGTACACACAGTCGGACAATCCGATGAAAACAGTCCGCCGGACCGTTTTCATTGGACATGTCCGCTGCCGGATTTTGGTCTGATGTGTGTACACACCATCAGACCAAAATCCCCGCGGACAGCGAACGCGGTGACGTGGTCGCGACGTGGCCGTGACGATGATGCGGCGACGTGCGCGACCCTGGAAGGTCAATGCTTCCACGCATGCGTCGAATCACTTTGACGCATGTGAGGGCTTTCGGCCGAGCGGACATGTCCGGTGAGTCGTACAGACGACCGAACATGTCCGACGGACAGGCTTCCAGCGGACATGTTTCTTAGCATGCTAAGAAACATTTGTCCGCTGGAAACCTGTCCGCTAGGCCAGGAATCCGGTCCGGTCGGCCGTACAGACGACCGAACATGTCCGCGGAAACTGGTCCGCGGACCAGTTTCAGCAGACTTGTTCGGTCGTGTGTACGAGGCCTTAAGGAAACACTATTGATTAAGATTATGTAAGAACTGTATAAAATTCAGTTAATGGTAAATAACAAGGTATTTAACAAAAACCCTGCAGATTTGGTTGCAGGAAATAAGGATTGAGCAATTTTTACAAAAGATACCAAACTTGGTTTTGGTTATTAAATTAAAAGCAGTAGATTGTTTACTTAAGTTTACCCAGGAAAAATATTAAAATATGAAAGTTTTGTTAAATCCAAAATTAGCAAAATGTTGTAGAAAAAACTATTGTTAAAAGTTTTTGTAATTTGAGTATTTCTGATAAAAGGTTGGTTGGAGTAATTTTCTCGGGGAGATGCAGGTCGGTTCATGCACAGGGGCCAATCTGGGTTTCATGAGATTGTTTCGCTGAACAATTTTTTGTCATTATAATCAAGAAACTTCATATTATAACGTAAAGTACATGATTTTTAGCAGATTGTAACCAAATATGTAACCAAATATGTTTAAAATAGGTTAAAAACGATAAAATGAGATTGGTTTAGACAAATTGTATAGTGAATGGGTAGCAATGATTGACAGTGACAGATCATTCTCTGGGAGTGTGACATGTAAAAGAATGTACTATTAACAGAGAAATGGGTTCAAGTTACAAAGCAGATGGTCAGTCATGCCATGACAGTTTTTCACCTCTATGGATCTAAACACATGTTAGTGTTTAAATCTTTTTTCAGAAATCTGAAATAAAGGTTCATGGATGGGGAAAAAATATTTAAAAAGGTATTACTAACTAAAGTAATTGTTTTGAAAAAACATGTGGGTTTTGCACCATTTGTTTTGAAAAACTAAAGGTGTTATTTTGATACATGAGGTGTCAAAATATGCTTTGACTAAGCTAGTGACAACTGGATGTTAAGGTCAGTTGAAATTGGACATCGAAGCTAAAATTATGCAGTGTGATAAGCCACAGTGATGCAAATTAATCATGCAAAAGTTACTTTATCAATTTTTCAGTGGATATTTATTGGGAAGAATCCATTTATATCTATATATATTTATATATATATATATATTTATATTGGCACAGATGAAACTTTCTGAGTATCTGTCTACACTGAAAAATGATCTTAAGACTTGTGTTTGCTTAGCAGTACAGAGTGACAGAACACATGTGGTTCAATTAATCATACTGTATGATTGGTTAAAAAAAAAAGGGGGGTACTTAAAAATGATTAAAGGGTCACTAAAGGAATTTTTTTTTTTTAGCTAAATAGCTTCCTTTACCTTACTGCAGTCCTGGTTTCATGTCCTCATTGCTCGTTTTTGCTCTGATGTTGCTGTAAAACTTCTCTGTTCTGGACACTTCCTGGTTGTCTGGCTCCGTATGAAAAAAGTCATGGGAGAGTTTAGTTTCGTTTTCCTAGCCATGACTCTCTATGGCACTGTCCAGCACAGAGGCATAAAATAACATGCAAAGACTAAACTACTTTCAGTTTCATTTTTGCATCTAAGAGGCACATTATATGATTGATTTTTATCTATTCTTAATCGTTTTTAAAAGGAATGAGTTAACTATTATGTCTCTATACCCTGTAAACAGTAATTTCAGCAAAAAAAATTCCTTTAGTGATCCTTTAAGTCTTTTAGAAATAAGATATTTACGAAAAGCCCAACCTAAATGTTCTTTTGCAAAATTAATATGGTTATAAGTAAAGTATAGTAAAGAAAAATACTATAATCTGGTAAAAATATTACTTTTACAAAATATAATTAGTCACAGAATAAAGATGGGGGACGATGAAAATGTTGTCTCAGTACAGACTGATAATGAAGATAAAATTCATTGTAAAAATAATTGATTCCAACAATAATGGATAGAGTTATTTTTAAATGAAAATATTTATTTTTGCATATCCAGGTACCTGACAGATTGACTGACAAATTGATTAATTGATTTTTTGTTTGAGCTAATGAAAGAAATTTTGAACTACTCATTATTAGAGCATTTTGTCATCAAAACTTCTGAATATTGTTTTATTATGTTTATAGAGAAATTCAAAAGGCAAAGAGTGATCTGATACTATAAAGTATTGAGAAATTTGCAATCTATGTAGATTGAGTATATTAGATTTTTTTCACCTGCTAAAGGAGTATACAAGTATGTTTTTTCCTTTTTAGTTAATTTTTTGATAACATTAATTAAGGTAATTCTAGAAAAATGAATATATTTTTAATGAAAGCTAAGTTATGAACTTTGTCACATTCCATTGGGATGTTTTCAAACCATGGAATCAGATAATGATTTTTTTCATTTTTATAGGACAGGTGATGAAGGACATGTGGGCAATTTTAGTATTTGATAAAGTTATTGTTTCTTATCATCTTTAATACCCAGATATTATAGAACGTTACAATAGTATTTTTGAGGTCTAAATAGGGTAAGATGATTCAAGAAAAGGTAAATACTAGGTGACTTATTTACCTGTTATATTTTTAGTTTAAAACCTTTTCTAAAGTAAGGGTTGGTTACATTTTTTTGAGTTAATGACAGGATGAAGAATGTCTGTTCTTCTATGTCTTTTTAAAATTAGCATACATAGTTATTTGCAATCTGTTGCATAGGACAAAGTACAAGCATAGGAATTTCAGAAGATTGTTCACAAAATATGGCTAGGCCTTTGCTACATTTGAATAGAAATTATGTTTTGAATAAGATTTCTACTTCTTATGAGTATGTTTCATAATTTATTCCAGTAGCTAAAGTTATGGTTAGGAATTTTAGATCTGAAGGTACCATGGATTCCAATAGTAAAGCCAGCTGAAATATCAATTGGAGTTTAAATTGTGAAGATTATTTTATTTTTTTTGGATTCTTCCATGATCATGAAACAAGCACAACTAAACTTCTATGTGTTACTACTTCTATTTTTTTTTTCAAAATTATTTTATGATTATGTTATCAAGGATCATCATTTTTGAGTGAACTTCAATGATTTATTCAAATGGACTTACATCAAAAGTGACATATTGATCGGTCGATCATTATGTAAGGGGGAGTTGGAATGTAATTCTAATATAGGATTTTTTTTTAATTTTTTGAAATATGGAAAAAATAGTTGTTATATTTTGGTTTCTCAATCTTTTATAAAAATACATATTGATACACATAGAATAATTAATTTTATTCATTTTTATAGAACATATAACTTGGGAAAATTGGATGGATAGTTTGTTATTACAAGAATGTATAACAAAGTATACATTTGAAGTATTAATATAGTTAAAATACATACAGGCTTGTGTGGAAGAAAAGGATTTTAAAGTGTCTTAACAGAATTATTGTTGAATTCAAAAATATGGAACATTGAAAAAAACAATAAAAGAAAGAGTTGCTTGCTGTTCATGGATAGATAAATAAATTAAATAGATGGATAAATAAATAAAAAGATAGGAAAATAAATAGAAAGAAAGATAGAATATATAAAAATATGACAATCAAATAATGGGAAAGTTATGTTTTTATGTATCCACAAACAAGTAGATTACATATTATGTTTATAATTGTTCAGTGTCAAGGATAATGTATAAAAAACTTATACTGAAGAAATTTGGTTATTGAAATTTCAAAAGAAATGCAAAAAAATTGTATTTATTAATTAATAATTAATATTATAGAGTAATATACTTTGATACATCAAATATATTTATTTCTTCTTAATGATAAAATAGTTATATGATATGGTTGAAGTTATAAGAAGTCAAATTTATGAAGGTAAAGGAAGAAAATTTTAATATTACATAATTATAAATTAAAATTAATTAATGATATAATTAGTTATAGTTTCTTAAAGTAATGAAATGGTTAAATATTTTACAGGAATATCTCAGAATTTTGGAAAAAGTTTATGTACAATATCTGAAATGTTAAATTGTATTGTTTGTATTGGAAAAAAAGTGAATCAGAAACCTTTATTATTTAAGATGAATGCACTTATTTTGTTTGTTAATTATAGTGCATTAAGGGGGAATTGTTAGATTTTAAATTCATTAATATTTTTATGTGATAAATGTTTCTGAAGCATTGATTAAACATGGTAGTTTGAGGAAGGTCAGTTACAGGACGACACTACATCTGTCGTAGGCTTCATGTATTTTAGGAGATACGTCAAGAAAGTGGGTGGAGATGTTACTTAAAAATACATAAGTGGGTGTTAACGTTTATCACCAACCTTCCATGGAGCTAATCTATATATGAATCAGGCTAAGTTTGGCTTTTAAAAACAGTATAAGAACACGTGTGGGTTGCGTAGTTGGGAGGGACCTCAGGGTCATCCGGCCCGACTGGAAGATGAGGGGTTGGAACCCAACCTGCCAGAAGGGGCTCTATCCAGCAGAGAAGATGTACCATCATTAACATCTATTTCCTCCTTCTGTAACTTTCTGAATTGTTACCCTGCCACGATGTTTTACCAGCTGTAACAATGTAAGCATTGACTGTCTAGCTATCCTTATCTGTGGAAGAATAAACATTGTATAATGAAGGAAACCTGAGTCTGTATTTCGGGAACAACGCCTGAAGGGAAGAGAGTTTTTGAAATATCGCATGACACGTGTTAGAGGAAAATGTCCCCTCTGCCTCTGTGCTCTCTCTCTCTCCCTCTCTCCCCCACATTTAACACATTACAACGTGCTCACTAAGGCCCCGTACACACGAGAGGATCTATCCGCTGGAATTTATCCGCGGACCGGTTTCAGCGGATAGATCCCCTGGTGTGTACGATCCAGCGGATATTTATCCGCGGATATTTTTCGGGCCGATGGATTTCCAGCGGATAAAAATTTCTTAACTTGCTAAGAAATCGATCCGCTGGAATCCAGTCCAACGGATTGATCCGCTGGTCTGTACAGACTCACCGGATCAATCCGTCCGAATCCATCCCTTGCATGCGTCGTAATGATTCGACGCATGCGTGGAAGTCCTTATATCACAGCGTCGCCCGCACGTCGCTGTGTCATCATCGCGGCGACGGCGCGTAACGTCACCGCGGATGGAATTCCGCGCGGATTTTGATCTCATGGTTAGTACAACCATGAGATCAAAATCCGCCAGAGGATTTATCCGTGGAAACGGACCTTTCGGACCGTTTCCGCGGATCGATCCTCTCGTGTGTACTAGGCCTAACATGCAACTATGCAGGGGATGGGGTCGATGGCTGAGGAAGCAGCAGGCATAGCAGCCACTGGTTGTGCAAAACGAGGGACACTGAGGCACTAATGTCCCATAAACACGTGCTGGATTTCCGACTCGGTTCAGTCTTTCCCCTACACACGGCTGGTTTTCCCGACAGGAAAACTGTGATGCCGGTTGTGTGTATGATCCATCGCAGTGCAGTGCTGGTTACTTTATGGGGCTGATGTACAGGAGGGCCAGCATAATTTGTTGTTAGAGATAGGCTGGACATGTTCAAAATTCCACATGCCAGAGCTGTGCCAAGAAGCCCACAATGCACAGCGCTAATCACAGGCAGTGAGACATTTCCTGGTCCGCAGCTGCACAGATCAGGAAATGTCTCCCTGGCTGTGATTAGCACTGTGGAGTGTCGGCTTCCTGGCGAGATCGGGCATGTGGGATTTCAAACACACCTGAGCCCATCTCTATTGGTTGTAGACAGTTGAGCTCCCTGCACGTTGCTTAGCAGCAGTAGAGCCTTCTCTGACAAGCTGATCGGGATGCAATCCAGGTGATCCTCCTAGTCAAATTCTAGTGTTAAATATCAGTGATTTTATTGATTAAAGGCCACACTTTACAGGCATAGAGCCCACATGGCTGTGGAACATACGTTTGATTATTTATATATATATATATATATATATATATATATATATACTGTATATATATATATATATATATATATATATATATGGTTGTACTCTTGATGCTAATAAATACTGTGTTTATTAGATCTGACTGGGAGCATTACCTGGATCACATCCCGATCATCATGTCAACAGAGAAGGTTATACAGCATTACTGCTGCTAGGTGACCAGCTGGGGTCTCAGCTCTCTATAACCAATAGTGCCAGCCTTCCGCTGCATGCACCCATAATGTCACCAGCACTAGGTCCTAATAGACTGCTGCCGCTGCCAAGGAGACAGATGCCAGACCAGCGCTGTCAATAGCAGGGACAGGACAGCTGGGGAACCCCACAGTGGCAGAACACCAGGGCCCAGTACAGTAGGAAGGGAGCTCACTGCAAAACATGTGAAAGGGTCTGTTGTGGGATCGTAGTAAAGGGCCCCAGGAGATTATATATATATACAGGGCTCAAAATTTCAAGCCCTGAGCTACTAGCCAGGCCTCAAGAGTTACTCGCCACCAGTTGCCCCACCTAATTCATACACTGCTCCATGCCTAATTGCGCCCCTAAACACGCCCTCGTAGATTATCTCATGGAATGACACTGTTAAATGTTTTATGCAGAATCAAGTTACACAATTAAATTTTACCAAAAACAACTTTAACAAAATGGGACAGGGCACTGGGGACAGACCAGAGGGACAGGGCACTGGGGGAAGACCAGAGGGACAGGGCAATAGAACTGGATCTCTTCCCCATTCTCTTGCTGTCTCCTCTGCAACTCCCATCCATCAATCCTCTCTCTCCCTCTCCTATTCATCTCATCATCAGGAGCCTGTGTGTGCGGCTCCACGCTTGCATGTCCCCACTTCCCCCTTTTATTCAGGCTGGCAGTGAGGAGAGGAGCTGCAGCACAGCGGGAGGGAGTACAATCCAGCACCGAGATCCACACAACTGCACAGCCGTTGACACCATAGCACAGCGCACATTGACACCGCACAGCACACATTGAGACCAGTCTGCTCACAGTGCTCAGGCTGAACTGCTGGACACCTACATAGAGCACAAGGAGAAGAAAACTGCACAAACTGGAAGGCTGCCACTCTCATGTCAGGGCAACTTTCAGTGAGCGCTGCACTGCCTACCCAGAGTGGTAATTTTCGCAATCCTCCACCTGACTCATTACTTCCTGCTCTCTGCTCTCCAGCTACATTGGTCGGGGGAGGGGGGCAGGCTCAGAGAGGTCATACTGTTAGGTCCCATGGCTTAATGAGAATTGTAAGGAGAGCACCTGTGTACTGCTCTGCCTGTGCGCGGCTCACCAGACTACTTTTCCCGAGCATGCACCTTTCCTCTTCGGCCGCCAATCGCATCGGGGCTCTAAGTGTAGGCACAGATTGAAGGGATTGAAGGGTCATGCAGCTCTGTCATCACTCGCCCCCAGCTTAAATCCACTCGCCAAATGCTAGCAGGCGAGTGGAAATTTTGAGGGCTGTATATATACATATATATATATATATTTGCATTTTATAGTTGGCCCCCCTACTTTTGTCCCTGTCCCGCCATGTGCCCCCCTAAATATGAAAGCGGGAGACGCCACTGCAATCAAGATGGGATTGTTTAATATGTGGACACCTTCGTATATTGTAAAATACAAGATGTAGCTTGAAGGTAAGAAATTATCTTTAAAAAAATGAAAGAACATTTCTGCCAGGAGTTTAGCTATAACCTGAATCCTTGAAACAGTAATAACCCTAGCTGTTCCCATTGAGAGAAAAAAAAATTGAAAACATGACCTATTGCAGTACTTGATGACTAAAGCTAAGAAACAATGGTGTACTATATACAGAAACCTCCGGCTTTCTTAGAGATGAATCGGCATTACAGTGACCCAGTTCATGATGAGGTCTTCATAAGCTACTTCAACATGAATGAAAACGCAAACTGATGCATTAGCAACTGTATTCCAGTTGCTAGTATATATGTACTCATAGGCCCGGATTCACAAAGTACTTGCACCGACGTATCTCGAGATACGCCGCGTAAGTGCAAATATGCGCCATCGTATCTGTGTGCTGTGCCCACAAAACTAAGATACGCCTAAAAACAGGCTTCATTCCACTGACGTAACTTGCCTACGCCGGCGTAGAGTGGGCGCATATTTACGCTGGACGCATGTGACGCTCCCATTGATTTTCTATTCAAATATGCAAATGAGGGAGATAAGCCGATTCACAATCGTACTTGCGCCCGACGCAGGCTATGACTGGTGCACGTAAGTTGTAAGTACGGCGTAAAATTATGCCGAATAAAGGAGGTGTATCTCAGCAGCATCCATGCAAAGGGCTGCACCAGGGAACACAAGCCCGCGTATTTTACGTAGTTTACGTTGGACGTGAATATGACTAGGAGTAGGTTACGTTCACGCCGTAGGCAGTGATCCGGCGTATATTAGGCAGTTGTTCCGACGTGATTGTAAGCATGCGCACTGAGATGTGCCCACGGGACGGCGCATGCGTCGTTCGTTATACTTATCTATCTGGCGCTCGGCCCATCATTTGCATGGGGTCACGCCTCATTTGCATGGCTCACGCCCACTTCCACCTACGCTGGCTTAAGCCTAGAAAACCCAGCGCAGTTTTGGGAGGAAGTGCTTTGTGAATTCCATGCTTGCCTCTCTGCGCTGCGTCAGCGTAGCGTAAAGGAGATACGCTACGGCGGCATAAATGTGCACCACTGTCTGTGAATCCGGGCCATATAGTTTAAGTTTTTTCTACATGCTGAAAAACATTGTTTTTTTCATGCCGAAAAATGATCTTGTGTACGCAGCATAACTTTATGATGTCTGAGTTTTTAAAATATAAACAGCTGCTATTTTTTTCCTTTAGAAAATGCTGTTTTTACCTTTATTTATTACTTTTGTGCATATCATGCCGTGTACACACGATCAATCCATCCGATGAAAACGGACCGATAGACCGTTTTCATCGGTTAACCGATGAAGCTGACTGATGGTCCGTCACGCCTACACATCATCGGTTAAAAAAACGATCGTGTCAGATCGCCGTCACGTAAACCACGTATGACGGCACTATAAAGGGGAAGGTCATATCCAATGACGCCACCCTTGGGGCTGCTCTTGCTGATTTCGTGTTACCGCGTGTTAGTAAAAGTTTGGTTAGAGCCGATTCGCGCTTTTCAGTCTCTGTGCTTTGCAGATCGTTTTCTCGGGTTCAGTTTGTGCTTGTGGGTTTGTATCTGTTCTTCAGTGCTTGCAGTCAGGTTGCATCTGTTTTGCAGTGCGTTCCTGTCCGCTCTATTTCTGTTTTTCAGTTCGTTCTTTACAGGCCTTGCTGTACTTGGTTGCTTTCTGTTTTAAGTGTTCTGCCATCATACAAGTGATACAGAAGGTCTATGTTAAGGTAAGTTGTCTCCTTTCACATCACAATCTATATATGTCTTAAATGTATGCTAATGTCTTGTATTTCTTGAATCATTCCCTATTTACCATGATTGTAATATGCTGTGAACGTCCCCTTTGTCCCCATGCATGTTGTAAGCTTTGAATGCTCTTTTTTTTTGTCTGCTTCATCGTAGTTCTGCCCCCCCCCCTAAAATGTGTCCCAATGTATTTTTTTCTCATTCCATTTTGGCAGAGTGCTAGAGGGTTTATTTTTCTGGGCCCAAACTCTGCTAGAAACCCCCCCCCCTTAAAATGTTTAATGGCCCATCAGAGGGGTGAGGAGTCTGATAATTGGCCCTATTTTAGTTCTGGCATGAAATTAGCACTCCACTAATAAATGTTATACTGATGTTGGACAAGGATGTCTTTTGTATTGTGATTGCAATGTTTATGTGCCAAAGTACACATTTTTATTTTTGTTTGACTCCACAGTTTCCTTCCACGTCACAGGAATGGCAGACTGTGGCTTCCCAATTGGCCCAGCGGTAGGACTTCTCTAACTAAGGAGGGGCAATAGATTGAAAACACGTCAGCATAGTGCCGCCACCCCGTTTGGGGTCATACTATTTCAACTACAAAGGTTTTCATAGTATTGTTAATGGTGGTGGTGTCGGCACAGTACAAGTTTTTGTATGTGGACGTGGGGAAGAACGGTCAGATGTCTGACGGCGGAGTCTTTGCGCAGATGGAGTTTGCCCACCGTCTCCAGACTGGTGGCCTGGCCCTGCCACGGGATGAAGACAATGAGGGCAATGTGTTTTTTGTCGTGGATGAAGCTTTCGGGCTTGGACCACACCTCATAAATCCATTTCCCCAGAGGACTCTCGAGAGAGGAGGGTTTTTAATTTCCTGCTGACCAAAATGCCTTCAGGATAATGGCCAGACGATTCCGCCTGTTCCAGACAGCCATCCACATGGCGGACTATAAACTGAACACTGTCATTTTACCTGCTGCATTTTTCATAATTATTTGCGCAGGCATTCAGAGACCTACCTTTCAAACATTGGGCCTAAAGCCAGACAATCATCTGAGAACCTGACTGGCCTGGACACTGGCCGTACTGGATTGGCCCCCCGAACTGCTCGAGAGTCCCGTGATATATACGTGGATGACTTCACTGGTAGGGGGGCCATTGCTATGCCAGACCATATTTATTTTAAAACAAAAAAAAAAGACAGAGGCGCATGTCCCAGCTGGAGGAAGAGTGTCTGCAGGTCATTAGGGAGGCAGCTTCCATCATGAAGGCCCCCTTAACCCTGTTGAGGGCTACAGCACCTACCTTGCTGACCAGCTGCAAAAAATGGATGAGCGACAACGGGCCCTGGCAGAGGATATTTTAGCCCGAGAATATGATGTGATTCATCGACAAATATCGCGATTTTAAAAACCTGTGGGAAATCAAAAATTCATCCTATTATAACAAGAATGTTCGAAGGGCAACAATTGACCAATTGGTCACTTAGGCCTCGTACACACGATAGGTTAAACAGAGGACAACGGTCTGATGGACCGTTTTCATCGGTCAAAACCGATCGTGTGTGGGCCCCATAGGTTATTTAACCATCGGTTAAAAAAAAAAAACTTGCTTTAAATTTAACCGATGGATTCCTAACCAATAGGTCAAAACCGATCGTTAGTAGGCACGACCATTGGTTAAAATCCACACATGCTCAGAATCAAGTCGATGCATGCTTGGAAGCATTGAACTTCATTTTTTTCAGCACGTCGTTGTGTTTTACGTCACCGCGTTCTGACACGATCGGTTATTTAACCGATGGTGTGTGGGCGCGACGGACCTTATCTACTCATAGCGCTGTTTTTATCTCTTGAACACCTGTTCACATTTTATTGATAATTTTGGTTTTAATAAAATCAATAACATGAGGAATGCTTACAAGAAGCGTTTGATACAGGTCCGTGCTTCTCGGAGGTAAGGAGCAGCAGCAGATGAAGTACAGTAGCCCAAGCTTTGGTACTATAAACACCTCAGTTTTCTGTACGATCAGATCGAGGCCAGAGAATCACTTTCCAGTCTTCCTTCCACCCTTCCCTCCACCGTTCCCTCCAGCGTTCCTTCCACTGTTCCCCCCACCCCTGCTGAGGTTGCCACGGAGCTTGCTGAGATTGAGGAGCCAGATCTGAACATCTTCAGTCAGGTATAGTAGTTTGCAACATATTTCTTGGCCTCAAATAATTTTTGGTTTTAACGAGATGTTTTTTGAACCAAAATGAAAGCTTGAAAACCCAAACAAAAGTCGTGGGCAGAAAATATAGTGACAGGGGTGCCAACTGCAGGGGTCAGAATGAGAGTCTGTTCAATTTACCAAAAAAAAAAATGCAACAGTCATGAGCTTTAAAATGTGTGTGCTTGATGAAGCCAAAAAAAAATGTCCCTTTTTTAGACACAGGAAGAGATCAGCCAAGAGGACGAGGCTCTGGAATGTGACAGCCATGAGGAGGCTGGGCCGAGTGACAGTCAGCAGGTGCCCAGGCCCAGTCTCCTCCTCCTCCTCCTCCTGCCACATTCTCACCACCTGCAAGGGGCCATGGAGGGAGCCGTGAAAGAAAGGCTGCAAGGAAGACCAGAAAGTGAATCCATGACTTCAAGCTGATCTGCTAGAAAACGGAGGTTGTTGTTGTAGTACCACAGCTTGGGGTTATGTATGACATCTGCTGCTGCTGCTTCAGATTTCTGGGATTTGGGGAGCACATTGTGACCCCAATTAGAGGTTATTGATTTTGATGTTACAAATATATCGAAAATACCTCATGAAGTGGGATTGTATAGGCAACGAATAAAATTTTCAAAAATATATATGAAAAGATAACAATTTATTACAAAAATAGTTACAACATGTACAAAAATATCTCGAGCATTATAGAAATATACATAGTACAAAAACAAAACATGGATGATGCAGATACTGTCCGGCATACGGTACCATCACCATAAGGGAGGTAAAGTTGTAGCTGAAAGGCCGACGCGTTTCGAATGCTACGCATCCTTCATCAAGGCATAAAACAAGTATTGCATCTAGAGTAGAGCAAAAAATATTTTAAATACATTCACATTAAATCATTGTATTCTCTCCATTGAAGTGCAAAAGCACATACACATCCTCTTCCTCGAGTAGGGAAAAGGCATAATTCACAATGAAGAGGACTCACCTATTGCTTAAAAAGCTCCACGCCCAGGAGTGTGGGGCAGAAGGCCCCCGGGTGTTCAGGGACGCCGATGTCTCCTATGGCAGGTTGCACCATTTAAAACAAATCCCCATTTGAATGTCACTCATAGAGTGGATAGAACCAATTGGTTCAATTTGGGTGGTGTTTTTGCAGTCCTATATAGAGGAGATATATCAAAGACTTGTGTCAAAAATAATAACCCAGCATTTGAGCCTCAAAAAACTGGTTGGGAATTGTATTCCAAACCGTTCATGGAAAACTCACCACCAGTAGTTTGAAGTCTTTGTATCCAAAGAAGGGGAGAGCCGGGTGCAGGTAAATCCTGAAAAGATTTGGGTTGCCCAGACAGATTCCCCTTGGAGAGGAAAGACAGCTCCTTGTTCTCCTACATATGGAGAGGGAATGACACCACCCAACCCTCTTGGCCCTCCTTAAGTACTTACCTTAACTGTATTCAGGTGCTGTAGTCCTCCCCCTCATCACCTATCAATTGAAACATGTTATTCCTGAGAAGCCATGTGTGGCTCCTTATTGTTTTCAAGCAAACCGCCGCTGTTACAAGGCGCATTGTAGCGCCGTCATTCAGTGTATACCGATCCGCGTCATTTCCGGGACCGGAAGTATCGCCGCGGCCATTTTGGTAGTGGGATTCGAGTGCCAATCGATTCACCGTTGTGAATTGCCATTTGATTGCCACTCGAATGCCACCCCAATGGGATTAAGTTGTCATTCGACTCGCCATCGCGAATTGCCATTCAATTGCAATTCGATTGCCATACAATTCGCCCCCGTAGCCATTTTATTGGTTGGTTAAATCAGGGATATCTGAAAACCTCTCAGCCGGATCCGGAAGTTCCCCGGCGGCCATTTTACAAAAGGGCATAGACCTGAATTGGACGTTTGATTGTATGTCTTGTTAGAGAGTAGCAACTTGATTGAAAAGGGTGCAACTATAAGGGGTGATAGTAGGAGGATAAAAACGTTCAAAAGATGACCTTGATCACAGTTTGAAACAGTCATCATAAGGGCAAAATCGAGCCCAAGTTTGTGTGTGTTATGGTAGGCACTATTCTCCTGTAGTTCTTGAATGAACCACTGGGAGACCTTTGGGAGAAAAAAGCCACAGCTGCCTTCTATATCTACCCAAGGGGATATAACTATCCCCCTTTTTCGGTAAATTTGATGACATTTGGGTACAAAGCCCAAAGTCTCCCCTGGCAGCTGATGAGTCAAACAAATTGAGGAAAAATGGAAAACAACCTGCATAATAGCCATAGAGACACCGATGTCCACTCGACCGGGGTGGTTGGCCCGTGACCCACACCTCCGAGCTATAGAACCCAGAGAGCAAATTTAGGTTAAGTGCAAGAAAGAAAAACAAATATCAAAATCTCAATTATGACAAAGAATCCCTTCAATTCAGTCCGCATGAATACGGTGGAAGGGAAACATCGAGTCAAACAATATATCAATTATAATAAAGATAAGCGAAAAATAAAAAAAGAGAACAAAACAACCCTCCCTATTTCTAAGTGTCATATATGTGCTGGGCCCTAACCTGAAAATGTCTATTGCGTTCACAGTGAAGGGGAAAGGGGGAAAGATTTGGAAAATGTGGGCAGAGTCATCCCGGAAATCAAAATCGGGGACGACATTCTTCATCCCCGCTTGAGATCCTAATCTGTTTTGCCAGAAGAAAAACCCTCCAAAAAAGGCCTAAAACTCTCACTTTCGTTGAGGCCGGGAGGTGTAGTGGCCTTTAAATATCTAATCCAACGCATTTCGCGCTGCAGTAGAGTTTTGTTCCAATCACCCCCCCGTAGGGGAATGTGAATGCGGTCCAACACAGTGAAATTTAGGTTAGGCATATGATAGCCGTGATGCTTGGCTATATGTCGACCCAATGGGAGATAGAGATTACAAATGCGCATAGAATGCATATGTTTCTCTATTCGCTTGTGTAGTTCCTGTTTGGTTTTACCCACATAGAAAGAACCACACTGACACTGCATGAGGTATACCACTCCCCGTGTTCTGCAATTTGCAAAATGTTTCAGGGAGAAGGTATCCCCATTTGGCAGTGTCAGTGTGGTTCTCCTCCCTATGACGGGACATTGAGCACATGTCCCGCAGGGGTAGGTGCCAAATGTTTTACAAGGATCCTTTTTGTTTATACCCTTGTACTCACTTTTGACCAAAAGTGTACCCAAGGAGGGTGCTTTCTTAAAAGTTATTTGTGGCTGGTTTGTGATTAGATTCTTTAAAATAGGGTCTTCTGTCAGGATAGGCCAGAACTTGGAGATCGTCTTTCGGATTTTTTGATGTTCATTGGAGAAATTTATGATAACCCTAGTGTTGGATTCTTCCTTCTTACTGATATTTTTGGGTTTAAAGATGAGAGATCGTCTATTTGTATCTCTCACTCTGTTGAAAGCCTTCTTTAGGCTGGTTTTTGTGTAGCCTCTTATCAAGAGGCGTTCAGTTAGCAGGTCGCTTTCCCTTTGAAAGTCAAAATCCGTGGAGCAGTTCCTCCTAAGCCGAAGGAACTGACTATATGGGATAGATTTCTTAAGTACTTCCGGATGAAAACTCTCCGCGTGAAGCAGAGTGTTTCCCGCCGTTTCCTTTCTGAATAAGGATGTGCCAAGTGCACCATCCAATTCTTTAAAGATACGTATGTCCAAAAAGCTGACCTCCTTGTCGTTGTATGACATGGTAAAAAAAAGATTGAAGCTGTTGATGTTCATCAGCCTCAACATCTCTTGAAGTTCATTCTCCAGACCGTCCCAAACAATAAAAATGTCGTCTATGTAGCGCTGCCAAACAAGAATGTTAGCAGCGCACATAGACGCACTTTCACCCAACAAAAATTCCCGCTCCCACTCCCCCAGGTACAGGTTTGCATATGAGGGTGCACAGCACGTCCCCATAGCAACACCCTGTACCTGGAGGTAGTGGGAGCCCTGGAAAAGAAAAGTGTTATGCTGGAGGATGAAATCCAGCATAGTCAAAATGAAATGATTAAACTTCCAATCTGTGGTTGGTCTTTGTTTGAGTACCCGCTTGATGGCTTCTAAGCCCAGTTGGTGCGGAATACTATTGTAGAGTGATTCTACATCTATAGTTACTAGGATAGCATCTGGAGGTATGGTTAAATCCTCCAACACCTGCAGAAGATGAATTGTATCCTTAGTATAGGATGGTAGGTCAAGTACATGGGGTCGGAGGTATTGGTCAATTACTTGACTAACACATTCCGAAATTGATCCATTGCCAGATATGATTGGACGTCCCGGCGGGTCTTGCAAGTTTTTGTGCACCTTTGGTAGAGAATACATAGTCGGTTGTCGTGGGTGCTGTGTTCTAATAAAGTCCCAGACATCTTTGATGATGCTGCCATTATTGTAAAAACTATCAACGAGCTCATAAAATTCTCCATTGAACCTGTCCACAGTTGCTGCTGTGATTTTCCTATAACATTGTTTATTGTTTAATATTTTTAGGCACATTTTCTCATAGTCTATATTGTTCATCAGAACTACATTACCGCCTTTATCTGATGCTTTGATGATCAGATTTGGGCTATTTTTTAGGGTTTTAAGTGCATGTTGCTGCTCAATGGTCAGATTTCTATGGTTTGTGTCCTTTTTTAAGGTTTCCAATTCTTTGGAAACTTGTTTCACAAATAAAGAAATTGCTGGATTCAAACTCAGGACAGGAAATTTGTTAGATTTCCTTTTGAATTTCCTGATTTTGAAAAGGAAATCTAACAAATTTCCTGTCCTGAGTTTGAATCCAGCAATTTCTTTATTTGTGAAACAAGTTTCCAAAGAATTGGAAACCTTAAAAAAGGACACAAACCATAGAAATCTGACCATTGAGCAGCAACATGCACTTAAAACCCTAAAAAATAGCCCAAATCTGATCATCAAAGCATCAGATAAAGGCGGTAATGTAGTTCTGATGAACAATATAGACTATGAGAAAATGTGCCTAAAAATATTAAACAATAAACAATGTTATAGGAAAATCACAGCAGCAACTGTGGACAGGTTCAATGGAGAATTTTATGAGCTCGTTGATAGTTTTTACAATAATGGCAGCATCATCAAAGATGTCTGGGACTTTATTAGAACACAGCACCCACGACAACCGACTATGTATTCTCTACCAAAGGTGCACAAAAACTTGCAAGACCCGCCGGGACGTCCAATCATATCTGGCAATGGATCAATTTCGGAATGTGTTAGTCAAGTAATTGACCAATACCTCCGACCCCATGTACTTGACCTACCATCCTATACTAAGGATACAATTCATCTTCTGCAGGTGTTGGAGGATTTAACCATACCTCCAGATGCTATCCTAGTAACTATAGATGTAGAATCACTCTACAATAGTATTCCGCACCAACTGGGCTTAGAAGCCATCAAGCGGGTACTCAAACAAAGACCAACCACAGATTGGAAGTTTAATCATTTCATTTTGACTATGCTGGATTTCATCCTCCAGCATAACACTTTTCTTTTCCAGGGCTCCCACTACCTCCAGGTACAGGGTGTTGCTATGGGGACGTGCTGTGCACCCTCATATGCAAACCTGTACCTGGGGGAGTGGGAGCGGGAATTTTTGTTGGGTGAAAGTGCGTCTATGTGCGCTGCTAACATTCTTGTTTGGCAGCGCTACATAGACGACATTTTTATTGTTTGGGACGGTCTGGAGAATGAACTTCAAGAGATGTTGAGGCTGATGAACATCAACAGCTTCAATCTTTTTTTTACCATGTCATACAACGACAAGGAGGTCAGCTTTTTGGACATACGTATCTTTAAAGAATTGGATGGTGCACTTGGCACATCCTTATTCAGAAAGGAAACGGCGGGAAACACTCTGCTTCACGCGGAGAGTTTTCATCCGGAAGTACTTAAGAAATCTATCCCATATAGTCAGTTCCTTCGGCTTAGGAGGAACTGCTCCACGGATTTTGACTTTCAAAGGGAAAGCGACCTGCTAACTGAACGCCTCTTGATAAGAGGCTACACAAAAACCAGCCTAAAGAAGGCTTTCAACAGAGTGAGAGATACAAATAGACGATCTCTCATCTTTAAACCCAAAAATATCAGTAAGAAGGAAGAATCCAACACTAGGGTTATCATAAATTTCTCCAATGAACATCAAAAAATCCGAAAGACGATCTCCAAGTTCTGGCCTATCCTGACAGAAGACCCTATTTTAAAGAATCTAATCACAAACCAGCCACAAATAACTTTTAAGAAAGCACCCTCCTTGGGTACACTTTTGGTCAAAAGTGAGTACAAGGGTATAAACAAAAAGGATCCTTGTAAAACATTTGGCACCTACCCCTGCGGGACATGTGCTCAATGTCCCGTCATAGGGAGGAGAACCACACTGACACTGCCAAATGGGGATACCTTCTCCCTGAAACATTTTGCAAATTGCAGAACACGGGGAGTGGTATACCTCATGCAGTGTCAGTGTGGTTCTTTCTATGTGGGTAAAACCAAACAGGAACTACACAAGCGAATAGAGAAACATATGCATTCTATGCGCATTTGTAATCTCTATCTCCCATTGGGTCGACATATAGCCAAGCATCACGGCTATCATATGCCTAACCTAAATTTCACTGTGTTGGACCGCATTCACATTCCCCTACGGGGGGGTGATTGGAACAAAACTCTACTGCAGCGCGAAATGCGTTGGATTAGATATTTAAAGGCCACTACACCTCCCGGCCTCAACGAAAGTGAGAGTTTTAGGCCTTTTTTGGAGGGTTTTTCTTCTGGCAAAACAGATTAGGATCTCAAGCGGGGATGAAGAATGTCGTCCCCGATTTTGATTTCCGGGATGACTCTGCCCACATTTTCCAAATCTTTCCCCCTTTCCCCTTCACTGTGAACGCAATAGACATTTTCAGGTTAGGGCCCAGCACATATATGACACTTAGAAATAGGGAGGGTTGTTTTGTTCTCTTTTTTTATTTTTCGCTTATCTTTATTATAATTGATATATTGTTTGACTCGATGTTTCCCTTCCACCGTATTCATGCGGACTGAATTGAAGGGATTCTTTGTCATAATTGAGATTTTGATATTTGTTTTTCTTTCTTGCACTTAACCTAAATTTGCTCTCTGGGTTCTATAGCTCGGAGGTGTGGGTCACGGGCCAACCACCCCGGTCGAGTGGACATCGGTGTCTCTATGGCTATTATGCAGGTTGTTTTCCATTTTTCCTCAATTTGTTTGACTCATCAGCTGCCAGGGGAGACTTTGGGCTTTGTACCCAAATGTCATCAAATTTACCGAAAAAGGGGGATAGTTATATCCCCTTGGGTAGATATAGAAGGCAGCTGTGGCTTTTTTCTCCCAAAGGTCTCCCAGTGGTTCATTCAAGAACTACAGGAGAATAGTGCCTACCATAACACACACAAACTTGGGCTCGATTTTGCCCTTATGATGACTGTTTCAAACTGTGATCAAGGTCATCTTTTGAACGTTTTTATCCTCCTACTATCACCCCTTATAGTTGCACCCTTTTCAATCAAGTTGCTACTCTCTAACAAGACATACAATCAAACGTCCAATTCAGGTCTATGCCCTTTTGTAAAATGGCCGCCGGGGAACTTCCGGATCCGGCTGAGAGGTTTTCAGATATCCCTGATTTAACCAACCAATAAAATGGCTACGGGGGCGAATTGTATGGCAATCGAATTGCAATTGAATGGCAATTCGCGATGGCGAGTCGAATGACAACTTAATCCCATTGGGGTGGCATTCGAGTGGCAATCGAATGGCAATTCACAACGGTGAATCGATTGGCACTCGAATCCCACTACCAAAATGGCCGCGGCGATACTTCCGGTCCCGGAAATGACGCGGATCGGTATACACTGAATGACGGCGCTACAATGCGCCTTGTAACAGCGGCGGTTTGCTTGAAAACAATAAGGAGCCACACATGGCTTCTCAGGAATAACATGTTTCAATTGATAGGTGATGAGGGGGAGGACTACAGCACCTGAATACAGTTAAGGTAAGTACTTAAGGAGGGCCAAGAGGGTTGGGTGGTGTCATTCCCTCTCCATATGTAGGAGAACAAGGAGCTGTCTTTCCTCTCCAAGGGGAATCTGTCTGGGCAACCCAAATCTTTTCAGGATTTACCTGCACCCGGCTCTCCCCTTCTTTGGATACAAAGACTTCAAACTACTGGTGGTGAGTTTTCCATGAACGGTTTGGAATACAATTCCCAACCAGTTTTTTGAGGCTCAAATGCTGGGTTATTATTTTTGACACAAGTCTTTGATATATCTCCTCTATATAGGACTGCAAAAACACCACCCAAATTGAACCAATTGGTTCTATCCACTCTATGAGTGACATTCAAATGGGGATTTGTTTTAAATGGTGCAACCTGCCATAGGAGACATCGGCGTCCCTGAACACCCGGGGGCCTTCTGCCCCACACTCCTGGGCGTGGAGCTTTTTAAGCAATAGGTGAGTCCTCTTCATTGTGAATTATGCCTTTTCCCTACTCGAGGAAGAGGATGTGTATGTGCTTTTGCACTTCAATGGAGAGAATACAATGATTTAATGTGAATGTATTTAAAATATTTTTTGCTCTACTCTAGATGCAATACTTGTTTTATGCCTTGATGAAGGATGCGTAGCATTCGAAACGCGTCGGCCTTTCAGCTACAACTTTACCTCCCTTATGGTGATGGTACCGTATGCCGGACAGTATCTGCATCATCCATGTTTTGTTTTTGTACTATGTATATTTCTATAATGCTCGAGATATTTTTGTACATGTTGTAACTATTTTTGTAATAAATTGTTATCTTTTCATATATATTTTTGAAAATTTTATTCGTTGCCTATACAATCCCACTTCATGAGGTATTTTCGATATATTTGTAGTACTATGGGATGATGGCAACTACATGCTATCATATGTGAGTTGGTTCTTTTTTCCATTGATTTTGATGTTTATCATGGTGGAATGAGCCTTTGGGCTCCAAAGTCTACATAGATTTCGCTGAGTGCTCAATTGTTGTCCTTCATGTTTAATTGTTTGAACCAGAATAAATGGAGATTTAATTTAAGTTAAATACTTGTCTATTGTGTTTTTCTGGTGAATAGCCATAAAATATTTCAGAAATACAATGTGTAATTAACAAAGGACACAACCTCCTTGTGGGGGGGGGACAAAATTTGGTGTGATAACTTGATAAAAAAAATGGAAATTTAAAGAAAAAAAAAGAAATTGTGGAGTACAAAAAATTATTTTGGAGATCTGGCTTTTAAAAAAAAAAGCATTATTTATGAGATCACAAGCCAAAAATAAAAGTCAGTATGGGAGAACTCTGTCAAAATACCATCAGCAAAACAACGTCTTTATTCTAGCAATAGAACGAAGAAAAAAATGCGCTGCAATAAACGAGGGACTAATTTTAAAAATGTAGAATGTGCCATCTCCATACCGAACGCTAGTTTTACCAGAACGAGTGCTCCCGTTCCCTAATTTAGTCTGAGCATGCGTGGATTTTTACCCGATGGTTGTGCCTACGAACGATCGCTTTTTTTCCATCGGTTAGGAATCCATCGGTTAAATTTAAAACAAGTTGGCTTTTTTTTAACCGATGGTTAAATAACCGATGGTGCCCACACACGATCGGTTTTGACCGATGAAAACGGTCCATCAGACCATTCTCATCGGTTTAACCGATCGTGTGTACGCGGCATTAGTGTGGCTGATCTCCAGCCACCCCGTAGCCACTTTTGTCCAAGAAATATATACTCCAGCCCTGACTGCATGTCATTGCTCTAGCCAGGCTTCCTGAACATGCCTGTGCAAAAAGCATTAGCATGAAAGCCTATTGCCTGCAGTGGAAGCACATGTGACAGTGTGACAACAAAGAAGGGCACTTGGAAGGCAGACATAGAGTGTTGTCATCCAATAAGGAAGTGTCTAGATATTATTTCAATCGAAGTTGCAGATTAGAAAAAAAAATGTTAATAATATGACCTTGATATACTGTAGCTTTGATGAGATTTTAGTGATTGGATTTGGATACTAAAACTTTTTTAATATGAAAAACTTGGTTTTACATACTAAAAATATGTAAACCCGTATGTTCAGACAGTTCATGTCCGTTCATGAGTACACAGTTTTGGAGATACTTTAAGGCAACCCATTCCCCCTTATTAAAAAATAAAAACATAAGCAGCCTGTCAGGCAAGTACTTACCGAGGCTGAGATGCCGAGAGCGGTTCACCCTTGTGACTAGGCGCACTCCACCCCCTGGAGGGGGGAATAGACGGCACAAAGTGGCACAGGCTACCCAACAAGCAGGCTTGAATGAAATGATATTCCTTGAGAGGTTAGGGCAGCTGTGCAAACTGGCAGGTAAGTGGCTTGCTAAATGAGCTCAAACAGGAATTCCAGAACCAGGCTGAGCGTTGAACACAGGTAGGTCAAGCAGTCCTAATTACCGGCTGGGGCACAGTGTTTTTAAGGAAGTTACAAGGCAAGTCCAGGTCACAAGCAGAGGGTCAAGGCAAGGAGACGAGAGGCAAATCCGGGTCACAGGACGAGGGTCAAACACACGAGACAAGGCGGAGTCCGTAGTAAAAGCCAAGGTCGGGTCCAGGAGAAGATCAGGGCAGTCAGAGGCAATCCGGGTCACAACAGGCAAACATATACAGGAAACAGGGTCACAGGCAGCATGAAGCTGAAGACGAACCAGCAATTAGACTGAGCACCAGAGTTTCTTTTATAGGCCTGCCAGAGAGTCACATTGAGCGTGCGGTAGTGCGCAATGTGCGCGCACCTTTCCATCCGGCCACGCACAATCAATTCGACGCATGCGCAGGATTTCGGGCCGCTGGTTATACGTCATAACCAGCGGACATGTCCGATGAGTCGTACTAACCATCGGACATGTCCGACGGACATGTTTCCAGCGGACAAGTTTCTTAGCATGCTAAGAAACTTTTGTCCGCTGGAAACCTGTCCGCTAGGCCGGAAAAATGTTCGCTATGCCCTACACACGTTCGGACATGTCCATGGAAACTGGTCCGCGGACCAGTTTCAGCAGACATGTTCGGTCGTGTGTACGTGGCCTTAACAGTTTGCGTTAAAAACAAGGGTTTAGTTTGCACACATTTGCAAATACATGCATAAGATGCAGAGCTATTTCACGGCACCCCAGTATTATATGCAGTCCTAACTCTATAAATTTGTGGGAGCCTTCATAGTAGAAGTGATAATAATATAATAGGTGCAGAGCTAAACTAAATATGCATACAAATAACCCATATGGATATAAATGTGTAATCAATTATATACAATAATAAAGTGCGATGTGCCAAATATTTAGAATAAATCATATACATATATAGAGTGTCTTTGTATCAATCAAGGGATAGTGAAAACAAGGTGCCAGTCCACTTTGAAAATGATGAAAACAAATGTAAATAAAAACGATCTCTTGACAGACATCCACCCCTATATCCTCAGATTCCTTGTGCTCCCTCCATCAGTTGTGCCCCCAACATATATATTTTGTAAATTTGCCTTTATAGGAGGATATCTCCTCCTAGCATTCCTCCTTCTTAATGTTGCCCGTGAACTTCAATCACATCGATCACCTCTTAGTATTTTTCCTCATTATTGCTGCTTGTGAACTCCAAGCACATCAACCACATGCAATGCAATCAGATCTTGCAATAGTGCTTTATCGTTTTTTTTTTTTTATTCAAAAACCTTACAACATATATGCACTTACTATATTTGTAAATACTTATTCAGGCATGTAAAATTGCATGTGCCAATGGTGCTGGGACAAATGATTCATCTTACAACCGGTTCTGCAGTCCCAGCAGTCAGTGCTCCCCCCGTCCGTTGCGCTCTGACTGTCCCTTACATGTTCCACGTTCATCAGCCTCTCAGGTCCCTCCTACTAGTTTTGTCACTCCTCATGACTTCCTCTGGGAGATGTGATTGGCTGACGAATGTCCCTTTGCTTATATAGCGGTTATCGCTGCCATATTCTTGTAACCTGTATCAATGTATACCGGTTGTAAGGTGAACCATTCATCCCAGCACCGTTGGCACATGCAATTTTGCATGCCTGATTAAGTATTTACAAATGTGAGTGCATATATGTTGTAAGGTTTGTGAATAAATAAAAAAAAAAGGATCAAGCACTATTGAAAGATCTGATTGCTTTGCATGTGGTCGATGTGCTTGACGTTCATGGCAACATTGAGCAGGAGAAATGCTAGGAGGAGAGCTCCAAAGGATTAACCGTTTATAAAGGCACGTTTACAAAATACAACTGGTGGAAGGAGCACAAGGAATCCAAGGAAATACACGAGGTGGACGTCTGTGAAGAGATAGTTTTTATTAATGTAATTTTCATTTTTTACAAAGTGGACTGGCACGTTGTTTTCACTATCACTTGATTGATACAAAGACACTCTATGGATTTATATGATTTATTCTAAATATTTGGCACATTGCACTTTATTATTGTATATAATTGATTACACATTTAGATCCATATGAAATATTCTTATGCATATTTAGTTTGGTGCTGCACTTATTATATTATGATTTTTGTTTATTCACATTTTAAGGAAGTGGGGAAAGGGCAGGCATCTTTGCTGTATTACTGTAGCAGCTCGCAAGGTTTCACACACTCCATAGTAGAAGCACATGTATAATGGATAGATAGAGAGCAGGTAAGTCTGGAAAGAGCCCATCCCTCCTTAACGGCACAGGGGTGCACTGGACACCCAGCATATAGCACAATGGCAGCAAAGATGTCCAGTGCATCCCCTCACCAGTATTCAAACAGTACAAACAAGTGCCCACTGCCCCCACCTATAGCTGGCCTTCGCAGCAGAGAGCACATGGAAGGGTGACGCATGTCAAACAAAACCAAAGAAAATTCACAGCTTAAAGTGGGGATTCACCAAAAAAAATTTAACATTACATTTAGCCGAGTTGTCAGAATGACATTAGGCTGTTTTTTTTTATTTCATTGCCGTACATACCATATTTTCACCGTCGCTTCCGGGTATGTAATCTGCGGGACTGGGCGTTCCTAATTGATTGACATCCTTCCGACCGGCGCATACAGCGCGTCACAAGTTGCCGAAAGAAGCCGAACGTCGGTGCGCAGGCGCGTATAGAGCCGACTCGCAGTCCGGCTTCTTTCGGCAACTCGTGACGCGCTGTATGCGCCGGTCGGAAGGATGTCAATCAATTAGGAACGCCCAGTCCCGCAGATTACATACCCGGAAGCGGCGGTGAAAATACGGTATGTACGGCACTGAAATAAAAAAAAACAGCCTAATGTCATTCTGACAACTCGGCTGAATGTAATGTTAAAAATGTATTTTTGGGTGAACCCCCGCTTTAACTAACCAACCAGCCTGCAACCAAACAAATGATTCTGTCTAATGCGGCGTACACACGATTGGAAATTCCGACAAGAAAACTGTGGATTTTTTCTGAAGAAATGTTGGCTACACACGGTCACACAAATCTTGTTGGGAATACCGACCATCGAGAACGTGGTGACATACAACACGTACGATGAGCCAAGATCAATTAAGTTCAATAGGCAGTTCGGCTCTTCTGCTTGATTCTGAGCATGCATGTTTTTTGCGCTTCTGAATTGCATACAGACGAATGGATTTTCCGATAGAAACTTTTTCCGTCGGAAAAATAGAGAACCTGCTCTCAATCTTTTGTTGGAGGAAATTCCGACAGAAAAAGTCAGATGGAGCCTACACACGGTCGGAATTTCCGACAAAAAGCTCACATCTGACTTTTCTTGTTGGAATTTCCGATCGTGTGTACGCGGCATAACAGTTTGCATTAAAAAACATGCGTAAGATGCAGAGCCCTCCAGGATTACCTGCCCTCTAACTATCCATTATTATATACTGTATAATAAAAACAAAAAACTGCGCTAACCAAAACATTTATCAAAAGGTGTGAAAAACCAGAAGGCTGCAATTATGTGGTACAAACACAAATACAAATGGAAAAAAGAAAACTGCGCCAACTATTATATATACTCAGCAAGCAAAGCTGGTATAAATATGACAGTGTGAACAAAGTCCAAATTAGTGTTGAGTATTAAATGGACGCCTTAAATGGCGAGGATCAGGACGGACAACACCCAGGTGCACTTGATATCCGTGGAAACCACCACCACATGGAGAGCAGCTTACCAGATCGCAAATAAAAACAGCAATGTACGATAATACAACATCGAATGAACCCAGGGTATTTCAAAGCCATAGTAGGTTATCATCAAATCATGGAAGCTCAGATCCGTATCATGCAATCGGTCCGTGGGTCATAAATGTAATTGAAAGAAACCGGACCATTGCATAATAACGTTTAAAAAGCAGGTTTAATAAATATAAAATCTTACTCACAGACATCCGTGAAATGCGAGCATGTACACAAACAAATGCCGGCCGGCACAATAGGAGCCCTTCCCCCTGGCATTGAACGGCGTGCAGTGACGTCACCGCGTTCAACGCAAGGATGAAGGGCTCCTATTGTGCCAGCCGGCATTTGTTTGTGTACATTATTATCAAATGCTGAACTCTGCAAGCTAGTCACACAATTATACAGCGACCCAAATGAAGCTACACCACAGAACATGTAAGGAAACTATACAATGACAATCAATGAAATGGGACACTATACCCTCCACCAAAGTAAACAGGTACTTCACCACTGGCTTAAAGGGTCTTCACTAACCTTCTATGTATGAGGACACTTAGCCACTGACCAATAATGTAACGGGCACTTCTCAATTGATTACCTGCCTGGGTAAAACATATGTTTACTTTAACTAGAGGGGTTTACAATGTCATACTAATATAGACACTCAGGATACAACATCTATTAAAAGCACGAAGACAGGCAAATGTCAATGAAGTGTCGGTCTACAGGTGACCTCACCCCTGTAACCTCTGCTTAGCCTAAAGTCATCTTAAGAAAACATTAAATTGAACAGACATTATAAGATGATACTCTCCAGCTGGAAATGGCCTGATAAGGATATGTCCATTATGCATTAAAATAAACCACTGTCTAGCTTTCCAGAGAGATACACACATTGAAAGATGTCTTATAGCTTCTGTTTTCCCCTGAGACTGTGGATTCAGTATGTGTCTTCCCAACCTAATTTAATAGACAAATAGAGGTAAACATGATTGATTTCCTAATATAACTGCTCATGTTAAGGAAGTACCTGTGCCTGACATCTCAGATGCCTATGATGTGTACATGGGACTTAAAGATACAACCATGCTCTAAAATCTTTCATAGCTCGAGTCCCAACTGTCCATGATTTCGAGGGGCTGCCCCTGATTTGGAACAACGTCCCTCTGTCCCTCTTTCCTCCTCATTTGTCCCTCATTTTGGTCTGATCTATATAGTTGTATATAAAATGCAATTTTTATCTTTCAAAAAGTATTTCCCAGTGCTAAACTTTTCATCCAGTTTCTAAATTGCTACATTTGTAAATTTCAAAAGCCAGTATAAAGGAATAGTAATGGTAAAAAAGCCCTTGAGGGATTAACTATTGTTTGTTTTTGTAGAAAACACCTTTAAGGGGGCGTCAGGGGGCGTGTCCTATGCCTACATACTTTTGCTAATAGGTGTCCCTCATTCCCATCTCAAAAAGTTGGGAGGTATGGTCTTTTGAGGTCTTAAAATTCAGATTCTTGCATAAGTTCAAGCATGACTGGTCCTCTTTAGTATAAAAGTATACCCACTTTAAAGTTGTATAAACTCAACAGAGACCTGAACTGGAATCATTATGCTTGTGACAGGGTTCTCAAAGACGTTTTCACAGGCATACTATAGACACCCAGCATGTACAATATTTAAAGGAATTTAAAAAAAAAAAAATTTTTATTTAAGCATCATTAAAATCACTGCTCCTGAATCTTTAGGTGCAAACTACAGAGCACACGGCCAGTACACACCAAGTAGCTTTAGGTGCAAACTACAGAGCACACGGCCAGTACACATCAAGTAGCTTTAGGTGCAAACTACAGAGGACACAGGCAATAAACCACCTAAGAATACTGCAGCTAGCACAATCACCTGCCTGCCAGTAAATTAGGAAGAACTGATCTAGCTAAACTATACAGTGTATAAATATATGTACAACACCTGGGATGTATATATATCCTCTACACACTGTAACATTAACTGACTAGCCTGCCTGCTCTATCTACCTGCAAAAAATGACACTCTCTCTGACCTCTCTTAACCACCGCAACACACTACACAAGGCCGACCTGCAGGCCGCCTTTTTTAGTGTGGGGCGTGTATGAAATCACCTGAGCCATAATTGGCCAAAGCCACTCTGGCTTTGGCCAATTATAGCTCTCCGTTTTTTGCAAGCTGTGATTGGCCAAGCATGCAGGTCATAGTGCATGCTTGGCCAATAATCAGCCAGCGATGCCGCAGTGAATTATGGTCTGTGAAACGTAACTCGAATTTGGCGCGAACGACCCGTTTTGTTCATATTTCGACGAACGATCGAACATACGATGTTCGAGTCGAACCTGAGTTCGACTCGAATACGAAGCTCATCCCTATTAATGAATCGAATGCTCCTATTTTGCTTGCAGTACCAGGGGATGATCTAGTACAGAGTACTAGTTACTTTGCTCTGTGGTCTCAATGCTTCTTCCCTGCTTGTTATGGTTGTGATGACTGGTCCCCCAAAGCTACCCTTCATGCTGCTTTTCAACCAGTCTTGTCACCACCCCTCTTACTGATGTCATCATGTATAATACTGGACCAAGGGCCACCAATAGGCGTGCCCAACCACATTCCAGCACTAGCGAGTGGTGTACTGGCTGTTGCAGGACCATGGATTAAGGTAAGTTATCGTTTGTTTTAGAACATCCTCTATAAAAAAAATAACAATAAAAAAAACAAGCATTTTGGGCCAGATTCACAAAAGAGATACGACGGCGTATCTCCTGATACGTCGTTGTATCTCTGTGTTACGGCCGTCCTAACTATGCGACTGATTCATAGAATCAGTTATGCATAGCTAGCCCGAAGATCCGACAGGTGTAATTGAATTACACTGTCGGATCTTAAGGATGCAATTCTAGGCTGGCCGCTAGGTGGCGAGGCCATTGCGGTCGGCGTAGAATATGCAAATGACAAGTTACGGCGATTCCCGAACGTCCGCGCTGCCCGTCGATCTAACTTTACGTCGTTTCCGTCAAGTTACGCCGCGTACAATTAGGGCTAAGCCCTAGGTGTTCTAAGCCATGTTAAGTATGGCCGTCGTTCCCGCGTCGAAATGTAAAAAACCACATCGTTTGCGTAAGTCGTCCGTGAATGGCGCCGGACGCCATTTACACTAACGTCTAAACAAATGACGTCCGTGCGACGTCATTTAGCGCAATGCACGTCAGGTAATTTACCCAACGCCGAGCGCATTTACGTTACACTGCCGCAAGTTTACAGGTGAGAGTTTTGAGAATCAGGCACTTACGCTGTAAACCTGCGGCGGTGTAACGTAAATGGGATACGTTACGCCGCCGTGGAGTAACGTAATTCTATGTGAATCTGGCCCTAAATCTTTTATCAGCTGGGTGGGGCAACTTATTTTTATCATTGCCTGGAGTTCTGCTTAGACATCCAGACATGTCTAGCGGGGACACGGACATGATTTTCAGATGTGAATATATTTTTTACAATGCAAATCTGTAGAGGTTTTTCAATTTGTGAAGAAAGTAATATGCAAAGCTGCATTTCTTTCTGTAAGTCCAGAATATGCACAATTTTATCACGTGCAGGATTTATATACCCCAGTGATTATTTCCTCTTATCCTTACTAAATAAAACAATCTTCTATACTTCTGGCCCATTAATAACTTTCAAATTATGTTATATAAAAACACTCGCAAGGCAGCAGCTATAATGATAAATGAACAGTTTTCACTGTAACTGCTTCTCGGGGACTGCTGACAGGTCATATATTCCGGGCTTTCTTGTTGGAGCAAAGGTGAGTCAGCTATCACTGTAATTGAAACATATATATTTCACCTTTGACATGGAGAAATCTGGAAAACGTGACTTGTTATTGGTCCCTAAAGACCAGATTGAAAATTGCTGTTTTTTTACACAGTAAGAACTCAGGACTTAATAATCAGCGTATGCACGGTAATCTAATGATGCTCAGAGCCATCATTCTGCCCACAACGGTTACACTAGTAATTACCTGAGAGGTTGTATAATAAACAAGCCACCCCAAATTACTTTGGCTTGTAACCTATATACAGCAGAGACCGTATTAACTACCAGTTAATTAAAAAACGTTATTAAAAGTATGAATTAATATTTGTCTGTAGGTGGATAATTAATCGCCTCTGTTGTAAAGTTATAAATTGTTTTTGGGTTTCTACAAAAATCTCTAATTACCACATAAGCAGGGCAATAAAACACTAACACGTATTAATGGACTGAACCTCTCAGCTTCATATGTTCCCACAAATATTTTTTTTTAGTTCTCTGCATAAGCATAGAGTAGTCTTTCTTTCCTCTGATATACAGTAATACCTCTAATTGCGAGTAACTTGGTTAATGAGCGTTTCGCAAAACACAAGCTATTTTTTTTAAATCCTTACTCGGTTTGCAAGCGTTGTCTTGCAAAACGAGCAGGATTCAAGCCTCTGCGGTGTGCAGTTACATATTTGGTCGGAGGTGTGGGGGCGCCGGTGACATTTGGAGCCCCTCGGATGCACTCAGAAACACTCGGAAACATTCAATTTTTGAGTGTTTCTGAGCCTCTCCGAGTGTTTCTGAGTGCATCCGAGCAGCTCCGAGCGGTGTCCCAGTGTCTCCAGTGCCCCCCACCACTGAACACATGCGGTACTGCATACCATAGAAGTCACTGTGGAACAAACTATCTGAGTTTCCATTGACTTTTATGGGGAAACTCGCTTTGATATACAGTACGAGTGCTTTGGAATACAAGCATTCTTCTGGAACAAATTATGCTCGTAATCCAAGGTTCCACTAAACTTTATTGTGGTTCTAAAGCCTTAAGGTTTTTTTGCCTTAATGCAGTCTATGCATTAGGCTAAAAAAAAAACTTCTTTGCTGCAGAATCCTCCCAGCCCTTTTTCTTACCCGAGCCCAATCCGATCCAGTTATGTGTATGAGAGCAGTGGCTCTTGCAGCTGTCTCACTCCTCATTGGGCAAATTGAATGGCTCCCGCTGATGTCAATCAAATGCTGTGATGAAGCAGGTCTGAGTCGTCCAGTCTATGAAAAAAAACGCAGTTGGGTAGTTTGGGAGCGAGCCAGCCAGAGAGACCCCCATGGAAAGCACTTGATGAAGAGAAGAGGCCTAAACACTGGTGGAAGACCCTAGAACAAAACTATTACACAGAGCAGGTAAGTAGAACATGTTTATTCATTTTATTTTAAAAAAAAATCAGTGTTTATGGTTGTGGCCAAATAGCTAAATTTTGGTCTTATCACTCCAAATGACTTTGTGCCAGAAGGTTTCAGGCTTGTCTCTGTTCTGTTTGGCGTATTGTAAACTGGATTCTTGGAATTTGCTTAGTAATGGCTTTCTTCTGGTGACTCGACTATGCAGGCCATTTTTCTTCAAGTGCCTCCTTATTGTGCATCTTGAAACTGTCACACCACATGTTTTCAGAGAGTCCTGTATTTCACCTGAAGTTATTTGTGGGTTTGTCTTTGCATCACAAACAATTTTCCTGGCAGTTGTGGCTGAAATTTTAGTTGGTCTACCTGACCGTGGTTTGGTTTCAACAGAACTCCCAATTTTCCACTTCTTGATTAGAGTTTGGACGCTGCTAATTGGCATTCTCAATTCCTTGGATATCTTTTTATATCCCATTCCTGTTTTATACAGTTCAACTACCTTTTCCAGCAGATCCTTTGACAATTCTTTTGCTTTCCCCATGACTCAGAATCCAGAAATGTCAGTGCCGCACTGGATGAAAGGTTCAAAGGACTGTCAGAGTCCAGAAACTCCTTGGCCTTTTATACACACAAACTAATTACAAGCAAAAAGATCACAGGTAAGGTTGGTTACCTTTAATAGCTATTCAAATGTCTTTGTGTCAACTTGTGTGCATGTTATCAGGCCAAAATCACCAGGGTGTGTAAACTTTTGATCAGGGTAATTTGGGTAGTTTCTGTTGTCATTGTGATTTAAAGAGTAAACACAGTTGATTGATAATAAATGGCTTTAGCCAAACACTAGACACTTCATGAGTGAAAGAAAAGTTTTTGTGTTATCTTTCATATTCTATGAAAAATGGCCAAGAAATCATAAATTCTACCAGGGTATGTAAACTTATGAGCACAACTATTAATAGTTACATAGTTAGTCGGGTTGAAAAAAGACACAAGTCCATCCAGTTCAACCAAAAAAAAAAGACAATCCCATATACACAATCCTATACCCACAGTTGATCCAGAGGAAGGCAAAAAAAAAACCAGCAAAGCATGATCCAATTTGCTACAGCAGGGGAAAAATTCCTTCCTGATCCCCCAAGAGGCAATCAAATTTTCCCTGGATCAACATTACCTATAAATGACAGTACCCAGTTATATTATGTACATTGAGCAAAGAATCCAGGCCTTTCTTAAGCAATCTACTGAGCTGGCCAGAACCACCTCAGGAGGGAGTCTATTCCACATTTTCACAGCTTTTACTGTGAAGAAACCTTTCTGTATTTGGAGAAATCTTTTTTTCCTCTAGATGTAAAGAGTGCCCCATGTCCTCTGTGATGAACTTAAAGTGAATAACTCAACAGCAAGTTCACTATATGGACCACTTATGTTGATCATATACCCCCCTTATTCTCCTCTTCTCAAGAGGGAATAGATTCAGTTCCTCTAATCTTTCCTCATAGCTGAGCTCCTCCATGCCTCTTATCAGTTTGGTTGTCCTTCTCTGCACTTTCTCCAGTTCCCTGATACCCTTTTTGAGAACTGGAGCCCAAAACTGAACTGCATATTCCAGATGAGGTCTTACTAATCATTTGTACAGGGGCAAAATGATATCTCTCTCTCTGGAGTCCATACCTCTCTTAATACAAGTAAGGACTTTGCTTGCTTTGGAAACCGCAGCTTGGCATTGCATGCCATTATTGAGCTTAAGCCAAATCCCCAGATCCTTCTCCACCATTGATACCCCTAATTGTACCCCTAATTGTACTCCCCCTAGTATATATTATGCATGCATAGTATTACATATTACATTTATCCAAATTAAACCTCAATTGCCACTTAGTTGCTAAATTAGCGAGTGTATTAAGGTCGGCTTGTAAATTGGAGACATCCTGTAAAGACGGTTTTCCACTGCATAGCTTGGTGTCATCTGCAAAGACAGAAATTTTACTTTTGATCTCAGACCCAATATCATTTATAAAGATATTAAAACGTAAAGGTCCCAACACTGAACCTTGGGGTACACGACTGATAACCTTAGACCATTCGTACACACGATCGGATTCTCCAATGAAAAAAGTCAGATTGACTTGTTTCAATGGAAATTCCGATCGTGTGTGGGCCCCATCAGACTTTTTTCCATCGGAGTAAAAAAATAGAACGCATGCTCAGAATCAAGTCGACGCATTGAACTTCTTTTTTCTCGGCTCGTCGTAGTGTTTTACGTCACCGCGTTTTGGACGGTCTAAAATTAGTCTGACAGTTGTGTATGCAAGACAGCTTGAACGGAAATCCATCGGATTTTAGACCATCGGATACTCCGATCGTGTGTACGCGGCATATGAGTCATTAACCACTACTGTCTGAATTCTGTATTTTAGTCTGTTTTCTATCCATTTACAAATTGATCTTTCCAAGCCTGTAGACTTTACCTTACACATGAGCCGTGTGTGGGGAACTGTGGCAGCATTGTAATCATTAACATATCATTGAATGCGTTTTTTATGAATGCAAGCAGTGTAAGTACCTGAATTTAAAGCTGGGGTTCACCCAAAAAAATTAAATTAATATTACATTCAGCCGAGTTGTTAGAATGACAATTCGCAGTTTTTTTTTATCTCCTTGCCGTACATACCGTTTTATATATATATGTTTACCGTGGCTTCCAGGTATGGAATCTGCGGGACTGGGCGTTCCTAATTGATTGACATGCTTCCGACCGGCGCATACAGCGTGTAACGAGTTGCCGAAAGAAGCCAGACTGCGAGTCGGCTCTATACGGCGCCTGCGCACCGACGTTCGGCTTCTATCAGCAACTCGTGACGCGCTGTAAGCGCCGGTCGGAAGCATGTCAATCAATTAGGAACGCCCAGTCCCGCAGATTCCATACCCGGAAGCCGCGGTGAACATATATTTATATAAAACGGTATGTACGGCAAGGAGATTAAAAAAAACAGCCGATTGTCATTCTAACAACTCAGCTGAATGTAATGTTAACATTTTTTTGGGGGTGAACCCCCGCTTTAACTTGATATCACCTTCTTGCACTCTTTTTATAGCAGATCTGGAGTTTGAGTGGAAGAAGCAGTACAAGGAGCCAGTCAGTTCATATGCTGACAAGAAAAATGCTGATAGGATGAGGGAGCAGAGTGAGGCCCCGTACACACGGCCGAGGAACTCGACGTGCCAAGCCCGTCGAGTTCCTCGTCGAGTTCCTTGTTGAACTTGTCGAGAAGCTCGACAGGCTTGCTTTGCGTACACACGTAACAGACCAAAATCTGGTCGTTCTCCGGCGCGGTGACGCTCACGACGTATGACGCGACTATAAAGGGGAGGTTTGATTTTGTTGGCGCCACCCTTGGGGCTCCTTTTGCTGATTCCGTGTTTACGCGTGTTAGTAAAAGTTTGGTGAGTGACGATTCGTGCTTTTCAGTCTTTGTGCTTTCAGATTGATCTCTGCCGTTCAGTTTGTACTTGTGGGGGTCGTATCTAGGCAATCGGGACGTGCGGTCAGGTCGTATTGTTTTACATTGCGGTCCTGTCCCCGCGTTTTTCATTGTCAGGGTCGTTCTTCATAGGTCTTGCTGTTCTTCACTGCGGTCTGTTTAGTGCAATTCTGATTTGTCGTTCGTAACTAGCCTTGTAGCCATGTTGCAGGCACCTAGTCGTCGCCGACTTCGTGCTAAGCATCTTCTGTGTGTAGGTCTGTTTGTTTATGACCTAGACGATGAGGAGTTCATGAACAGGAGGAGGACGCGTTCATGGACCAAGAATTGGTTGCTCCGTAGGAACCAATTCTCTCACATGCCTTTGCTGCGGGAGCTTCAGGAAAATAATCCTGTTGATTACAGGAATTTCCTGAGGATGTCTGATCCCGTCTTTCAGCACCTGTTGGCTTTGGTGTCCCCCTATATTACCAGGCAGGACACCGTTATGCGGGAAGCCATCAGTGCTGAGCAGAGGCTAGTTGCCACCCTCCGTTATCTGGCAACTGGGAGAAGCCTTCAGGACTTAAAGTTCTCGACGGGCATCTCCCCCAGGCTCTGGGCCTCATCATTCCTGACACCTGCTCTGCCATCATACAGGTTCTGCAGGAGGAATATATGAGGGTAAGTTTGGTCCTTTAATATCACATTTTATGTCTATAATGTATGCTAATGTCTTGTAGTTATCTCCTCCTTCCCTAATTACCATGTCTGGAATATGCTGTGATTGTCCCCTTTGCCCCCATGCATGCTGTAAACTTTGATGCCCCTTTTTTGGCCTACATGCATATTTCCCATCACTTACCTCCCCAGCATGCTATCCTGGGCCCCAACCTACCTAGTCTAGTCACTTCCCAATGTATTGTGTTATATCCATTGTAATGTCCCCCCCCCCTCCCCTCCAAAATGTGTTGTAAAATCTATGTTCACCAATAATCCAAATTATATTATTTTTGTAATCCCAAACTCATCTAGCCCTCCCCTCCAAAATGTGTTGTAAAGTCTATGTTCACCAATAATCCAAATTATATTATTTTTGTAATCCCAAACTCATCTAGCCCTCCCCTCCAAAATGTGTTGTAAAGTCTATGTTCACCAATAATCCAAATTATATTATTTTTGTAATCCCAAACTCATCTAGCCCTCCCCTCCAAAATGTGTTGTAAAGTCTATGTTCACCAATAATCCAAATTATATTATTTTTGTAATCCCAAACTCATCTAGCCCTCCCCTCCAAAATGTGTTGTAAAGTCTATGTTCACCAATAATCCAAATTATATTATTTTTGTAATCCCAAACTCATCTAGCCCTCCCCTCCAAAATGTGTTGTAAAGTCTATGTTCACCAATAATCCAAATTATATTATTTTTGTAATCCCAAACTCATCTAGCCCTCCCCTCCAAAATGTGTTGTAAAGTCTATGTTCACCAATAATCCAAATTATATTATTTTTGTACTCCCAAACTCATCTAGCCCTCCCCCAAACTTGGGCACTGGCCCATCAGAGGGGGTGTTTAATGTGTTAATTGTCTAAATATATTTAGATATAATATGCTAGTTTCCAGAAATGTTATAATGCTTATAATGTCTTTGTCTTATCTGCTTGCAAGGTTATGTGGCTAATTTTTTGCATTTTTTCATCCCCAGCTTCCGTCCACACCACAGGAGTGGCAGTCTGTGGCTTTGGACTTCCAGACCCGATGGAACTTCCCCAACTGCGGGGGAGCCATCGACGGGAAGCACGTCCGCATCGTGCCTCCACCCCGTTCGGGATCCCAGTTCTTTAACTATAAGGGGTTCAACAGTATTGTGCTGATGGCGGTGGTGTCAGCACAGTATGAATTCCTTTTTGTGGATGTCGGGATGAACGGACGGATATCGGATGGGGGAGCCTTCAGGCAGACGGAGTTTGCGCTTCGCCTTCAGGATGATGATCTGTCATTGCCACCGGATGACCAGAATGTAGAAGGCCTGCCATTTGTTTTCCTGGCTGATGAAGCGTTTGCCCTGGGACCCCATCTTATGAGGCCATTCCCTCAGCGCACCCTCACCCCAGAGAGGAGTGTCTTTAATTTCCGGCTGGGCCGAGCACGCAGAGTGGTTGAGAATGCTTTCGGCATCATGGCCAGCCGGTTCCGCCTTTTCCTCACCTCTCTCCACATGGCGGAATATAAGTGGAATACTATTATTTTTGCATGCTGCATTCTCCATAATTTTTTGCGGAGACAATCTCCAAATTATATGGCCCTGGTTGGGCCTGAGGCACAACTTTTGGCTCCATCACAAACTTTGGCGGGCCTTGAAGCTGGCCACACAGGACTGCCCCCCCAGAGTGCCCGTGAAGTCCGGGACAAATACATGGACTATTTCATGGGTAGGGGGGCAATACCATCTCAAGCAAATTTGCCATAATTTTATCTTTCCCAAAAATAAATCCGAATCTTTTTTATAAACTTGTTATGTCTTGCTTGTGTTGCTTGGAGTTCTTTACTAAGTGTAACTAAGTGTATTTTCATTATCAACTAGCAAACATTTCCCAGGTGATCCCCAAAACAAACCCCTTGAAAATTTAACGTATTTTAGGAAAAACACCACACACTTTTTTGAGGTTCAAAAGCTCTTTATTTTACTAATTTTTTTTTTGGTTTGTTTTCCAAAATACCCTACAAAAATATTAGTTTTTTTTTCTCATACAATATACAATCATTTTTGTAATTTTTTTGGTCTTTTTTCTCATACAATATACAATCATTTTTGTAATTTTTTTGGTCTTTTTTTCTCATACAATATACAATCATTTTTGTAATTTTTTTGGTCTTTTTTCTCATACAATATACAATCATTTTTGTAATTTTTTTGGTCTTTTTTCTCATACAATATACAATCATTTTTTTAATTTTTTTGGTCTTTTTTCTCATACAATATACAATCATTTTTGTAATTTTTTTGGTCTTTTTTCTCATACAATATACAATCATTTTTGTAATTTTTGTTGGTCTTTTTTCTCATACAATATACAATCATTTTTGAATTTTTTTTGGTCTTTTTTCTCATACAATATACAATCATTTTTTTTAATTTTTTTGGTCTTTTTTCTCATACAATATACAATCATTTTTGTAATTTTTTTGGTCTTTTTTGTCTTAATAAACATTAAAATCTGTTTTTTTTATTTTTTTGTTGTTTTTTTAATTAAATAAACAGTAAAATCTGTTTTTTTTATTTTTTGTTGTTTTTTTAATTAAATAAACTGTAAAATCAGTTTTTTTTATTTTTTTGTTTTTTTTTTTAATTAAATAAACTGTAAAATCTGTTTTTTTTTATTTTTTGTTGTTTTTTTAATTAAATAAACAGTAAAATCTGTTTTTTTATTTTTTTGTTGTTTTTTTAATTAAATAAACTGTAAAATCAGTTTTTTTTATTTTTTTGTTGTTTTTTTAATTAAATAAACTGTAAAATCTGTTTTTTTTATTTTTTTGTTGTTTTTTTAATTAAATAAACTGTAAAATCTGTTTTTTTTTATTTTTTTGTTGTTTTTTTAATTAAATAAACTGTAAAATCTGGTTTTTTAGAATATTTTTTTTTTTTTCTGATTCAGACTCTCCCCAAAACATCAAGTACATTTTTAAATTTATTTTCCACCCTCCTTGTTCTTTCTTTAATTTTTCTGTTGGCCAGATGAATCTCCTCCACCTCTTCTCTGCAGGCCCATATTTCCGAGATAACCATCTGGACAGTATGCCTGTCCAAGTCCAAGCCACCACCTGATCCTGAAATGTGGGACAAAACCATTTTTGAAAATTAGGCAGGCCTACATCTACATTACCTGAAGCTGGGTTAGTTATATGTTACTTTACCTGATGTGGTAGCAGGCTGCGCATCATCACCATCCCTCAGGGGTGTGGCTTGCTGGACTTCTTGCTCCCGTGTCGAAGCTTCATGACGCCCTACGAGAATGAAGAAAATGGAAACAGGATTTTTATAGCTTATAGGCCTGAAAGAGGAATATGATTCACTTTACACAATTTCTGGGACTATTGATGTTTTGAAAAACCCCTCAGGGCAAAACACAGGATTGAAGGCATTCACAAAGATCATGACAATTCTTGTAGCTTTGGTCTACTTTTAAACATGTAAGCCAACCAAGTATACACTGGATCACCTCACCTCTGTGTGAACCCCAAAATGGGTTATTAAAGGGGACAACAATTATGCAAATGAGTCCACATGTGTCACCGACTGCTGAGCAGACTCTCCTTTTACTGTATATATTTTAATTTAACAAAAAGTTTTGTTGTTTTAATAGCACATCTACATAATTTTCAATATTGATCTCACCCCAATTTTTGTGAAATGTCATAATTTTGAGGATTTTAAACACAATATTTTGTCGTTCTGAATGTACGTCCAGTTTGACGACAAATTCTTGTGCAGAAAAACATAATACAGTACAACCTGAAATAAAAAACACATGGCGTGGAACAAATCTTACAAAATATATAACAAACTTACTTCTTCTAATCACTCTCCTGATCCTCTTCATTTGTTCCGGCTCCCGTTTTTTGAGGTCACACCACCTTTTCCGGATCTGCTCCTTGGATCTTTTCACCCCAAATTTCTGATGGAGACTCCTCCTCACCTTCTCCATTATTTGGGCCTTGACCTTATTAGGGTACTTGTATGGCCCATGCCTCCCATCATAGTCCTCTGCTTTGAGGATGAGGACCATCTCCACCATTTCCCCAAAGGTCATGTTGGTGGCCTTAAAACGGATTCTCCGTGTGATTCCTCGTCCCGCCTGGCCTGGCTCCTGTCTTGCTGCCATATTATCCAACATGTGCTCCCAACAAAAAAAAGATTGAAAAGGGGCGGGGAAAATACGACACCATGAACGTCAGGGGCTGGGAGACGTGCGTAAAGTCCCACATGCGCGTGTATAAAGGGCTACCACGTGAGTAAAAGGGGCGTTCACAGTTTGTGGAAGACGGCGGAGATAACGATCGGGTCAAAGACCGGTATGTAACTACATTTTACATGTTATTCTTGATTGAATGATTTTGTGGGCTACATCTTATGTTCATAAACTAAAACATAGCTAGTTCGAAATTTGAAGGTAATGGTCCGCTATAGTGCCGTCGTACGTAACCAACGCTTTGCTTATGCATTTTGATCCAACTACTGTTGTGTGGGCAATCTCGGTTCTCATCAGGATGTCTTCTAAAAAAAAGTCGGTTTAAACATGATGCAAATGGTCGCTTTTATGTCTTGACCAAACTAGATCGGAGTGCTTTTCTCTAACGTTTCATACACAAATGAGGATGAGATCTGGCTTATTAGTTCTACACAACTGGTCATCTGTTTCCTAGGAACTGACCCAACATGATCTGCTGCCAATTCCTCCTTGTCGTTTTCGCGACGGAAGATAAGGGGCGGGGGGAAACATCAATTTTTTTTAAGCATGGGCGGATGTCGTGTGCGGAGTGTATATAAGGCTCGAACACACGTAGCGTCCATACGACCGGGTTGCGTAAGAAAGACGTTTGAACGACAAGCGTGTAGGTATGCTTCGAACTTGGGACAGCAGTGGCATATTCAGGAAAGACAGACATTTAAAGGAGCAATAAGCCCAAATTGTTTGGGGCAGAAATAACTAACTTTACATTATATCAGTCTTGATTTCATGTCCTCATTGTCCCTTTTTGCTTTTAAGCAGCTGTAATCCTTTGCATAAATCCTCACTTCCTGGTTCTCTGGCTCCCTCTAAAATTTATCAGGGGAGCTTGTCACTGTGGTCTAAGCTGTGTGTCTAAAAATCCACCAAAACAATGCTAATAATTTTTGAACTGAAAATATGCCCTGGATTTTATTTTTTTTGTTCTGTGTGTCTCTTTACTTCACAGAAACATTAAATCATTTTAAAAGCAAAAGTGAAACTAGAGGCACATTATATGTATGCACTTGTATGTCTCTAGACACTGTAAACAGTAATTTCCTCCAAAAAAAAGAGTTATCCATTAGTGACCCTTTAAGGGCTAGCTGGTGAGAAAGAGTAATTAACTTTATAGACTGTGTATTGACATTATTTTTTTCTCCTTGGTTTTGGACAGGAAAAGATGAACCTGTTTAACAGACCTGATTTTTTGGAGATATTTATCGATCGGTGGCAAGAACTTCCTGTTCTGTGGGCCACCAAAGACCCCATATCACGAAACAGAGAGTTGCGCAAAACCGCACTGGAGAGCCTGCTCCCACTTGTGCGGAGACAGGTGGGGTTTGATGTGACAACTGACCAGTTGGAGGTCAAAATTGGGACCTTGAGAGGCACCTACAGGAAGGCACGCAACAAGGTCTTGGCTTCGATGAGGTCTGGAGCTGGAGCAGGGCGGGTATTTAAACCCAAGTTGTGGTACTATAGCAAACTGAGCTTCCTGGATGAACACCTGGAGGTAAGGGAGTCACTTTCGAGCCTTGCCCCAGGAAGGAACAGAAGGTCCAGCCTTCCCTCCAGCCTTCCCTCCAGCCAACCTGCTGCTCCCTCTGCAGATGAACCCTCTCAGCAGCCTTCCATCCTGGATGAAGATCCGGATTTGCCCAGCTGGAGCCAGGTATATAGTACTTTCAATGTGCAAATGTGTGGTGTTTAAATGTTGTTAAAGAGATGTAAATTAAGATGTTAAAGGTAAAAAAAAGTTAGAGCTAAAAGTGTTATACAGAACATTTGTCAGTATTGGCCAGGAATTATTTTTGTGTGATTCACCATAAAACATGGGTCACAATGATTGGCTTAGCTAAGTCGTGACTAAAAAATATGCAACAGTCAGGAGCTTAAAAAAAATTTTTTTTATTTAAAAAAAAAGTAAAACTGTACTTTTTTTCCATACACAGGACGAGACCAGGCAGCAGGAGGATCGGGAAAATGCCAGGCAGGAGGAGGACAGGGTGAGTGGCTTGGAGGAGGCTGCAGGCCCAAGTATCTTGGACGTGTTGGCAGGCCCAAGTGGCTTGAACGTGGTGGCAGGCCCAAGTGGAGCGGATGAGGTGGCAGGCCCAAGTGGGTTGGACGAGGTGGCTGGGCGAAGTACAAGATGTCAGGTGTCTCCTCTTCGCCTGCGTCCGAGAAGGCAGGTGAGGGATACAAGGGTGCGTGACGCCTCACTAGCCCTCATTCGGGACGCCCATGCAACCCTTCAACAGCCTCCCACTGCTCAGGAGGGATTTGTAACGGTGGTTTTGGCCAAAATGTCCGAAATGACAGTAGACCAGCGCCTCCTCTTTGAGGGACTCCTCATCACCCTCGCAAATCAGGGGGTGAGGGGTCTTCTCACGGAGGACACTGTCATTTGCCGCCATCCCCATCCTCACACACCACATAACTCCCAAGCTCCCCCACCTTCTTCTTCTTCTCATGCTCCTTCTCAACCTCCCCCACCTTCTTCTTCTTCTCATGCTCCTTCTCAACCTCCCCCACCTTCTTCTTCTTCTCATGCTCCTTCTCAACCTCCCCCACCTTCTTCTTCTTCTCATGCTCCTTCTCAACCTCCCCCACCTTCTTCTTCTCATGCTCCATCTGAACATTCTTCTTCCTCTTCTTCTCCTGCTCCTTCTGAACATTCTTCTTCCTCTTCTTCTCCTGCTATTTCTGAACATTCTTCTTCCTCTTCTTCTCCTGCTCCTTCTCAACATTCTTCTTCCTCTTCTTCTCCTGCTCCTTCTCAACATTCTTCTTCCTCTTCTTCTTCTACTACTCCTCCTCCTTCTACTGCTCCTCCTCCTTCTACTCCTCCTCCTTCTACTGCTCCTCCTCCTTCTACTCCTCCTCCTTCTACTGCTCCTCCTCCTTCTACTGCTCCTCCTCCTTCTACTCCTCCTCCTTCTACTGCTCCTCCTCCTTCTACTGCTCCTTCTACTACTCCTCCTCCTTCTACTACTCCTCCTCCTTCTACTCCTCCTCCTTCTAATGCTCCACCTCCTTCTACTACTCCTCCTCCTTCTACTGCTCCTCCTCCTCCACCTCCTCCTCCACCACCGTCGTCTACTCATCCTCCACCACCTTCGTCTACTCCTCCTCCTGGCATGAATACTACCCCTGTGGCACCACCTCCAGCCAGGCAGAAGAGGAAGGCTGCTGAGAAGGCTGCAGAGAAGGTGAAAGAGCAGGCTGCAGGGAAGCCACCAAGGAAGGCCTTGAAAAAATCAAGAAAGTGACTCCCTTACTTCCATGTGGTGTACCAGAGTTCAGGCTGCTATAGTACCACAACCTGGTGACATCTGCCTGCCCTGCTCCAGTTTGTGACCTCGGGGAGTCCAAGACCTTGATGCGTTCCTTCCTGAATGAACCTCTCAAGTCCCCATTTTGGCCTCCAACTGCTCACCAGTCACATCAGGCCACACCTGGCTGTGCACAAATGGCAGCAAGCTCTCCAGTGCTGACTTTTGCATACTTAATTTATTTTTATAACCAAAATAAATGGTAAATTTTTATTTTACAGTTCATACTTGTCCTTGTATTTTTTTGAATTACAATTTTGCAAGTGAGAAGGCAGGTTATTTTTTTAAAAAAAATTGGATATAAGGTGTAATTTGAAAGGGACAGATGAGATAAGACAAAGCAACAAGGTTTCTATGGGGGGAACTTGACATTACAAAAAATAAAAGGATTTGCATTTTTGTGAACTTTAAAATTAAGGTGAATATTAAGAGCAGGATTTAAAACACAGGACCAAAATAAGGTGAGAATATAAAAAAAAAAAAATATTGAGATCAGTAAGAAAAAGGTTCCACCAAATTTTAAGGAACTCTGTGTGAATATCCTAAAAAAAGAAAAAAATAATATTGCTGTTTTGTGCCCTTACAAAAAATTGTGTAAAGCGCTGCAAATAAACGATGAAATAATGTTGGAAGCGACACGAATGTGCTATCTCCATTCCAAACGCTAGTTTTACCTATGTTGTTCTCCAGTGTCTAAGTTTTTGACAGGTTTCTTAGCATACACACGACCGAGTTTCTCGTTTAAAAAACAGCCCGATGAAGAACTCGTCGAGCCAAAATCCACTGCCATCGAGAAAATAGAGAACCTGCTCTCTATTTGCTCGACGAGTTCCTCGGCGGCTCCATCGGGCCGAAAATGTACACACGACAGAGTTTCTCGACAGAATCCGGCTCTTCACCGAGATTCTCGACGAATTCTGCCGAGAAACTCTGTCGTGTGTACGAGGCCTCACAGAGAGATGAGCATTGTGCTTTTTCTCATTTCACTGTCTAGTCAAAGGCTTAGGACAACCTTGGCCTAAAGGAAGAATGACATTAACCATCAGAAAACATCTAGCAGCATAAAAAACTACTAAGGGGGAAATTTCTAAAATGAAGGTGACAATTGCAGCAGGAGCTGGTTTTGTTATTTTACCTTTTTTTATGGGTTATTCATTTTTATCTGGTTATTTTTGCCAGGAGTTCTGCTTTAATGGATGCTGCTGTATCTTCGTGAGTGACATGGGAAAAAGGGGGTAATGTTGGTAGTGTCACTGGCTAACAGAAAATATGTAGCCCTTTCTAGTAAAAACCTAAATATACAGTATATGCAAAGTAGGTTCTTCTTTGAAGCCTCTGTGAGCAACATTATTACACATCACTCTCAGTTTATGCCCAGTTAATGCTCTCTAGAAAAATATTATGTGTGTTTAAAGCTAAAAGGAAATTTATATTTGTATCCATTATTTTTTTTTTTTTTTATTATTATTATTATTATTATTATTTGAAAGCCAGCAGTGACATTTTTGTTAGATTAAGAGACACTGGTGTCTACTTACTTAATGCAAAATGACTGTGCACTTTGTCTTTTTAAATGAGCGGAAGCTCTGCTGACTTCCATCATCCAATCATGCAATCAGCAAAAATCCTTCCCCCCTTGCACATGGAGCTCTGAAGCACCTGCACTTGCAGAGGGAAACTGCAGTCTATTTGCCTTTAGTAAATCAACCCCACAGAGCCAGCTTATAGTACACAGCTTCTCCAGCAGGACTGTACTTATCCTGGACCTGCCAGTGTCAGCTGCATGTTCATAAACATCTTACACATCCCCTCAGCCATTCCTAAAACCTCTTGATTGGTCAGGTAATCTCTGTCAACCTCCTCAAGCACCAGAAAATCGGGTGAACACATTTCCAAACTGCCATTTAAGGACACATCCTCTCTTCCCAAAAGCAAACAAATCACAGCACAGCCGGGCCGGCAGGTGTGTGCTGTACCCAGAAGGACTGATCAAGCCCTCAAAAATGGCCTCCGCATCACCACTTTACTCACTGACAGTACATGCCCTGACCAGCCGAGACCCGTTTTACCTTGTTCCAACACTGGATCTACACTGCCCTGTGATTAGACACAGTGGGGTAGATCTACAAAGAAATTACGCCGGCGTATCTACTGATACGCCGGCGTAATTTCAAAATTCCCGCGTCGTATCTTTGTTTTGAATCCTCAAAACAAGATACTGATGGCATCTCGGTTAGATTCGACAGGCGTACGTCTTCGCACCGTTGGATCTTAGATGCAATTTTTCGGCGTATGCTAGGTGGCGTTCCCATCGTAATCCGCGTCGAGTATGCAAATTAGCTATTTCTGACGATCCACGAACGTACGACCGGCCGTCGCATTTTTTTACGTCGTTTCCGTTCGGCTTTTTCCGGCGTATAGTTAAAGCTGCTATATGGTGGCATACTCAATGTTAAGTATGGTCGTCGTTCCCGCCTCGCATTTTGAATTTTTTACGTCGTTTGCGTAAGTCGTCCGTGAATGGGGCTGGACGCCAAACAATGACGTCCTTGCGACGTCATTTGGAGCAATGCACCCTGGGATATTTTAGGGACGGCGCATGCGCAGTTCGTTCAGCGCGGGGACGCGCTTCATTTAAATGAAACACGCCCCCTACCCGCCGAATTTGAATTCCGCGCCCTTACGCCACGAGAGATACACTACGCTGCCGTAACTTACGGCGCAAATTCTTTCAGGATTCAAACCAATGCAAAGTAAGTTACAGCGGCGTAGCGTATCTTACATACGCTGCGCCCGGCGCAGATGTATGTGGATCTGCCCCAATCACAACCAGGGGGCAGGGATTGTGCCTCTCCAGACATTCCCAGCCAGGACAAGTACTGTCAGTGATTAAAGCGTTGATGTGGCAGCCTTTTTTGGGGGCATCAGATCGGCGTTGGGGGGGTGGCTGTGTTAGTTTCATTCTGGGACACTGTATTGTGTGCCCGGGACAGACCTGCAAAATGCGGGACTGTCCTGAGCAATCCGGGACACTTGGTCACCCTATCAGAAAGTAGTGGTTGCATCAGCAGCTGGGAGCTCTCCTTTAGAATCAGCCAAGAGCCTGTTTTAAGAGAGAGAATGCCAGAATCCAAACAATCCAGGAATTTGTTGTATTTTCATTCTAGATTCCTTTTTGTTTTTCTGTATTTTTTTGTATTTTCTTCTTCAAAACGTTTTCAGTAAATATTTTGTTTGCACTGTTTTACCTTTTCGCTTAATAAACTTTTTTCTTTTAAAATCATCTCTAATGCACCAGAAGTTACAGTCCCCCTTTTTCTTTGAATTACGCTACTACATCGTAAACCTCTGAAAAATTCCTGTCTGTCGTGGCAGCATGTATTACAGACATTTATTAAAGTCAAAATTGTTTTCACAGATATTGTAAACAGTTTGTGTTTGTGAAAAAACACATGTTCCTGATAGCTGAAAAGTATTTGTGCAGGATAAGGGTGAAAGTGTCATTGTCACCCATTGTACCCATGTTCGATCGTCATGTATTGGTGGCAGCACAGTGAGAGCTTACCCATGTTTGTCATGTATTGGTGGCAGCACAGTGAAGCCCCGTACACACGACCAGTTTCCTCGGCAGAATTCAGCTTCCGACCGAGTTTCTGGCTGAATTCTGCCGAGAAACCCGGCCGTGTGTACAATTTCGCCGAGGAAGCCGACGAGGAGCTCGACGAGGAAATAGAGAACACGTTCTCTATTTCCTCGTTGTTCTATGGGAGCTCTCGGCCCGCCGAGCTCCTCGGCGGCTTCAGGGCTGAACTGGCCGAGGAACTCGATGTGTTTGGCACGTCGAGTTCCTCGGCCGTGTGTACGGGGCCTGAGAGTTTACCCTTGTTTGTCATGTATTGGTGGCAGCACAGTGAGAGCTTACCCATGTTTGTCATGTATTGGTGGCAGCACAGTGAGAGTTTACCCTTGTTTGTCATGTATTGGTGGCAGCACAGTGAGAGTTTACCCTTGTTTGTCATGTATTGGTGGCAGCACAGTGAGAGCTTACCCATGTTTGTCATGTATTGGTGGCAGCACAGTGAGAGTTTACCCATGTTTGTCATGTATTGGTGGCAGCACAGTGAGAGTTTACCCTTGTTTGTCATGTATTGGTGGCAGCACAGTGAGAGTTTACCCTTGTCAGTCATGTATTGGTGGCAGCAGAGTGAGAGCTTACCCATGTTCATCATGTATTGGTGGCAGCACAGTGAGAGCTGATCAGCTGTTTGTCACTTACTGGTGAAAGTGGCCGCTGTTGTCACAATCATCTCTTTTTATGTTTTTTAAAAACCTTGTGTCTCTGTATAATTTTTTAAATATATATAAACATGGAGACAGCCATATTTACTCATGTGTTTGTCTTTACGTATACAGGCTCTGTTTATTGCTTTGTATTGCTGTGCATTGATTGTGCTTTACTGCTTCATTCCTCAATATGCAAAGCTGCCCATACATGGATCAAAATTCTGCTGGTTCAACAGGGACTGGCCAAATGTATGGGCAGGGCAGTTGTACAGATACAGAAGTGGATCAGTATAGCAACAGCCCTGGTAGATTTTCACTGCTCGATCACCCCCACAGTCTATTGCCAGCAGCACTTATCAGTGTATTCTGACAGCGGGGAAGTCTTTCCATTGTCACAATACAATAGCTGAACGGGGAGAATTCCCCGTCCATATTATGTCTGTGGATGGGGGAGTTGACAATTGATTTTTTCTGTTTAACCTGCTCATACTCATTCATGGGCTGCTTAAGTCTATAGTTTGGCTGATTAATTAACGAAATTAAATGCACTCAACAGCCAATAAGAGAGAAACAGAGTAATTGAACTGTGAGCTACTTCTGATGGCTCATCTAAATCTCTCTATAAGTAATAAATAAATAAAAAACGAAATGGAGTAGCATATTTTTTATGAATGAGAAATCATGTGAAATTACTTTAATCTAACAAAGAAATCATACCTATAAACATGTACAGTACTCATCAAAAAAGCACCATACTTTTTCTTTAAGCACAATAGAACCCACTATAATTGTATTATATGTGTATTTGTAGCTCTTCTTATACCCTATAAGAATATGTTGACACCATCCTTACACCTTCTAAGATAAGTCAGCCAGCACAGGTCAAATGTCAGGTGTGAATGTGATGAGAATGCCTGTACTGTGTCTGCCAACAAAGGTTCACACTGCAAGTCAATCTCAGTAAATCTCTGTACAGAAACACATTTCAGTGATTCTTTGCAAATAGAGCACAGCAATGTGTATGAGAGTCAACAACAAATAAGTCAACATAACATTTAAAGTATATGTGAAACTATACCCTGTAAAACAACACATTCAGTTTAAAATAGAAATTAAAGGAAAAACATTTGTGTGTGTGTATTATTATTATTATTATTATTATTATTATTATACAGAATTTATATAGCGCCAACAATTTGTGCAGCGCTTTTCAACAAGGGGGCAGACAGTATAGTTACAATACAATTCAATACAGGAGGAATCAGAGGGCCCCGCTCATTAGAGCTTACAATCTAGGAGGGAGGGTCAAGTGATACAAAAAGTAAGAGCTGTGGGAGATGAGCTGATGGAGAAAATAAGTGTGTGTGTGTATATATATATATATATATATATATATATATATATATATATATATATATATATATATATATATACATATATATTATATATTTATATATATATACACACTGTATATAGTGAATGAATAGGTACAAGGAGACAGTTTCCCATAAAGAAGTCTCCAGTGCAAAAGGCACAAAAAGGGAACAATTTACTATTGTGGTACCCTGAATATATAAGACATCTGATAAAAATAAAATGTCTTTATTAATACACAATTAAAATAGAGTATCTAAATACAATGATAGTGTCTGTAACTAATTGTAACAATTGATAACATGACACTGGTACGCAAATACACTCCGTGATGGTTATTGGGGGGTTGTACTATTTGCCTCAGTGCACGATCATCCTCAACATGTTTCGTGGCCATAAACCGCTTCTTCAGGAGGAGCACAATGTACAGTCTATAAATTGGGTGATAAGCACAGCTAGAAAACTGGCAACACTGGGATGGATGTGCTTTAATGCCTAGCGTGGTCGGTATGAAATAGGAAAGTAGGGGGAGACTGGCAGGGCCACCAGGTATTTCAAACAAAGGAAGCAATACAAAGAGAACAAGATGCTTTTTAATACAAGTACAATACATGGTACATCAAACACATATCAGGGATATGTAATGTTGGAGTAACATATTAATTACGTAAAGTAAATAAACTTACTAATATACTTTAACCTCTTGGCTACCAGCCGCCGTCATTATACGTCACAGCAGCCATGCTCAGAGTGAGACATGCCAGCTGCGTTTGAGCGTCCTTAAATGGGGAATCAACTTAACAATATATATATCAGCTTCTAACTTCAGCTTGTTCAATTTGACAAAAAGAATAAATAGGAAGCTGGCTGGTTTCTATGCAGAGTTGCACCAGACTTTTTACTCTCCCGTTTTAGTAAATCAACGACAAAGTATCCTCTATATGCTTTTAGATATACATGTTTGATTGCTACAACCTCCCTTCATTAAAATCTCCAGATCAGTATGAAACTAGAAATTAATTCTCTTTTAAGGCCAGGTTCACATAGGGTGACCACATTTCCAAACTGCCATTCAGGGACACACCCCCTCTCTCACCTTCCCCAAAAAAAGATGAGGGGGCGGGGGTAATGTAGTCTCGAAGTTGATATCGAATTTAGCGGTGGGTTATTTGTCAGGTGAAAGTGCCACTTGCCGCCCACAGCCTGCCACCAGATGCAGTGCTGCTGTCACTCCCTCTGCATGAGCCACTTGCTTAGAAGGAAAGGAGTGGCATAACTATCTGGAGAGTGAAGATCACACCAGTCCTTGCTGCTTGCCGCTGGGTGCCAGAGAAGGAGGAGGTTCCGTGGTGGGTGGGGACAGCAGTGCTGCACTAGGCGCAGGCCTCGCTCCCGGTCTCACTGTCTGAGAGTATATTGTCACTGATTGCAAGATGCCAGGCAGCGCTGGCCCTAGTAACCATTCCGGAAATGTGGTTATTAGTTAGTAGGGTGTGGCTGTGTCCACTATTTCATTCGGGACATTGTATTGTCCTGGAATGAAGGTGCCCGGGACCCAGGACAGACATGTCAATTGCGGCACAGTCCCGGGAAATCTGGGACACGTGGGCACCCTAGGTCCCACATCCAATTTGCATGCAAGAGTGTGTGACTGGCTCTCAATGGAGTCGGTTCACACACCTCCAGGACGGCAGCGATCCACACTGGAAAAAGGTCCTGTGTGTCTTTGGCTCGAATTCGGAACCTGAATCGCCCCTGAAACAGAGAACAGGGACACACCAGACCCCTGCTGCGAGCCGCGGCCACAGCTAGTGTGAACCCAGCCTGAATCTTTAACTGTTTTGCTTCCATCACAGCCCTTTACTGCCTTTCCTTTGAGATATTACACCTTGTGCTTCAACATGCCTCCTCATGCTCCAGCATCCCTGTACACCTGCATGATGCATGCTATTTCCACATGAACCATGTCATTTTAAGCATAATGGCCAATCAGGTATATGAAGTTATTTTAACTCAATGTTAAAGTGAAAATAAACATACATGCACAGTATGGCAGACTTACCTTTTGGTTTTCCTTTTGCCCCGTACACACGATCGGAATTTCCGACCATTTCTGACTTTTTCCATCGGATTTTCCGACCATGTGTAGCCCCATCTGAGTTTTTTTTCATCGGAAATTCCGATGAATTCCATCAGACTTTTGATTTAGAACATGCTCTATATTTTTCTGATGGAATTCCGTCGGAAATCCGATGTGATTTGGCCGGGCAAAAGCTTTAACGTGTGTACGCGGCATTACTCCTTGCTGGCAGATTCGCATTCTCCACCACTGTTTATTTTCTAGCAGCCATTACCATCTTGTTTTTTTCCGGCGTATTCTTTCTTCTATCACTGGTGCCAAGTGATGTAACACTCATGTATGATGACTGAAGTTACATTATCCTTGCACCCAAAATCTATTCTCAGCATCTAACATTGCAAGTAGTGTACACAAACAAGAAAAAAATCTGATAAGAGAGTCTTTTTTTTTTGCAGAAGACACATGCAAAGAGTCTGATTTACTAAAGGAGTTGAGAAAGTCCATACAAAAAATGATGAGAATATTCATTTCAGTTGCCTAATCATGAGCAGATGAAATACAGTATGTAAACAGTTGAAATGTAAATGAAATATCTAACTAATATGATACCATTCAAAACTTTTGGGCCCTTATTTTTTGTTTTATTAGAACAATTGGCTAAACCCTACCTGTATTACCTATAAACTATAGAAAAGCACACACTTTGCAAAATTTTGCATATATATGGAAAACCTATAATTCAATGTTCCTAGCAGGATAATACAGAGAGATGAGAGCGTCCATATACAGATACATACACACATTTGAAATAAATTATGGCTTAATGAAAAATATTAGAAAACACAATAAAGTTCCATTTTTATTGTTTTTATGTTATTATAAACCAGGTGCTCATTTCAATGCGTATACAAATAAACATTGGCAATTTAAATGTAAAGGAATGCAATGTAAACATTATGCTTGATTCATTAAACTGAGAAAAAAAAACCCCAAGCATTCCAGCCAACAAATTGCATACTAATAAGTCCTGCATATTGAGTGATTATTATAATGCTGATGTGCATGTATACAATCTGCCCTCTGTCTGCAAATTCTGAAATATGACACGAGTCTGAAAAGATGTAATTTCCAATAGAGGAGACATTACGGCATGACACAGTTTAATTGATATTTTTTAAGCAATTGAAGAGAGAAGTGCTCTGTCGTGTTTATAGATTGGCAATTTTTTTTATATCCTTTTTCGTGTATTTGTCTTATTAAACATTCTTTAAAAAGCAGGACATCAAGCAAGAATATATGTCTATGCTTATCTGGCATGGTAAAGGATCACTACCAAAAGTTTGAAAAATAGGTTGTAGTTTAAAAAAATTATCTATTTATGATATGATGTGTTTAGAACCATAATTTTAGGTACCGTATATACTCGAGTATAAGCCGACCCAAGTATAAGCCGAGGACCTAATTTTACCACAAAAAAACTGGGAAAACGTATTGACTCGAGTATAAGCCTAGGGTGAGAATGCAGCAGCTACTGTAAGCGGGAAAGAGGGTCAACAATGCCCATTTGCACACCTCACTGTGCCATACCTCACTGTGCCCATTGCAACCTCACTGTGCCATACCTCACTGTGCCCAATGCAACCTCTCTGTGCCCATTGCAGTCTCACTGTGCCATACCTCACTGTGCCCATTGCAGTCTCACTGCGCCATACCTCACTGTGCCCATTGCAGTCTCATTGTGCCATACCTCACTGTGCCCATTGCAGTCTCACTGTGCCATACGGTACTCACTGTGCCCATTGCAGTCTCACTGTGCCCGAATACCTGAATTCTTGACAGGCGTCCATTTTTTTAAAAGTCGCGGCTTCCTCCTGGTGTTCCGTTCTGTGATAGGCATTTCACACTGTGTTCCGCCTATCACGAAGGTCCTCTCATCGTCGGACTCAGTTTTCTAGCAGACACTGTGCTCAGTGTTCTGCCAATCACGGACATTCTTTCATCCTTGGACAAGAAGACGTCAGTGATTGGCAGAACACCGAACACAGTGTCTGCTGGGAAACTGTCCGAGGATGAGAGGACCTCCATTATAGGCAGAACACAGTGATGCCTATCACGGAACGCCAGGAGGAAGCCGCGACTTTTAAAAAAATGGACGCCTGTCAAGAATGCAGGTAGGTATATGAGTATGAGCAGAGGGGGGGTATGTTCAGTCCTAAAAAAGGGTCTGAAAAACTTGGCCTATACTCAAGTATATACGGTATGTATAAGAAGCCATATGCCTCATGATCGGAAATTCCGACAAGAAACGTCTGATGTGAGCTTTTGGTCAGAAATGTGTAGGCTCCATCAGATGTTTGCTGCCGGAAATTCCTGCCAATAGAAGATTGAGCCTACAATTTATTTTATTACTATAATTCATTCTATGCATTAAGTTGGTTCTAAAGGCTCAAGGATTTTTACCTTTATGTATTCTATGCTTAAAGCATTTGTTAATCCTTTAAAGCATTTTACACAGCACAGTGCTTGTGCTGTGTCATTTGGCCCCCTGTAACACCTGGTTGATCCTGCCTGGCTATACCCTCCCCCTGTATGCTGACTCCGATATATCAGGGCTGCTGAGCCCTGACACCTGAGTCATCCGTATGTGCCTCTATCATCCGTAGTCTGCTATCTGTTTCCTCTGTGCTCTCTCCCCATCCCCTCTCTGCCTGTCAGCTTGTGACAGTGCCTGCCCCCTCAACTCCTGCTGCTCAAATAACTTTCACATCTCCATATCATCCCCTTTGTGTTCTAATCCTGTGTGCCCCTGTGTGAGTGATTTATATAAAAAAAAAAGTATACCTCATTTCAAAGCTCTTCTCAGCAATCACATGGATGATTGGCTCTTGCTTCTTCTCCTCCTTTTCTCCCAAGTGATGTCAGCGGGGAATCTCTGCCCTGCCCTCTTCATCTTTCAGACGGGTAGAGAAGAAAGCCAGCCAATCATGTGATTGCTGAGAAGAGCTCTAAAATGAGGTATAGCAGTTTTTTTTATATAAATCACTCACAGGCACACAGGATTAGGCCTTGTACAGACGAGCAGACATGTCCGATGAAAACGGTCTGCGGACCGTTTTCATCGGACATGTCTGCTGGGAGGTTTTGGTCTGATGTGTGTACACACCATCAGACCAAAATCCCAGCGGACAGAGAACGCGTGACATAGACGACACCGACGTTCTCTGACACGGAAGGTCAATGCTTCCACGCATGCATCGAATGAATTTGACGCATGCGCGGGATTTCGGGCCAGCGGACATGTCCGATGAGTCGTACCAACCATCGGACATGTCCGACGGACAGGGTTCCAGCGGACAATTTTCTTAGCATGCTAAGAAACTTTTGTCCGCTGGAAACCTGTCCGCTAGGCCGGGAAACTGTCTGGTAGGCCCTACACTCGGTCGTGTGTACAAGGCCTCAGAACACAGAGCGGATCGTATAAAGATGTGAAAGTGGCTTAACAACCACTTTAAAGGTAAAAAACCTTCCTGTGTGCAGCAGCACCCCTAATACTTACCTGAGCCCCATCTTGATCCAGCAATGTTGTCAGGGAAATGGCCAAAGAACTGGCAATCTTACCAACACCCATAATTGGCGCATCGGGCATGCTCCTGTGCGTATTGACGTTCGCAGATGCGAGGCAGGACATACGCAGATGAGCAACAACGCTAATGGGCGTACACAATTGCGTGATGGTGCTAACGGGCGTAAGCAGATATGCAGTGGTGCCTCCTGGCCTATACAAACATGCTGCTGAGACCTGTTCATTGCTGGATTATCGTCAGCTCCCCTGCGTTCCTGTGCTCCTGTATTTCTTGATCTTTGACCTCCCATTACTGACCCGGCTTGCTTAACCTGTTATTCTGATCTCTTGGATTGACCTCTGGCTTGTATTACTGACCCTGCTCCAGTCTGCTTCACTGTGTTTGATCTCGGCTTGGCTCACAGACTCTGCTGCAACCTGTCATCATGTATGACCCTGGCTTGTTCCATTTCTGCTACCTGAATCTCACATTGACTGATTTACCGTGCATGACCCCCGGCCTGGCTCCTGGTTCTGTTTCCGGATTGTCCATCTGCCAAGTTCACATGGTACTCCTCAGGTACACCTGACCTACAGTGCATTTTGCTTGTTCGAGCAACCTTCCAGTGATCAGAGCATCAAACCACAGCAACTGGCAAACTGTGCTTCTTTGGGCACTGCACTCCCTGCACCACTTCCAGGGGTGCACTGCACTTAACCCCTTGTGGCTGCACTTAGCCACAAGGGGAGCCCTCTCAGTACCTCAGCCTTGTTCCTGGTACGTGACAGATTTGCACGAGAGCCTTAGCCTGGGGACTCTAACTCCTCATTGGCTGAGGCAGGAGCCATTAGCCAGAGCTGCTTGTTCTGGGGGCACTTGGTAGGGGAGAGGGGACAAGAGTGCTGACGGGGGACCCAAGAAGAGGAGGATCGTGGCTGCTCTGTGCAAAACCACTGCAGAGAGCAGGTAAGTATTGTTATTTAAAAAAAAAACAAGACTTTAATAACACTTTAAAAAAACATTTGCATGCAGCTACCCCACCCCCACACCCTGTTATACATACTTGAGCACCATTGACAGCCAATCCCACTCAAAATGTGTGCCTTATGTACTCATATTTAGACACATACTAGTTTAAAATCAGCAGATCGGTACAACCTTGGACACAGCTGTGTACAGTGCTAAACACTGTGTATAGTTTCATTTGTAGATGCTTCTATGTGTGAGGCCCCACTGATTCCTATAGTGATGATTTTAGATTTGTACAAAACTATACACTGTATGCATCTGTATGCATCTGAAGGTGTCCTTTTAGGCTTCAATGAGCCCTAAACTTATGATTACTGTGCTTACCTAAAAATCTTTGTGCTCTCAAAAGTACTGTAAGTATAGTATCCACCATTTGGTGCTATAGCTTTGCAATATAAATATGCAAGTAAGCACCCTTTGTAAGTAATGAAACTTTTACCTGTTAGTTATGATCTGGTTTCTCTCAGCTTTCTGTTGAGCATTCTGCTCTGCTGGGTTAGCCAGTTAATAAATCTCCAGATGTGACTTGTAATATCAGGCAGCCCTCAAAAATTCCACTCGCCTACTCGCATTTTGCTAGTGGAATTTGAGGGCTGGCATGAAAGGGCTTCTGGCAGTGGGGGGGGGGGGGGCGAGCACCGCCGGCAGGTGGGTTGTATGGGAGTTGTTCCAATCGGGGGGGGGGGGGGGGGGAGAGGAGAGCAGGACTCCACTGGTGCCATATTTTAATCTGAGTTAAAAACATCTGGTAAGCCTGCACTTTTATCGGTGGTGGGTCAGTACACTATAGACCACAGTTCCTGTTCACCATTCAGAAGTTTGCACAATACTTTAATACTTTGAAGTTGTTGGTGTTCCTTCTTCACACTTCCGGTGTTGATACACGGAGGACTTTTTCACGTTTTATTTTTGCATCATTTATGGACATTTAAGTTATGTATATGTGTTGTGTGTAGATTTTACATTTGCACAGCATTTTTGATTATGTTTTAATGCCATATTGAGTTTCATCACTTTTGGGGTCCACACTCCCATATTAATATATACAGTTTGGTTTTCACCTTTCTGACAAATTAATTAAGCGTTACACTTCCATTTATCTTTGTTTATAGCGATTATCCAATTATCCGTGTTAGCTGCTACTCGTATACAGGCAGCGCAGGGTTATTTTATACACTATTCATTAGTGGACACAGGCTGCATTAGTGGACACAGGCTGCATTAGTGCAACCTCTCAGTGCCTTTCAGTGCTGCCTATCAGTGCCCATTAGTGCATCATATCAGTGCCCATCAGCGCCGCCTGTTTGCAAATTTTTATAACAAAATATGATCTGTAAACACACAGATCCTGGTTCTCTCAGGTGAGAGGAGACTGATCGTGTGTTCATACTAAGTATGAACACCAATCTGTCATCTCTCCTAGTCAGTCCCATCCCCCCACAGTTAGAACACACCTAGGGAACACAATTAACCCCTTGATTGCCCCCTAGTGTTAACCCCTTCCCTGGCAGTGACATTTATACAGTAATCAGTGCATACAGTGATCGCTGTATAATTGTCACTGGTCCCAAAAATGTGCCAAAATTATCCGATCTGTCCGCCGCAATATCGCAGTACCGATAAAAATCGATGATCACCGCCATTACTAGTAAAATAATAATAATAAAAATGCCATAAATCTATCCCCTATTTTGTAGATGCTATAACTTTTGCGCAAACCAATCAATATATCAATATTGTGATTTTTTTTTTTTTACCAAGAATATGTAGAAGAATACATATCGGCCTAAAATTATGATTTTATTTTTAAATTGGGAGCAAAAAGTAAAAGATATTGGGGTTGATTTACTAAAGGCAAATCTACTTTGCGCTACATGTGCAAACTACAAGTGCAAAGTGCACTTGAAATTGCACTGAAAGTGCACTTGGAAGTGCAGTCGCTGTAGATCTGAGGGGGACATGAAAGGAAAATAAAAAACAGCATTTTAGCTTGCACATGATTGGATAATAAAATCAGCAGAGCTTCCCCTCAATTCAGATCTAGCCCCCAGATTTACAGCGACTGCACTTCCAAGTGCAATTTCAAGTGCACTTTGCACTTGTAGTTTGCACTTGTAGTGCAAAGTGGATTTGCCTTTCAAAATAACCCCCATTGTGTTGTTTTTTTTAATTGTCGCTCTTCTTTTGTTTATAGCGCAAAAAATAAAAAACGCAGGTGATTAAATACCACCAAAAGAAAGCTCTATTTGTGGTGAAAAAAAGGACGTCACTTTTGTTTGGGTACAGTTAAAGCGACGCAGTGCCGTATCGCAAAAAATGGCCTGGTCATTGAGCAGCCAAATCTCCTGGGGCTAAAGTGGTTAAACATAACGATTTATTATTTTTATAGTGTGTAGAAACCAGACCAGTAGTTTGGGGATTTTGTAAATCACCTTTTCAATAACATAAAATATTGCTTTGTCTTATTAACGTTGATCAAAATGTTTATAGGTGTTCCCATTTCCTCCACTGGTTTTCAGCTTCTTGACAGATCGATTAGATGGCTTAAAAACCTGGATTAAACCTCTGCAATGTATAACATATAAAGTTTGTTCATAATTTCCTCATTTTAGGTGTCAGCATCCTCTATACAGAGCTCTTCTTTTCTGGTAAGATATGCCCTGCGGCCCCATAAAAAAGCAAGCATGTATTTTTCTACGTGTAAGATATTTATAGGTTTCCCATAGGATCAGTTGCTTTGAAATACTAAGAGATATAAGAAAGAATAGATATGTTTTCATCTGTGTGTCAAACAAAAAAAAATGAAAATAACAGAATGTGCAAAAATTAATACAATCATATTCTTTAGCATTTTTAGTGTAGCAGATATCATATGATGGTATGGTGAAGTATACACATTTGAATAACTAAGCACTCTCATTAAAGCACAGCTATGGTATGTTTTGAGGGTGTATGCACTTAAAATTATTATTGCAAAGTTTACCTGAAAGTATTTTGTTACTATTGAACTCGTGCTGAGATAACAAGTTAAGTCAACTAAAGTCTTACTAAACACACAACAGTAAAATCAGTCTGTAAAGCACAGTAAAGCACAGTGGCAGCCTGTCCATTAAGGGCACACGGGCGCCACCCCCTCTATCATACCACCCCCCTATATAAGAAATGGATAGATTCATGCTTGGCATGAATCTATCAGTGTCTGCCGCGGCCACCTCCTATTAATGCGTCCATCCCCTTTCAGGACGCCGGGCGCGTGATATACAGCGGCGGGTGTGTTCTTTTGAAGCACCTGAAACATCTCCCTCCACCATATTATTAAAATAAGACTAGTCTAAACTATAAACATAGGTGGCCACCCGATCAGCCATACACACCACAATCACTTCATGACTCATCCATCCAGGTTAGATCCCAAATGAAGTGGCAGTGTAGGCTGTAGAGTTCTCATTCAATATGAGTATGAGTTCAAGCTAGCCAGATTGATTAGAAAAAGATAGGGGGCCAGATTCAGAAAGAGATACGACGGCGTATCTCCTGATACGCCGTCGTATCTCTGAGTGCGCTCGGTCATATCTATGCATAGATATCCCTAAGATCCGACAGGTGTAAGTGTCTTACACCGTCATATCTTAGGCTGCAATTTCAGGCTGGCCGCTAGGTGGCGCTTCCGTATTTTTACGCAAGGAATATTCAAATTACTATTTACGTTGATTCAGAAACAAACGACCGCCCGGCGCTTTTTTTTTACGTCGTTTGCGTTCGGCTTTTTCCGGCGTATAGTTACCCCTGCTATATGAGGCGTAGCTAATGTTAAGTATGGCCGTCGTTCCCACGCCGAGTTTTGAAATTTTACGTCGTTTGCGTAATTCGTTCGCGAATAGGGCTGGACGTAATTTACGTTCACGTCGAAAGCAATGACGTTTTGCGGCGGATTTTCGAGCTTGCGCACTGGGATTTTTTCACGAACGGCGCAAAAATGAGCACTTTTGAATTCAAACGTTCGAGTCCCATAGACGTCAATGGGGTTCGAAGGTTCTGGTGTGAACCGAACGGGGGGGGTGTTCGCCTCATCCCTAGTGGTTAGGTGCTTGGCCGTGTAGGTGGGACACCCATGTTTGGACTACAGCAAGTGTAAGGCAAATCGATTACATGTTTCGCTTGATAACAAGCTTCATCAGAGCTTTTTACACTTGCTGTAGTCCAAACATGGGTGTCCCACCTACATGCCAAGCACCTAACCACTTTCAGAGATGACCAGTACTTTCATCCAAGAACACTTGGGATCTAACCTGGATGGATGAGTCATGAAGTGATTGTGGTGTGTATGGCTGATCTGAACCCATGTTTATAGTTTAGACTAGTCTTAATTTAATAATATGGTGGAGGAAGGTGTGGTGTTTTTTTCAAAATGTTTGTATAAGTAATTTATTGCGGTTTACTAAATAAAGTCTAAAATTCCCAGCAGTTCCTTGTTGAAGAATTCTTTCTGGGAGGAGGTGTGTTTTTTTTCACCTCCTGTCTCCTCTTTTTTTGTATATACTTAGTTAATTCAGAGGAACAACCTATGGGACTATTCTGCTACCGCAGAGATTTCCCATTTTTTGCTGAACGTTGTTTGGATATTGAGACAATATGCACGATTATATTGCATTTCTCCAATCAAAAATATAGTGGATGAGCTTGTTAGTTACCTAATTTTTTGTGTCTTTGTGCTATATATTTCTGATGAGAAAATGTATTTATGCCCAGGTTCACACTGGGCTACGGGAGTGAAGCTGTGCGAGTTCAGCTGAACTCGCACAATTTCACTCCCGCTGGCAGTCCCGATTTCGGCCGCGATTTCAGAGACATCTGTGCAGGTTTCTGCACAGATGTCAATGTAAATCGCGGGAACAGGAACTACTTTTTGAAATCGGTGCAGCGCCTCAGATGCGATGTCGCACCGATTAGGACAGTGCCATTGCCGGCAAATGCCGCTGATTTGAGATGCGATTTGACATCTCAAATCGCATCTCAAATCGTACCAGTGTGAACCAGGCCTATCAGTTCATATTCACCAAAATTATTGCATTTCCATGTTTTGTTTACTATGGGAGACCAGATATAGTGAATGCAGGGTCCTGGGTTTAAAAAAAAAGATTAAAGTACAAGTAAACCCACCATTTTCTCAAAACAGTTACATTTAAGGAATACTAGATAACGGTCACAATTGCCAGTGGGCTTAAGTCAATGACTAACTGAACTTTCAAGCCTTCAAATGGCTGATCACATGTACACCACCATGGCAACTGCAGATCAAAATAGAGGCTAAGATGGCACTGTTTCTGGCTGCAAGGATGTGTGGCTTAGTTCTGCTTGTATTGTCTTCCATCGGTCTAAGCAGGCTTATCATTTCCAAGAAAGGGGAACTATAAAAAAAGGAAATATTCCAAACCAGTGTGTCAATAGCATAGTAGTTTTGTTGCAGACCAATATGTCCGACACAAGAGGTTGACACAAAACATGATGATAAATGGGAGTGCTTACAACAGTCAGCTTGTATTTATATTGTTTAAAATATATTTTTTTCCAAAAGAAAAAAAAACTTTTGTTGTAAGGCCACTTTCACACTGAGGAGTTTTTCAGGCGGTATAGCGCTAAAAATAGCGCCTAAATACCGCCTGAAAAACTCCTGCCCCAGCATTCTAAATGTGAAAGCCCGAGGGCTTTCACACTGAGGCATCGCTGGCAGGAAAGAAAAACAAAATCCTGCAAGCAGCCTCTTTGGAGCGGTGAGAGGAGCGGTTAGTATACCGCTCCTTACCATTTAAAACCATAGGAAACTGCGGTAATACCAGAGGCGCATTGTGGGCGGTATTAACCCTTTTTTAGCCGCTAGCGGGGAGTAATACCGCAGCGCTAACTCCCGAATTCCGTGGCAATTTCGACGGTATAACGCCGCCATTTTTAGCTGCGCTATACCGCCAACGCACCTCCATTGCCCCGTGTGAAAAGAGCCTAACTGTTTAAGGCAGAACTAAACCCGCCAATACTTTATAGCCAAGGAAGCTGCCATCTTAGCCTCTGTTTGATCTGAAGTTGCCATGGTGCTGCACATGTGATCAGGGCCGCCATCAGGAATTATGGGGCCTACACAGCTTCAGGCATGGGCCCTCCTGGAGCAAAGAGCGGGGGGACCCTTTACAAAAAAAGAAGAAATAAGGAAAAATATATATAAAAAAAGGAGGGTAGCCATCCGGGGCGGCCCTGGGGACCTCGGGGCCCTTTAATAAAAAGAAAAAAAAAGAAATAAAAAAAAATATATATTTTTTTTTTAAAAGGGGGATTTAAAAAAAAAAATATATATATATATATATATATATATATATATATATATATATATATATATATATATATATATATATATATATATACACACACACAAATATTTTTTTTTATAAAAAGAAATTACAAAAAAAGGGGGGTTGCCATCCGGGACCTCTGGGCCCTTTAATAAAAAATAAATAAATAAACATTTATAAAAAATAAAAAAAAGGGGGTTGCCATCCAGGGCCCTGGGGACCTCTGGGCCCTTTAAAAGAAACAAATAGAAAAACAATATATAAAACAAAAATTAAAAAAATAAACATTTATAAAAAAATAAAAAAGGGGGTTTGCCACATGGGGCCCTGGGGACCTCTGAGCCCTTTAAAAAAAAAAAATATATATATATATATATATATATAAATGTAATGCTTTTATAAAAAAAAGGGGGGGTTGCCATCCGGGGCCCTCTGGGCCCTTTAATAATAATAATAATAATATATATATATATATATATATATATATATATATATATATATATATATATATATATATATATAAAACAAGGGGGGTTGCTATCTGGGGCCCTGGGAACCTCCGGACCCCTAAAAAAAATTATATATATATATATAAAAAAAGGGGGTTGCCATCTGGGCCCCTGGGGACCTCCGGGGCCCTTACAGGTGTACTGCCTGTACCCCCCTAATGGCGGCCCTGCATGTGATCAGTTATAACATCACACCAGCCATTTGATGGCTTGACAACTCGGTTTAAGGTAAAAGCAAATGTGAACTTTAGCATTCATGGCATGCCTTGAATTTAATTGTTTTGGGAAACTGTTAAATCAATGGGTTTAGTTCCAATTTAAAATAGTTAGCTGAAGCTTGTTCTTAATTTGTTTGACTTTAACTTCAAGTCCATTCTATTTTCTGCAGAATGAACAGAACATCACTCTTTTACAGCAAGTGGTAACATAATGGTTCTACTTGCAAGATCAATATGTAATAAACCTTTTTTAAGGGTGGAAATAAAAAACACTATGTTAATGCCAGTGACATATTTAACATATTGCATCATACTGTATGTGTAATTTTCCCCATAGTTCTACTTTAAAAGGAAAACAATATAGCAAATCACTGTTGCAGCACAGTAGGTACATCCTGTATATATAACAATACAATATGGCTACTGCACATTAACATAGTTAAATGCTATAAACAGAAGCAACATTTATTGTAACCACTTCAGCCCCGGAATATTTCGCCATTATTTGCGATACGGCATTGTTTCGCTTTAACTGACAATTGTGTGGTCGTGCGATATCGTACCCAAACAAAATTTACTTTTTTTCACAAATAGAGGTTTCTTTTGGTGGTATTTGATCATCTCTGCAGTTTTTATTTTCTGCACTATAAATAAAAAAGAGCGACTATTTTGAAGAAAAAAAACACACAATTTTGTACTCTGATCCTGTATGCACAGATCCTCCTCTTCTTGCATTGTCTCCAAAACATCTTTGGATAAGACAGAGTTACTGGAGTCAGGCCGCATATGCTCAGTTTGGTGTGTACTGCTAGAGAGTTTTTATTTCTTGGGAGAGTGCATGTGATCAGCAAAGGGCCAATCAGCACTGTCAAGACAGAGGGTCAGGGGTCCTGGCTCCTGATAGGACAGCTCAGTGAAGTATGAAAACTCAAGCTTTAACCAGACACTGATATAAGTCACAAGACTGCTATATACCGCTGATGAGAAAGGGCATTTAGCAGTTTATATTTACTAAAAATGATTACATTCCCATGTTCTGTGTACTGTGGGAGACCTGATATAGTGAATCCTGGGTTCATTAACACTTTATTTGGACGATGAAAGAAACAGCCATAACAGTCCTAAAAGCTATAGGAATGTACACTACACAAAAAAAAAGCCCAAATCTTAAATTTTCTAGAAAATGGTCCATGGCACAATAGTATTATATTCTTTATTCCAGCAATGATGTAGCAGCCTCTACCGTAGGTAGGTGGTAGAGGTGTAGTGTTTTTAGGTCCTGTCAGTGAATTTAAATGTAAGCATGTCTATGCTGCAAGCTAGGCCTGTTTGTTTTTGATCTGGAGACAGGGAGTGGTTAGTGTAGCAGTCGGTGTGGGTGACATGTACTTCAGATTTTGGGCACATCCCCTGCTTTCAGTGACAATGTTCTGGATATTGGCAGGGGCAGGCCTCCTACATATACTCACAGTCAGCCTGCTGGGGGGATTGTTGGCTGGGTAAACTGAAGGATGGAGTGCTAGACTGCATGCAGGAGAAACACCCCTATCTGGCGGGGGGGTGGATCCAGAGGAGGAGCTCAGGAACTGGAGAAGCAGATGATCCAATCAGCTAGGGGCCTCAAGATGCAATCAGATATCCAAAAGATTAGAGAGGTATGGTCTGATCGGAGAGGTTGCAGCCATTATACTGCAGTCCATACCTCTCTGATCTTTTGGATATCTGATTGCATCTTGAGGCCCCTAGATGATTGGGTGCTGGGAGTGTTTCCACCGGGACATTTATGTGGGCCGATCCAAGCTGGGATGGGGATCCTATGAATGATAATGGCAGCTCTGCTTTCTTTTTTTTAGGACCTTGTGCCTGTTACCTTTTATGAAACATCTTGATATATAAATCTACAAATCCAGTGCTTGAACATATTTGTACCTTCTCCTACCAAGAGCCTCCGAAGAAAGTATTGGTATTCCTGAAACATGTTACAGTAGGTTAGAGGAGAAAAATTCTGTCTCACTGGAAATGTGTATAAATGTTTACAATTCATGTTTGTACCAATTAATGTATACTGTGCAAATTATTAATATGCTTGACATACTTTATATTTTTATATTTGCACATAGATAACTTTAAAAAAAATGAAGATTCTTTTCTAATAATTTATATCTTTTTATACATTTTTTTTTCTTTTGATCGCCCTTAAAATCCCGCTGTATCGGGGGTACTCATGCCCTTTTAGGGTTTATTCCTAGGATTTTCAAGTCGGGCTTGCTGGGATCAGTAGTCCATCATCAAATATTCTTTCTAACTAAATATTCAGGGCCATCAAGAAGGGGTACTGCAGGCCCCTGGCCTATTAACTGCTTGTCCACCGCCCACCGTCAAATGACGGCGGGAGGCAGACCCTCTTGTTCTGGGCAGACGTCATATGATGTCACGCCTTCTTAAGCCACTAGGGGGCGTGCACGCCCAGCGCGATTGCCCAGTAACTGAGCAGGAGCGTGGAACTGTGTGTGTAAACACACAGATCCACGTCCTGTCAGGGAGAGGAGACCGATGGTGTGTCCCTTGTACATAGGGACAACCATCGGTCACCTCCCCCAGTCAGTCTCCTCCCCCCACAGTAAGAATCACTCCCTAGGGAACACATTAACCCCTTGATCGCCCTCTAGTGTTAACCCCTTCCTTGCCAGTCACATTTATACAGTAATCAATGCATTTTTATAGCAGGGATCGCTGTATAAATGTGAATGGTCCCAAAAACTTGTCAAAAGTGTCCCATGTGTCTGCCGCAATATCGCAGTCATGATAAAAAATGCTGATCACCACCATTACTAGTAAAAAATATATATTAATAAAAATGCTATAAATCTATCCCCTATTTTGTAGCTGCTATAACTTTTGCGCAAACCAAGCTTATTGCGATTTTTTTACCAAAAATATGTAGAGGAATACGTATCGGCCTAAACTGAGGAAAAAATGTGTTTAAAAAAAATGGATATTTATTATAGCAAAAAGTAAAAAATATTGTGTTTTTTTTCCAACGTGTCCCTCTTCTTTTGTTTATAGCGCAATAAATAAAAACCGCAGAGGTGATCAAATACCACCAAAAGAAAGCTCTATTTGTGGGGAAAAAATTGTAAAAATGTCATTTGGGTACAGTGTTGGAGTTTATATCCACTTATACCCTTAACAGCAAACACCTTTTGCTGCTCGGGGACTTTAATCTGTGGGCCAACTCCGCACAGGATCCCATTGCGGACGCCTGCATCGATCACCTGGAGGGATTAGGGCTACAGCAACTTATATGCGGGCCAACACATGCTTCAGGTCACACACTCGACCTAATTTTCAGACAAAATCTGAAAATAAGCATTTTAGAAAATGAACCATTGCCATGGACAGACCAACATGCAATCAATTTCATAATCTCCACAATTCCCCCAGTGATAAAAGCACCCAAGCCGGTGACAATACACTGGGCTAGATCTCAGAAGAAGCTCCATTCGGAACTCTTTAAATCTACCTTGGGAAACAGAATCAAAACAATCCATCCACATCAAACAGCCCCAGATACACTGGATGCCATAAACGCAGCCCTGCTACAGTCAGCCGATTTAGTAGCACCGAAACGCAAAGCCTGCATCCGAAAAAGAAAGTCTGGCTGATTCAACAACCAGCTGTCGCTTCTGAAGCAAGAGCGCAGAAGGGCGGAAGCCGCCTGGAAAAGAAGCCCTGCAGAGGATAACCTCATCATCTACAAGGCAATAACAACACGATATCATAAAGGAATCTTCAAAGCCAAGAAACATCATTTTTCTATGGCGATTAACAGCGCCCTAAACCGCCCCCGCGAACTCTTCAAGATGGTCACCCAGACCATGAATCCAGGATGTCTTGAAGTCCCCAACTCAGACACCCAAGAGTTCTGTAATGAACTATCGGATTTCTTCATCAACAAAATTGAAAGAATCCGGGAAAGCATCTTGCAAAACAATACCCCCCTCAACCCCACCGTCAATCAACCACAAAACACCCACAGAAACGCTCTACAATCAACAAAGTTCACTCTGGAACCGATCTCCATCGATACCACAAAAAATATCATTGGTGCTTTGCGGAACAGCACATCGCCCAATGATATCATCCCCACCAAACTGCTGAAGGAATATGCCGACATCCTGGCACCACCCATCACACAGCTTATAAACCAGTCATTTAAGGAAGGCACAGTGCCATCCCTGTTGAAAGAGGGCACAATCCAGCCCATCTTGAAAAAACCTAACCTGGATCCCAAGGACCCAACTCACCGCCGTCCCATAACAGGCCTAAATGTTCTCTCCAAGATAATGGAGAAAGTAGTGGTACAACAGCTGCAACAGCATCTAGATACCCACAATCTACTGGATCCATTACAATCAGGCTTCCGTCCCGGACACGGGACTGAAACGGCCTTACTCAAAATATGGGACGATGCCCTCGAGGCCGCAGACGAAGGAGAATCTTGTCTCCTGGTTCTGCTGGACCTAAGCGCAGCCTTTGACACGGTAGACCACAAACTGTTACTGATGCGACTAGCCAAGGTAGCAGAAGTCGCAGAAGGTGATTTACCATGGTTTTCTTCCTTTCTTGAAAACCGATCACAAACAGTTAAATTGGGTTCTTTCACGTCGGAAAAGCGCACGTTGTCATGTGGAGTCCCCCAAGGATCCCCCCTGTCACCGGTGCTTTTCAACATCTATCTTCGCCCTCTCTTTGATATTATCAGTAGCCAAGAACTACTCTATCACTCTTATGCAGACGATACGCAACTGTATTTTCGCATCTGCAACAAAAAGGATCATCATCCCAGTTTAGAGAAATGTCTCTCTTTGATAGAAAACTGGATGACAAAGAGTTATCTTAAACTCAACAGTTCAAAAACAGAACTCCTTATGTTTCACGCCAGCCGAAAGAGTCAACTGGCAACAACCTGGACACCCCCGCCCATTCTGGGCCAAATCATCACCCCTAGCTCCAAAGTCAAAAGTCTCGGGGTCATCTTCGACACCTTCATGACAATGGACGCACAAATAGGGTCAGTAGTCAGCGGAGCGCACCATCTGTTGCGCCTACTACGCAGACTTATTCCATTTATCCCCAAAGAAGACGTAGCAGTCGTGGTGGGAACAATCGTGAATTCCAGACTGGACTATGCTAACGCCCTGTACCTCGGACTCCCAAAGTACCAAATCTCCCGTCTGCAAGTCGTTCAGAATACGGCCGCCAGACTGGTGACTGGGAAAAAAAAATGGGAATCAATCTCACCTTCACTGAGAACCCTTCACTGGCTGCCAGTAAAAGACAGAATTGCATTTAAAGCACTCTGCCTGACACATAAGTGCATCCATGGGAAGGCTCCGCAATATCTTTGCGACAAGATAGAACCTCACAATTCGAATCGCGTTCTGCGATCCACCGACCAAAATCTGGTCAGGGTACCAAAAACCAAATACAAGTCCAAAGGAGAAAGAAGGTTTGCTTTTCAGGGTCCTAGACTATGGAACGCTTTACCAACCAGCATTCGGTTGGAGGAAAACCACCTGACTTTCAGAAGACGGATCAAAACTCTGCTCTTTTGATGTCATGAGACACGAACAACTAGCGCCCAGAAGCGATTCAGTTTGCATGCGCCGCGCTTTATAAGTTTTTCATTCATTCATTCATTCAGTGTTGCACGACCGCGCAATTATCATTCAAAGTTCAACAGCGCTAAAAGCTGAAAAATGGCTTTGGCAGGAAGGGGGATAAAAGTGCCCTGTAGGAAAGTGGTTAAGAATCATTGAGTGAAACCATTTCTAGGACATATTCAGAGTGAGGCCTAGTCAGCTCAATATGGTGGGACAGGATGTCTATGCTGTGACCGGAAAGTGATGCGCAGGAGTAGAAGTGTCCTGGAGGTAGAAGTCTGCAGGGAGAGTGCAGAGGAGGAGAATGGTTTGAAGTAATCCACCATTTTTGTTCTATCCAAGGAAATGTAAAGCATAACCGCTATAACATTTTCAAAGTAATAAATAAACCACAAATGACATTTTCAATGTAAAGTCGGCGCAGCCATAACATTGCAAATACCAGTTTATCATATGGGCATCCCATATCCCTTCCCCCAACCAAGTTCATTCCCCCAAATAAAACAACAAAATAAAAAAAAAGACTTTTCATTGTCTACAATTGTGACGTATGGATGTCTGGCAGCAGGGGTGAATATACATGGATGTTAGTGACTAGTAGCAACCAACCGCTACACTACACTGCATTGTCAGAAAAGTTTAAAAACAAAGGTCAAAAGAGTGCACAAAAACACTTCAAAACAATAACCCCACATTACCCCAAACCCCCTCCCATCCCCCATACCTAATTATTCCCAAAATGTTTAAAATAAAAACGAAGTATGTGTTTGGTAGACATTAGTTAGTGTCTGGACATTAAAGAAAGGGGGGGGGGGGAGTAGTTGACGCGGCACCACATATTTCTTCCCCAATTGCTATAGCTGCCATTAAACTAAAGCAATTATGTTTATTAAAAAAACATGAGACTGAGTCGTTTTTTTTTTTTTTTTTGATAAACAGTAGTTACATATTTTCAATTTTCTATATTTGTCATGTTTCCCTTTCAAGTCTGTCCCTGTTCTAATCAAGCAAACACAGACAGTGACAGCAATGCAAAGTGGGTACTACATTAGGCAAGTCAACACAACCTTGTCCCTATGGGGTTGATTTACTAAGAAAAAGGAGAAGCAATGGTCGCTCTACATCCAATTACTCCCAATTAAAACAATTGAGAGCTCAACTAGGCGAACAGGCAAACAGAAAAGCGCACACATTTAGGCAAATCTGCATTAGTAAATGTGAAACCGTAAGTGGCAATTGCAAACAAGTTTCCTAAATGGAACTGCACTGCAGTATTTAGCCTGTGTACATGTATGCAAATAAATCATTCTTATATGGGATGTGCTCTTTTGCTGATATTTATAATATCAATCATCTTTCCTGGTTTATTTTTCTTCCTGTTCCGTAAACAAATGCATTTCTTAATGAGTTGCTTTGACCTGCTATTTTGCAGAAAACAAGTCACCAGAAATGCCTGAGTCTTCCTTGTGGGAGGCCCATAAGGCATATATGAGGGGGAAGTTCATAGAATTAGGCGCAAGGAAGAAAAAACAACAACATCAAAAAATTTCACAGAGATGGTACGAATGGGGAGACAAAGCAAGTAAAATTCTGGCACAATCACTGCAGGAAAAAAGACTGCTACTTTTATTTATAAAATTAAATCTCATTACAGGAAAATTTCTTACACCGCTACCGACATTGCACAGACCTTTCGTGATTTTTACCCAGACTTGTATAATGTGAGAGGTAAATTAAATCAAGAATTAACAGAGAAAAGTTACAGAAAAATTCTAAACTACTTACAACAATCAAAGTTACCTAAACACTCTTAAGAACACCTTCAAAAGTTAGAATTTGAATTTACCGTTGAGAAGTTATATGCAGCTTTAACGTCAACATGGGTAAAGCACCAGATTTTAAGAAATTTAAGGAGATTGTTCCACATTTGACTTCTTATGCTAATTCCATAGCAGGCTTTTGACCAGAGTCACTTTCTGCATATACAGTATACTGTAACTGTAATCCCCAAACCAGGTAAAGATTCATCAAGTTGTGGAAACTATCGCCCAATATCATTACTAGGGATGAGCCGAACACCCCCGATTCGGTTTGCAGCAGAACATGCGAACAGGCAAAAAATTTATTCGAACACGTGAACACCGTTAAAGTCTATAGGACACGAACGTGAAAAATCAAAAGTGATAATTTTTCAAGGTTAATATTGTCATAAAAAGTGTTTGGGGAGTGGGGCCTGCCCCAGGGGACATGTATTAATACAATTTTTTTTTTTAAAAACTGTTGTTTTTTCGGGAGCAGTGATTTTAATAATGAACAATAAAAGTTAAATATTCCTTTACATTTCGTACCTGGGGGAGTGGGGGGTGTTGTACATAGTATGCCTGTAAAGTGGCACATTTTTCCTGTGTTCAGAACAGGCCCTTCACAAAATGAAATTTCTAAAGGAAAAAAGTCACTTAAAACTACTCGCAGCTATTAGGAATTGTCAGGTCCTGGCAATACAGATAAAAGTCATTGAAAAAATGGGATGGGTCCCCCCCTAGTCTATTACAAGGCCCTTTGGGTCTGGTATAAATATTAAGGGGAATCCTAAACCAAACAAAAAATTGCGTGGGGGTCCCCCCAAAGTCCATATTAGGTCCTTCAGGTCTGGTATGGATATTAAGGGGGAACCCTGCGCCAATTTTTTTTAAATGGCATAGGGGTCCCCTCAAAATCCATACCAGACCTGAAGGATTGTAAGGGGAACCCTGCGCCAAAATGTAAAAAAAATGGCGTGCGGCCCCCTAAAAAATCCATACCAGACCCTTATCCAAGCACGCAACATGGCAGGCCTCAGGAAAAGAGGGGGGATGAGAGAGAGCCCCCCTCCTGAACCGTATGGTATGGAATTTGGGGGGACCCCATGCAATTTTGTTTTTAAATTTTGGTTCGGGGTTCCTCTTAATATTCATACCAGACCCAAAGGGCCTGGTAATGGACTGGGGGGGAACCCATGGCGTTTTTTTCAATGACTTTTATCTGTATTCATTCATTCACCAACAATTCATTATAGCTGCGAGTAGTTTTAAATTACTTTTTTTCCCTTAAAATGTAATTTTGTGCAGGTACCATTCTATACACGGGAAAGTACACCACTTTACAGGCATACTATAGACACCCCCCAGGTACGAAATTTAAAGGAATATTTCACTTTTACTGTTTCACTTTAAGCATTATTAAAATCACTGCTCCTGAAAAAACTTTGGTTTTTAAAAGTTTTTTTGCATTGATACATGTCCCATGGGGCAGGACCCAGGTCCCCAAACACTTTTTATGACAATAACTTGCATACTAATATTTAAAATTAACACTTTTGAATTCTCCCATAGACTTTTAAAGGGTGTTTCGCGGCTTTCGAATTTGCCGCGAACACCCCAAATTGTTTGCTATTCGGTGAACAGGCGAACATCGGACTCATCTCTAATTATTACTCAACGTAGACACATGTTCAGCAACCAACGATTACATTGCCACATTTATTTGGGTTAATGCGAGAATTTCAAAATATATCCAATTTTAAAATTAATATGACTAAATCTGAAATACTAAATATATCAATACCTATGCACGAAGCTAACATTTTAAAAACCTTATTCCCTTTTACTTGACAACCAACCACCTTAAATTATTTAGGTATCCATCTTACACCAAGCCTTACCAACTTATTCCGATATAATTATCTTGATCTACTTAAAAAAAATAAACTCAATTTACATAAATAGACTTTCCTTTGCCTTTTCTTGGCTGGGTAAGATCAACGTTGTTAAAATGAATGTTCTACCCTGAGTCCTATATGTATTCCAAATGATACCCTTTGGTGTCCCTATAGGATTTTTTTAATCTATAGCACATTATATTTGGAAGGGACAGGGTATTAGAATAATCTTGAAACATCTTATACCTTTCTAAAAAGCTAGGGAGACTGGCTTTACCAAATTTGTGAAAAAGAGCATGCATTTCTGAATGTATGGGGTCTCCATCTCTGTGGTGTTAAACAGCCCAAAGTCCCTGGGGTGCAAAAAGATGATCAATGCAGAAGTACCCTGCAAGTCCTCAGTGCCATTGAACAACCTGTTTCTGTGATATGTCATCTGGTTCCAAGGCTGGGTATAACTAATTACTGTCAGCATGCTGCTATAGGATTATGTCTAATTTTGGGGTTTTTTGCTTGGTAAGAGGCTGCAATTGGTGCTGGTGTGGAATTCACAAAGCTACTTTTTGTTCTTGACCATGGAAAACAAATGGCAAGATTTGCAATGGTGGTGGAACCTTCCTATACCTATTTTTTTTAGACATTTACCCATAGGTGAGGGAATGACATTAGTCAGGAGTTATGTTTTTTTATTTATTCTGTAATATTTGGTGTTTATTGGTGTGTGGATTTAGAATAGTGGTGTTACCCTCTGAATTTTGGTAATGACATTTTGATTTTGATTTATGATGTTGGTACACATATCAAATTTTTGAGGTGCAAATTATGATCATTTGGAAATACTAAACAACACACAAAAGTGTTACTCATTTTAAGTTTGCTTCAGAAATGGTATTGTGTGTGGTTTGTGAAGACAGCTGTGGGAGTTTTGGTTGAGATTTATGTGAGATGGACAGCACCAAGTGCATTATCTACCATTTACTTATCAGATGTCAAACGGCTACGTATCCAAGCATGCTCAGTGTAACAAAAGGTATATCCTAAATGGCAAAGTCCCTGGGAATACACAATGCACATGGCAGTATTTAGACATTTCTCTTTCTAAAACATGAAAACATTACACATTACTGGCATTGTTTAAAAAAAAGGAATACAAAGTAAAATACAGTAAAAACCCAGCAAGGACAAGTTGTTTTGGGAATTAAATAGTTCATCGCAAAATTAAGATGTATGTTTTTCTGGAAGTAACAGTTGTACAATAAGAATAATTTATATCTAAATATTAGATGGTTTGCTAGTTCGCACAAATTCAACGCATTTGTGGCATTCGGAGCTCCTCCCCCTAACAGTTAGGCCCCTTTCACATTGGGCAGGGGAGGTGCGGTGGCAGTAAAGCGGCGCGATTTTTAGCGTCGTATTTACCGCGATATTCAAATCTAGGGTTAATGCCCCTCTTCAGGCCTCTTTGGGCTTTCACACTGAAGACTGCAGGGCACAATTTTTTCAGGCGGTATACCAGCGCTATTTTTTGCGCTAAACCGCTTGAAAAATGTGTCAGTGTGAAAGGGGCCTTAGAATCACTCCCTAGGGCACACTTAACCCCTTCAGCGCCACCTAGTGGATAACCCATTTAATGCCAGTGTAATTTTCACAGTAATCAGTGCATTTTCATAGCACTGATTGCTGTTAAAATGACAGGTGTCCGATGTGTCCGCATAAAATCGCAGATCACCGCCATTACTAGTAAAAAAAATAATAATAAAAATGCCAAAATATCCTGCTATAACTTTTGCGCAAACCAATGAATATACGCTTATTGCGATTTTTTTTTACCAAAACTATGTAGAAGAATACATATAGGCCTAAACTGAGAAAAAAATACATTTAAAAAAAAATCAGGGATATTTATTATAGCGAAAAGTACAAAATATTGCTTTTTTCTCAAAATTGTCGCTCAATTTTTGTTTATAGCGCAAAAAATAAAAAACGCAGAGGTGATCAATTACCACCAAAAGAAAGCTCTATTTGTGGGGAAAAAAAGGACGCCAATTTTGTTTGGGAGTCACGTCGCACAACCGCGAAATTGTCAGTTAAAGCGACGCAGTGCCGAATCGCAAAAAGTGCTCTGGTCTTTGGCCAACCAAATGGTCCGGGGCTTCAGTGGTTAAAAGCAGATCATATAGAAACAATATACCACATATTTAGGAACCAGTTAATCTATGAGATCATGCTCTAAACATTATATCCTTCTGAAATTCCCATGCACCTACCACAGGAACTGATTTAGATGGTCGCTAATTTCTGTGTCCATTAGTAAATTTGCTTTTGCAACAATTTTTTCCCACGTGCTATAGTAAATGTATTTTCCCCATTTTTTTTGCCAATTGTGACCATGCGTTCACGCATTCGGCGCACAGGCGCTCTAGTAAATCAACCCCTATGTGACAATAAAAAATTTATTTTAGACATTAACCTTGTGAAGGTGACACCTACAATTGAGAAGTACCTTGTAGGTGAGAGTAGAAAGAGAAATATCTCTAATGGTTAAAAAGGCAGTTTCTAAAGTACAGAGAGAATCAAATTGTCACAGACAAACTGAAAAATTTACCTTTTATTGCACCTCTATGTTGGAGACAATGTAAGCCATTAAAAATGCCTAGGCACAGAGTCGAAGCACACCCACCATACTTTTACCAGAGCACTTCACCAATCAGTTTTTTTTCTTAAAGAAGGTAGTGAGGTGCTGTGAAAAAAAGCAGCTCTTGATTGGACTGTCACTAGCAACTGGATGATGTACTTCAATCACCCCAAGCTAAAACTTAAAATCTAAAAAAACTATTTTCCGGCATCAGAACATTTATGTGCAAGAATTGGTTAAGATGTACTAGATACAAAGAGTGTGTTAATACAGGAATTAAGAGACCACAGATGATACAGCAGCATAAAATTGTCCAGGAGCAGGACAGTGAGTAAAATAAGTATTTCATTCCCAAGCAACACATTACTTAGTACTTTCTGGAGAAACCCTTGGTGGCAAGCACAGTGGTAAGACGTTTCTTGTAGTTGGTTACCAGGTTTGCACACATCTATGGAGTGATTTTGGTCCACTCTTCTTTACACATCTTCTTTAAATCCTTAAAGTGGAGGTTCACCCGGAAATGACAATTTTTAACCTTAGATTGATGCTCATTTTGTCTAGGGGAATCGGCTATTTTTTTTTTAAATCGAAGCTGTACTTACCGTTTTAGAGAGCGATCTTCTCTGCCGCTTCCGGGTATGGGCTGCGGGACTGGCCGTTCCTATTTGATTGACAGTCTTCCAACAGGCTTCCGACGGCCATCGCGTCACGATTTTCCGAAAGTAGCCGAACGTCGGTGCGCAGGCGCCGTATAGAGCCGCACCGACGTTCGGCTTCTTTCGGCTACTCGTGACGCGATGGATGCGCGTCAACCCCTTTTTAGCAAACTAAAAACAAACACTGCACAAAAAGATATCAGCAAAGGTAGTTTTGAATAGCAAAATAGCTTATTAAAGCAACATTTTCTTTAAAAAGAGATTTTCAAATGATCTATAAAAAGATTCTAATGCTGAATTGAACAGCTTGTCGGTATATTAAACATCTTTTTAATCTGACCTTTTTTTAAAACCGCCGCAGTTAAAAGGCCATCTTGCCATTTACACTGTGTTTTTAATTGAAATATTACTTCCTTCATTAAATATGATTTAAATTACCTAACAAAATGTACTATTATAAAACAGTTATTTACACTGGTTCACTAAACCAACACACCTGTGTTCTTTAACCCAGCCAAGATCATTGAAGTAAACCTGTGCTATGATTATTATCATTTGCAAGGCTCTGGCTATGTACTAGATCTGGATCAGTGGCAGACCTATTCATCAATGAATAAACTGATGTATTTAGAGGATATATTGAATGTATAAATTACATTTAGGGTGAATGTTTTTATTTTTATTTTTTACTTACCTGCAAAACAGCTTGAAATGACTGCATATAGGGCTTGTAAACAAAATTATTAATATCTAAATAAAAACTTCACTATGTGCAATAAATTATTAAATGTGCACTTAGAAGTAGATGTCTTTCAAAAGACTGGAATCTGTAATTTAAACCAAAGATGGTTAAGGGGAAATGACAAATGTTTGCCATTTCATTTATAACGCGTTCCATTACAAAATCAGGGAACATCAAGAGGAAGTGTAGAGGGGTGTTTATGCACATGCAAGGCATTTTATTTCTCTCAGTGCAGGCTTATTATTAATGTTTATTATAAAAGGGAGAAGAGCATTTGTGGGACTTTAAATGAGGCGGGAATCAAAGGGATAGCCGCCTCCATCCCTATAATCAATTAACAAGGAAAGAGCACATAGTTGGACTTTAAATGAAGCACACAGCAGCAAAGGAGACGTCAAGTGACCAAGATATAGGGCTGGATTCAGATACATTGGTGTCTCTTTCTGGATGGCGTAACGTATCTCAAATACGGTACACCGCCGTAAATTTGGGCGCAAGTTCCGTATTCAGAAACAACTTGCGCCCCTTAGTTACGGGATGTTGTGTAATGTGGATGATGTGGGCATGTTTTATTTATATTAACTGTGACCCCGCGTATTTGACGTTTTTTACAAGCTCGAAATTACGCCGCAAATCGTCAGTGCTTTAGACGTGAACGTAACTTACGTACAGCCCTATTCGCAAACGACTTACTCAAACTATGTAAAATTTTAAAAACTCGACCCGGGAACGACGTCCACACTTAACATTAGCTACGCCTCATATAGCAGGGGTAACTTTACGCTGGAAAAAGCCTAACGTAAACGACGTTAAAAAATGTGCCGGCTGGATGTACGTTTCTGAATCGGCGTATCTAGCTCATTTGCATATTCCTCACGTAAATATACGGAAGCGCCACCTAGCGGCCAGCGTAAATATGCAGCCTAAGATACGGCGGTGTAAGACACTTACGCCGGTCGGATCTTAGGGAAATCTATGCGTAACTGATTCTATGAATCAGTCGCATAGATACGATGCCGCACACTCAGAGATACGACGGCGTATCCGGAGATACGCCGTCATATCTCCTTTCTGAATCCGGGCCATAGTGTTTATTCATAAAAAAAATATTTATGACCATATAACCTCCAAAATATTGCGGGCACGTGGCCTCTAAAAAGCTTTGAACGTTTTCAACAACAGTTACATAATAATCAACAGTTGAATGAATATACACAGAAAGTAAAACAAATCATAATAGCAGTCATATTATAACCAAGAGGAAATTGGCCAGAATGGTAGTCTATCTAGGTTAATCTCAAGATACAAATAAATGAATGAATGAATAAATGACTTGTATAGCGCAACGCATGCGAACTGAATCGCCTCTGGGCGCTTTTTCCAGCCAGTATCTGCTTGGCTGGTGCGGTCATTTTTACCCCGAAGGATCATGACACGCTAGGGATACACAGTCATACACACATATATACACATTTACTGGGCCAATTTGGACGAGATCCAATTTACCTACCAGCATGTCTTTGGGAGGACGTGCGTGCTGACATTATGCCGCACGTCTGGACGCTGTGCGTTTGTTTGGCATGCTGTCGCCAGTGCTGTTTGGCATGCTGTCCTCTGCATCGGCTGACTCATGGGAGAGCCGGTGTGGCGCTAAACGCCGGACGGCTGAGCCGCCCAGGTGAAAGCGTTCCGCTTCCTACCGAGTGCCCGCCCGTGTGATGAGGGGGGTGTGGCCGTGGCGATATTTTTATGGGCACCTCCCTGACCGTCCGTCACACACATCATTTTCCTTAATACATGGATCACTTCCACGCTCTTGGATTATTCTTCACTACCAGGTATTGACTCACCTCTTTGTTTTCTATTTCCCTTATCCTCTTCTGGACATTTCTCCTCTCCTCTCTGGTTGTCTTTGTTTTATGGCCCCTAAGTTGGTCATTATTCCTTGTACTCTCATCCACACTTCCCCTCTTTTTTTCTCTTTACTCAGTCCCACTGCCTTCACCACATTCCACACCTCTTTTCACTATCCTACTCTTACTTGTCCACTATCTCCTTGCTCAATCTCACTCATACATACCCACAATCACCCCCTTAACATCATCTCTTTCTCACTTAGGTCCCCCGTTTTGGGGGTCATCATCCTCACTTCCCATAAGGGTCATTCACTCACACTCACGATCCGGGATTTGCCCATATCTGCCTTCATCGCCCCTGCATGTCACCATGGCTTCTGGCAATGATACTTTGTGGTTTACCGGTAACTTCCACTGCTGTGCTGACGCAGAGGTAATCTGAACACAATATGTTGTCCCAATTATCCTTATATAACTATATATATTTTCTTAAATTATTCTATATAGTACTCTATCTCATTCTAATTTTATTTATTTTTATTTTTAAATTTTCTCATTTTTTGTTTCGTTTTGCAATTTCTGCATTGAACTTTTTCAATTTTACTTCTGAGACTATCTGGAACTTATATTTTTGTTTGCAGATAATTTCCATGGTTTATTGCTCCTGATGAGCGGTCATGAAACCGCAAAACGTGTCGAGCTGTCTACTGTCATTTTTTCAAGTTGTCAACTTTAATTCACCATGGATCATTAATCATGTCCCTATTCAATTTTCAATATCCTCTTGAGATTAACCTAGATAGACTACCTAGGCCATTCTGGCCAATTTCCTCTTGGTTATAATATGACTGCTATTATGATTTGTTTTACTTACTGTGTATATCCATTCAACTGTTGATTATTATGTAACTGTTGTTAAAAACATTTAAAGCTTTTTTAGAGGCCATGTGCCCGCAATATTTTGGAGGTTATATGCCCATAAATATTTTTTATATGAATAAACACTTTATCTTGGTCACTTCACTTGACGTCTCCTTTGCTGCCGTATGCTTCATTTAAAGTCCCACTATGTGATCTTTCCTCGTTAACTTATTATTAATGTCTTGACACTCAGACTTTGCTTTCCCAGGGCAGTTTTGACCCTAAAGACATCAACGAATGTCCTGACACTTCACATATGTCTGTGCTCTTCTATGTTAGCCAAGGATATGGTATTCTTTTCAAGTATATGATGAGCACCTGCTAACATACCTAATTCATACCTGCATTCATTGATGTCTACCATTCAGCTTTAAACATATTAACCACTTCAGCCTCGGAAGAATTTACCCCCTTCCTGACCAGAGCGCTTTTTGCGTTTTGGCACTTTGTCGATTTATCTAACAATTGCGCTGTCGTGCGACGTTGCACCCAAACAAAATTGACATCCTTTTTTTTCCCACAAATGGAGCTTTCTTTTGGCGGTATTCGATCACCTCTGTGGTTTTTATTTGTTGCTCTATAAAAAAAAAAACGTAAATTTTGAAAAAAAATGCAATATTTTTTACTTTTTGCTATAATTAATATCCCCTAAAAATTGATATAAAAAAAAATTATTTCTCAGATTAGGCTTATATGTATTCTTCTAAACATTTGTGTTAAAAAAAAATTGCAATAAGCGTATATTGATTGGTTTGCGCAAAAGTTATATTGTCTACAAAATAGGGGATAGTAATGGTGGCAATCAGCGATTTTTATCGAGACTGAGACATTATGGCGGACACATCGGACACTTTTGACACTATTTTGGGACCAATGTCATTTATACAGCGATCAATGCTATAAAAATGCACTGGTTACTGTGTAAATGACACTGGCAGGGACGGGGTTAACCACTAGGGAGCGATGAAGGTGTTACGTGTGTCCCAGGGAGTGATTCTAATGCCGCGTACACACGATCATTTTTCAGGCATGAAAAAAACGTTGTTTTTAAAAAATGTAATTTTAAATGATCGTGTGTGGGCTTCACATCATTTTTCAGGTTCTGAAAAACGACAAAAAAAAAATTCGAACATGCTGCATTTTTTAACTTCGTTTTAAACTATGTTGTTTTTTGGGTTGTAAAAAATGATCGTGTGTGGGCTAAAACAATGTTATAACCCACGCATGTTCAGAAGCAAGTTATGAGACGGGAGTGCTCATTCTGGTAAAACTACCGTTCATAATGGAGTAAGCACATTCATCACGCTGTAACAGACAAAAAAGCGCAAATCGTCTTTTACTAACACGGAATCAGCTAAAGCAGCCCAAAGGCAAATGGAACTTCCCCTTTATAGTGCTGTCGTACGTGTTGTACGTCACCGCGCTTTGCTAGATCATTTTTTAAAAACGATGGAGTTTGGGCAACGTCGTTTTAATGATGAAGTTGGAAAAACTTCGTTTTTTTCAACATGCTGAAAAACAAAGGTTTTTTTTATGCTGAAAAATTATCATGTGTACGCGGCATAACTGTGGGGGGGTAGGGCTACAAGTGACATGACAGTGATCACTGTTCCCAATGACAGGGAGCAGTAGATCACTGTCCCGTCACTAGGCAGAATAGGGAAATGCCTTGTTTACATCTCCCCGTTCTGCAGCTCCTTGCACGGTGGCAAATTCAAAGCAGCGTCCAGGTATATTGCTTTGCACAGCCGTGCCATTCTGCCGACGTATATCGGTGTTAGCCAGTCGGCAAGTGGTTAAAGCAAAATTAAGCCCAAAAACAAAAGTGTTATGCTTTACAGCTTACCCATCATATGATGTAATGGTATTAGTTTTTTTTTTCCTCCTAATTCTCATTGGGTGAACCTGCATGAAAATACACGATATATATATATATATATATATATATATATATATATATATATATATACAGTACAGACCAAAAGTTTGGACACACCTTCTCAATCAAAGAATTTTCTTTATTTTCATGACTATGAAAATTGTAGATTCACACTGAATGCATCAAAATTATGAATTAACACAAGTGTGAAACAACTGAAAATATATTTCATATTCTAGGTTCTTCAAAGTAGCCACCTTTTGCAGCAGACACATCTCTAGAACTGTTAAGAGGAGACTGTGTGAATCAGGCCTTCATGGTAGAATATCTGCTAGGAAACCACTGCTAAAGAAAGGCAACAAGCAGAAGAGACTTGTTTGGGCTAAAGAACACAAGGAATGGACATTATACCAGTGGAAATCTGTGCTTTGGTCTGATGAGTCCAATCTTTGGTTCCAACCCCCGTGTCTTTGTGCGACGCAGAAAAGGTGAACGGATGGACTCTACATGCCTGGTTCCCACCTTGAAGCATGGAGGAGGAGGTGTGATGGTGTGGGGGTGCTTTGCTGGTGACACTGTTGGGGATTTAATCAAAATTTAAGGCATACTGAACCAGCATGGCTACCACAGCATCTTGCAGCGGCATGCTATTCCATCCGGTTTGCGTTTAGTTGGACCATCATTTATTTTTCAACAGGACAATGACCCCCAAACACACCTCCAGGCTGTGTAAGGGCTATTTGACCAAAAAGGAGAGTGATGGGGTGCTGCGCCAGGTGACTACCTCTTGAAGCTCATAAAGAGAATGCCAAGAGTGTGCAAAGCAGTAATCAAAGCAAAAGGTGGCTACTTTGAAGAACCTAGAATATGAAATATATTTTCAGTTGTTTCACACTTTTTTGTTATGTATAGGGTTGAGCGAACCCGAACTGTAAAGTTCGGGTTCGGTACGGACTTTGTTTTTTTTTTGCTCCCGAACCCAAATAAATGGAAAAAGTTTGGGTTCGGGTTCGGAGTTCGGCTATTTTATGGCGCGCTGCACGGCAGCCAATCACCATTTGTTTTACTAGTGTGACTAGGAAGCCATCACAGCCATGCCTAATGGCATGGCTGTGATTGGCCAGTGCAGCATGTGACCCAGCATGTGACCAGCCTCTATATCAGATAGAGGCAAACAGCACAGCTCGTCACTCTGCATTAGCTAGTGTAGGGAGAGGCTGCTGCTGATTGAGGGACAGTGTCAGAGAGGTGTATCCTGCTTCAGAAATCTACACAAGCACTCTTTATTTCTGTGAGATCTGCATCTTATAGTTTAGTGAGCGGTTCCAGCTATTTGCTATAGGGACAGGCTGCTGTTGATTGAGGGACAGTGTCAGAGAGGTGTATCCTGCTTCAGAAATCTACACAAGCACTCTTTATTTCTGTGAGATCTGCATCTTATAGTTTAGGATTTTTTTTCAGCTATTTGCTATAGGGAAAGGCTGCTGTTGATTGAGGGACAGTGTCAGAGAGGTGTATCCTGCTTCAGAAATCTACACAAGCACTCATTATTTCTGTGAGATCTGCATCTTATAGTTTAGGGAGAGGTTCCAGCTATTTCCTATAGGGACAGCAATCTATAGGTGACTCTCTGTATATTTCACCAGCACTGCACCTGCCACCACCTGTGATATACTGTGTGTGTCCAGTACATACTTTAGGGAGAGGTTCCAGCTATTTCCTATAGGGACAGCAGTCTATAGGTGACTCTCTGTATATTTCACCAGCACTGCACCTGCCACCACCTGTGATATAGTGTGTGTGTCCAGTACATAGTTTAGGGAGAGGTTCCAGCTATTTCCTATAGGGACAGCAATCTATAGGTGACTCTCTGTATATTTCACCAGCACTGCACCTGCCCCCTGTGATATACTGTGTGTGTCCAGTACATAGTTTAGGGAGAGGTTCCAGCTATTTCCTATAGGGACAGCAATCTATAGGTGACTCTCTGCATATTTCACCAGCACTACACCTGTCCCCTGTGATATACTGTGTGTGTCCAGTACATCGTTTAGGGAGAGGTTCCAGCTATTTCCTATAGGGACAGCAATCTATAGGTGACTCTCTGCATATTTCACCAGCACTGCACCTGCCACCACCTATGATATACTGTGTGTGTCCAGTACATAGTTTAGGGAGAGGTTCCAGCTATTTCCTATAGGGACAGCAATCTATGGGTGACTCTCTGTATATTTCACCAGCAATGCACCTGTCACCACCTGTGATATACTGTGTGTGTCCATTACATAGTTTAGGGAAAGGTTCCAGCTATTTCCTATAGGAACAGCAATCTATAGGTGACTCTCTGTATATTTCACCAGCACTGCACCTGCCACCACCTGTGATATACTGTGTGTGTCCAGTACATAGTTTAGGGAGAGGTTCCAGCTATTTCCTATAGGGACATCAATCTATAGGTGACTCTCTGTATATTTCACCAGCACTGCACCTGCCACCACCTGTGATATATTGTGTGTGTCCAGTACATAGTTTAGGGAGAGGTTCCAGCTATTTCCTATAGGGACAGCAATCTATAGGTGACTCTCTGTATATTTCACCAGCACTCCACCTGTCCCCTGTGATATACTGTCTGTCCAGTACATTGTTTAGGGCTAGGTTCCTGCTTCTTGCTATAGGTAGAGAAATATATAGGTGAAACTCTGCATATTTCACCAGCACTCTACCTGTCCCCTGTGATATACTGTCTGTGCAGTACATTGTTTAGGGCTAGGTTCCTGCTTCTTGCTATAGGTAGAGAAATATATAGCTGAATCTCTGCTTATTTCACCAGCACTCTACCTGTCCCCTGTGATATACTGTCTGTGCAGTACATTGTTTAGGGCTAGGTTCCTGCTTCTTGCTATAGGTAGAGAAATATATAGGTGAATCTCTGCCTATTTTACCAGCACTCTACCTGTCCCCTGTGATATACTGTCTGTGCAGTACATTGTTTAGGGCTAGGTTCCTGCCTATTGCTATAGGTAGAGAAATATATAGGTGAATCTCTGCCTATTTCACCAGCACTCTACCTGTCCCCTGTGATATACTGTCTGTGCAGTACATTGTTTAGGGCTAGGTTCCTGCTTCTTGCTATAGGGACAGAATTATATAGGTGAATCTCTGCATATTTCACCAGCACTCTACCTGTCCCCTGTGATATACTGTCTGTGCAGTACATTGTTTAGGGCTAGGTTCCTGCTTCTTGCTATAGGTAGAGAAATATATAGGTGAATCTCTGCCTATTTCACCAGCACTCCACCTGTCCCCTGTGATATACTGTCTGTGCAGTACATTGTTTAGGGCTAGGTTCCTGCTTCTTGCTATAGGGAGAGAAATATATAGGTGAATCTCTGCATATTACACCATATTACACTATTGTTGTATTTAAAAACACCCATTTAGGGCAAGATCCTACATTTGAGAAATATGAGGAAAACGTCAAATAAGGGATGTGGCCGTGGTCGTGGTGCTGCTGGTGGAGCTCCTGTTACAGGGAGAGGACGTGGTCGATCTGTGCCAGCTACACGCACAAGTGAAACACCTTTCTCAGGTGCCAGTAGCCGACAGAACCTGGGAGTTCTGGCATGGAGGCCTTCGTTGCGCAGTGTGCGCCATTTTGTCTGAGCAGAAACTTTAGTACCCACATCTGACAAATCTTTTGTCAGTTCCTCAGCAGTCACACGGGGACTTTTCTCCACTCTACACTTCAGGTAGCGCACAGCAGTCAAAGTCAGCATCTTCTTTCTGCCACGACCAGGTAGCGTTTCAACTGTGCCCTTTTCCTTGAATTTGCGAATGATGCTTCCTATGGTGTTTCTTGGTATGTTTAACATCTTTGCAATCTTCTTATAGCCATTGCCCTTCCTGTGAAGAGTAATCACCTCTTCTCTTGTTTTCCTGGACCATTCTCTTGACTTCACCATGTTTGTAACCACACAAGTAAATGTCTAGAAGGAGCTGAGTATCACAGTCATTTTAAAACTGCCTAATTGGTGCTGCTTATTATGCTTTATTGCTGCTCCCTGACATCCACAGGTGTTTTCAATACCTGATTGAAAACACTTCAATGAACCTCTGTTCTTCAGAGTGGTAGTCTTTAAGGGGTTGAATAATTGTGTAAATGAAGAATTCACAAAATAAACATTTACTACTGTATTACAAAACCAATTGATGTCATTTTAGTTGCATATGGTTCTTTAACCACTAGTCGACCGCGCACCGCCGTTCTACGTCGGCAGGTCGGCTCGGCTGGGCGAGAGCACGTAGTATAACGTCCTCTCTCTCAGCCGCCACTAGGGGCGCGCGCGCCCCCCGCTCGCCCCCGACTCCCGTGCGTGTGCCCGGCGGGCGCGATCGCCGTCGGGCACACGCGATCGCTCGGTACAGAGCGGGGACCGGGAGCTGTGTGTGTAAACACACAGCTCTTGGTCCTGTCAGCAGGGGAAATGCTGATCTTCTGTTCATACAATGTATGAACAGAGGATCAGTGTTTCCCCTAGTGAGGCCACCCCCCCCCCCCACAGTAAGTGTTTTTATATAGTTTTGGGGGATATTTATTACAGCAAAAAGTAAAAAATATTCATTTTTTTCAAAATTGTCGCTCTATTTTTGTTTATAGCGCAAAAAATAAAAAACGCAGAGGTGATCAAATGCCACCAAAAGAAAGCTCTATTTGTGGGAAAAAAAGGACGCCAATTTTGTTTGGGAGCCACGTCGCACGACCGCGCAATTGTCTGTTAAAGTGACGCAGTCCCGAATCGCAAAAAGTACTCTGGTCTTTGGGCAGCAATATGGTCCGGGGGGTAAGTGGTTAAGAAGTCCTTGTAGGATTTCATTCTGAATACAATTACAAATGTACACTAAATTCCCTAAAACCCTTTACAGCATTGGGGGGTTGAATAATTTTGAACAAAACTGTATGGACCTCGTCCTCCTAGGTCAAAATGATTTTATTTTAATTTTTTAATTTTTTTTTATATTATTTTAAGTTATTTCCCTATCCACATTTATTTCCATAGTACTTGCCATGCTCTTCCCGACATTTTGCTGCCATTTGCAGCCCTCCAGCCCTTTCCCTTAGCTTTAACTGACAATTGCGCGGTCGTGCGATGTGGCTCCCAAACAAAATTGGTGTCCTTTTTTTCCCACAAATAGAGCTTTCTTTTGGTGGTATTTGATCACCTCTGCGGTTTTTATTTTTTGCGCTATAAACAAAAATAGAGCGACAATTTTGAAAAAAAAACAATATTTTTTACTTGTTGCTATAATAAATACCCCCAAAAAAGATATAAGCGTGTATCGATTGTTTTGCGCAAAATTTATAGCGTTTACAAAATAGGAGATAGTTTTATTAAATTTTTTTAATATATTTTTTTTACTACTAATGGCGTCGATCAGCGATTTTTTTCGTGACTGCGGCATTATGGCGGAGACATTGGACAATTTTGATACATTTTTGGGACCATTGTCATTTTCACAGCAAAAAATGCTATAAAAATGCATTGTTTACTGTGAAAATGACAATTACAGTTTGGGAGTTAACCACTAGGGGGCGCTGAAGGGGTTAAGTGTGACCTCATATGTGCTTCTAACTGTAGGGGGGCGGGGCTGGATGTGTGACATCATTGATCGCCTTTCCCTATATCAGGGAACAGACGATCAATGACAGCGCCACAGTGAAGAACGGGGAAGCTGTGTTTACACACAGCTCTCCCCGTTCTTCAGCTCCGGGGACCGATCGCGGGACTCCAGCTGCGATCGGGTCCCGCGGCCACGGTCACGGAGCTCCGGACCGTGTCGCGGGCGCGCGCCCGTGACCAACGGCTGGGCACTTAAAGAGGACGTACAGGTACGTGCTTGTGCCCAGCCGTGCCATTCTGCCGACGTATATGTGCAGGAGGCGGTCCTTAAGTGGTTAAAATAGCTATTGTAATAGCTGCTGTATTAACACGGTAACCCCTGGTTGTGCCAATGATTGGATTGCTTGCAAATGTAAGGGCAGAAAAATAGAGCTCGCTACACACACCCTTTGTACTTTGATTAAATTTTTTTGGGTTGTGTATAGTACAACTAATGTCCACAACTGGTTTAGTTAGGTGTTTGCCTCTGACCCCACTTCAAAACTCCTTTTATAAAAACTTACCCAAATCAGTACCCCATATTCTAAACGTGGCTTGTAAGTAATTTATACTGGGCCAGTACTGTACTAGGATTACATACAGATACTCCTCGTTTAACGACTTACCTGTTTATTGACCGCTCAGACTTACGACCAACTTCCCCCACCCGAACGACGTGCTGTACATCATTGTATTGTACAGTACAGAATTTTCGTTTGTGTTCTGTACTTATGTAAATTAAAACAATGTTATTGAGCTGGCGTTTTGTGTTCAGACCTTTTTTCACAATACAGGAACAGTAGTTAAGAAAGCTTAAAATATTGATTACTTGTGGCTCCTCGTTTAACGAGCAATTCGTTTAATGACCTGGTCGTTGGAACGGTACCTGGTTATTAAGTGAGGAGAGCCTGTATTTTGTCTCCATTTTTAGAGAACCCAAGAGATTTTGCTTGCTTTTGTAACTGCTGCTTGCCATTAGAATATGTAACAATGAGCCATTTGTAGAAGTGTTAAAATATATGATTAGATGGATTGATTACAGGGTTGTCTTCAAACAACAACGGTTAATTATACTTGACACATTTTGTTATAGTTTAGGCATCTTCCAACCAACAGACCATGCTGGTTTTCTATAGATCAAAAATGAAAAAACAACCCTTTAAAAAAAATCTATATTTGTTTGTATTACAAAAGCTAAGCAAATGCTTTGTCATAGCACAATATTGTTGCTGATAATTTGGTCACTCCTACAGCATGGCTCTCTCAGGCCTCGTACACACGACCGAGTTTCTCGGCAAAAACCAGCAAGAAACTTGCTGGGAGATTTTTTTTGCAGAGGAAACCGGTCGTGTGTACATTTTCGTCGAGGAAACTGTTGAAAAAGCTTGACGAGCCAAAAAGAGAGCAAGTTCTCTATTTCCTCGACGGCAATGGAGAAACTTGCCTTGTCGAGTTCCTCGACAGCCTAACAAGGAACTCGACGAGGAAAACGATGTGTTTCGCCCGTCGAGTTCCTCGGTCGTGTGTACGAGGCTTCACTGTCAGTGCCCTTACTAGAGAGCAAACTTTAGCATGTGTTTCGGCCAATTGGGCAGTAGAAGAACAATACAAGTCTCTTTAGTGATCCTATTGCTAGCGAGTTGCTGCCAAAGACGGGATTCTGAGATACAGTAACTGCTGCAACCTATTTTATCATGCTGTGAGTCAGCATGATACCCCCTGTGAGAAATATGGGACTTGGAAAATAGTTCTGAGGATACATATTGATCTTACTGTTCTGATATACCATATTTATACTGTCCTAGTGGATCTTAGGCTGTTGGAAAAAGAAAATGCAGTGCCAGAGAGACTGCCTGGAGAGGCAGCCATGTAAACAGAAGCAAGACAGCCCTGATCAAAATTGTCATCTGGTGAGACTAGTGAAGTACCTTCCAAAGTGTACTGCCCTGACAGCCTTTTATGTGATGAGACTGCCCCAGAGAGTCCAAGGAGAAAAATTGCTGATTTTCTGACCTACTTAGGTGTGCCGGGTATCAACCTTTTCCTCTATCATAGAGAGTTATGGCTAAAACATTCACTGATGGTGATATCTGGGTTTGTTTCTTGTGGCTACAAGAGGAAAATGGTACTCCTGCACCCCTCTAACATCCTTTAACACAGGGTTCTTCACTCCATTCAGTGGGATGGATATCAGTTTTGTGATCTGTGCCCATTTAGTTTTTGTCCATATTTTGACAGGGGACTGTGGTGGACTCTATGGGCGGCCAAATGTAAATGGATTTGTGTCCATTTACATCAGGCTACCTTTGATCCATCATGTTTAGGTCCAGAACATGGAAAGGCATGCATCTTTATCATTTTTTTTCTGGGCCTTGATGGACACAACAATAACAACAACAACAACAACAACAACAAAATGAATGGTATTGGAATGTTATATTTCACCATATTTATTATATATAATCTTTTTTGATCTTTTTTTTAGAATACACACGTTTTTTGCTTAACCACACCCCTGAAGAAGGAAATACAGATATATTCTGAAACGCGTCGGATGCAAGAATTTATTTAAACAAATATTCAAAGTATTATGGTGACATTGATAATGTTCGAGCATGTTGTGTGTTGGCATATACATGTGGTTTTTATAATTCTTTTTTATAAGAAAAAAATATTTAATAAACAAGTATTAATTGACATATGTTTCAAGAAATTTGTACCTTAAAAGTCCACCACAGGGGGATTTTGTTCTTTGCTATCTCTATTGTATGTGGTACTTTAATTCTCAACTGCCAACTCATACCCCTTTTGGATTGATGGACACAACATTCATTTATATCTGCCTGCCCATGGACCATGGAGCTTCAGATCATGATTTTGTCAGGTGGACCTGATGGGAAAGCCCACGTGAAAGGAGCCTAATACCAACATTCAGAAAATGAAGGCTTGAAACCGGGAACATGCAGCCCGGGTGCATAGGTCCTGTAATGACATGAATTCTGTACATGAAAATGTATGCTGATCTAGAAACACATACTAGAGAATTTATAAATAGGTATAAGTCACCCAAAATATAAAACAGCAGGTATGTACCAATTTTTAAGTGACTTACAGGTGAGATGTAATATTACAAACTAAAAATATGCACTTATACAAAATGCAATATGGTTGAAATTTAATGCAATATCCTGCTTTTTATTTGATATTTGTTACTGTTAAGGCAGAAGGGAATACATTTAGAAGAAATAGGAAGCTGTTGTAAAATCAGTTTTAAAATCATCTTATATGGGGCATACAGCAATAAGCTTTTTTTCAAAGACCGACACTATAAAATCATTTTATATAGCATATAACAATTTATGTTTGGTGCTAGGATTTTCTTGTAGCTTACAGATAGACTATTGCAAATAGAGAACATGTATTTAATAACTGCATTGGATTCACTTAACATACATTCAGCATATATGAGCCATTAACCTCACCAAATTTCTTTTCAATGGAACCTGTTCGTGGAATTTTCTTTAGGTGCAGCATGATAATAGAAGGACAAGTATGTTAACAAGTGTATAACCCATTTTTTCTTAATTTTAAAGAAACCTGTCCTGTTTTTTTTTTAGCACATATATTTTTATCTTTTTGGTAAGCCACAAACCTAGGGCACTCAATATGCAAACATCCAATTTTAGGTCTAAAGTTGGAGTTCTATCACTGCTCTCGCAATACCTACCTTTCTATTTGTCAGAAAGCAATGATGCACTGGAGTGGATTTACTTAAAAGCAAATAGACTGTGCACTTTCAAAGGAAGTTGCAATTTGCAATGCAAGTTTTCCGAGAGCTTAGAGGGTCACTAAAGGATTTTTTTTTATTTAGCTAAATAGCTTCCTTTACCTTACTGCAGTCCTGGTTTCATGTCCTCATTGTTCGTTTTTGCTCTGATGTTGCTGTAATCCTTCTCTGTTCTGAACACTTCCTGGTTGTCTGTTTCCTGATGAAAAAAGTCATGAGAGCTTTCTCTATGTGGTCACTAATCAAGGAGGTGTGATTACTGTGTGTCTTAAACCCCTCAACACCAATCAGTTTCGTTTTACAAACCATCACTGCCCTGTATTGGCTCTGAGTCTCTGTACGTCACAGAAGCAGGAAACAGCATGCAAAAACGAAACTGAAACTGTAGGTACATTATATGATTGATTTTTATCTATTTTTAATCATTTTTAAAAGGAATCAGTTAACTATTATGTCTCTATACACTGTAAACAGTAATTTCAGCAAAAAAAATGTTTTTCCTTTACAACTCCTTTAATGAGATTAAGCTCTGCTGACTTCTATCAACCAATCATGTACAGAAATTTTTTCCTTACACAATTGGGTATTCTTTGCATAGTGGAAATTCACCACATTCACTAAACTCCCTTGCAAAATTCAACTCCCCTTACTAAATTAACAGCTTATTAACTCTTAGTAAATCATTCCCATTGTATTTAGGTATTTGAGGAGTTCAGTGCAGGAAGTGGTTTCTCATTTACCAGCATTGACAGTTGCTTTCAAATTGCTTTTAAAGACCAGACAAGGGTTTCTTTATCAGAAGAACCTACTTATGCTTTATCACACCTTTGGGATAAATTCAATAAATGACAAGGGTAATTCTTCAATAAACTACATGGGTAATTCAATAAACTACATGTGCCAAACCCCCCCCCCCCCCAAAAAAAAAAGTTCAGGCCCAAGCTGAGAACCACGAACATGTATCAGTGCTAATTTTTCTTAAAAAAAAAAAGATAATTTTTACAGGAGCAGTGATTTTAATGATGCAATGCAAATTAAAAATCCCCCTTAGCCTGCCTGTAAAGTGACACATCTGCACCATGTATAGGACCTGCTGTAGAAAAACGGACATATATAAAAGGAAAATACATTTTTAAACTGTTTTTCCCAGCTGCAAGCCATTGCTGGGAAAACAATGGCATAGGAGTCCCCCCAAAATCCACACCAGACAAGGGCCTCTTCCCAACAACCCTGAGCTGTGGTTGTGGGGGTCTGTGGGCAGGGAGCTTATCAGAATCTGGAACCCCTATTTAATAAGGGGGCCCCCAGATCCCAGCCCCCCTATGTAAATGAGTATGGGGTACCCATTCACCAAAATAGTGAGGGGACACGATGCTTTAGGGGGGTAGGGGGGCTGACCCTATGTCATATAGAAATATCTTCAACGTAAAGAGGAACAAAGAGTCCTGGAACTGATTGTTTGGCCCCCACAGAGCCCCAATCTCAACATCATCAAGCCTGTCCAGGATTACATGAAGAGACAGAAGGATTTGAGGTAGCCTACATCCACAGAAGATCCATGGTTAGTTCTCCAAGTTGTTTGGAGCAACCTTCATCCAGCATCCTTCAAAAAATGTGTGAAAGTGAACCTAGAAGACTTGATGCTGATTTGAAGACAAAGGGTAGTCACACCAAATATAGATTTGATTTAGATTTTTCTTCAGTTTGCTCACTTTGCATTTTGTAAATTGATAAATAAAAAATATTTTGTTTTAAAAGCATTCTTACTTTACAGCATTTATTCACACCTGCCTAAAACTTATGCACAAAACTGTATACAAACAAAGATTAAAGACACAGGGCCAGATCCACAAAAGGGATACGACGGCGTAACTGCTGTTACGCCGTCGTATCCCTGTTCCTAACTATAGAACTGATCCACAGAATCAGTTTTCCATAGTTAGGCAGAAGATCCGGCATGTGTAAGGGACTTACACTGCCGGATCTTAGGATGCAGTACCGCATCCGCCGCTGGGGGCATTTCGTGTCGAAATTTTCAGCTTCGTTTTTTCTCTGTAAGTTTTAGTTTGCAAATGCAAAATTAGGGCTGCTTTTACAAAGTGTAAACTGTTTACACCTTGTAAAAACAGACCTTTCTGTCCAGCGACGCGATTTTTTTTTAATTTAGAAATTTTATTTTGCGCCGTATCTTTTTTTTTTCCCGACGCAACTTTATTGACCCGTCGCAATCCACAAAGCTTGGCGTAACGTAATTTTGCGCTATGCACGTCGGGAAAATGACGTCACGAGCATGCGCAGTAAGGCCGGCGCGGGAGCGCGCCTAATTTAAATGGGAATCACCCCCATGAAAATAGGAACGCCTTGCGCCGGCGGAATTTAAGTTACACAGCCCAAAATTTCTAGGTAAGTGCTTTGTGGATCGGGCACTTAGGTAGAAATTTTAACCTCCCTGGCGGTATGATTCTGTCAGAAAAAACATGCTGAAAGCGGTACCATTATTTGCAAGGAAATTTGGCGTTTTATATTGTAGGTCTGTAATTTTTAGAAATAACTCACTTAAATCTGACCAAACAAGATTCTAATAGGCATCCCGGGTATGACATTTTTTTAAAAACAAAATGATAAATTATAATATAATAAATAATTATAAATAATTATAACAAATAATAATATAATTATAATAAAAATTATTCAATAATGTAATCAAATCAAAATCACTGAAATTTTCTCAGTTGCAGAATTGTTGCTGTCATTATTTTTTTTTTTTTTATGACGAATTTCCCCACAAATCGCTATCGCACAATTCTGCAAGTGATTATAATTTATTATCGCTGTTTTTTAGCTGATCTAAAACTATTTTTGACATAAAGGGACACTTTTGGTTGCTATGGACAATCTACAGTTTGCAGGGAGAAAGAAACGTTTTTATTATATAATAGAACATGCATGACACAGGACAGACCACTAGGGACAAGGGGGGTGTGTTTTTTTTACATACAGTACTGTAATCTATACGATTACAGTATACTGTATGTATAGTGTTTGTTTACTTTTTTGAATTTGGCGCCGTTCTCCGTCCCCGTGCGTCGTAACGTCGCAGGGAACGGAGATCGGCGTCACACGAAGGCACTGTGTGAATCGAGCGAGGTCCCGCTCGCTCACACAGCGCGGGGGCATCGCTGGATCCAAGGACAAGGTAAGTAAACCATGCCTGTGGATCTAGCGAGGCAAGCCAGAGTCTGACTCTGGGTTACCGCTCGCAGCAGGAAAATCTAACCCCGAGTCAGACTCGGGAATACCGCCAGGCAGGTTAAGGCAGTGTAACTTAAATGGAAAAAATTAAGTTACGCCGGATATTTGTGGATTACCCCCACAATCCCTGGAATACATAAAGCAGACAGATTTTGCAAAAAAGTGTCCCTAATATGTTTAGAACTTGTACATAAATTTGACTCATTCTGCGCCCACTTTTAGAATGCACATGAGATGATTTTGCAAAATCTGTCTGTCCTAGTCTCTCTCTCTGCACACCAAAAGAGATTTGGTCTTAATTAGCTCCACTTTTGCAGGATAAAAATTGTCAGTATTTTATTTTAAATTCAACACATTCATTGTGCCACAGTGTAATAGTGGCGCATTTTAGAGATACCTTAACCACTTGCTTACTGTTCACATATACCCCCTTCCTGCCCAGGCGAAATTACAGCTTCCGGCACTGCGTCTCTTTAACTGACAATTGCGCGGTCGTGCGATGTGGCTCCCAAACAAAATGTACGTCCCTTTTTTCCCCATAAATAGAGCTTTGTTTTGGTGGTATTTGATCGCCTGTACGGTTTTTATTTTTTGTGCTATAAACAAAAAAAGAGCGTAAATTTTGAAAAAAAAAACACAATATTTATATAATATATACTTTTTGCTATAATAAATATCCCATTTAAAAAAAAAAAAATCTGAGTTTAGGCCGATACGTATTCTTCTACATATTTTTGGTAAAAAAAAATTAAATAAAAAAAATCTCAATAAGCGTATAGTGACTGGTTTGCGCAAAAGTTATAGCGCCTACAAAATAGGGGAAATAATTATGATTTTTTTTTTACTAGGAATGGCAGCGATCTTGCGATTTTTATTGGAACTGCGACATTATAGCGGACACATCAGACACTTTTGACACATTTTTGGGACTATTCACATTTATACAGTGAACAGTGCTATAAATATGTACTGATTACTGTATTAATGTGACTGGCAGGGAAGGGGTTAACACTAGGGGGCGAGGAAGGGGTTAAATGTGTAGCCTAGTGAGTGATTCTAACTGTAGGGGGGAGGGGACTGACTGGGGAGGTGACCGATCTGTGTCCCTATTCACAAGGGACACAGCATCGGTCTCCTCTCCCTGACAGAATGTGGATCTCTGTGTTTACACACAGAGATCCATGGTCCCGCTCAGTTACTGGGCAATCGCGGGTGCCTGGAGGCCATCGTGGCTGCCAGGCATGCGCATCGTGTTCCCAGTAACGTGGCGGGTGCACGCGCGCCCCCCTAGTGGCTTTAAAAGACAAGGACATCATATAACGTCCTGTCAGAACAATTGAGCTACTGTGCCGCCGTCAATTGACGGCAGCCGGTAGTAAGGTGGTTAATTTGGTGCACAAGTTGCTGTCAGAACCAAAAGTGACTTACAGTAAATGTTTCATGAATTTGGCACAATACATTAACAAGTGGGATTAGTGCCAGAAAAGTGGCGCAACAGCTTTATTGAATTCCCCCCACTGTGGCAAAATGAGTGAGATCACTGAGGATGCCAAGTGTTTGTGAATCAGTGCTTGTACAGCCCCAACTCACCCCCTGGCACATCTAGCTGAGCCATTCCAGTTAAGGTGGCCTGTAGGCAGGACAACCTTCCTTCCCATGCTCATTGGTAGGAGGTTCCTCTGCCAGGGTTTTATGCAAGTGCAAACTGTCTGATTTCTTGTGCACACTAACTTGTTTTCTCTGCGTGTATTTAAAAAGCATGTAACAGGTTACAGACTTTTTATTTCCTTTGGGGACCAAAGGTTCTTTGGTGGGGGGAGTGTGTAGCAGGTACTTCTCCAGACTGATCCAATCTATTAGGAGACAGCTGTCTGCTGCAGTAACGTGGGCTATTTCACCCCCCTTTCTCTCTTCACACACAGACTCTCAGAACTGCTTGTTTGTAAACTCCCTATTCGAGGTTGTCTGTACACTCCATATTGAAAGAACCTGAGCCAATCATCAGGCAGCAGCAAAGGACTATGGGGGAGGAGATAAAAAGACAGTGAAACTAGGTCAGAGCCTCTTTGTGCCTGCACTCCATCAGGAGAGCATCTCCTGCACTCTATGTGTGTGTGGAATCGCGGCCTACCAAGGGGCACACAGCCTGCAACTCCAGCCCAGAGGAACAGATTGTTCATGCAGCTTCAGCCGATTGATCGATCGATTGCTCAGGGGAGGACCGCTGACTGTGTACAGTATTTGGTGAGGGAGCTTTGCCCAGGAACCTTTAATGCTTTTCATAGAATACCACATCCAAATATTGTCCACAGAGCTCCTACATTGCTCTTATTCTCATCCACTATATGAGTGTATCTCAAATAAACATGTATTTCTTTATCTAATACTGTACTTCGAGTGGTTCTGCTTGTTCTTTATCTTTCTCAACCCACATAGCTGCTTCTTACTCCAAAGGCTGGTTGCCCCTCCATTACAGTGCTCCTTATTGTGAGCCATGTCAGTGCATGAGGACTATTTATTTGGAACTTCCACTTATGTGCATCTATTTATATGCATATAATCATGAACATGTACTCATTTTTTAATATCACTTGCTTGTATGAACTTTATGTTACCTACAGTGCTCAACATATATATACTTTATTAGAAAATGTTTGCTCCCACCTGCAGTAGGATAATGACATCATTTCAGTCTAGGCATAATCTTTTGACTGAAGGTCAAAAACTGCAGTTTAATAAAACCAATACTATACTGTTGCTGTATATTAAGACACACCAGGAGTTTATTCATGCAAATGCGTACAATTAGTCAAATGTCCCCTTTAATCATAAAACATGTTTAGCAGTTTTATGTATTTAAAAAAAAAAAAAAAATCTGTTTCTAGCTTAACATTTACATTTTTTTACTGTCTGCAGATTTGGGCCAACAGATTTTACCAGCCTTCTGGACTATTACAGCTATTCATTCTAAAGTATAACCGTATCCAAAAACCCATCTAGGATCTTCCAATCAAAATTGATTTACTATCTGGGCATCGGTAGCTCTGTAAGCAAGAAATATAATTTGTAGGTGAGAGAAACGTGTTTACTGGCACACTGAATTAGATGAGAATTGATTTGCCTTGTGCATTCTCTTTGTATTAAACACTGACACATAAGTGTGATATATGAATTTTAGCCATGAACAGAATTTAAAATTTTGTTTTCTCTCAGGCATACTTAAATAAGGTCTCCTTTAAAGTGTCTGGAATCATTTGGTATCATTACTGTGCACATCTATTTGCATTTTTAGGCATAAATCAAGTTGCATGTTGTCAGAATTTATGTAATATGATAGTAAGAGAAGAGTATATTTTTATTTATTTAAGCTGAAGTTTAAAATCGCTCTTCTTGGATCAGATTAATCTCCCTGACGGTATGATTATGTCAGATTTTTGATGCTCGAAGCGGCACAATGTTTTGCATGGAAATTTGGCATTTTACATTGTAGGCCTGTAATTCTTAGAAATAACTCACTTAAATCTGTCCAAACAAGAGTCTAGTAGACATCCCGGGTATAATAAAGTTTGAAACATGAAATCATAAATTATAATATAATAAATAACTATAATTATAACAAATAATAATATAATAATAAAATGTATTCAATAATGTAATCAAATCAAAAACACTGAAATTTGCTCAGTTGCAGATTTGTAGCTGTCATTACTTTCAGTGTTTGATGACAAATATCCCCACAAATCACTATTGCTCAATTCTGCAAGTGTTCTAATTTATTATCACTGTTTTCTAGCTGGTCTAAAACCGCTTTTGATGTAAAGGGGCACTTTTTGGTTGCTATGGACATTCAGGTTCCGGGGCTGTCGCTGGGCAATACAGACTTTCAGCTCTCTCCAAAGATTTTCTATTGGTTTCAGGTCTGGAGACTGGCTAGGCCGGGGGTCGTCAACCCCCGGTCCGTGGCCCTTCTGCAGCCGGGCCGCGGGTGCGAGCGGGCGGCATGAGAGAGCCCGGCGGCCGGCTGTAGGAAAGTTCCTCGGAGTGTATGAACAATGCAGGTGAGAGCAAAGTGTTTTTTGTTATGCACTGTGGCCCCTACCTCCGTCTCTCACACGGACACTCCCCGTGCAGCAGAGGCGTACTAAGTGCCCCCCCCCCTGAAGTGGAGAGCGCGAGCAGGTTAGGGCAGTGGAAGGCATCCTCCCCTCCTTTTCGTGACTGAAGCAGAGACAGTGAGCGGGCAGGTTGAACTTGCGAGGCAGCGGGCGGGTTTAGGTAGTGGGCGGGTTTAGACAGCGGCAGCCCCCCTCTGCGACTGAAGCCGAGACAGCGGGCTGAGCTGGCGGGTTGAACATAAGAGACAGCGGGCGGGTTTAGGGGGTGGCACGTGAGGCTTAACACAGCAGAGAGAATCTAAGGTAGGGGCTTGGCTTTGCGGGGGGAGGGGTACGAGCCGCACCGAATTGTGTGAGACACCTCACACCTGACCCATCAGATTCCCTTCTCTCCATGGTCCCGGCTCTGAGCAGAGTGAAGCCACCTTTCCCCTCCTCCTTTGTTGACACAGGGGGAGGGGAGGACCCAACCAGTCCACTAGTGCTGTGATCATCTGAGGTACATAATGGGACTGTGGGGGGAGATCTGCACTGTAAGGGGTGGGTCTGTATTGTTAGGGGGTGGGTCTGTATTGGTAGGGGATGGGTCTGTATGGGGGGGTCTGTATTGTAGGGGGGGTCTGTTTAACATGCAGGTGTCCAGAGCTGTGGGATTCAGAGGTACAAGGGCTGTATATTGTAAAGGGGTTCAGAGGTTCGGGGTGCTGTCTAATGTAAAGGGGTCCAGAGGTGCTGGGTGCTGTGTAATGTAAAGGGGTTCAGAGGTGTGGTGTAATGTAAAGGGGTCCAGGGGTGCTGTGTAATGTAAAGGGGTCCAGAGGTGCATGGTGCAGTGTAATGTAAAGGGGTCCAGAGGGGCAGTTGTGGAGAGGGGTACACAGTAGTGACAAAAAGATATTGAAGGATACAGAGGTATGCAAGGGGCACAGTGGGGTGTTTTTACATTTTAAGGTGGTGGGGGGTGCCAGATATAGGATCCGCCCCGGGTGCCAAATACTCAAGGTACGCCCCTGCCGTGCAGTGTAAATGGATGTGCCGCCTCCTCACTGAGCTCGCCCAGCCCTTCTGTCATAGGGGAAGGCTCAGCACACCGTCACCTCCAGGACATCCCAGAGTAATAGGGAAGCCACTGGTGTCCCTTGGTAACGGGGCTGGATAGAGCTGAAAGGAGACGAGTCCACACTTCTTCCCGGGATGCAGGGAGCCGCCCCCTCCCCTCTGATCCCTCCATATACTTACCTGCTACTAATCCTCAGCCCTCACGACATGTCTGAGCTATGGGGGAGTCCAGAGTATAACAACACTACCAGTGACAGGGTGAGTGTGAGCGGGGACTGACTGGGACACATGTGTGCATGGAGTGTACAGGGCCTAGTGGGGGCACTACTTTCATCTGTGGAGGGGGGCACTACCTTCATCTGTTGGGGCCTTACCACATCTGGTGGAAGGCAGCATGGCAAGTGACATTCCGCATCTGGTGGCAGGCAGTGTGGCAATTGACATTCCGCATCTGGTGGCAGGCAGCGTGTCAAGTGACACGCTCAAAGCTCCCACTGATTCTGCATTATGGTGGGTTTAACTATTTCATTTATTACTACAATGTAATAAGAGAAATAATGCGCTGACAAATTGCCCGCGAAAAATCGCTTACCCCCCGCGTGCCATCCCCAACCTCCCCCCAACCGGGCCTTGGCAAAATTTTCTTCCACGCAGCCGGTCCCCGGTGCCAAAAAGGTTGGGGACCACTGGGCTAGGCCACTCCAGGACCTTGAGATGCTTCTTACAGAGCCACTCCTTATTTGCCCTGGCTGTGTGTTTTGGGTCAGTGTCATGCTGGAAGACCCAGCCACGACCCATCTTCAATGGTCTTACTGAGGGAAGGAGGTTGTTGGCCAAGATCTTGCGATACATGGCCCCATTCATTCTCCCCTCAATACGATGCAGTCATCCTGTCCCCTTTGCAGACAAGCATCCCCAAACAATGATGTTTCCACCTCCACATGATGGTGTTCTTGGGGTTGTACTCATCCTTCTTCTTCCTTCAAATATACTGACTTGAAAAAGTATTCACACCCCTTGAATTTTTCCACATTTTGTCAATCAAAAACATAAATGTATTATTTTGGGTTTGTATGTGATAGACCGACTCAAAGTGGCACATAATCGTGAAGTGAAAGGAAAATGATAAATGGTTTTCAATTTTTGTTACAAATAAAAATGTAAAAAGTGTGGCGTGCATTTATATTCAGCCCCCCTGAGTCAATATTTTGTAGAACCCCCTTTCGCTACAGTTACAGTTAAAGTCTTTTTAGGTGTGTCTCTACCCGCTTTTCACATCTAGAGAGTGAAATTTTTGCCCTTTCTTCTTTGCAAAATAACTCATGCTTTGCCAGATTGAATGGAAAGCGTTTGTGAACAGCAATCTTCAAGTCTTGCCACAGATTCTCCCACCTGAGCTGTGGATCTCTGCAGCTCCTCCAGAGTTACCATGGGCATCTTGGCTGCTTCTCTGATTAATGCTCTCCTTGCCCTGATTGTCAGTTTAGGTGGACGGCCATGTCTTGGTAGGTTGGCAGTTGTGCCATACTCTTTCCATTTTTAGATGATGGATTGAACAGTGCTCCATGAAATGTTCAATTCATGGGATTTTTTTTTTACTCAACCCTGATTTAAACTTCTCCACAACTTTATCCCTGACTTGTATGGTGTGTTCCTTGGCCTTCATGATGCTGTTTGTTCACTAACATTTTCTAACAAACCTCTGAGGGCTTCACAGAACAGCTGCATTTACATTGACATTAAATTAAACACAGGTGGGCTCTATTTACTAATTAGGTGACTTTTAAAGGCAATTGGTTCCACTACATTTTAGTTAGGGGTATCAGAGTAAAAGAGGCTGAATACAAATGCACGCCACACTTTTCAGATATTTATTTGTAAAGAAAAAATGAAAACCATCTATCTTTTTCTTTCCACTTCACAATTATGTGCCACTTTATGTTGGTCACATACAATCCCAATAAAATACATTTAAGTTTTTTGTTGGAACATGACAAAATGTGGACAATTTCAAGGGGTATGAATACTTTTTCAAGGCACTGTAGTCTTTTTGCCATTTTAGTTTTAGTCGCATTTTAGTGACCTGCAATTGATTTAGTTTTAGTCATAGTATTTGGACTAAAATGCCATTTTAAATGTAGCACTCTGGTGTATAGGCAGGGTTGCTCCTAAATTTACATTGGTCCATTGTTATGGATCAATTGATTTGATTCTAAGTCCGCAATTGCTGCACTTCTCTCTTTTGCCACTAGAGCAACAACTGTTGAGATACCAGTCATGCATGCAGAGCATTGTGAATTAGCACAACCATTGTGTAGCTGGAAAGCATGAAGCAGATCCTTATATATAGTGCCCAATATGACTGCCCTTTAGTAGATAAACAATAAAAATTTAACATAGAAACAAGGGCCCGGATTCAGATACATTTTCGTATCTATTGGCGGGCGTAGCGTATCTCAGATACACTACGCCGCCGTAACTTAGGGCGCAAGTTCCGTATTCAGAAAGAACTTGCGCCCTAAGTTATGGCGGCGTAGTGTAAATGTGTCGGCGTAAGCCCGCCTAATTCAAATGTGGATGATGTGGGTGTGTTTTATTTAAATTACTTGTGATCCCACGTAATTGACGTTTCTTACTAACGGCGCATGCGCCGTCCGTGAACGTTTCCAAGTGCGCATGCTCCAAATTACGCCGCAAACTGTCAATGCTTTCGACGTGAACGTAACTTACGTACAGCCCTATTCGCGAACGACTTACGCAAACAACGTAAAATACGACCCTGTTCGTTTGTTTCCAACGTCCATATCTAACATGACGTACCCCTGCTTTATGAGGGGTAACTTTACGCCGGAAAAAGCCTTACGTAAACGACGTAAAAAAATGCGCCGGGCGGACGTACGTTTCTGAATCGGCGTATCTACCTAATTTGCATATTAGACGCGGAAATCTACCGAAGCGCCACCTAGCGGCCACGTAAATATGCAGCCTAAGATACAACGGTGTAAGAGACTTACGCCGGCCGTATCTTAGTAAAATTCTGGCGTATTTTGCTTTCTAAATACAGAAAGAAGATACGCCGGCGCTTCGTAGAACTTATGCGGCGTAAAGGCTATCTGAATCCGGGCCAAGGTTTTTACTCATTGGACATACTTACATACAAGGTACGCATCATAAATGTTCATCTACATAGTCTTCTTACAGAGCTGTCAGATTTTTGATGCTTTTTCTGATGCCATTAGGAAGATTGATCAAACTTCTTTGTGAGGCTGAGTGTTGATATTTAATGATAGCTAGCAAATATAGTTTATGAATATCCACTTATGAATATGTGAAATTAGACTGAATGGTTTTTACCTTCTGAGTGCTTCATCATACTGTATGTATATGGGTGAGGTATATGTGTTACTGCTCAATCAAACAATATTTTATCTGGACCCATACTATTTGGTTTAGTATGCTATCTCACTAAATTGATCCTGGGTAGTAGACAGCACGTAGTAAGCTGATCATGACAGTGGGTTGGGGGTAAAATAGGCAGAACAAACTCTGCACTTGGGGGCAGAACATGGACAGCTGACGGTGAGATATATGTGGTAGAATGGCAACTGGTTGTGGACTAGGGAGCATAAAGGAGGCAGGGTGGAGGTTGGGCTTAGCCCATGCATTTTTATAAAATACCAGGTAGCATTTAATATCCATTTAAAAGGATTTCCCACTATAGCAGTTAGAAGATAGTGGGGGCAGTGTTTTCAGACAACATAGCATTGTGAAGAATGGAAACAAAATGCCAGAGACACTGAAAAGTTGTGACAAGGCAGCAGCCAGAGCATAAACTGAACCGATTCCCTCATGCAGACATTCGATGAGGATGAGGAAATTCTCCCCACTGTGCTATTGTATTCTGACAGCGAGGAGACTCCCCCACTGTGAGAATACACAGATCTGGATGTAGGCTGCCTCTAATCCTTTTGTCTCTTCATGTAATCCCAGACAGACTCAATGATGTTGAGATCAGGGCTCTGTAGGGGCCAAACCATTACTTCCAGGACTCCTTGTTCTTTACACCGAAGATAGTTCTTAATAACATTGGCTGTATGTTTAGGGTTGTTGTCCTGCTGCAGAATAAATTTGAGGCCAATTACACACCTCCTTGATGGAATTTTTACTTTGCAGTGGAACTTTCAATTACAGTAGCTTAATGAATGCAAGGAAGCTGTGTTGACTTCAAACTCCCGTTTCCTAATTTTTCCTTGCACATGATTGGGTATTCTTTACAAAGTGAATTTTTATATTTTACTAGGTGAAATTGTCCTTGTATAGTGAACATGCTTATTTAGTGAGAACATAGACATTGATGCTTAAATAATGTATATAGCAGCAGGGGCAGACTGACCATTTGGGCACTCGTGCACTGCCCGAGGACCCCATGCCACTAGGGGGTCCCATCAGGCTTGTAAAACCAGGGACAAAAAAAAACAGAGACAGTATGTAAAAATTTGTGTTTGAAAAAAAATCCCAAGATTATAGCTGCCCCGCCTCCTCAGTACCTTTTCAGTGTGTGTATGTGTATTCTGTGTGTATATTGTCTGTGTATATATACTGTATGTGTGTGTGTATACTGTGTGGCCCCATAAGTTATTGCCTGGGGGCCCCATAATCTCTTATTGCCCGGGGGCCCCATAATCTCTTATTGCCCGGGGGCCCCATAATCTCCTATTGCCCGGGGACCCCACAATCTCCTATTGCCCGGGGGCCCCATGAATTGTCAGTCTGCTGGCACTTGTCAGCATTGCAGCACAGATCTCTGGATGGAGTCAGATCTAAGAAGGCCAATGTTCTTTCATGCTACATATTTATTATGGCAGAATCCTCTAGGAATCAAAGGGAATGTTTTTATCTCTATATCACACAGGAGGAAGGACTGAAACTTGTCTATACTGTGAGCAGCTGGTTAGTGCAATGAATCATCATATGTTGTGAGCAACTTAGTCTGCTCTGTGTACTAACCAGGAGAGTTGGGCCAAACACCCCCCCAGTTCGGTGCATGCCAGAACTCTCGAACATCGCAAAAGTTCGGACCTGAACTCCGAACCCTATTATAGTCTATAGGACCCAAACTTGAAAAATGAAAAGTGCCAATACAATACCATTTCCGGCAATATATATATATTTTTTTTAAAACCGCATGAGGTATCCCCCAATCCATACCAGGCCCTATGGGCCCCCCAAAATCCATACCAGACCCTTATCCAAACATGCAGCCCGACAGACCAGGAAATGGGTGGAGACGAGCGAGCGCCCCCCCTCCTGAAACATACCAGGCCACATGCCCTCAAAATAGGGGGTACTCCAAAGCACCTCTTCTCAACAACCCTGGGCTGTAGTTGTGAAGGTCTACAGGCAGGGGGCTTATTAGGATCTGGAAGCCCCCTTTAACAAAGGGGCCCTGAGATCCCAGCCCACTCATGTGAAGGATACTGGGTTACCTAGTACCCCTACCCATTCCCCAAAAAAGTGTCAACAAGAAATAAAAACACACAGTTTTTGACAATTCCTTTATTAAAAATAAAAGACGAATGAACCCTCGATGTAGATCCATTGTCAATCACAACACCCGCAGCCACCGCCATACCCAAAAAAAGAATAAAAAAAGCTCCACCTGCAACACTGCCATCTGCAGGCTCCGTCATTTGACAGTTTTTATATAGGTAAAGGGCGGGGCCACTTGGCGGCACCGCCTCATGTGACGTTACTGGCCAATGCATTAAGGCGGTTGGTGATGTCACAATGGGGTGGTGCCACCAGGTGACATCACCATGCGGCACCGCCTCCTTGCCTATATAAGACCTGTCCAACAGTGGAGACTGCAGTCTGCGGTTAGCCTTCATCATGGGCTGATCGCTTTTTTCGGATCCGACAGTAGCGACGGCCGTCGTGATTGACGATGGGTCTACATCGGGGCACATTGTTTTTAATTTTTAATAAAGGAATTGTCAAAAACTGTGTCTATGTTTTTCTTTCTTTTTGATACTTTTTTGGTGAATTGGTACAATGTACCGCATGCTCATTCACATGGGGGGTGGGATCTGGGAACCCCTTTGTTAAAGGGGGCTTCCAGATTCCGATAAACCCCCTGCCCTCAGACCCCCCCACAACCACAGCCCAGGAAGAGGCCCTTTTCTCCATCAACATGGGGACAAGATGCCTTGGGGTGCCCCCCCTGCCCCAAAGCACCCCCCCCATGTTGAGAGCATGTGGCCTGGTATGGTTCAGAAGGGGATGGGGCACTCGCTCCCCCCCCTTTCCTGGCCTGCCAGGCTGCATGCTTAGATAGGGGTCTGGTATGGATTTTGAGGGACCCCACATTGTTTTTTTTTATATATATATATATATATATATATATATATATATATATATATATATATATATATATATATATATATAGTATATCATGGGCTGATCGCCCATATATATATATATATATATTAATTAACAGCTGATTTTAGATAATAATCCCCTTCTACTAGTTTGTACTGTATTTCCATCAGATCTGTGAGTGCTGGGTGCAGAGAACAGAGCCTGTGTGTGGATGTAGCATAGGATAGGATATATGACAAATCGAGGCCAGACCCATATTTTTCACAATAAAAACAAGGAAATTAGGCAACAATGTATCAGGTAATAATGGTAGCAACATATGTCACCGATATGCACCAAACAATGAATGTGAATCCTGTAGACAGACATGTTGATTTTTGTGCTTTGCCTCTCACATGCCACAGTCTTTAACAGGCTTTATGCAGTGTGACTACAATGAAGCATTTAATTCAACGCACATAATTGCTTACAGGGAAATGTATTACCTTTCAGTATGTTTCAACAGTATACTCAACGTCAGAAACTCTGATCTATGCTCAGATGTGTAGGATCTGCATCGTATTCATAGAATTTTCATAGCATCTTACCCATCAGCTGCCTGCAATATATCATGTTTTACAAATTGTCTTCCATTTATATTTCCCAATGGTGTTCTGGTACTCTTCATTCTCCCTGTTCCCTTCTCCCAGTCACTTTCCCTGTCATTTCTCCATCCCCACCATCCACCTTCTATTTCACGCTCCTGCTTTCACTTTGTTCTTCAGCTGTGTAATTTGTGTCATTCTGAATAGTGTTAATTGCGACAGCAGCAACATGTCTCAGTGCCCTAAGATAGAAGGGGGAAATATGAGGGGGAAGCTACAGCTGAGTCAACAATCACTCCTCCTGTAGACACACACAGAATTTGTGCATTTCATTTACATAATCATTCTCTGCATGGTCATTCCATAGTTCTGTATTGCATTGCTCTGTGCAGATTTGTTTTGCCATTATTAAACCGTAAAAACAAATAGGGGCATGATTACAAAGCAGTGAATGTGATTTTCACCAAATATTCACATATAGTGAATCAATCACTGTCAAATGACCCACATGAACCAGGAAGAAGCCTAATGGATGTCAGATTTACTACCTCATTAAAAATTGCATCTCAAACATGTCACTTACTCATTTCTTATACTTAGATGCCACCCTTCTTTATTATGAAGCATTCACTTGCTCAGCACGATGAAGACTGTAAAGTGCAATAGCAAATTAAACTGGTCTCAGTAATATTTCATTGTAAAGTGTATATCATACATAGCTCTGAAGACAGCCTTAGGTCGCAAAGATTCTGACCAGGTCTGCCTCTCGTTTTTTTTAAGCAGACCTGATCGGACTCTCTATTTACCCTTATAGATTGGCAGGTGTAAACAGGCTTGTTTTATAATCATTAGTAAGACCTCATCTGCAATATGCAGTTCAGTTTTGGGCACCAGTTCTCAAAAAGGATATCAGGGAACTGGAGAAAGTGCAGAGAAGGGCAACCAAACTGATAAGAGGCATGGAGGAGCTCAGCTATTAGGAAAGATTTGGGCACCAGTTCTCAAAAAGGATATCAGGGAACTGGAGAAAGTGCAGAGAAGGGCAACCAAACTGATAAGAGGCATGGAGGAGCTCAGCTATTAGGAAAGATTTGAGGAACTGAATTTATTCACGCCTGAGAAGATGAGATTAAGGGGGAATATAATCAACATGTACAAATATATAAGGGGTCCATACCATGAACTTGGTGTTGAGTTATTTATTTTACGGTCAACACAGAGGACACAGGGGCACTCTTTACATCTAGAGAAAAAGAGATTTTGGGCCAGATTCACATAGGTTAGCGGATCTTTCGATCCGCGTAACCTATGTGATTTAAGATCCACCGCCGCAAGTTTTTGAGGCAAGTGGGTAATTCACAAAGCACTTACCTCAAAACTTGCGGCGTATCGTAAATCCCCCGGCGGAATTCGAATTCCGCGGCTAGGGGGAGTGTACTATTCAAATCAGGCGCGTTCCCGCGCCGATCGAATAGCGCATGCGCCGTCCGCAAATTTACCCAGCGTGCATTGCGCTAAATGATGTCGCAAGGACGTCATTGGTTTAGACGTGAGCGTAAATGGCGTCCAGCCCCATTCACGGACGAGTTACGCAAACAACGTAAAATGTTTAAATCGCGAGGCGGGAACGGCGGCCATACTTAACATTGGCTGCGCCTCATAGACCCAGGGGTAACTATCCGCCGGAAAAAGCCGAACGCAAATGGTGTAAAAAAAAGCACCGGGCGGTCATTTTGAAAACATGCTCTGCTGGGGTTTTTTGCCTTCCTCTGGATCAACTCTGGGTATAGAATTGGGTATATGGGACTGTATGATATTATTATTATTATTTTTATTTTTTTATGGTTGAACTGGAAGGACTTGTGTCTTTTTTCAACCTGATGTAACTATGTAAAAGTGTCAACTTTAAGTATTTAAATACTTTAAAACAGCAGGTAAATGAGCTTTAGAACAAGCTCACACTAACCTCTGTAGCTGCATGTGCTCTAAAGTAGTTAGTCAATAAAAAGGCCCTGAAGTCAGGGTTCAATGAGATTCTAACAGTTTACAGTGCCTGCTGTGTGCAATAAATGTCTGTCAGGCTGCTAAATTGTGAAGTGCGTTTACTGCTTGTCCAGAAGATGTAAATATAATATGCATAGTTGTGATGGTAAACCCTCACATATAGCCAGTGAAGTGACTGGCCTCAGGTGATACACACAGGTGAAACAAATGCTCCTATATAAGTTTTACATGTTTATCTGAAGTCTTCATCCATTCAAATTCTAGCATTTTTAAAGCTTGCCTGAGCTGTCAGAAAAAAGGGGGTGGAGAGAAGAAGTTACACTGTGCAGAGCTCAGTAAGGTGAGCTCTGACAGCTGATTGGAGGGAAGGGGGCATCCACTTCACACAGCACACAGAAAATGGGCTGAGGCTGTCAATCAGCTGGAGATTCCTCTCCTGTCACCTTTTTTCTTTTGGTGTCAGGAAAACTTGTCAGAAGTGATTCATGCTAATAGCAGAGGAATGAAGGAAGATAGAAATGACAATTCATGCTCTTAATTGAGACAAGTACACAATGCTTTATTTATTTAAGGACTGAAATTGTATAAGGAGTCTGTAGAGAAAAGCAGAAATGGAGTGAATAAAAATGCAAAATAAAGGCTTTCAATAGCTACAATATTCCACCTTAGCTAATTTTCATCTTAGTGAATTCACCCCAGCTGTATCCATGTGTTGCAGATGGAAATGCAACTTTAAAGCCTAGTACACACTGCCGAATGTCGGGCGATAATGGCCGGTTCAATAAAAAACAGCCGACATTTGGCCCACGTGTATGGCAGCCTGTCTGACCGAAGTTGGCCATTCGGCTGGCTTTTGTCGGACAAGCATGCTGGAAAATCAGCTGCAGACCAGCTCCTGATCAGCGCTCTCAGCCAATACTCTATAGTATTCTCCTTCAACACTCCCTTGGCAGCTAAATAATAACTCATGGAAATTAAATATACGCACTTAAAATACTTAGGGTCTGATCCACAAAAGGGATACGCCGGCGTATCTACTGATACGCCGTCGTATCCCTGTTTCTATCTATGGAACTGATCCACAGAATCAGTTTCTCATAGATAGGCAGAAGATCCGACATGTGTAAGGGACTTACACTGTCGGATCTTAGGATGCATACCGCTGGGGGCATTTCTCGTCGAAATCCAGCGCCGAGTATGCAAATTAGCACTTACGGAGATCCACAAAGCTTTTACGCTTCGTTTTTTCTCCGTAAGTATTAGTTTGGCCGTCGCAAAATTATTATCCCGCGTCGCTGTCATTTTTTCCCGCCGCAACTCTTTTTTTTTTTTTTTTCCTCGTCGCGATTCTCAAAACCCGCCGCAACGTAAAACTGCGCAAGAAAATCGCGTCGGGAGCATGCGCAGTACGTCCGGCACGGGAGCGCGCCTAATTTAAATGGGACTCGCCCCATTAGATTAGGAACGCCTTGCGCCGGACGGATTTAGGTTACACCGCTCAAAATTTCTAGGTAAGTGCTTTGTGGATCGGGCACTTAGGTAGAGATTTTGCGGCGGTGTAACTTAAACGGGAAAAATTAAGTTACGCCGGGTTTTTGTGGATCAGGCCCTTAATTTTTCTGTGCTTTTCTCAAATTACATAGTTACATATTTGGTTGACCCGAATAAAGACACCAGTCTATCTAGTTCAACCTGAGTGTGTGTTCTCTGAAATAAACTCCAATAAACTTTCGATCCATGTATGGCCAGCTTAAAGGGTCACTAAAGGATTTTTTTTTTTAGCTAAATGGCTTCCTTTACCTTACTGCAGTCCTGGTTACATGTCCTCATTGTTCGTTTTTGCTCTGATGTTGCTATAATTCTCCTATGTTCTGGACACTTCCTCGTTGTCTGTTTCCTGATGACCACAGTACTGGGAGATTCTAGTTTCGTTTTCCAAACCATCACTTCTCTATGGCTCTATACAGCACAGAGGCAGGATAACATGCAAAAACGAAACTGAAACTACAGGTACATTATATGATTGATTTTTATTTATTTTTAATCGTTTTTAAAAGGAATCAGTTAACTATTATGGCCCGGATTCACAGACATCAGCGCATATTTATGCGGGCGTAGCGTATCTATTATACGCTAAGCCGACGCAGCGCACAGATGCAAGCACTGGATTCACAAAGCACTCGCTCCCAAATCTACGCTGGGTTTCCTCGGCGTAAGCCAGCGTAGGTGGAAGTGGGCGTGAGCCATGCTAATGAGGCATGACCCCATGCTAATGATGGGCCGAATGACAGACAAGTACTTAAAATGAACGGCGCATGCGCCGTCCCGTGGACGCAACCCAGTGCGCATGCTCAGAATCACGTCGAAACTACTCCCTAAGATACGTCAAATCACTGCCTACGACGTGAACGTAACCTACGCCGAGCCCTATTCACATACTACTACGTAAATGACGTAAAATACGACGGCTGTTCCCTGGTCCATACCTTTGCATGAGATGGAGAATAACTATACGCCGGACGTAAGCCTTACGCAAACCGCGTATATTATGCCCCGGGCGCAACTACATTCGTGAATCGACGTATCTCCCTCATTTGCATATTTCCAATGTGGCAGCCAGCGTAAATATGCGCCCACGATACACCGGCTTAGGAAAGTTACGTTGGTCGAATGAAGCCTATTTTCAGGCGTATCTAGTTCTGTGGGCACGGCGCACAGATACGACGGCGCATAGTTACACTTACGCGGCGTATATCGAGATACGTCGGCGTAAGTGCTTTGTGAATCCGGGCCTATGTCTCTATACCCTGTAAACAGTCATTTTACAAAAAAAACAATTTTTTCTTTACAACTCCTTTAACCTGCCTGGCGGTCTTCCCGAGTCTGACTCGGGGTTAGATTTTCCTGCTGCGAGCGGAAACCCCGAGTCAGACTCGGGATCGCCTCGCTAGATCCACAGGCACAAGTTACTTACCTTGTCCCTGGATCCAGCGATGCCACCGCGCTGTGTGAGCGAGCGGGACCTCGCTCGATTCACACAGTGCCTCCGTGTGACGCCGATCTCCGTTCCCTGCGACGTTACGACGCACGGGGACGGAGAACGGCGCCAAATTCAAAAAAGTAAACAAACACATTACATACAGTATACTGTAATCTTATAGATTACAGTACTGTATGTAAAAAAAACACACCCCCCTTGTCCCTAGTGGTCTGTCCTGTGTCATGCATGTCATTTTATATAATAAAAACCTTTTTTTCTCCCTGCAAACTGTAGATTGTCCATAGCAACCAAAAGTGTCCCTTTATGTCAAAAATAGTTTTAGATCAGCTAAAAAACAGCGATAATAAATTATAATCACTTGCAGAATTGTACGATAGCGATTTGTGGGGAAATTCGTCATAAAAAAAAAAAAATAATAACAGCAACAATTCTGCAACTGAGCAAATTTCAGTGATTTTGATTTGATTACATTATTGAATAATTTTTATTATAATTATATTATTATTTGTTATAATTATTTATAATTATTTATTATATTATAATTTATAATTTTGTTTTTAAAAAAATGTCATACCTGGGATGCCTATTAGAATCTTGTTTGGTCAGATTTAAGTGAGTTATTTCTAAAAATTACAGACCTACAATATAAAACGCCAAATTTCCTTGCAAATAATGGTACCGCTTTTAGCATGTTTTTTCTGACAGAATCATACCGCCAGGGAGGTTAAGCAACAAAATTAGGTCCACCGAGAGCCAATAATGACCTCTACAATAAATACATTTTTTTTGCAGCAATTGTTTTAAGTGTGTGGTGGTTTACCATATACATAAAGGGAAGAAATTGCTTCTCAGTAAAATGGGCATAGAGGCAGCCTGTAAATCTTATCTTTCACGGTGAGATATAAGATAGTGCAATTGCCCTAGGTCATTTTTCTGTTCATTTATCTTGTACATTCCTTGCCTATGAATGATGTTACTACAACCTAGAGCTTTTATCCTATCAATTATAATTAAATCATTTGACGTCTTCAATTAAATCATTTGACGTCTTCAACTTGGTCTCCATTAGTAACACTGTAATGATATTTCACAAAAACAAAGCAATTCAGGTGTCACGATGCAAAAAATAATTCAGGTATATTTGTTTAAGGCAAATAACTGATTTTACATGAAAGATATTCTTGAAATATGAATGATCCTTCAGAACTGTAAAATGTTGATTTTTTTGTAATTAAGGTTATTGTTGAGTACTGGCTTAAATTCTACACACAGAAATTAATTGTATTTTTTTAGAACGTTGTTCTAATTGAAAAATTGATAACAGGGCTGAAGAGGCTCTTTACAGAGGCAATGATAAGCCTGATAGGAATAAGACATTTTGTCGCCGTCATTCCTGTTACTGCATCAGTGGGATATTCTACAATGTTCTGCCCGCCACAGCCAATAGATAAAGGCAGCAAACTCATGCTTATAATGTTATTAGGCAACAACAAAACCTGGGGAATGCCCAGGGAAAAACCAAGCCTCCTTACCGACCAGCCTGCAGAACAACCAAATTAACATGTCTAACAGTATGCGGTAAAAACAGGGGTTTTGTCCGCACACATTTGCAAACGCATGCGTGAGCCACAGAGCCGCGCCAAGGCACCCTGTAAACTGTGGTCCTAACACTAAACAATCAGTGTCCCCACAGTGGAGGCACATGCATTCTAATGGATAGATGAGGGCAGGTGGACTGAAGGGGAGCCACCCCTCATTGGGCCACGTACACACGGTCGTTCCAAACCGATGAGAATGGTCAGATGGGCCATTTCCATCAATTCACCGCTGAATTGGCCTGATGGTCTGATGTGCGTACACACCATCGTTCCAAAAACCGATCGGGTCAGAACGAGGTGACGTCAAATACACGACGTGCTGAATAAAACGAAGTTCAATGCTTCCAAGCATGCGTCGACTTGATTCTGAGCATGCGCGGGTTTTGAACCGAAGCTTTCTGTACTAACCATCGGTTTGGACCAATCGGACAGCGGGCCATCGGTTCGATTTTAAAGCATGTTTTAAAATTTTGGACCGAAGGACAACAGACCGATGGGCTATACACACGGTCGGTTTGGACCGATGAAACTGAACCTCGGTCCATTCTCATCGGTTTTGTCGGACCGTGTGTACGCGGCCTAAAAGGTACAGGAGCACACCAAACACCCAGCATATAGCACAATGGCTGCATAGGTGCTGGTGCACTGCTGGACCAATATAAACACCACAGGTGAAACAAAAATGTGTCCACCACCCCCATCTATTGCTGACAATCGCAGTAAGTGGCATTGGAAGGCTAAAACAGATAACAACAAAACCTGGGGAATGGCCAGGAATAAACCAAGCCTCCTTACCGACCAGCCTGCAGAACAACCAAATTAACCTGTCTAACAGTATGCGTTAAAAACAGGGGTTTTGTCCGCACGCATTTGCAAACGCATGCGTGAGCCACGCATGCTATTATGTTATTAGGCCCCTTTCACACTGAGGCACTTCTAAACTGCCAGTAAAACACTGAGCGCTTTTGAAGAGCTTTTCAGGCTCTTTTGAAGAGCTTTCCATGCATTTCAATGGAGAGGGGTGTCTTTTCACCATCCTGCCAGTGCACTGCCCCAGTGTGAAAGCATTCATTGATTTTAATGGAAATTGTTTTTTGTGAGCTTTTCGGGTGCTTTTTTTTAGCATGAAAGCACCTGAAAAGCGCACTTAGTGTTAAAGGGGTCTAAGTGAATGACACCTACTTGCACAGACATTTTTCAACTATATGGAAAGACTCTGTGGAGGAGATTCACTTAGGCCCCGTACACACGACCAGTTTCCTCGGCAGAATTCAGCTTCCGACCGAGTTTCTGGCTGAATTCTGCCGAGAAACCCGGCCGTGTGTACACTTTTGGCCGAGGAAGCCGACGAGGAGCTCGGCGAGGAAATAGAGAACATGTTCTCTATTTCCTTGTTGCTCTATGGGAGCTCTCGTCCCGCCGAGCTCCTCGGCGGCTTCAGTGCTGAACTGGCCGAGGAACTCGATGTGTTTGGCACGTCGAGTTCCTCGGCCGTGTGTACGAGGCCTTAGACCACTTTCACACTGAGGAGCTTTTCAGGCGCTTTCACGCTCAAAACAGCACCTAAAAAGCTCACGAAAACCTATTTCCACTCTGGGGCAGTGTGCTGGCAGGGCTGTGAAAAACTCCCCTCTCCATTGAAATGAATGGAAAGCTCTTCAAAAGCGCCTGAAAAGCTCTTCAAAAGCGCTCAGTGTTTTATTGGCAGTTTAGAAGCGCCTCAGTGTGAAAGTGGCCTAAAACTGGTGCACTCAGAACCTGATGCAGCCATGCATGATAGCCAATTAGCTTTTAACTTCAGCTTGTGTAATTAAACTTTAACAAAAAAAAAAAAACTGAAATCTGATTTATTTTCTATGCATAGCTGGACCAGGTTTTGCACTTTCCAGTTTTAGTAAATTACTCCTTTACCTTATGTGCTTTTGAAGGTTAGAATTGTATATTATAGCCCTCTAGGGAACCCATGCAAGGCCCAACCCTCAGAGGCGTTGCTAGGGGGGTGCTGGGGGGTGCGGTCCGCACCGGGTGACACCCGCTAGAGGGGTGACACCATCCCATTTTTTTTTTTTAGCTGACATGCCCAGCCTGCCCTATGCAATCCCAGCCTGCCCTGTACCACCCCAGCCTACTCTGTGCCACCCAGCCTGCCCTGTACCACCCCAGCCTGCCCTGTATCACCCCAGCCTGCCCTGTATCACCCCAGCCTGCCCTGTACCACCCCAAACAGCCCTATACCACCCCAGCCTGCCCTGTACCACCCCAACTTGCCCTGTGCCACCCTAACTTGCCCTGTACCACCCCAATCTGCCCTATGCCACCATAACTTGCCCTATACCACCCCAACCTGCCCAATGCCACCCTAACTTGCTCTGTATCACCCCAACCTTTCCCATGCCATCCCAACTTTCCCTATGCCACCCTAACTTGCACTATACCACCCCAACCTGCCCTGTACCACCCTAACTTGCCCTATACCACCCCAACCTGCCCTATGCAACCCTAACTTGCCCTATACCACCCCAAACTACCCTATATCACCCCAACATGCCCTATACCACCTTAACCTGTCCTATACCACCCCACTACACCAACCTGCCACTATACCACTCTATACTACCCTAACCTGCCACTATACTGCCCTATACTATAATTTACAGGGGCTGGTTTGGGGTGCGCCCCGTGCATGTGCGCTGACTGCTTGGTGCTGGGCAGCCTAGACAGAGGGGGGGTGACACCATGTTTTACTGCACCGGGTGACACCAACCCTAGTGACGCCACTGCCAACCCTCCAACATCAGTCAGGCCATACACTGTTAGATTTCTCCCATTCAGCACCCTGCTAAACAGTATTGATGGAGGAATATCCACTACCAGTTTTTGTATATAGACAGCCAATCCCACAGCTATAATAATACCCTAACAATGGTTGCAATTGATTGGCTGTAGCCACAGTTCAATTGACAAGTTTCCTTCCAGCTCACTTGATTTTTAGATTGAAGGATGTTGGGCATGGGGATTCTGGCAGAGCCAGCCATGGCTTGGATTTCAGCTGGATCATCAGAAACCAGCCAAAGTTTACTCTATGTATTGTCAAGCTTAAAATGTTAGAGCTCTCATGAAGGCTGACTTCGCTTATAGCTGATGACTGAGTCCATACTGTTGGAGGAGGGTAAAACAGTAATTTTACCAAGCCTTCATTGTTTCATGTGATCTTGATAGCACATTTGTTATATGACAGTTCTTGAACGTCTATTGGTAGAACTGAAATAGGACTGCCATTTAGCTTGAGACAGCCTGACAGTTCTAATCGGAAAGGGAAAGAATACAAATAATCAAAGTCAAACAATATCTGAAAGATAAGGGCCACATGTAATAATGATTTTAAAGGGCTGTACACACTGGCCGAATATCAAGCGGCATCAACCGGTTCAATAGAAACCAACATTCAGCTCATGTTTTCGGCAGCCCTTCTGACAGAAGCAGTTAATGGCTGAGAGCTCTGGTCAGTGTGTTCTGGCAGGGGGGTCTTTCCCCTGTCAGAACACAATAGTTCAGCAGGGGAGATTGCTATACTAACATTGTATTGTTAGTACAGCCGCTCCTCCTGAGCTCTTCAGTTTTGTTTTTTTCGCTCAGCCTGCTGGGTTGAACATACTGGTATGTACCAGGCATGAGAGTGATGATTCATAATACTAGAAATGCCCATTGGTGACTGGTTCTCTTTAAATACCTAATAAAGCTGCCTAGCATATGTAGCAGGTATATATTATAGACCAGTGGAAATGGCCTGGTAGAAACATGGCCAATAAATATTTTGAGTAACATATCCAAGGACAGCCTACTGTACTAGATTCTTGTTTTTTAGAGGTAAGGAGTCAGTCAGAATACATTCTGCCTGAAGCCTCGTACACACGATCGAGGAACTCGACAGGTGAAACACATTGTTTTCCTCGTCGAGTTCCTTGTTAGGCTGTCGAGGAACTCGACAAGGCAAGTTTTTCCATTCCCGTCGAGGAAATTGAGAACTTGCTCTCTTTTTGGCTCGTCGAGTTTCTCGACAGTTTCCTCGACGAAAATGTACACACGACCGGTTTCCTCGGCAAAAAAATATCTCCCAGCAAGTTTCTTGCTGGTTTTTGCCGAGAAACTCTGTCGTGTGTACGAGGCCTGACACGCTGGGTTATAACTGCTGTTGGATTTTTTTTTATGTCTACGTCCCATAGCAACATTTTCTTTCACTTTCTGTCTATAGCTATAACAGGAGATACAACAGGAAATGAAAGGAAATTCCCAGACAGTTGATCTCTTAACCACTTCAGCCCTGGACCATTTCGCTGGTCAAAGACTAGGCCACTTTTTACGATTTGGCACTGCGTCTGTTTAACTGACAATTGCGCGGTCGTGCAACTTGCTCCCAAACAAAATTAACGTCCTTTTTTTCCACAAATAGAGCTTTCTTTGGTGGTATTTGATCACCTCTGCGGTTTTATTTTTTGCACTATAAACAAAAATAGAGCGTCAATTTTGAAAAAAATTCAATATTTTTACTTTTTGCTATAATAATATCCGCAAAAAATATATATAAAAACATATTTTTTTCTCAGTTTAGGCCGATACGTATTCTTCTCATATTTTTGGTAAAAAAAAATCGCAATAAGCGTTTATTGATCGGTTGCGCAAAAGTTATAGCGTCTACAAAATAGGGGATAGTTTTATGGCATTTTTATTAATAATTTATTAATATTTTTTTTTACTAGTAATGGCGGCGATCAGCGATTTTTTTTTTGTGACTGCGACATTATGGTGGATACATTGGACACTTTTGACACATTTTTGGGACCATTGTCATTTTTACAGTGATCAGTGCTATAAAAATACACTGATTACTATGAAAATGACACTGGAAGGTGTTAACCACTAGGTGGCGCTGTAGGGGTTAAGTGTGTCCTGATGAGTGCTTCTAACTGTAGAGGGGATGGGCTGTGTGTGACAAGACAGTGATCACCGCTTCCGATTACATGAAGCGGTGATCACTGTCATTGTCACTAGGCAGTTCGGGGAGATGCTTGTTTACATAAGCATCTCCCCGCTTTATCTCTCCGTGAGACGATCGAGTCCGGTGATCAAGCCTGCGGGAACCGCAATCAGACTCACGGAGAAGGCGGCAGGGTCGCGAGCGCGCTGGCGTCGGTGCTCGCGCGACCACATGGCGGTATCTTAAAGGGGACATACCTGTACGCCCTTATGCCTGTCCGTGCCTTTCTGCCAACGTAAAAAGTCGTGAGAGTGTCCTTAATCGGTTAATAAGTGTCCCTGTTGGAAGATTTCCCTGCTTTTTCTGTTATGATGACCCCCTCAACATTTTAGAATGTCTCTTATGTCCAGTCCCATTGACAATGATCCCTAAGACAAAGGCCCCGTACACACGACCAAACATGTCTGCTGAAACTGGTCCGCGGACCATTTTCAGCAGACATGTTCGGTCGTGTGTAGTTACGAGCGTACAGAATTTCAGCGTACATTTGCCCGCCGGGCCATTTTTCAGCAGACATTTATTTCCAAACTTGTTTTAAAACCGTCCGCTGAAATCCTGTCCGCTCGGACATGTTTGGTGGTTAGTACACAAAAGCAACGTACAAAAACCCCGCGCATGCTCAGACTAAAGGAGGCCACGGGAGCGCTTGTTCAGGTAAAACTCACGTTTGTTTGGGATATGGCACATTCGTCAATAGAAAGATTAATTCTAGCAATAGAACAATGAAGAAAACAACGCAATAAACAACAGTTGATTGCGTCGTTTTATTCATTGTTCTCTTGCTAGAATAAACCCGTTATCTTGCTGATGCTATTTCAACTGAGTTTGTCCCATACTGAAAAGTGACATTGTTGCTTGGGATGTAGTAATATTTTAGAAATCTTTTCTAGGCCAGACGTAGCATATTTTTTTGGGTCCTCCACATGTATATCTTATTTTAGGTTTTCTTTAATGTTCATCTTAGCCACTTTTTTTCTGTGTTTCTAGTTATGTCACCATTTTTAATTTTGTGGTACGTAATTTTTTTATATAGATTTTGTTTGATTTTTTCATAGATTTTATTGAAGGTTGTTACAATTGTCTACCATGTTGGCACACCAAATGCACCCCCCCCCAAAGGACTTTGTGTAATTTTTAAATGAAACATTGTATTTGTTTTGAATGTTTGATGCCTAAAATAATCCCCACAGTATAACAAACAATAGGCACGTTTTTAAATTAAACAAAAAGCCATTTATTTTGGCAAATGTGAAAAAGTAAATAAAACAGAATGGCAGCACTTGAACAGCTAGCAAAATACATGCAGACTTGCATTTCAAACATGGTGAAGGATAAACTAGCAAACCTCAGGAGGCACACAAACAAAAATCTGAAGCAGCAGCACATAACCAAAGGAGCCCAAGCTGTGGTAGTCCAAACAAGATGCCATTTGTGGGGGATCAAATGGAAGGCAGGGAATCACCGTCTCCTCTTCCTTGCAACCTTCCCTCCAGGCTTCCTTCCAGCGGGTCTTCCCTGGCCCCTTGCAGGTGGGGATGATGTGGCAGCAGGAGGATGGTGTTCAGCAAGCCGGCCCGGGTCACATAGCCCAGTGTCTGTGGTCAGCAGCTCCCTCTCCATCCACCAAAGGGCCTGGTTGATCACGCTCTTTGCCAGTTGCTTCTGCTCCTCCGTCCCTTTGTTGAGATCGTGTGGCAGGGAGGCACTGTAGGCCTCAGTGGGGTTGAGGGGGGCCCTCATGATGGCACTCGCCTCCTGAATCATTTTGAGGCTGGCTTCCTCCACTGGCCCCAATTTCCTCTTTCGGCCTGTTGGCCTCATCTGGAGGGGAGGAGTCTGGCTGGTGGTGGTTGTCCTGGGGAGCTGCTGAACGCCACTGGGCCCGGCCTCCTCCTGGCTGCCACTGACCCCTTCAGCCTGGCTGACAGTGACGAGAGGATCTGCCACCTCCTGGCTGGTCTCTTCTTCCTGTGTAAAAAAAAGGGACATGTTTTAATATATTTCTAAATCTAATCACTCACATTTTCATGCTTGAATGTCCTTTTTTGGGGCTAATTTAAACTTGAACAGACTCACCCTCTGACCCCTGCAGTTGTCATCCCTGACACCTATTTGTTTGCCCACGACTTTTGAATTTTTTTTCCCAGCTTGTCTTTTATTTTACAATATCAAGTCAATAATCCAACAATAATTATTATTAGTCCAGAAATATTTAGGAAACTACTATACCTCATCATCGTAGAGGCGCAGATCTGCGTCTCTGTCAGCCAGGCCCTCTTCATCCGACTCTGCAGGGCTGTGGTGATCTGGGGAAGTCCCGCTGGAAGGTAGCGTGGAGGGAAGGCTGGGAGGCAGACTTGACATTGATGGCCTGCCTTCCAGTTGATCCCGCAAAAACGACATCTGGTTAAAATACCATAGCTTGGGTTCCTTTGTTGGTCTTGCTGCTGCTCCAGATCTTAGCTGCTTTTGGTGAGCTTTGTACGCTCTCTTATATGTGCCCCTGAGGTTGGCAAGTTTATCCTTCACCATGTTGGCACGGCATTCTGGCACCCATGTTCTCATGTATGCTGCTAGCTGCTCAAGTGCTGCCGCTCGTAGGTCCTTATTGTGGTAAGTGGGCTGCTTGGAATCCCACAGGATGGGCATTTATCTGAATTTATCCAGCAAGTGCTGGATAATCTCTTGGGTCTGCAGTAGATCCATTCCAAATATTTGTTGTGGCTAATTTTTAGTCTAGATTACCAAAAGAAAAAGAAACCAACAACACGATTTAAAAAAAGGCTCAGCGTTGACATTGATAGAAGATGTGGCACAAAATGTAGGACCTATATAGAAATACAAACACAGTGTCTCTTGTTTCCAAAATGCTGGCCAGCTCTGCCCCATGGTTGTACCTAACATTGTTTTTATACATGCCGCCCCTTTGGTTCCATTGCAGTAAATAAGTGGAATCTAGAACCATACCCAATTATTACAAATGAGAGCATTCATCAAGGCACTATTCATGTGTAGATATCCTGCCCTCAGCATTGATTACATGAAGACACTTCCTCATGTCCTCTGTCCAACCAACACAGAACAATACTTTGGCCTGATCGAATACACCCTACATGAATTGTAATGAGGTAGAGCATTTTTTCACATCTATATTTTGTGATGTCACAAAAGCATTTGGCTCCCAAAATCCCATTGTGGTATCCAAGAGACATAATAGCTTAATAAAAGGGTGCAACCAACAGACCAAACCCCCATCCCATGGCTCTCCATTGTGTAGGCCGCTGCTGATCCCATGTTTAAATTTGTTACCTTCTCTCTTAAAATTGCTTGTTTGTAACGTCGATTATGACCGCGTAACCTACGTAATTACGGCGTGCGCCTTTTATACACTCCGCGTATGTATGAAACGCCGCCCTCGTCACCTTTGCCATGCCCCTAATCAATGTGAAACGGAAATATGGCGTTAACTGTGTAGGTTCTGGAATCGCGCGAATATTCTCCGCGTAACCTATGTAAACACGTTGTTTGCATTCTCGACACTCCGCATATGCATGAATACCCCGCCCTCATCTCCGCCCATGACAGGACATTTCCTCGTTTCCAGGCCCTAATCTCTGTGGGAAGGAAAGATGGCGATGTCACACGAGCGGGCACGGAGCTCTCATGGCGCAAGTGAAGGGACAGAGGCAGGGACCGTCCCGATCCAGGCCAAAAATATATAAAGCCACTAATATGGCTTTCGACGAAATGGTGGAGTTAGTTTACATCATGCGGAGGAAGGACTATGATGGTGAATTTGGGCCCTACAAGACCCCTAACCGCAGAAAGTCACACATTATGGACAAGGTGGTGAGGAGAATGAGGAAGATGTTTGGTGTCACCAGGTCCAAAGAGCAACTCAGGAAGCGTTGGTCCGACTTGAAATTGCGGGAGTCACATCACATGAAGAAGATTCTCAAAATTCTGCGGAAAAGTAAGTCCATATTTTTTTTTGGGGGGGGGGAATGTCTGCAAGAATGTGTTGACATGTAGATTTTGACATCTGCCTCCTTGGCCTGCTTGTACTTTTGAACACGTGTAGATACTGTATTGTGTTTATGTTAAATACCAACCTTTAGCAAATATCGTGAAATAGTAACCCGCGTAATATGAAATCGTTTCGCAGAAATGCGTGGTTAGTCCAGGAACAACACACCTGGACATGGCTGACTGGCCCCAAACTTTGTTTGCAAACATTGTTGATAAGCAAAATCAGAGAAATTAAATTGAGTGAATGTGACAGCCAAACAAGATTCATTCTCAACAGTGCTAATAAAGCAGATGTTTTCCCATCTGGAAATGCAGAGCACCTGTGTCTCCACAATAAAAGCAGAAGTTTTAGTAGGGTCTCCGAGAATTAAAGTTTTGGGGGGACATCCATGTGTGTCACTTCTTAGCAAAAAAGGGGCAGGATCAGAGCTTGGCCTAGAACACCGCCAAAAAAGTAGGTTTGCTGAAAGAAGAAAATAAAACAAAATAAAAAAGGCCTCTTCTAAGCAATGTGTGCGAGTTCAGCTCTACAATATCTGTGTGCTGATGAGTATACCTTTTGTTTTTTCTTATTTCTTATAGGGGAAAGAAGACGCCAGCAATTGGAGGAGGCAGAGAGGGCCAGACACCCCCAAAATCACACACCTCCACATGTGGAGGAGGAGGAGGATGTGGAAGTAAGAGAGGAGGATGTGGAAGTAAGACAGGAGGAAGGAAGAGAGGAGGAAGACTTAATTTGGATTTAGAATTCAGGGAAGATGAGGCGGACTTGACGAAGCAGAATTGAGTGATTTTGAAGGGGTATTGATGGATAAAGAAGGAGTTCTGGAAGAAGAAGGAGGAGTCGTGGAAGATGAGGGGGAGGAGGTGGAAGAAGGAGGAGTCGTGGATGATGAGGCTGAGGTGGTGGAGAAAGGAGAGTGATAGAAGATGGCGAAATTGTGGATGTTGAAAATAGCAGGCCATCAGGTCAGTGTCACCCCAACTTTAATAGGGCAAAACATATGCAGATAGGCCGGATACTCTTTACATATTTTGAATGCCAATTTGTTTGTTTTTAGGGGATGAAGATGGTGTAGCACATTTTTCACGTGCAAGTGCTTCAATAATAGTACAGCAGGTAATGGAGTGCAGCACGGAGATGGACAATATGCGGGAAAGGATGGTCGTCATGGAGCAGAATGTTCGAAATGTCATTTTGGAGTGCAGTACGGAAATGGACAACATGCGCCAAAGGATGATAGTCATCGAACAGAATTACAAAAATATCATTGACATGATGGGCCATTTCAAAGACTGAAACACCCCCCGCCCATCCCCCGCCCCCCCCAACCATTTTAATTTTTTGTATTTAACAATACGCCAAAATTTCAAGATGCACACACAGTGTGCCAATATGTGCTATCTGCCATCACAGAATATCTATTGTCTGTGCTTTGTGGGTACAACCCCCTCCTCGATCCTCAAGTAGTTGAGAGGAAGGGTTTGCTCCCACAAAACACAGACATTGATCACCCATGATGGCAGATAGCACATGTGGCCATTTGTCTGTAGAACCAATGACATTTGGCGAATTGACACTGAATGTGTGCATCTTGAAATTTTGGCGTGTTCCAGTGTGAAAGCACACCATCCATGACTGACTGCTGTTTTTGAAAAGAGATTTTTTTTTGGTGGTGATCTTGTTTTGGTTGTAAATTTTTACAGTTTCAGATCCCAAAAATGACAAGAAATCAACAAAACCAAAAAAAGGAAACTAAATCCTAGAAAAAAAAAGATATATTAATAGATAAAAAAAAATAAGGACCAAAAAAAAAAATATGCAAATAGATATATTTTTCTAAAATATAAATATCAAACTTTTTTTTGGGTTAAAAAAAAAAAAATAAGAATACAAAAAGCAATTTTTCGGAAAAACACAACCAAAAAACTAAAATTGAAGAAAAACTGTTTTTACCAAAACAAAAACCAAAAAAAATAAAAAAAAATTTCAAAATGTTTTTTGAAAAACACCAAAAAAATATGAGTCAAAAGAATGAATCTTGTTACAGAAAACCACAAAAATAAAAAATATCTAAAGATTATTTTGATGCTAAAATAAAGATTTGTACATTTTGAAGTGTATATATATATATAGACAAGCCAGAAAATTATTAGCTATATTTGCAAAAAATATATCTGACATTGTGTTTCTATCAGTATTCTTGCTAATCACTGTAAAAATTTATGAAAAAAATGTGAAAAAATAAAATAATTTTTTTTTTTTTACTCCAAATTCAAAAAACATGTTTGACTCCAAAAATGCATCCTTTTTTGTGGAGTAAGGAAAAAACTCAAAATAAAAATGGTGACATCAAAAGATGAAAAATGAGTGGCTTCGTATTTCTCGACTCAATGCCCAGTTTGTAGATGAGTGAATAATGTGCAATTGTGGTTATTTACTAAATCTGCCTAACTTAAATTAGCACTAGAAGTGCACTAGTTAGTTTGAGAACCAGGAAGACAGAAAAAAAGAGAAAAAGCAATAATGACAAACAACTGTAATAAAGTCCAATGGTTAAATTATTTATTAGTTTCTGTGAATATTTCTTTCTTTTGGGGCCGAATTAGAAAGAAATATGATCTGGCATAGCAATGGCCCCCCCACCCATGAAGTACTCAACATATTTGTCCGCGTACCTCACGAGCAGATAGGGGGGCCAAGCCAGCGCGACCAGTGTCCAGCCCAGGAATGTTATCTGAGGTAGTCCTGCCTCAGAGCCCTTGGGGGGTAGGTACGACTGGGAGTGCTGCGTAGAAAATTGTGCAAAATGCAGCAGGCAAATACAATGGTGTTCAATTTATATTCCGCCAAGTGTATCACTGTCAGGAACAGGCGGAACCGGTTGGTGAGGATCCCAAAGGCATTCTCGACTACCCTCCGAGCCCTGGCCAACCGATAATTGAACATCCTCCTCTCTGAGGTGAGGGTCCTCTGGGGAAACGGCCGCATGAGGTTAGGTCCAAGCCCGAAAGCTTCGTCCGCTAGAAACACAAACGGAAGTCCTTCAAACATTATCTTCCATCTGGTGGCAATGCCAGACCACCAGCTTGGAGACGACTGTAGAATTCTGTCCGCGCGAATACTCCCCCATCTGACAGCCGGCCGTTCTTCCCCACGTCCACATATAGAAACTCATACTGTGCCGACACCACCGCCATCAACACAATACTATGATAACCCTTGTAGTTATAATAGTAGGACCCAGAGTGGGGTGGGGGCACTATGCGGACGTGTTTCCCATCTATTGCTCCAGTTAGGAAAATCACACCGCTGGGCAAATTGGGAAGCCACAGACTGCCATTCCTGTGGTGTGGAGGGTAGCTGTGGGGACAAACAAAAAAAGAGATTTAGTACTTTGGCACATAAACATTGCAAACATAATCCTACAAGCATCCTTGTGCAACTTCACAGTTTTCAAATAGCATTTTCAAATTGTGAAGGGAGAATTTCGGGGCACAAATATATAGGCCCACTTAATTAATAAGAGACTCCACAGCCCTCTGATGGGGACAAAAACACTTTTAAGGGGGGGTGGGGGGTGTTTAAACTGTTTAAAAATCAAAAATATTAACTACAAATAGGCAAGGTGGGGGTTGGCCCTAGGATAGCATGCTGGACAGGTTAATATTGGGTAAGGTACAAATATGCAGGTAGGCCAAAAGAAAAATAACATGGAAAGCTTATATCAACATGCATAGGGAGAAAAGGGAACGTTAGTTAAACACACAGCATATCTGGGAAATAAAATAAATAGTTAGTTGCCCACATTATTAAAGCCAGATTGTGAGGGTAAAATTAGGAAACTTACCTTAATATACTCCTCCTGCAGAACTTTGATGATGGCAGCACACGTGTCCAGTATGATGACCCCAAGCGCTTGCGGAGAGATGCCTGTCGAGAACTTGAGGTCCTGCAGGCTCCTCCCAGTCGCCAGGTACCGCAACGTGGCAATAAGCCTCTGCTCGGCCGTAATGGCTTGGCGCATCACAGTGTCCTGCCTCGTGATATAGGGGGACAGAAGATCCAGCAGATGGTTGAATACGGGGTCCGTCATGCGGAGAAGGTTCCTATAGTCATTAGGATTATTCTCCTGGATTTCCCTAAGCAGAGGCATATGAGAGAACTGGTCGCGCTGGCGCAACCAATTCTTGGTCCAGGAACGCCTCCGCCCCCTGTTCCTGGCCAAAGTACTGGAATGATGAACATATCCAGCAGCCATCCCATAAACAGCACCAACTCGCGAAAATTGACGCTGCTGCTCCATCATGGCTTCAAACCGGCCGGCTGGTCAGTCAAGAACACACTCCAACAGAAAGCACAATCAAATCCAGCGGTACCTGCAAAGAACGCGCGACAAACAGATACGAGCGCACAGTACGAAACTGCAAAGCAGAACGAACTGCACGCCTGTACCCGAATGCCAACTACGAACCCACAAGCACACGCACTGAACCCGAAAATACGACCTGCTAAAGCACGGAGACCGAGAAGCGCGAATCAGCTCTAACCAAACCTTCACTAACACGAGCAAAGCCGTAACTAGCAAAAGCGGAACAGAGGGCGTCGCCATTGACTTTGGCCTTTCCCTTTATAGTGACGTCAAACGTGGTTTACGTGCACGCGTTCTGGTCCGCCGGGAAATATGGTCCGCTGGTGTGTACAAGCCAGCGGGCCAAAAGACAAAACAGCCTTGTACGCCGGAAACTGCCCGTCGGACACTTTCCAGCGAACATGTTTGGTCGTTAGTACCCGGCCAAATAGGAAACATTTCCCCAATGTTGACAAACACTGCAGAAACAAAAAAAAGGTTTTGGCTTTCAATACACTTAGACTCGGTTCACACTGGGGCGACACGTCAGGCGGCTCAGCCCATTCAATGCAATGGAACCGTTCTAATAGGAGCGACGCAAGTCGCTCCGACTTAGAAAAAGGTTCCTGCACGACTATGGGGGCGGCTCGGGGCGACCTGCATTGACTTCTATACAGAAGTCGTTTTGCAAATCGCCTCTGAAGTCCTCCACAGGACGACTTGCAGAGTCACCCCCGAAGTCGTGCCGCTGGAGTGTGAACCAAATCTAAATGCATACGTTTACTTCTGCATATTCAGCAAGTGTGTTCTATTTTGTTGTGTATCTAGTTTGAAGATACGCCACATCAATTTACTGTTTACTGAAATAATTAGTTATGGCTTTGGTACCCTAAAACTTGAAGATGTGGTATCCACTTTGTAATCTACATTATTACATTAGCCACAAATCTAGGTAAGTCAGATTTGGCCATCAGTGATATAAATATTTATGACCTGTCCAGGTTGAGTTGAGTCAAGCAATCTGTATTGAATTAGGCAGTTTACCTCTGTAGGATCAGACTCTCATGAAATCCCCTCTTCCCATATGCCGTATTCACAAATCCTTCAGTGCATGTCAAACAATCTCTCCATTACCCCCTATGTAGCAGTACAAAGCAGCATAAACAGTTTACTCTTGAATCAGTGAATAGAAAATCAAAGTTTTTGTGCAGTCCAACGATATAATGAAGGCAAAGCTAATCTCCCGATCACACCAACCAAGATAATTTTGTTTTATTCCTATTGGAATTGTAGCATGACTGAGACAAAATCAATTTGTATTATGTGGCTATATCTTCAAGTTAACAGCTAGCCTAAACTTAGGCAAAACTTTTTAATTTGTAGAATATTTAGACATTATCCTAATGGTAAATATTAACCATTTTTACCATATAAGAACAAAAATGTATTTCTACCAACTGAAATTACTTTCTAAAACACAATTTTCTGGTCTATTCTTTACACTCTACATTTCTACAGTGCACAAATTGTTTTCTGTGACGTATTCAACTGAGAGCAGTGATTGGCCTTGGGTCTTCAACGGGAAAATTGTAATCAATGCCGTTTCATTCAGGAACTGTAATCAAATGTAATCCATGTGCTAAAAGATTATTTCAGCAAACCATATTTTTCATATCAGAAAAAAAGTTAACTGTACTATGCCTAGCAACATAAGCACTGTTCCTTAAGCTAATAATGAAATATTTCATGGATGAATATTTAAAATCTTTTATTTAGCTGTCAAATTACGGCGAATGAATTGCCGTTTTTTTTATTGCTTAGGCTCAGATTTTTTTTTTTACTACTTTAAAATCATTTTTTTTCCACATAGCTGTATGGAAGCATGAATATGTATATGACTTCTAACACACACGCTCACACATAGGTACAAAATACCTTTATTATCTCTCGGAACAATTCTGAATGACAGAAGCAGGTCACTAACGATTAATGAGCACTGTAAGTTTGTCCCCATTGTCAGCAAGGAACCATCCATATTCAACTTCTACAAAATACATTTTCTGATTAGGTAGTTGAGCAGCAGTCCAGCAGAACAGCAACATACACATCAGAAAGAAAGCAAATAGCAACACGGTTTATGTGCAGAGCGGAAAATGAACTTTGAATAGTACCTAGATTCTAGAACATGAAATTTAAACTGCTAGGAATACATTAGAGGAATTTATGTAGCAAAAATTAAACACGTTACTTTACTTTGTTCATGAGCCAATAATGAGTTGTAATATATACCTTATGTACCTCTGATGTGGATATGGTAATCTCAGTATTGAAATGACCAACAGAAGGCCCCTAAAGTAAACCTATCATTAGGATTATGAGCGAAGTACTGATACTGTAAGGTGCAGAATATGTCTTTCAATAGCTTTTACAGTGACCCAGAAAACACAAAACCATGGACACTGGTGCAAATGTAATTTTCAGAATGGGAAAGTGGGTATAATGAGCGATAACGACACATTGGGGGCTATTTACTAAAGGCAAATCCACTTTGCACTACAAGTGCAAACTATGGCCCGGATTCACGTATATTGCGTATCTTTGTGCGGGCGTAACGTATCCTATTTACGTTATGCCTCCGCAACTTTGACAGGCAAGTGCCGTATTCTCAAACCAAAGTTGCGGCGGCGTAGCGTAAATAGGCCGGCGTAGCCCGCCTAATTCAAATGTGGTAGATGTGGGTGTGTGCTATGTTAATTTAATGTGACCCCACGTAAATGATGCTTTTTACGAACGGCGCATGCCCCTAGCGGCCAGCAGTTACGATACGACGGCGTAAGAGACTTACGCCGGTCGGATCTAATACAAATCTATGCGTAACTGATTCTAAGAATCAGGCGCATGGATACGACGGCTCGGACTCAGAGTTACGACGGCGTAATCCGGGCCTATAAGTGCAAGTTCACTTGAAATTGCACTAAAAGTGCACTTGGAAGTGCAGTCGTTGTAAATCTGAGGGGTAGATCTGAAATGAGGGGAAGCTCTGCTGATTATCCAATCATGTGCAATCTAAAATGCTGCTTTTTTTCTTGCATGTCCCCATCAGATCTACAGCGACTGCGCTTCCAAGTGCACTTTCAGTGCAATTTCAAGTGCATTAGTAAATAACCCCCATTATGTTTTTTTTTTTTTAAAGAAAGTCTTTCATAACAAATGAGGGAAGGTGCCATTGCTAACTGTAACAGACGCTTCCTGCGCCGTCATAGTGCATTCCTGGTGGAG